>NC_138373.1:36097259-36145181 GCF_054177405.1 Leptonychotes weddellii | reverse complement strand
TAGTTTTAGATGAAGTGTTCCATGATTCATTGTTTGTGCATAACACCCAGTGCTCCATGCAGAATGTGCCCTCCTCAATACCCACCACCAGGCTAACCCATCCTCCCACCCCCCTCCCCTCTAGAACCCTGTTTGTTTTTCAGAGTCCATCGTCTCTCATGGTTCGTCTACCCCTCCGATTTCCCCCGCTTCATTCTTCTTAAGTTCCTCATTTTAAAGTCAGAAATGGATAATGATGCCAAGTTGTTAACCCTGTGTTTCAGGTTTTATGCTCATTAAAACCACATACACTATGATAGAAAAATATCTCGGAAGGATTGTAACCCTTGAGCAAACTGGAAATAAACTTCCTTAGAATAGTACATCACACACTTCAGAGGTAAAAAACAGAAAATCACAAAATTTCACATACACAAGGATAGCAGAACCAATTGTCAGGACGAGCATTTGACAAATAGAAGCAATTCTTGCAAAGCTGTAGTTCATCCAGCTAGAAAAGAAAAGCAACTATTTTAGCCTACATAAAACATGAACATTCAACTATATAAAACAGATTCGTGTAATTAACAAACATTCTCTCTCATGTGCATCATCAGTCTTGCATTTTCTTCTTAAGCTTAACCATTTCATTTTTCAATAAATACTGGGATAGCAGCCACTCTCCCGTTCATACCACCTGCATGTCTGACCTATGCTCCCAGCCTGGCCCCTGCTGTCCCACCGGTCAGCCCTCACATGAAATGCTATGTCCTCAGACAGGTCGGGCTGACCTGCCCATCATAAATACCCAGTACCGACAACAGCAGTTCTTACACTGCCTCGTTCCTCATTCTCTGCCTCAGTCCTTGTTTGCCTTCCTAACATTCTTTCACAACTTGTAAAGACATGTATTTTGTCTGTTTCTTTTTTGAGTCTTTCTTCAGAGTAAAGCCCCATGAGCAGAAAGCAGTACCTTGACCACCACTTTATCCCTAACACACTGCACAGCACAGAGCACTCAATAAATATTTGTTGAATGAGAGAAAAAAACAAAGGTCAAACTTGAAATCAAGAAACAAGAGTTTTTATATAAATTAAGACAATTTTGCAAGATTCAGTATGGTTTCATGTGAATGTGTCCAATCAAAAAGACGTTCCCTAATATATAATTCATTTATTGTATAAATAAGAACTTTGTGGTCTGGGTTTTTTTGCCTGTAAAATCTATATAGGAACTCAAACGTCAATCTTTCATTTAAAGAGCTAATATTTCTGCACAGTGAAGGAAACAATCAACAAAACAAAAAGGCAACCTAATGAATGGGAGAAGATATTTGCAAATGATATATCCAATAAGGGGTTAATATCCAAAATACATAAAGAACTACCACACCTCAAAACCAAAAAAAAAAAATCCAATTAAAAATGAACAGAGGAACTAAACAGACATTTTTCCAAAGACTGTACACTCTGAAAACTATAAAACACTGATAAGAGAAACTGAAGATGACACAAAGAAATGGAAAGGCATTCCATGTTCATGGACTGGGAGAACAAATATTGTGAAAATATTAGCAATCTACGCATTTAAAGCAATCCCTAGCAAAATACCACCAGCATTTTTCACAGAGCTAGGACAAACAATCCTAAAATTTGTATGGAACCACAAAAGACCCTGAATAGGCAAAGTAACACTGAAAAAGAAAAGCAAAGCTGGTGGCATCACAAGAGCAGTTACAGAAGAGGAAACAAACTTTCTTCGTAGAAGTTACTTAACAACTAAATCTAACTCCCAGGATTTCTGGCAGCATTATTTCCATGTATGTCAGACGTGGAAACAAAACTATTCAAGCTCTATTATAAAGCTGTGATCACCAACACAGTATGGTACTGACACAAAAACAGACACACAGATCAATGGAACAGAGAATAGAGAGCCCAGAAATGGACCCTCAACTCTATGGTCTACTAATCTTCGACAAAGCAGGAAAGAATATCCAATGGAAAAAAGACAGTCTCTTCAACAAATGGTGTTGGGAAAACTGGACAGCCACATGCAGAAGAATGAAAATGGACCACTTCCTCATACCACACACAAAAATAGACTCAAAATGGATTAAAGACCTCAATGTGAGAAAGGAATCCATCAAAATCTTAAAGAACACAGGCAACAACCTCTTTGACCTCAGCTGCAGCAACTTCTTGCTAGACATGTCTCCAAGGCAAGGGAAATAAAAGCAAGAATGAACTACTGGGATCATCAAGATAAAAAGCTTCTGCACAGCAAAGGAAAAGGTCAACAAAACTAAAAGTCAACCGACGGAATGGGAGAAAATATTCGCAAATGTCTTACCAGATAAAGGGCTAGTATCCAAAATGCATAAAGAACTTCTCAGACGCAACACCCAAAAAACAAATAATCCAGTCAAGAAATGGGCAGAAAACATAAACAGACACTTCTTCAAAGAAGACATACAAATGGCCAACAGACACATGAAAAAATGCTAAGTATCACTCGACATCAGGGAAATACAAATCAAAACCACAATGAGATAACAAGTCAGGAAACGACAGGTGTTGGTGAGGATGCGGAAAAAGGGGAACCCTCCTACACTGTTGGTGGGAATGCAAGCTGGTGCAGCGACTCTGGAAAACAGTATGGAGTTTCCTCAAAAAGTTAAAAATAGAACTACCCTGTGATCCAGCAATTGCACTAGTAGATATTTACCCAAAGGAAACAAAAACACTAATTCAAAGGGGCACATGCACCCTGATGTTTATAGCAGTGTTATTTACAATAGCCAAACTATGGAGACCGCCCATATGTCCACTGACGAATGAATAAAGAAGAGGTGGTGTATACACAATGGAATATTACGCAGCCATCAAAAAGAATGAAATCTTGCCATTTGCAACAACATGGATGGAACTAGAGAGTCTTATACTAAGTGAAATAAGTCAGTCAGAGAAAGACAAATACCATGTGATTTTACTCATATGTGGAATCTGAAGAACCAACCAACCAAACAACAAAAATAAAAGCAACTCATGAACACAGAGAACAAACTGGTGGTTGCCAGAGGGGAGGGGGGGTGGGGGGCCCCGTCAGCCATAAAGTTAGTCTGTCTCAGGGATGAGCAGGGATGCTGTCAGTCACGGCGTAATGACGCCGTGTGGTGCGGGAAGCACTACGCTTGTCCAGATGAGCAGTGAGTGATGGGTGGACTTGGAAGCCTGACATTACCACAACAATGTATGTCAACTACACTTCAACGTAAAAATAAAAAAGAGGCTAACATTTATTGAGTGTCTGCCCAGTGCCACACACCTGCCTGCCTCACGTAACCAACACCCTTGAGAGCAGTTACAGAAGAGGAAACAAACTTTCTTCGTAGAAGTTACTTAACAACTAGATCTAACTCCCAGGATTTCTGGCAGCATTATTTCCACGTATGTCAGACATGGAAACAAAACTGTATTTAAGGGAAATGGCAAAGCTGAAGGCGTGTGAGAGTGGAACTCTGGAGTGCGGCTGGTGTCGCACTGTGGGGGGTGGGCGGTACCTCGTGACAGGTGTCCTTGTACAGCATCCGTGCTATGTCCGCCTGCTCACTGTCTGCTGTAATTAAAGGCAGAGATGACCTATTACCAGTAATCTAGAAACGCAAGACGGCCCCAAGTAATACATGTAAATGTATTCTCTTTCAGGGAGACACAAGTGGACAGGTACCATTTTAAACAAAGATGTGTATTTTAAATAAAGTTCAGGCAGCAAAACAACATTTTACGGGCAGCTTTCATGCTGCTTTCAAGAGAGCACTGAACCTCTAGGTCCAGACGGCCTCTATCTTTCCCTTGGAATGATGGGACATTAATTAATCAAAGTGCTTATAAAAAGCCCCTCAACTAAGTTTATGTCTAAAACTTTAAGGAATAACGTTTTCATCATTTACTGTGCTGGAGTTCTGGGCCACTTTTATAAGCCAAAACCACATTACCAAATATTTTTGAGTTGAGACCCTGACATTATTACTTAGAAATCATTAAAGTATTAATGTTTTGAATGTATGTTCTGTCAAAGGTATTTCCCGACACGGAACGTAAATGGTATGGAGAAACATGCACAGAAAAGAAAAACCATTCAACCTCCATAGAAAATCACGGTGTTGTGCAGAAGCAGCTGAGCGTCCGCTTTGAATTCTTCGTAACTTCGGTACTTTCCTTCATTCACCTTCTGCAGAGGGCGACAGAGTCTAGTATTACACAGACAGGGTTAGAGCACGGGGACACAGCAGAACTTTCCAGGACACTATGACCGCTCCCATGTCCCACAGCACGGAAGGGACACATGTGAGGACCTGGACAAGCCCACCTGCAGCTGGAATATCACGGTCAGGCGGCCCCCGCCCACCCCGCTAAGCTGCCGGCTGAGCTCCGCCTGCCACGTGCACCTCTCATTCTGCGGCGATGAAAACACACTGCTTCTGAGCGCTGTGACGAAGGGGAACTCTGCTCAGTGCGCTAGGGAGACCCAAACTACACACCTACCATCTGTACAACACACTGTACAAAGACTGAAAAAAGACAACCACTGTTAGCCTCTGTGACGCTTTACCATGACCACGAAGAAGACACATTTATAATTCTGAAGTGGGACTGGGAACTGAATTATAAATAACTTTAAAATAAGGTCCTAGGTGCATGCCACGCAAGGGTTCCTCCTACACTAGACGCTGTATACGAAGGATTTCCATCACTGGGCTCTCTGTGCTTTGCCTTCAGCTGCCAGAGAGAAGGATTATGGAGGGAATTTGAGGGGTTTTTGCAGGGGAGGCAAAGTTTTTGGAAGAAGGGTATGGCAAAGTTATTTAGAAGTAGCAGGGAGGCATTTTCTTATCTTGGTGATACTTTTAGGAAATCAGCTTGAAAATAATGTAGACTACAAAGGCCTTTAAAGAATAGCTAAGATCCCGCCTTTCTGTTGAAATCCTCCGAGACCCACTCCAGTTGTCCTTTCTTCGAGAAGGCTTGCAGGATGCCCCCTGCTGGAGGTGCTTGCCCCTGTGTGCCATCGATGGTCATGGGGCCTATTGACAAATACTGACATCTGAGCCCCACTCTGAATTTCTGACTGCCCTGGGCTCGGTCCGCCCAGGCACTGGTGTGGTCTACAGCTCCCCGGTGATCTGATACACAACCAGCATTCTCAAAGCAACTCTGTGATTTCCAACGTTTGCACCATCGTGGCCTTGACTTTGGTCTATACTGCAAGCTCCTGAAGATATAAAGTCACGTCTTCCTCTTTCTTTTCCTTACAGTGCTGTTTGTTCATGGACGGCACTTGCTAAGCACAAAGCTAAGACACCATCAAGCCCAGCTGGTGTTCTCTACAATCAGACAGGACCCGACTAGGGGAAGCATGGAGGTGCCCTCAGGAGAAGAAGCAGCCGAGCAAAGGTGGGGGCATGAGGGGGGCAGGAAGGGCAGCTGGGCTCTTCAGTGTCCTCAGGACATTAGGGTCTAGGAAAATAGGCTTTGCTTGAGGACACGAAACCTGGGGGCAGGAGGTCAGGTGAAAACTCCTTGTTTTGTTCCAGGCTCTGCTGGCCACTTTATAGGGACCAACCTTCATTTCCCCTCTTCTACTGAACTACTACCCCTTCAGTCTTTCCCTGCAGCCAAGGGATTAAGAAACTTGTAAAATGACTTAGAATTATTCCTATGGTCTCCCTATAAACTATTATGGCCAACCACAAGGTCTTACATTCAAAATGACACGTCAAGTACAGAATTAGTAATTCAGCAACCCTAACTAGAAACATGTTAAATGTTTTAACTGGATTTTATTGCAACTTATAATTACATATTAACAAACCCATCAACAATCCTTGGCTAGGAAAGGTAAGATTAAGAACTCTAAGAATAGTTAAGTTTTCTGGTTACAATCTTTGTGTGTTCAGGTTCATTTCATTGCTTCCCAGGACTCTAGTCCTATGCTCTAATGTTTCCTTGACAGAGCCTCTGAGTAGCAGATGCTCAAGCTAAGAAACCACGTCCAGATGGGAATCCTCGAATCTGAAACATTAAGTTGACCCGACTACACGGCCTCTCAAGAAGCGACAGGGGGCTTCACACCAGGCCGTTCACCAAGGACGCCCGATGTGTGCACAGAGCAGGTACACGGCATCTATGCAGCAGCAATGCCCCCGACAGGGGCCCTGCCGCTTATGTTTTAGGAAGAGGATGGGCAGGCACTCCCTCAGGGAGGAATGGCACCAGCATCATGTGCAGTTGGGAGCTGCTGAGTCACCTGGGAGCTCTGGGTGTATCGGAAACAGGACCAAGGGCCTGGCTTTACCTCCTGTATGGTGGGGACATCGACCGCCGAGTGCACCAGCCTCCGATACATCGGGTGCTTGTTGTCCTTGCCCTTCTTATTAAGGTCTATGGCCTGAAAGGTCAGCAGATACATCACTTTCAAACACAGCCCGAGAGAGACAAGTGAAAATTTCTCAACAATAGAACTTACCAGAAAAATGTGCATGTACTATATAGTTTAATGTGACATTTTTAGGGTTTTGATAGAAAGAACATTTTGGAAAATTCCACTTCGTTTTAGACAGTATCAATGAAAATGTTCATTTTGATAAATGGAATTAAAAATGTAAAAATATTAATGTTTCTACAACAAAGGAGGCAGGAATATACAATAGGGAGAAGGACGAAAGGACCACTTTTGATTTGAATTTGAATTTCCCTGATGGCTAATGATGTGGAGCGTCATTAAAGGGTGCTGGGAAAATTGGACACTTCTTTTTTTTTGAAGATTTTATTTATTTATTTGACAGAGAGAGAGATCAAGAGAGCACAAGCAGTGGGGGGACAGGGAGGAGCAGCAGGTAGAGGGAGAAGCAGGCTTCCCGCTGAGCAGGAAGCCCGATGCAGGACTCAGTCCCAGGACCCTGGGATCATGACCTGAGCCGAAGGCAGACGCTTAACCGACTGAGCCACCCAGGTGCCCCAAAATTGGACACTTTCTTACACCACATATAAACATAAACTCAAAATGGAGTAAAGACCCAAATGTGAGATCTGAAATTATATAAATCCTGGAAGAAAACATAGGCAGTAAACTTTTGCACATCAACTTCGCAATATTTTTTGGATATGTCCCCTGAGGCAAGGGAAACAAAAGCAAAAATGAACTTTTGGGACTTCATCAAGATAAAAATCTTCTGCACAGCAAAGGAAACAGTCAACAAAACAAAGAGGCAACCCACAGAATGGGAGAAGATATTTCCAAATGACGTATCTGATAAAGAATTAGTATCCAAAATCTATAAAGAACTTATCAAACTCAACACTCAAAAAAACAAGTAATCCAGTTAAGAAATGGGCAGAAGACATGAACAGACATTTCTTAAAAGAAGACATCCAAATGGCTAATAGACACATGAAAAAATGCTCCACATCATTAGCCATCAGGGAAATTCAAATCAAAACCACAAGGAGATACCACCTTACACCAGTTAGAATAGCTAAAATTAACAAGACAGGGAACAACAAATGTTGGCAGGGATGCGGAGAAAGGGGAACCCTCCTACGCTGTTGGCGGGAATATAAGCTGGTGCAGCCACTCTGGAAAACAGTATGGAGGTTCCTTAAGACATTAAAAATAGAGCTACCCTATGATCCAGCGATTGCAGTACTAGATATTTACCCCAAAGATACAGATGTAGGGAAAAGAAGAGGCACATGCCCCTCAATGTTCATAGCAGCAATGTTCACAATAGCCAAACTGTGGAAGAAGCCGAGATGCCCTTCAACAGATGAATGGATAAAGAAGATGTGGTCCATATATACAATGGAATATTACTCAGCCATCAGAAAGGATGAATACCTACCATTTGCATTGACACTGATAGAATTAGAGGGTGTTTTTAGAGGGTGTTATGCTAAGTGGAATAAGCCAGTCAGAGAAAGACAAATACCATATGATTTCACCTGTACATGGGATCTAAACAACCAACCAACCAACCAAAAGAAACAGACTCTTAAATACAGAGAACTGGTGGTTGCCAGAGACGGGGAGGGTCAGGGATGGACAGGAATAGGTGCAAACCTCCACTTGTAAAATAGGTTAAGTCACAAGGACAAACAGGGCAGCATAGGGAACACAGCTAATAACACTGTCATGACACTGTGTGACTATTCTTAGTGGGGAGCATTGAGTTATGTAGACAAATGTCAAATCATGGTGTTGTACACCTGCCACTAATAGAATACTGCATGCCCACTACACTTCAATTAAAGGTTTTGAAAAATAAAAGATGAACCAAGAGAAATGTATCAGCAGAGAGAAGCAGTGACGATCTAATCTAATGCAGCTAAAGAAATGCCCGTCAAAACAAGCCTCTTATGTACAAAGGAGCTTTGGCGGCAGCATTCTGCACCCTTCATGCTGCTGTAAGTGGTTCCGTGTCCCTTACTCCCAGTCAGGAAGGGACAGGACTGGAGCACACTCTGGGAGGTCCTGAGACCCTCCGTAGGACTTACCCTCTCCTTCATGCGGGAGACGATGAACCGCAAGTATGTGCTCATCTCCTGTTTGTTTGTGTTTTTCTTCTTGATGCTCTGTTAAAAATAGAAAAGGCCAGATATAAAATGTGATTATTTACAGGTCTGTATTCATGTAAAAGACTTTTATACATAAAAGATTACAGTATGCAAAGACTATCAAAAGATGCACTATTTCCAACGTATTTGATACAAAGAAATCTTTGAAACGTGCATAGCATTTAATGTGACAATAAAATGGAAGTTGTTGTATTTGACATAATACCTTAGAGAACTATGCATTTTTTCTTGATATTCAGAACTTCAACCATTTTCAGATAAAACAAATGATGACATAATAATGACATGATGTAGAATCACTTGTTTTACCAAAAAAAAAAAAAAAAGTTGTCCAAAACCCTTTAGGGGACATTTTAAATTAGTAATATTGAAGGGTAAATTTCAACATACATTATTCTTCATTTAAAAGGTTACTGAAGTCCATGGCATCTACGAATTCTACAGTAGAGCTGCACACCTGCTTATCTGTTTTCAAGGGTTATGGAGTCTGTGCAGTTAAGAACTCCAATTTCTATCAGCCTGACCTAAAGAGCTAAGTTTTTCAATTTATGTCTCAGAAAATCTAAATTCACGTGAAGAGAAAAAGACAGGATTCTCCCTTTCACGTCTTTCCTAGACAGCGAGCAAACAAAGATGAATGTCCCATTTCCTCTGTCGAGGCTGAGGCCTCCCAGCAGACCCCTACCCTACAGAGGCAGCACCTCACACGACTGACTAGCTGTGGCCAGGACGTCCCGAGCCTTCACCCCCTTGGGCCCCCAGAGGACGGGCCTCTGCCCACTGGAGTCACTGCTCCCAAAGAGCTGTACGTGCAGGAAGTCATCCTACTATGGTCACAGACTGGAGGAAGGAGCAAACATTTCTCAGGTAACTAAGAATTCTTCAGGTGGTGTGAGTGAACTGATCACCCCCCCACACACACGACGTTATCTGAATGGAAAATGGACAAACACGTTCTTTCCTGGAGATGTGGTCCCTTCCCAGGGTGCCTGGCTGGCTCAGTCGGAAGAGCATGCAACTCTTGATCTTGGGGTCGTGAGTTTGAGCCCCATGATGCGTGCAGAGATGACTTAAAATAAAATTTAGAAAAATAATAAAAAATAACCCTGGCCCCTTCTTTCCACTTCTCACCTGGACTCTGACACAATTACTGCTTCTGTTGTGCTCGACTAATGTATGACCTGTGCACACAGCTTTTTTTTTTTTTTTTTTTTTGAAGATTTTATTTATTTGACAGAGAGACACAGCAAGAGAGGGAACATAAGCAGGGGGAGTGGGGGAGGGAGAAGCAGGCTTCCCGCCGAGCAGGGAGCCCGATGTGGGACTCGATCCCAGGATCCTGGGATCATGACCTGAGCCGAAGGCAGACACTTAACGACTGAGCCACCCAGGCGCCGCTGTGCACACAGCTTCTAAGTGATACCAGTAACAGAGCAGTTTTCAAGCCTGTCCATACCCAGAGACACTGGTGAACTTCTGGGAAACGCAGCTGGGCTTCAACCAGCGAGCACACGAGCTGAGATTTCTGAGGGAAGGTCCCTGTGCTCTGTATCTCTTTGTTCACTCACGCATCCGCTCGTTCCTCAGTTGGCTGGGACACGTGGCCAAGACCGAGCACCCTGGTGCAGGTGTGGAGCTTACCACGTGAGGACCTTTCCTGGACTCCAGGTTTAGAGTCTTTGGCAGGGGTGGGGGGCGGGGGGGGCACAACTCTGGTGTAGCTTGTGGACCCTCATTTTTCACAAGACCCACAGCCACACGTGGGAACTACAGCGGCTCCCTCCCGAAACCCAGCACCACTGAGAAGGACACTTGTGCATCTGCATGCACACGGGGAGTGTGCACGGGACTCTCGGGGTCAGCTATTCCTGATTTGGGGCAAACGTTCTTGCAACATGGACATCCTGCCATGCACTGCTCTCTACATAAATGAGCACCTTGACGGACTGTTGGAATCAGGGAAGAGAAGGGGTTAAAGGCCAAGAAGGCTGCAGTTTTTTTCACCCCCTGGGAAACATATTCTCCTAAAAAGAGAGAATAAAAACAAAAGCTTCCAGCTCCATGCTCTATCACGTTAACTCCAAAATATTTTGGATGTGCTACTAAAACTGCTGATCCCAAATATCAGTCTGATCATTAAATCACAAATCTGTGTAAATTCAAATAAAACATCAACCTCTATCAGGTTACAAGTCTTGTAAAACCATCCACGGGGTTAGGGTTGTTTTAACAGGTGACATACAATTTACGGGAACTAGACAACCAACACTTCACGTAACAAAGCATAATTTCAGTGCTCACTACGTATTATTCCAGACCTTCCCTCAAGGAAGCAGAGCGGGAATACTCTCGCCTCTGGGTCTCCCTTTAAATACCTGCAGCTCAACCCAGGGCGCCCTTAAAGAGAGGGGTGTGGAGTGGGGACTCCGGGACAACTGCCCTCTCCCAGCGACTGGGGATTCCACATTTGTGCAGGAAGATGGTTTTCCCTCTCTGTGCTCTCAACATCAGCCTATGAAGTACTTCACTCTTTGTCAGAATCTAACCCCTTTTGTTTGTTTGTTTAGAGACTTAGAAAATAAATCGATTCAAAATCTGGTGACAAACATGGGTCCTCCTGCAGGTGTCTGGACAGCACAGGGTTCTGTGCCTGGACCTTGGCTGCCCTAGGCACTCCCAGGGGGTGGCAGGTGCCTGCTTCCCACACCTGCAGGCCGTGGGCCCCGCTGGGGGAGCTCACACCAACAAGAGACCCTGAACACATGTGGCCTCTCCCTACAGTTCCTCAAGACCAAACGTTTGCCATAAGATGCTCCCACACTTGCTAACCTTATGCGCTTGCTTTCTGACACTTTCCTGTTACAATTTAGAGAGTTAGTATTTCACTGAAGAAATGAATGAAGCATTGCAGCCTCTGGTCAGGGTGGCACCGTGAGACTCGGGATTTCCTAGGTGACATCCACACACTGTTTCAATTGTGCCTGTCAGCCAAACCAAGACACTGAAAGTGGCTTGAGAAAAAGCCACTTGAACAGAAATTAAATGCTATTCTGTTTACAACATAAAGAAGCAGATTGCTCCTAACAGCAAGGTCAGAAAAACAAAAATAAAGCTTTTAAGTATCTGCAGGCTATTTCAGACCCAATTCTTTCTCAGGCTTTGAAGACCTGTATGCATTGTCTACTTGCAGGACGCAAGACCTCTCAGGAAAGGCCTCTCTGCGACCGTGTGCAGCTCAGATACAGCCCAGTGAGTTCTGGTAACTGTTCCCATCACCCGGCAGCATAGGGATAATTTTGGTCAATGTCTACAAATAATTGGGAGAGCCTCTGCATCACATGGCCAAAGTTGTTGTAACCATTTTCAAAGGACAATAATCACACGGCTGAAGGTGTGTTACAAATGTGAGACTAAAGTAAGATGCTGTCAAACACACGACAGATGCCCAAGGGGCTGCTTTCCTTATGGGGAAAAATAATAGAAAATCTTACACATCTTCTTGATTAAGGGATTCTTCCCACCGTCACCAACAACTGCTGGGTCTGAACAAACTGAATGAGGCTAGGTGGATGACACAGAGAAAATATGAATCAGGTAATTCAGCCGCACTCAGGACCTTACTGTGGTTTTGGCTGAAAGAAGGTATGAGTAACCTTTGATGCCCAGCTGATTACTGACAGGGATGCCCAAGCACCATGACAGGAATAAACACTCAGGACTGAATGGCCTGGAATTTTCAATGTTCCTTAGAGACCCAGCTTTTTCAGCTGCAGAAATGTATTTTAGCAAAAAATGAGCTTGTGGAAACAGCATTCCAGCATACCTAGTACCCAATGAAACAAGTGTGCGATCAGAGGTCCAGGAGTCTTCTCCATAGATCCCAGATCTGTGCTGCTAGAGTTGACCAAATCCATGTCCCCCAGTCTGTGATTACACAAAAGGGCGTCAGACTCTCCTGGGGATCCCCAATATCCAGGGAATTCTTCCTGCCACAGGGATAGAGCGGCAGTCGACAAACCTCGGTGAAGGGCCAGATGCTAAATATTTTAGGCTCTGAGGACACAAGGAAGATGCCTGCACCACTCAACTCTCCTACTGAACTGAAAAGCAGTCACAGGTTAGCACGTACAGCGCACAAGCATGGCTGTGTTCTTGCAACATTTTGGGATGCTGAAATCTGAACTTCTTACGATTTTCACATGTCACAAAATACTATTCCTCTCCTTGATTTTTCTTCAACCATTTGAAAACGCAAAACCCATTCTAAACTCGTGAACAGGATGCAAGCTGACGGGCCTGACTTGGCCCATGGGCCAGAGTTTGCCAACCCCTGGAACAGACTCTGTGTTCTGTGAAAACAGGGACCCCAAGGGTCCAGCTCAGCCCGCTCTTCGCCAGGGCCTTGTCCAGTATGTGGCAACACAGTAAGTGCTCAATAAATACTAGCGGAAGAACTGCTAGCAGTCATCACTGACTTCGCTGCCGACTAGAGAAAATATTCCATACAGCTGAACTCAACCACAGGAAATCCTTCCAAGTGTGAAACAGTTGTTCAGAAGCCAGCTGGTTAGCATACTCTGGCCACTCTCTGCTGCTTTGTTCAATTGTGGCGTGTAAACCGCTTCAGTCCCAGCTGACACCTAAATAGCACCTTGGCCTCCAAGCATCAAGGCTCCTGTCAATGTTTGTGAGCCCACAGACGTCTAAGTCACCGGCTGGAAAGTCACCGGCTGGAAAGTCCTGGGCCCCAAGGCTGTGTTCTCAACAACACCCAGGCGACTGTGGTGCAAGGGGCCTCGAGTGTTGCTGCAGGAAGAACCACATCTGCCTATAAATTACCTACGGTACTTGAGGAATCAGGAAGCTCCAAGCTCCCCTCAATAACTATCTGTAATCACACAACAGAAAAGACTCATGATGAATGTTATCTGCACACAAACTGCCCGTGCTGTCATGGCAACCAGCAGCTCTACAGTATCCTGCGTAGCCACGGGTAATGATGGAGTATTAAGAGTCACTATTTATAGGAAACCCCGGTATGAGACTTGCACAGCAGAGCTGGCCTGGGGCAAGGGGCTTGAAGTCCAGCCACTTCTCCTTCTGCACCACGGAAGCCCCGGAGCCCCTTAATGACAATCACTTACTAGGATAATTTTCTAAAAATATACCTGTATTCAGTCTTTTTCACCCCCCTTCCCGGTACCAACACCCTGACGTTACCTCTCCTCTGCACGACTGAAGGGCAGAGCACCACATCTACCGACAGTGTGACTGGGCGAAAACGCAGCTTACCCACGTATGCTTGTGCAACGCACCGCATTTAACCACGTGGGTCCCCCGTGGCTCCATCCTAAATCCCACAGCCATGTGCACTTGGCTTTCTGGTAACAGCTTTTTTTTTTTTTTTTAAATACTTAAGTTAAAGGAATTTCAATTTAAGTTTTAAAAAACCTCCCTTAAGCGGTCACGGTTATGACTTCTTAGTCACAGGTAAATGTTGGAGTTCGGAGGGCAATTCAGGAGGGTTCTTGGAAGCATGTTGACAAACACAACTTGATCACAAGCTACTCCCCAGCTGGGAAGTGGGTCCAAAATCACCAGTGCAGGGTTTCCAGACTTCTCATCCCGATTCACAAACAGCATGGAATGGTACTCCCGCTGTATCTGTATTAATGTTTACGAAGTCAACTCTTTCCTATCTGACTGAGGTCGACGAGTTTTGCCTAAGTTCAGATGATACGATCAGCATGTAGCACCCAGTCTATCAAAGCACAGGCTCAGATTAATTCCACACAAAGTGACTAGTACGGTCAGGAGTGGCAGTGTTTCTACATCCACTACATCCACGTACTCACAAAGACATTGCTAAAGTACCGGCTAGGGGTGCCCAGGGGGCTCAGCCGGGGAAGCGTCTGCCTTCAGCTCAGGTCGTGATCCCGGGGTCCTGGGATCGAGCCCCGCATCGGGCTCCCTGCTCAGCGGGAAGTCTGCTTCTCCCTCTGCCTCTGTCCCTCCCCCTGCTCATACTCTCTCTCTCTCTGTCAAATAAATAAATACAATTAAAAAAAAAAATAAAGTACTAACTAGAGAGAGGGGGGTGCTGTGCACATCAGGAAGTTTATCCTTCAACATCAAACGCCCTGTGGGGGCCTCTGGGCTCCTCTGTGCGTTACAAAGATTGGGGGATAGGAAAGGGATATTCAGGAAATTTCCTGGGACACAGGTCCTGTGTCGACCCGTTCCTTCCCCCTTCTATACAACACTAAAGAACGAGATCTGAAACACAGAGGCCATGGGTATCCTCGGTGGGATATGCCTCTCCATTATCTTCTGAAAATAAGTTACAAGTCTCTGTTTTCGGTCGGGGAACGAGTATCTCTTATTCTCTGCTTCATGAAGCTGTCAGCCACAGGAATACTATCTGCCTCCCTCTCCATGCCCCCCCAGACATTTGCAGAGACAATAGAAGGAAACTGTGCCCACTCTATAAGTATTTTAAGTTCATCAATACTGGAAACACATATGAGCATTTATGTATCTAGATTAAGTTGGAATCATCCTGATGTAGAAACCAGCTTAACTATTATCTCTTAATCTCTCAGAGTAAAAAGTAAAGGTTTGGTTTAATTAAAATTAACTTATTCAGCAAAAGATACATCAGGAAGAACAAATATACCACCACTCAAAACACTTCACACCCATATCCAAGCTTTCTGGCCATAATGTTTTTAAATTCATCATGGAAAGACAATGTAGAAAATGTATGGTTTTCTTTCTTGTTTGGGTCCAGGTCAGATGCTATATCCAATTTTAAAAACCCTTTGGCTTTAGTAATGTTCCCATCACATTTTCCTATAGTCAAGCCTGTGATGAATAGCTCAACAGCCTCATAAAGGACTTGGTTCAAAGATCTTTTTAAAAGTAATTTTCTATTTTTTGTTGGTATAAAAATGATATGATCCAGTTGGCTTTAAAAACTGTAAAAAAATATTTGGCTCATGTTCATTTTGTATTTTTTAATACTGATTGTCTACCATACAACAAACAAAAACAAAAAGCTTCTACTTCTCTCCATTCCAGATTTGTTAATATGGTTGAAAACCTGACTCACCTATGTTCAGGGTGAAAATATTCACAAATTTCCCACATTAACCAAGAGAAACGGACCAGAAAGCAAGGGCAGTTACAGTCTTGTAGTCGACACACCATGAGGAGTACGTGTTTTCAAAGTATTTTCATTTAGCATTTTGTTCTATTTCATTCTGAACATTAAATGAGTGACCTGCCTACTTTGGGAATTTAAAAAAAAACTGTACTCCCAACACACCAAAAAGAATGAAAAATGGATTCAGAAGTAAATTTCTATCTCCAGTTTCAAGAAATAGCTTTCATCATGGTTTTTTCTTTAGCCACCTCAGCAAGCACAAGTCCCACACTGCAAGTGACTCCAACTTGACTCCCCCAGAACTCAGCGACACCCACACGTTGGGGCCAACCTATCAAACTCCAGGTGGCGCCTCATGGCCACTGAGTCCCGGTTTAGTTTTAGTTAAAGCAGTGAAATGCCTTCATTTTCATTATCTGCCAAATAGAAATCTGGGTCGTGGGCCTCATAAGGTCTGCTCAAGGGCCCAGTGATCCCACGGGGCAGCGGAGAGAGATACCCTGCACCCCCACAGAGAGGTCTGCCTGGCAGCACACAGCAAGCTCAGCAGTAGTCCAGGGACCTTAGAACACATTACTTTGCCCACACATTACAGAGCATTCGAAAAGTTATCAAACATTATCCTGACGTTTACCAGCTGGAGCACAGCAGAAAGCACGCAGTGCATGCACACACATGGACATCTGCATGCGTGGGAAAGCACACGCCTGCACATACATGCACACAGGCATGCACTGCGTGTTTGCACACATGCAACAGACACATGCACACGTACACACATGTGCACATACAAGACAGATGCACAAAGAAACCCCTGGTCCCACATCCATGCGCACACAACACACACACATATACACACACACACACACCATGCAGGGACACAAACGCACACGTGCAGGCCTGCCTTCAATGACCAAAGCATCAAAAGATAAGGTGACTTTGTGATTTGGAAACTATGTAAAAATGAAGCAACACTGAAATGAGACATCCATTTGTATCCTATCACACTGGTGACAGAAAACTGGAAAACACTCATGTTGGTATAAACAGGTGTAATCTTCTGGAGGGCAATTTGGTGATTTTTATCATAAATTAAAATGTGCCCATCCTTTAAATTATGAATTCCACTTCAATAAATTTATCCTGTGAAAGTGATCAGACAGAATTACATAAATACCTATTGTTTATAAGCGATTGACTATACTGTGTTTTAAAGATGTATCTTCTAGGCAAATAAGATCTTAAAAGCTACCTTCACTTAAAAGTTAGGATTTTCTCATTTTTGTCCTGAAAAATTCATGGCTATTTCAGGAATATAAAATCCAAATACACTCGACTAGAACAAATTACAAACTTCATTTGCATACAGAAATAAATTATAGCGAGAAGACTGTTCATGAGAGCGTGAGTGTAGCACGGTTCTGGGCATGGGGGGACGTGGCCCCTGACAGGTAAGTTTCAGGCCGATACTGCTGGTCAGACAGGACAGTGGGGATGATGGAAATGTGCATCAGTAGGGAATAACCTAGGGCTCACCCTACTAAAGATACCTGGGACAGTGCTGAATAGATGCACGCTGGCTACATTCAGTCACGTATGTGAAGTTACACAGTCACAGGACAAAGGGAGGGCATGTGCACACATGCGTGTGCTCACGCACACAGAGAGAGGTCTGTGAGGACATCCACCTGCTGTGCCCTAGCATTTCTGGAAATGTCATTTTTTCTTTATCCTCCTCTAAATTACTTGAATTTTTTATAGATAACTATGAAAGAAGTAATTTTAAATCCCCCCCTTTTTTTAATGAATGAGAGTTCCCTGTAAGAGTGTAAAACAGTATGTTACTAGAATTTTTTCAAAGCAAAATGTTAACCTGACATTCAGAGGCTACTTTTCAAGAATAATCTACCCTGTCTGTACAGTTTAATTTTTAGAAAGACAGATATTCCAAAGAAATATCCTCAGGGTTGTGAGATCCTTGAGATTTACTATGAATGCTAATATAATTATTTTAAATACAGAAAGCTTTCTATCACTGCCTTCTTAAAATATCTGGAAATAGATATAGGAGATAAAGCTGCTTGAACAGCTAACTGCTGGCTGAGACCAATTCTCAGTGACATTTTCAATGCTTTCATTTTACACAGAAACAAAAGTCTTCTGATCGCTATAAGATACTAGAAATATTCAAGTTTAGATAGTAATGGATGGCTTCCACCTACTATTTCAACCTGCACTGAAATTTGGCTCTGGGCATCTTATCTTCAAAATTCCTCATGAGTGTGTCTAGTTAATCTGTACTCTTTCTAAACACTAATGGAAAAGGAGACTGGGGAGTGATATTCTGATCTGCAACCACGTTCTTCGTCCCAGTCTCTACACTTTCTGCTCATTAAGTGCAAGAACATTTAAATCTGCTCGGTTACTTTCATATTAGATCACAAAAATTGTTTTACTTGAAGTTTTGACACTATTTAAAAACACAAATCAACCACAAGCCTTTCCTTAAAGATACTTGAAATCCCCTTAGAATGTCAAGGTTATTATGACCCCTTCTCCCAGGAAAGGAACTGTTAGCACGTATCTTTTTCTTGAATGTAACAATTAAAACAATAGAATAGATCCTACACAGAAATAAATATTTCTTTAGATGTTTTAAAGCTCAAAATAAAACTCACCATCCCCAACCCAACATAGTTTTTTTGAGCCTCCCCAGAGTGTCTCCCAGTCTATGAAACCACTGTGGGGTCACGAGTGTTTACTAACTCAGCATCCCTGCCACAAGCTTAACCCTCTCACAACATGGGCAAGTACAAACTGACAAAGATGAAAGGAAAATCAAAGGATAGAAAGAAAGATGGGGTACACTGAGTGCCACTTTGGCTACCATGTTTCTGTGTGGTCCAGTGACTCTCTGAAATTTAACAAAAACCATCTGGTCCGTCAAAGCAGAGCAAACACACGTGGAAAATGGGACCTGACAACTTGACAGTGAATTCCTACAAAAGTAGCATTAGACATTTTCTTCAAAGGTATAATTGTTCAATTTCCACTCAGGAGTATAAAACAGCCACAATAAAGTTTAACCCATCTTCAAAATCCCAGTGTTTTTGCTCAGTCTGTACTATGAAATCTGTGGCCGTAAAGACACTGGGGCATCAGGAATTGTACTTCCTGAAGGCCAGAGTCCCTCCTATCTGATCAGCAACCCACCTCTTTTGTATTTTTACTACCTTAATGCTCTTGTTCTTAAGATCTCATTAATACCTTACTTCAAGTGTTAACTATTACCAGAAAACAGATATTTGCTTTTAAAGACGTTAAGCGTCTGCCTTTCGGCTCAGGTCATGATCCCAGGGTCCTGGGATCGAGCCCCACATCAGGCTCCCTGCTCGGCGGGAAGCCTGCTTCTCCCTCTCCCACTCCCCCTGCTTGTGTTTCCCTCTCTTGCTGTGTCTCTCTCTGTCAAATAAATAAATAAAATCTTTTAAAAAAATAAAATAAAATGCACAATCCAAATCCATAAAAATAAAGTATGAATATTAATGCAGTTTCCACACCCCCAGTTAAGCTAATTTCATGGAGACATCACAAATTCTTGCAGACACCAAAGAGGACGTCTACAGCGTGAGGCTTGATACTGATACATGCAGATTCAGGGATTTATCAATGACCTAGCATTTAGGCATTTGATAATGAATCATCATTACACACCATATTTATAATGCCACCCTAATGATCTCTTGTCTACCAAGTATGTAGTGCAGTACTGGTGAGATTAAGTATACCAAGGTAATATACTGAGTGTGTACACCAGTGCTGGTGAGATGAAGTATACTGAGGTAACACACTGAGCATGTACGTAATGCTGGTGAGGTGAAGTATACTGAGCCTGTACTGGAATGCTGGTGAGGTGACATATACTGAGGTAACACACTGAGCGCGTACAGTGGTGCTGGTGAGGTGACGTATACTGAGGTAACACACTGAGCACGTACAGTAATGCTGGTGAGGTGAGTATATTGAGGTAACACACTGAGCACGTACAGTAATGCTGGTGAGGTGAGTATATTGAGGTAACACACTGAGCACGTACAGTAATGCTGGTGAGGTGAGTATATTGAGGTAACACACTGAGCCTGAACACTAATGCTGGTGAGATGAGGTATACCGGAGTAATACACTGTGCATGTATAGGGTGCTGGTGAGATGAAGTATACTAAGAAAATACAAAGTCAAAGTTACTAAGACAGTACTAGAAGCTCATCATGCTGGCAGGAAATTCAGGACCAATACTGAAGAAGGGAAAAATTATTAAGATACAACTTTTTTACATTATAAATGAATATTTAACTCAAGTAATACAAAGTATATTCAGAAACTGAGCCCATGAGTAATCCGGGCAACTGGCATGGTTCCAAATACGGATCATAGCAATTACAAATACAAAACAATAGAGGTTGCAACAAAATAACCCCTTACTAATCACCGTCAACGCCACGTGCGGCGACGTATTATGCAGGTGTCACACATCACTTGTACGCACACACACCACGTTCTACATCCAACAAGCACAGCCAGGTATACTTTTCACTAGGGAAATAACAGGAATGAAAATAATTGTGGAAAGTCCCTATTTTTCCTACGAGACTGTTTCATTTTGCTTTAAGTAATTAGAATGCTTTATATACAACGGTCCCATCCCTCCACCCTCCAAATAAAATACAAGCAAGGAATAAACTAACCCATGATATGACAAAAAATAAAGGCGACATTACATGGATATAAAATGGGAAGTAGATACAAAATGTTTCCAACAATGTGCCTTTTGCTGGCTTGTGTTTCCTGAGTGGCGAGGGCAGATTGAACCGAACCTGGTGTGGGAGACTATTCCTTGATTTCCAAAGGCTAGCCATGACAGGAGTCACACAATCCAGAGGCAAGTGTAACATAAGGGAAGAAAGTGTATTTTTATGTGACTGGAACTTTCTACAATCCATACCCTGAATATGTCAGGTGTTCTGGGGGTATGCACTGACCAGTGCTGTGTTCATTCACCATCATTTCAGCAGATAACCCCCACCCTCCAGTCCATCATCCATTCACCTGGCACGCCCACCTGGGGTATCTTGCACAGCTATTATCAGTGAATTCCAACCCTCTGACCAGCACATGAAAGCTCATAGGTACTCACCCTGCATACTGGGCACTGCCAGTGACTACTGCTGTCTCTAAGCCTGTACTCATCAGACAAACACTTGGAATGATACACACGAAAACACAGGTCACATATCAACACCTCTCCAGGCAAATGGCATTCAAAACAATACCAGTCATGATTTTCTGTTTCCCAGTCCTACAAAAAATACAAAATAATTTCGTATGACATTTTGTCAATATCTGCAATAACTAAGAACAAAATTGAAACTAAAGTCTATCAGAAGTTAGGCATTAAAAACAATTTTAGACATTTACTGTGTTAAAACAAGAGGGAAAAAATACCTAGAAATTTGCTTCTTTAGAGTTTCTTTCCTAAACAATATTAATACTCAGAATATTTTAAGGTGATCTGATAGTAAAACCAGCCCAAATGAAGTAAGTCCAGAGCCAATCCCAGTTCTAACATTATCTTTCATTTTTTATATAATCTATGGAATAATTTCTTTAGTAAACTGAATACCCCAAACCAGTACCTACAGCTTAGTATTTCAAATAAACCAACCTCTGTTTTGTTCTGCATCTTAACAAAATATAGTAAGTACTTAGCACACTGTGGGAACAGAGAGAATAGTAGTAAATGGTGATGCTCACTATTCTTATCTTCTCATCCATGGTATTGGATGCTTTATTGAAAATAACATTAATCAGAATGTCCATGTTCTGACAGTTGTCAAATTTTCAGGGTCTGTTGAATTTGGAAAAATAAATTGAAAATGTGAAACTAAAGGTTTAATCACATTCTCCAAAGGACATTACCATAAAGAAACAAAAAAGGAAGTAGGCTTCTTTTCTTATTGGGACTATCCCCGGAAACGAACGAGCGCAAGGGCGGGTACTCTTGCACATTTTCTGTTACACTCTGTGTGTGAACAGCCAACGCCATTTAACTAGAAACAGGAAGATGTTACAAGTTGTCCTAATTTAGAACTAATTCATTAATTCATTCCTCATAAATATCACTCTTAGCTTTTATCAAAAAATACCTGTGTTAAGAGTGATGGATTAACTCTCAACCTTCCTCTGTTGATGTGGTTAATAAACGAACAAGGGTGGAGCCCACATGTAGTGCAATCCAAGCCACTTTCAATGGGGACCCTGAAATTCTAGGCTTAAGCTCCACCATCATTTTTCTTTTCATAAATCACTGCCTACAGTCTGCTTCTGGGGTTGGGCAGCTTTCTTGTTTTCTCTTAGGTCAGTAACTCCCCCAACCCACGGGCTTCAGCGTGGGACTTGTCTAGGAAGCAGTGGTTCCTTTGGCACCAAAGGTCCACACTTATCACAATCACTGCTTGACTTCACAAGGGGCCTACCACCCAACTCCTTCAAAAGAGAAGTTTCCCAAGTTCATGTCTTCCTACCCATATTCAGAGTCATGGCTAGAGTACATTACCAAATTCTGCAAAAATGTAAATTTTTGGTTTGCTTTTTATTTAAAAAGTGGCCTTTATCAACCAAAGTAATAAAAAAGCATGACCATTTCTGGTTATTTGCTGCAGATTTGCTGCAAACTTATTTTGGTAGAGGGATTTCAGTCAGACTACTTAAAAAAATCATAAGATATTGCTCTGACATTTGACCCTAATTTGCACATGGTAGAAGAAACGTAGCTCACCAAGCTGGACACAACACGTGCATGTGGGCCCTGGCCGTGACAACGGTCGTTGGGGGTGCCCGTCTCACAGGGCTCAGGTGGGAAGCTGCACGTAAGCTATTACAAGTTTTGTCTCATAAATTGTCGATAAATTAGGTTTCAGCAAGGACAACACACTTTGGTCTATTTTCAATTAACAGAAGAACTCTTTCCCAGTTTGAAACAAAGTCTTTCAGAATATTTTCTTCATAACTGTTCAGAAACATCTTAAAGGATTTCGATGGCTTTTATTTGACTTTTTATGAACAAAAGAAACCATCCTTCATCATTTGCATTTTTTTATATTAATTCATCTTCCTGTAATTCTCAAAATGGGAACTGGATCACCAAGACAAGGCACACAGCTCAGGTCTCCCTAGTGCTTCCTGCCTTCTGACCCATCCCACCATGACACAAAGAGGAAAGTGGATCTCTCTTCACCAAAGTGTGTAATCCTAGACCTAGTTTTTCACAACTGTAGGAATGAATGTATAACTCAAATCAAGTAAAAGTAGAGAAACATGTGGATACCTGTTAATGTAACAGCATGTATGTGCTGTTCATTCTTTTAAGGATAGCAGTAGCTACTCAGAACATGTAACATGCAAAAGTCAAGTTCAAAAGTTATTAGATTTTGAATCCAGGAAATGTTGTTATGGGTATAAATGATATAAGCATGTTTGTTATAGGCAGAGTTGCCTACAGTTTGTCTTTAAGTAAACACAATCCGTTGATATAGTACTTCTGAAATACTCAATGTGTGCCAAAAGGTAAGTGTGCATTTTCACTGGATTTCACCAGATGTCAGCAAACTACTCTAGACAGAGCCTGACTGACAGCATATTATGTGAAATGACACTCCAATACTTCCAGAAAGTTTTAAAAATGCAAACCTACTAGCATAAAATCCAAGACTAGAAGCAATGTAAAGACAGTATGATCTTAATGAATAACTCTAGCAAGAATAAACTAAGATAGCCTAAAAAAAAAGATGGAAATGTAATACAAAAAAAGGCAGAATTAAAAAGTAAAATAACATAGTGCAAAATCAGTTCACCTTGTTTGGGGTTGCTGTCCTGGAGAAAGGCTGCATACTGTAGGCCTTTCAAAATAAAAACAAAATAATCTTGGTCTCTCTACTACAACGTTGCTCATTATCAGGCAATACACAGAGCTAAAGGGATTTGGTACACAGTCAACTATTATTTGCTATACAACTTACATTATTTTGTAGATGATACCAATTGATAATCTATGAATGTGCTAATCATCAATGAAAAGACAGTAGCATGCAAACTCAAGACTCATTACTAGTTTAAGAGATAACTTTGACACTAACACAAAAGCTACAAATCGACAAAGAGAAAATTCAGAGAGAATTCATGTGCCATGAAACCTATAGTATGTTTGGGAAACATTTCACTGACAAATTTGGTGCCATTATAAATTTGCACAAGACCATGAATGTATGTCCTTTTGATGTGAAAGTGGCTCAAGGCTGGATTTTTTTTAAAACTTGGGAGTGATGAATGCGAACAAGGTAAACTCACTACTTGACCATGGTGTGAGGTTCACACAGGCTGTCTTCAGAACCTGGGAGAACGGAGTCCACCATCTAGAAGCAGCCTGCTGACCTACTCCGTCACCACGTACAGCATTTGCTTAAGACCCTAGAGCCACACTGGCTCAAATCCTGCCTCCAGCCTTGGGGGGCTCTGTGATCTGGGGCAGGATACTTAGCTTCTCTATGTATCATTTTCTATCTGTAAAATGAACAAAACAGTAGTGCCTCAATCAGAGGGTTTTTGTAAGGATGAAATGAGTTATGCTCAGAAAGTGCTAGCTGGTTACCGAGAGGATCTGCTGACGTACAAATGACTTGAGGACAAATCACGTAACGACGTGGTGTTTGTAATAATACACGTGCGAGTTTCTTTTTCAGGACTTTAAGTTCCTGATGACAGCTGACACAGCATTTCTATAAGCCAGACAGAGCAAGACACACTGCTGACTGAGGGCTCGCTGGGAGAGCTGTGTCTGTAACTAGGCTTCCCAACCTGTAATCCACCCTCATCACATTCCAAAGAGATTCTAACCTTTAAAGTCATTCCTTACTTACATGTAACGAGCAGATAAATCTTACTTTATCAAATATGTGTTTGATGTGGTATTTAACATGGATACAATGCAAAATCAGTTAGTCATTGAGAGCTAAGAATTTGATGATTAAATATCTCCAGTCATTTTAAATATTATTTTTTAAAAAAATAAAACTATTATAACACTGCTTAGTGAACTAGAATTTAGACAGAAGGAGGGAAAAAAAGGAACCACACACACACACACACACACACACACACACACACACACAACCAGTCAAACAAAGCTGAATGGAATATAACAGGATAGCA
The DNA here is from genome assembly GCF_054177405.1 of Leptonychotes weddellii. NCBI lineage: Eukaryota > Metazoa > Chordata > Mammalia > Carnivora > Phocidae > Leptonychotes > Leptonychotes weddellii. Next base: position 36,120,136 of record NC_138373.1, on the reverse strand, counting down.
TGATCCAAAATGCTCTACTGAAGAGAATGGAAATTCTTTACCAAATCAAGAATAATTTCTAAGTACATTACAGTTTGAATACACATAGAACCATAGTACAATTGGCTTCTAGTTAATTAATAATCACAGACAATACTTCACTTTGTAAATAAGTGACTTTGTATATCTTTGCATCTGAGACAGGTAATGGATCTTTGGAAGAAATGTGTAGTTCTGCACATAATTAGCATAAATGTAATAAAATATATTTCACTTAAAAAAATCAATGGTATCCAAGGAGCTTGAAATTTTGCACTTAGGGTACTTACAACATATGATTGGTTAATTTATGACAACTAAACCACAAAAATGCAAAGATCTAAATTTAAACATTTCTCAGTTCAATACTTGTATTTACAAAGTGGGCCGAGACAGTCAAGCTGCTTGAATTCAGCAGCTTCTCTTCGCATTTTTTCCAGAGCAAATTAAGAGAACACTTCTTGCTGTGGCTGTATGATGGTGTGACTTCTGAAGGAAAAGACACAGATGCAATCCTCTCTCATCTAAAAGATGTGAACGTAACAAGTTTCTAGAGGTATATAAATCACAGATGCTTTTAGACTGGCCATTTTGAATGTGGAGAAACAGAGTGATGGGGAAGTGTCTAATCTTGCCCCTCTGCAAATTAAGGCCAAATCCATGTATCCCCAGGAGAACATGTGATCCCTTCAAAGAAACCACAAAATGTGTATTTTCATTAATTATGCTTCTTTAATAAGTGTTAAAACCTTAAATACATGGGAAAAAGCAAAATATAAAGAATTCTATCTTTTCACCTAGGCCTACTTGGAAAGCAGCATGAGGTCCTGCTTCTCGGCAGGAGAATGTGCTTGGACTGACGCAAGGCACGGTAGCTGGGACCTGAGCTCCTGCATGCAGGTGTGTCTGAGTCACCAGCAGGAAGCTGACCGAGGGCTCTAAGTGACAGTGCAAGGGGTCCCAGGGCAGCTGCTCTACAAACATACTGATTCTGAAATAGCAGTAATCGGGAAAGAAGAAATGAGACCCGAGCCCAGATCTGGGAGGTGAGTAAAAATTGTACTTTCACAGCACATGTCACTGATGTGAACTTTTAAGTCAACCCTGACACTGGTAACCAAATCACTTAGTGTCAGATCAAACGTACCTGTCAAATAATAAGGCTGAGCCACAACTCTGCACCAGAAACCATGAAGAAAGTCAGAAGTCATTAAAATAGATGGTATTACAACTGTCTCAGCATCGAAACACATATTTGATGTTTTATCCGCACATGATCCCTAGCTCAAGGCTACCTGCCCTACTAGATTGCACTGAATTCTTTTATAAGACCTTCCTATCTCTAGTGAGCACCTTCTGAGTTAGAAGTTAAAGGCATGAGAAATTAACGTCTTTACTACAAAGGGAGCTACTAAATGCCAAATTCAGCTCAGCCAATGGTAACATTCTGCCCAAGAAATAGGTTTCTCAAGATGTGAGAATCACACATGGATGAAGTAGCCCTCCATGCATATTTCTCCAGCACAAGCAGATGATGAAGCCATCTAGGAGAACATGCAAGATTGCTTTAAAAATCAAAAGAAAAAAGCCTTGATCTAACCAAACGTTGAATGGTCAGACAGCACAAGGTTTCACTGTGCCCTGGGTCTCTTGGCCTTGACTCAGATAATTTTGAAAGCTCTGAGAACTACTTCTAGAAGAATTACTTGGATCCTATGAGTATTCATGACATACAAATCTGGAAGAAAACTGTAGAAAATTTACAAGCGTGTCTCCCAGGTTCAGCAAGACTGTCATTTTAAAATTGGTTGGTACACAGATACTTTTGCTGCTTTGTTGACTAATATTTAAGCAAACCATTTAAAATTGAGAGTGGCCTCATTTTTAATAATTACGTTTTTCCTTCTGCTTTCTCAAATGGACATACTTAAAGTATCACCAGGAAGATGCTTATCTACCGCCTAACTTTGTCACAGTTTCTCCCAGTGAATCACCACTTGGACAGGGCCTAGCGGTGGTTGGGATCAGAACCTCAATGTCCAGAAATCATTCCAGTCTGGCAGAAGGAACCTCAGTACAACAGAGGCCAGTCTTTGACTTATACAGGCTTCCTCTTCACAGATTATTTATAATTATATCCTGACATATTGTTAGCGTTAGGCATTTATTACATGATTGCTAGGTTTAATAAAAATAGTGTTTAAGATATGCATATCTTTTAATTGTATCAGTTTTTAAAAATCAGCATCGGGAGAAAAGGCAGCCAAGGTGGAATACAAATGTGACCCCAACAGGCTCTCCGCTCAGTGACAGTGGAGCGGCGTGAGGACCACCTTCTCCTTCCCACCACAATGGCAGTAAAGACAAGTCCAACCTCCATGCTAACACAGAGTATCTCAGGAACATACCGTGGGGACTTACCAAGGGAAATCAGCTCTTGCCCACCTCTGAGCTACAGCTACTATTTTTAGAGAATATAGAAGGAAAAGAAGAGCTTTACTACCCATTTTTCGAATGACAAAACTTCCTGAGTAAAGAATATTTTAACTTCAGGGCACCTGGGGGGCTCAGTCAGTTAAGTGTCTGCATTCAGCTCAGGTCATGATCTCAGGGTCCTGGGATCAAGTCCCGCATCGGGCTCCCTGCTCTGCGGGGAGCTTGCCTCTCCCTCTCCCTCTGCTGCTGCCGCTGCTTGTGCTCTCTCTTGCTCACTCTCTCTCTCTCAAGTAAATAAAATCTTTTTAAAAAAAGAATATTTTAACTTCAAATTAAAGGTTTATAAAAAGGAATAAGCACAAAATTGTATGCCTTTCCTTCCCAAGACCGTGTATGTCTGCTCGACTTCTTCTCTTGACAGTGAGTCAGAAAGTCAACAGACAACAAGATGAGTAACTTACATCTTTCAATTTAAGAACTCAGTGCTCAGAGAATTATATGTACCAGGTATGTAAAGTATGAAGGAGGGCCCCAGCCTCAACTGCCAGCACGTGGGGCTGGCCCACAGAACACCTCTGTGCGAGTTAGAACAGGGGCCCTCCCCTGACACTGGCTTCACTAGGGGAGACACATGGTGCCCGACGCGCAAGCGCTGCTGGCTATGGGGGATGAGTGCACGTCCGGGGTTGTGCGGGTCAGAACGGCCCCTACACAGCGGCCTGCATGCACAGACCACACGTCAGCTGTGTCCTTCTAGGGGACTCGGTGCGTGACCACGACAGCATGACAGCACTGGGAGCATGGGTTAATCCGGTCATGGGTTTGCGAGACACACACAATCTCATCACTCCATAGTTGCCCCTCAAACAAATCCAGTGTCTCGGGGAAACCTCTTTACACATCTCCTTGTGTTTGAAGATACAGGCTTAAAAGTAAAAAGACCCTGATGACAATTTTTGCTTGTGTGGTTAGTAAGAAACGTGTTTTTGCTACACTATATATAGACATTTCTGAAGCATATTTATTTGCTGGCCAAAACTCGCTTTGAGTACATGGTTATATGCTTTATATAGATAATCTCACTTAATCCTTAAAACAATCAAGTGAAATACATATTAATATGCTCATATTACAGGTGAGGAATGAGGATCAGAGGTTAAGAAATTTCCTCAAGGTCACACAACAAAATAAACACGTGGGGTGGGATGGGGAACCCTCTCTGTTAACATGTAAGACCTAACCTCTTTCTGCTACACTACACTGCTTCTGCATTTCTCATACTTGCTTATTTTATAAACTAGGCACAATTTTCGTACACCCGGTTGCACTTGTAACATGCATACTTAGTGTAAGAAATGTTTGTAAGAACCAACCAGAATTAATAGAACCTGTACACTGGTTGTTTGATTTACATCTAAAATTTCATCTTGAAAAAAGAAAAAAGGGATGATGCTATAAATACGTGCAGTAAGGACACGTCCACGTACAATACAGAACACAGAGTCTAACGTAGCGGTGAAGGCGGGACAGCTCATTAGCTGCTCGTGGGAGTCAAACACCCACCTGAAGAGGAAGAAAAGCTTATGGGGAGGCACAACCCTAAAAAGTAAGAAGTAAAATCTCTTGCATGAAAAATGTACACGTGGTGTACAAACCAAAATCCTGTGGATTAAGCTGCACTTACTATTGGTTGATTATATGTAGACCTCAGAAATTTCCATACTAAGTCTGTAAATTTCCAAGTGTTTGGGATTAGACATTTTCTATTACCTGAATTATTTTCAGTATATAATAAGCTATCAATTATCAAACGTCTGGTGGAGACAGATTTAGATCACCTCACATTAAAATTATTGGGACTTGGCACCCAAAGTTTCTTTACTGGCAACAAAGCTCTATTTTTCTGAGAGGAAGTGAACAGAGAAATTATTATGATAGAAACATTCTCGCTTAAGTTTTCAAGAGAAAAGTTCAAGTGCACAGATCAAATGATACCAGTGAAATTAAACATTCTTTCCTCCACGTTTTCTATTTGTGGAAAGTGTGAATTTTCTTTCCTAAAACTTTGAAGGCACAGATTAAACTTAGAAACACAGTGTTACAACTGAACAACTTCTCTAACATTTAGACCAGCTGCCCCCAGAAAACATGCAGTCAGTCTGCTGCTCTGGGACCGGACAGCAAGCCTGTATGCGGTCACATCCGCCGTAGAGCCAGAAAGGGAAATACAATTCATAATTCTTGGGAAAAGTTCCCACAAAGAACCAATTTTAAAATTTTGTGTCATTTTTATGACGTTGGAGAATTCATGATAAACACTCTCAAAACACCTACTTACTAAATCGATTCCTTTTAGAAACTAAAAAAAAAAAATAGTATCTATTATATTTGAAACCTATCATCTTTAAATGATGTTCCTTAGCAAATATTAAGACTTTTCTAATCAAGGTATTAGAAATAGCAAAGGCCAATAAAGGTGGGAATATAAAAATATTACACACGAAACCAATGTTTACACATAAGAAACAAATGCCCAAGGTTCCAAGTAAAAGATTAAAATGTCCTCACTTAGAAGGGGAGTCAAAGTAAGAACTAGGCAAAATATAAAGAAAACAAGCTTTGTCTTTCCTGATTTCTGCTGGAGCGCCACCAAACCGGTAATGGTCACGGTCAGTGAGGATACCATCCAAGGAACCGTAGTTCCTGCAGAAGCCCTACTGACAGGTGGCCCTGGGCGCAGACGACATTAGCCCAGGATGAGAGTCTCCCGTTCACTCTGTCTAGATAGCATCGACATTATCCTACATGAAACAGTCTGCACTAACATTTACTGAAGAAAACAGGAAGACCATTAGTTACATGTACAGTAAAGAGGACTTTTAGTTTTCAGATTCAAGGGAACCTAGACAGAGAAAGGAGCCTCTTTGTAGAAGTGAGTTTCCTCCTAAAGAAGGAGGAAATTACCCATCCTGCCAACGTAGGCCCCCCATGTTAATAAGAAATACTGAAGTGAAATACTAGTAAACTTCTAAAAATGAATTACTATGGGTTGTAGTTAAATAATGTTCAAAGACTTAAAGTCAGCATCTCCAAATTTATCAAATAAAATATACTTACAATCTCATCTCCTGGCAACCAGTATCCTTCCTGCTCAATACCAGCTTTTGAGCCTTTGCAGCCCACTGTTAGGGTTTCGACAATGAGACCATCTTTCACAGCCAGGCTCAGCTGACGCGTGGTCTCTTTTGGATGCATACCGTGGACTCGAGACATGTACCTGAGTACAGAGGAAAAACAAATTAAAAACCCCTTAGGACTCGACAATAAATAAATCCACAAGGGTGATTTATTTTTCCTTTGTTACTACTCGTACTTACGAGGGCCCTACCGAAGAAACAAAGTCCTGGATATTTGTCTTTTAATTATCACGCTATTTTAAAGCTTAATTCTATTTGTATATTTAGAGGAGTATTTGTTCAAAATAGTCCTTACGGAGCAAACGGAAATCACTTAACAGACTTTAGTCTAACATCCCACGCAGCTCTGGCCTCTGCAGCGACTCACACTCTCAGTCTGCAAATTCAGAATTCAGAATGTTATCATTTCCAGTCCCAAGACTTCCGAATATAAAATACCCGGACTCAAAACTTAGGAAATGACACTAAAGAACGTGTAAGAATTACATGACTGGCTGCTGACATATAATGAAACAAGAATGTATGTTGGGATCCATTAGGCAAAAATGTGATTTTCAATGAAATATACTTTGGATTGGATCACTACACAGAATCCCTGATTTACAGTCATATGGCATTTTACTCAATTTTAAGAAAATGTACTATTTCAAACACACTCTGGACCACAGAGAATACTACTGGAGGGTCCCTTGTATTCGCCGGTTCTATGAACTCATGTTAACATGAGGGCACATTTGCTTCATTGCTTGTTTCTTAAGGACAATGTTACAGATATATTTGAATTTGTGCTATTTTCCCATTCCTTCCATTCAAACCCCAACACCCTCCACCAGGAGGCTCCTGGACATCCACACACAAGGCATGGAACAAGGTGAACCAGGCCAGCCGCAGCCTCCCCAGAGAGGCGCTAGGTGTACAAGACGTAGGGGCAACGCCTACAAGATTCATCTGTCATTTCAGTATCAAAGCCTTCGCAACAACAAATGCAAGTACTCGTCATGGAACCACCTTCCAAATTCAAAGGACACATTTCAATGAAGAAAAGTAGTGAACCCCAACTGAGGACTGATGAACGTGCCGTGTGTAGCAGACAACGGTTTTCTGTTCACAAGATCACGAACTTGTCAAAGATGCTGCTCCGTCTGTCAGTGCAGGTAGCTGGAGGGTTCAGGAGGAGAGGAGGGGGTGACGATGAGCGTACCTCAGCCTTGACCAACTGACCTGCAAGCATAACCACCAGGGCCCTGGGAGAGACCTGGAGGCTGACGGACAGCCCGAGGGGAGAAGGTGGGTCGCTGGTGCAGCTTGACTCTGATGTAGAAAGTCAGGGCTAGCAGAAATCACCAAGTCCAGCGTGGGGGGGGGGGGGGGGGCAGGGACATGGGCCAAGGTGAACGTGTCCTAACGTCCTCACCATTCACGGGAGGGAGCCAACAGAGAAGACCTCAAGAATGAAGTATTCCATCCAAATTTATAAAGGTAACCCTCAGAACAAAAATTCAAACATTCTAAATTATCTGAACTCATAAAAAAAAAAATTATGCAGTGAAACATAAAAACACCAAAAGAAACAACAGAAATGGAAAGCATATTACATATGATGACAGGACCAAAACCAACTTTGTCTGTTTAATAAGTACACATTGGCTAAACTCCACAGTACAAAAAAGACAGACGGGGCGCCTGGGTGGCTCAGTTCGTTAAGCGACTGCCTTCGGTTCAGGTCATGATCCTAGAGTCCCAGGATCGAGTCCCGCATCGGGCTCCCTGCTCAGCAGGGAGTCTGCCTCTCCCTCTGACCCTCCCCCCTCTCATGTGCGCTCTCTCTCTCTCTCTCAAATAAATAAATAAATAAAATCTTTAAAAAAAAAAAAGACAGACTGAATCACAACACCAAAAACACAGTCTACATGACACACTTCTAAAGTGACTCAGAAAAACGAGGCAAGAATGGGCACAGGCACATCAGAAATGCAATCCAAACGAAGCAGAGACCAGCACGGCAACCAACAAGATTTGGAATCTAGGATAAGAATTGTTGGCTCAGTCGGTTGGGCGTCTGCCTTCGGCTCAGGTCATGATCCTGGGGTCCTGGGATCGAGCCCCGTGTCAGGCTCCCTGCTCGGCGGGGGGCCTGCTTCTCCCTCTCCCACTCCCCCTGCTTGTGTTCCCTCTCTCACTGTGTCTCTCTCTGTCAAATAAATAAAATCTTAAAAAAAAAAAAAAAAGAAAGAAAAACAGGGCATAGGTTGTAGCAAAGACTGTAAGAAATAAAGGAAATATTGACAGGAATACAGAATTATGAGACTTCACCTCTCTCCATCCAGCAGACAAAAACTAGGTATTCATACAGAAGACCTAGTTAACAAGGCAGATCTAGTTCAATTTATTCTGAAACCCAAAACATACCTTCAGCAGGTCAAAGGAAAATTCATTAAAGTTGAGCATAAAACTAGACACAAAAACAACCTTATTTTATTTATTTGTTTATTTGATAGAGAGAGAGTGTGTGTGTGTGCGCGCGTGCGCACAGGGGTAGGAGTAGAGGGAGAGGGAGAAGCAGACTCTGCTGAGCACGGAACCTGATGAGGGGTTCGATCCCACGACGCTGAGATCATGACCTGAGCTGAAACCAAGAGTCCGATGCTTCACCAACTGAGCCCAGGTGCCCCCCAAACAACTTTATTTTAGATTCCAAAAGGGCAGACACTTGCTCCTTGCAGTGAAAGTAAACCATGTATTAATAACAGAACTGGAAAACTCTCATAAACCAGTGAATCAAAAAGGTTATCTAAAAACTGCAAAAAAAAAAAAAAAAATCTAAGCACAGTAACTAAAAAGCTAAAGCAGAGCCAGTTAAAAAATAAAAACCGAAAACTAATATTAGTCCAAGAGCCCCTTAAGGGAAAAACAGAGACATCACTAGCTAATCGAATCAACAGTGAAGACACAAAGCACAAAAACATATAAACTAAGAAATGTCTACAGAGCCAGCACCAAATGTAACAAAGAAATTAAAATAATTATAAGCAACTATTCTGTTCATTTCTGTGTAAAAAGAGAAGATAAACACTATAATTTTCTAGGAAAATATAAATGGTCAAAACTTGACCACAGAAAAAACAGAATACTTGAAATGAACAATTTCCAAAGAAATTAATAGAGGAAGTTGGCAAAGAACTTTCTTAGAAAAACACCAGGAAGGGACATATTCACAAGGCAATTCTATCAAACTCTTAACGGCCAGATAACTCCAATGTGATTTAAACTTTTCTGGTACATAATAAAAAAGGGAAGCTAGGAATCTAGAATAATGGTAACAAACCCCTACAAAAATAGCACAGAAAAACCAGTGTTCCAGAGGAACACTATAAAAACCTTAAATATTTCAATTGACAAAATAATACTAAGTATTAATATAAGACAAATGTTAATATATTAATACACTCCAAAAGTCAAAAGAATACACCATAACCAAGTGCTTAATTCCAGGATTTCTCTGAAGATTTAGTATTATGAAGAAATCTATAAATACGATTCATCCCACTGATAAATCAAAAGTGAGAAATCATGAAGATTTCTATATGTATTAAAAAGTCATTTAGTGAAATTCAACAACCTGCCTCTAACAAAATGGAATGAGTAAATACTTCCTTAACCTGATCAGGAATATTCAAAGATGACTTTAACACTGCCAAAAGAAATAACCAGCACAGCTGGAATAAAGAAATGGTGTAAAAGTTGATAAAGATTTTAAATGATCATTATTTGCAGATTACATATCTAGAAAACACAAGAAAATCAGCTGACATACTATTTTAAATAACCAAATAATATAATCAATTATTTGTGTGGATACAAACTAATAAAACTAAAATTAATAGCATTCATATATACAAACCAAAAACACAGGAGATTTAAAATAAGACCCCAATTATTTACAAGAGCAATAAGAAAGACAGTAATACATAGTGATAAAGAGGAGAAATGACAAGATCTGGATGAAAAAAATTCTGAAATGTGACAGAGGAGAAGACAGAGATGGAGACATACGCCTGATATATGAATGGAAGATAACAAAATCCGAATTGCCCCTAAGATAATTTAATTAAGTACCACCACAAAGTGGGCAAATTAGTGCTAAAGGTCTATACAGAATTAAAAAAGAACTTCCCAAGAAAATTCTTTCAGGGCAATATGAGATATTAAAACATTATAGAGCCAAAGTAATTAAACTTGTGCATGAACAGCAGGCAAGGAACGAACACAAAGTCCAGAAAGAGACCCAAATACACAGTTTGATTATGATCAAAGTGCCATTCAAATTAGCGGGGGAAAGATCAATCAATCAACACATGACATTAGAACAAGGGTCTCAATGACTTGAAAAAAGAATAAAGATGGAGCCCTGCCTTAGTCTGTGCCTGCCCATCAGTAAATTCTGAATCAGTCAGATTTAAAGATTAAAAAGAAAACCACACAATCATTAGAAGAAAAACATGGGAGAGCAATCATGGTGTGAGAAAAACCTTCCTAATAGGAAACAAAAGCTGGAGTGATTTAAGAAAAGACTGAACAATTTACATAAAATCAGCAATTTCTACATAGCAGAAAAACAGGATAACCAAAGTTAAAATCACAAATGCTAACCTGGCGAAAACAATGAATCATGGATCACTACATCAAAAACTAATGATGTATTATATGGTGACTAACAAAAATAAAATAAAATATAATAAAATAAAATAAAAACAAAAAACAAATGCTAACCTGGGAAATATATTTGTAATACATATAACCGAAAGACCTAATTTAAGTTCTACATACCCCTAATGTGTTTTTAAAAATCCTAACTACTGGGGCGCCTGGGTGGCTCAGTTGGTGAAGCGTCAGCCTTCGACTCAGGTCATGATCTCAGGGTCCTGGGATCGAGTCCCACTTCGGGCTTCCTGCTCAGCAGGGAGCCTGCTTCTGCCTCTGCCTCTCCCCTGCTCATGCTCTCTCTCTTTGTATCTTTATGTCTCAAATGAATATATAAAATCTTTAAAAAAAAAAAAAAAAAAGCCTAACTACTAAGAAAAAAACACAAGAGAACCTTCTGTATCTGTCGTGTTCATGAAGATGCTGCACTGACAGACGAGGCTTGGTGGGCAGCGCCTCACTGGGGACACTAAAGGAACACCACCCTGCAAGGCAAACATCTACTGAGCAGAAACATGTTCACCTGGGAGCCACCACGTCTGGAAATTCATCCTACAGGTAGACATGTGTGAAATAACACGTATACAAGACAGGAAATCCATGTTAGCATTGTTGCCAACAAGATCAGAAAGGATCTAAACATGAATCTTAGGGGACTGGCTAAATTGTAATACAGCCATACAAAGAATTATTGTAGAATCATTAAAAAATGAAGCAGTGTTGTAGATGTTAGGATAATGTAAGCTCTAAGATATATTGTTTAAAAAAATTAGGGTATAACGGCTAACATCCAACACATATAAAGAACATACAACTCAGTAACAAAGAGACAAACAATCCAATTATAAAATGGCGGGGGGGGGGGTGGCTCAGTCTTTAAGCATCTGCCTTTGGCTCAGGTCATGATCCCGGGGTCCTGGGATCAAGCCCCCCGCATCAGCACCCTGCTCCGCGGGAAGCCTGCTTCTCCCTCTCCCACTCCCCCTGCTTGTGTTCCCTCTCTTGCTGCGTCTCTGTCAAATAAATAAATAAAATCTTTAAAAAAAATGGCAAGGGGTGTCTGAGGGGTGCAGTCGGTGAAGCGTCTGCCTTCGGGCTCAGATCATGATCCCAGGGTCCTGGGATTGAGTCCTGCATCGGGCTCCCTGCTCATCGGTGAGTCTGCTTCTCCCTCTGCCTCTGTGATCTCTCTCCCTTTCACTCTCTCTCAAATAAATAAAAGCTTTAAAAAAAAAAAAAATGGTGAAACATCTGAACCGACACTTCCAAAAACGACATAAAGATGGCCAGCAGGTATACAAACAGATGCTGAACACCACTAATCACCAGGGTAATGTAAGGCAAAAACCACACACCCCCCATGCACACCACACACACGCACACACCCACCACACCCACCCATGCACATGCACACGTACACCATGCACAGGCGCGCACATGCACCACACGCACACACGTGCACACCCAACATACACCACACACACGCATGCACACGCACGTGCACATGCACACCCAACACACACACACACACCTCAAGCTCACAGAGAACAGACTGGTGGTGGCCAGAGGTGGGAAGTTGCGGTGGGGGATGAAATGGGTCAAAGGTATCAACTCTCAGCCACAAAATAAAGGTCATGGGGGTAAAATGCATGTGCTTATAGTTAACAATACTGTATTGCATATTCAAAAGTTGCCAAGAGGTAGATCTTAAAAGTCCTCATCACAGGAAAAAAAATGTTTTTTCTAACTATGCAAGGTGATGAATGTGAACTAGAGGTACTGTGGTCACAGTACAGTTGACCCTTGAACAACATGAGGTTAAGGGCGCCGACCCCAGCACAGTCAAAAATCCACATATAACTTCTGACTTCCCAAAATATAACTACTAATAGCCCATTGCTGACCAGAAGCCTAACTGATAACATAAACAGTCAATTCACTCATATTCTGCATGTTCAATGGACTACATACTATCTTCTTACAATAGGGCAGAAAAAGGAAAGTGTTACTAAGAATCTTATGAGAAAATACATTTACAGTACTATCCCAGCTTAAAAAAAAAAAAAACTCGTTTATAAGTGGATCCTTGTAGTTCAAACCCATGTGGTTCAAGGGTCGGCTGTATATACAGATACTGAATCATGTTGAGCACCTGAAGCTAATCTGTTATTTATATATTATACCTCAATTTAAAAAGAAAAAGGAAAAAGGTGGTAAATAAAATCATGGTATAAAATGGTAGTTTCTCAAAAACATTCTAGGATCATGTCTGTACTTGCATAAGTTCTAGAGGTGGATGCAGGAGGGTTAAGAGAGAGAACTGGGCAGCTCAGAGAGCAGGGGCAGGGTGCAGACCTCCTTCCACCGTGCCCTCGTCAGGCCTGCGCCTGTCCCTCTATTGTTCAAAAGCAGCCTCCATCCACCACCCCTGCAGCGATGTCGGCAAGCCTTCGACACCAGTGTGCCCGTCATGGGCAGGCCCCCCTTTCTTCTCAAACTCATCTTGGCTCTTCCTGCTCATTTATTCATCCATAATAATTTTAAAACCAGTTTGCCAAGATCCATGAAAAAGGTTGAAATTTTGATTAATTTGAGAATAAATATCATTACAATACTAAGTCTTTCCTCTGATGAACTTGGTACATCTGTTCATTTATATCTTCTATGTCTTTAACAAAGTTTTATAATTTTTCTCCCTAAAATTCTTGCATGCTTTTTGTGATTTTTTTCCCTAGGTACTGCGTATTTTCTGTTTCTTTTGAAAAGGGGATTTTATTTTATATATTATTTTCTGGCTGGTGGTTCCTACAGCTCCCGAGGAACCGTGCTAACCTCTCACCCGGACCTGCAGCACAGCACTGCCAGGTGGTAATGTGGGTACCCTCGTTGCAGACTTTGCAAAGGATTCTTGTAATAGTTCACCATTAAACCTGACACCTGCTGAAGGGGGTGTTTTATCAAATATAAATAAACACAATTACAATACGATGCTGCTAAGGAAATTCCTTTCCAGTCCCAGTTTGCTGTTTTGTTTTAACAAGAATGGCACACATCGCATTACTCCTGGAAGGACTTCACCCCCCCCACTGACGTGTACCACCCAGAAGGCACGCAAACAGCTGTACAACATGCAGTAGAGACCCAGAAGAGCTGTTTTCTCTTTACTGGTGGCGTATGGGGTCAGTGGAAGGCAGCTGTGCCATCCTTGGGGACGGAGGGGTTATACACAGAAGGCCACGGGGCAGACTCAGGGGGCCCCTTCCACAGGGACAGGATGACCAGCAGCACGCATGGATGAAGGACCAGTTCTCCCTAGAACAAGGGAACCATCACAGCCTGGGGAGAGAACAGCTCCACGGAAGGGTTTGTGTTTTCTTTCTTTCTTTCTTTTTTATTTAAACTCAATTAGCCAACATATAGTACACATCATCAGTTTCAGATGTAGTGTTCAACAATTCATCAGTTGTGTATAACACCCAGTGCTCATCATATCACGTGCCCTCCTTAATGCCCATCACCCAGTTACCTCATCCATCCCCTCCCTTCTGTAACCCTCAGTTTGTTTTCCCGAGTCACGAGTCTCTCAGGGTTTGTCTCCCTCTGATTTCCTCCCAGTTTTCCCAGCAGCAGTGACCACAATAGCCAAACCGTGGAAGGAGCCGAGATGCCCTTCAACAAATGAATGGATAAAGAAGATGTGGTTCATATACACAAGGGAATATTACTCAGCCATCAGAAAGGATGAATACCTACCATTTGCATCAACATGGATGGAGCTGGAGGGGATTATGCTAAGGGTTTGTGCTTTCTGAATGAGAAGTTTGGGTTTAGGCAATTTAGAATAAGGGGTAAGTAAGTGATTAGTATGCATTTAAAAGCTTTGGCTAGGAGTGCCTGGGTGGCTCAGTTGGTTTAAATAAATCAATCAATCTTCAAAGAGAGAGAGAGCACGAACGCAGGAGGAGGGGGAGAGATGCAGACTCTCTGCTAAGCACAGAGCTGGAAGTGGGGCTCAATCCCAGGACCCTGAGGATCCCGTGACCCTGAGATTATGACCTGAGCCAAAGTCAACTCGGACACTTAACTGACTGAGCCACCCAGGTACCCCAACAAATTATTTTAGATACTGCTTTGCATAAAATTGGCGTTCAAGAAATGCTTCTTGGATATATAAATGAGTAACAGAGAATTTCAACATCATCTTTTAAATTTTTTATTTTATTTTATTTAAGATTATTTATTTATTTGAGAGAGAGCACATGAGAGGGGTTAGGGTCAGAGGGAGAAGCAGACTCCCCGCCGAGCAGGGAGCCCGATGCGGGACTCGATCCAGGGACTCCAGGATCGTGACCTGAGCTGAAGGCAGTCGCTTAACCAACTGAGCCACCCAGGCGCCCTAAATTTTTTATTTTAAATTAATTCTAGACTTGCAGGAGAGTTGCAAAAACAGTCCAGTCCCCATATGTCCTTTACCCAACTGTACCTAACGTTAACTTCTTAAAAAAGTCTAATTATCAAAAGTTCTTAATTTTCCCCTTAAAATTTATTTTTTTAATTGAGATACAATTCACACAGAACATAGTTTCAGGTATATGAGATAAGGATGCAGTATTTGCACATACACTGCAAAATAATGCCCACAGTAAGTGTGGTGCACACGTCAACGTTTCTTAGACTCATTATTACCGCTACACAATGTACCCCCTGGCATTTTAAACTACAGACTTTATTCAGGCTTCACCCGTGTTTCTACTATTCTTTTTTCTGTCCCAGAGGCCAAATTCAGGATGTCTCAATATAGGATGTTATGAGCTTAAAAAGCATCCAAAATTGAAACATGTGATCATAAAAAATATTTTAAGTAGGAAGAAAAATGAGTAATGACTAGCTCCGCCCCACTGAGATTATTAAGAAATACTCTACTGGAGCAGGGACAATAATGAGGTTGGCACTAAATCTTATCATTGCTGACAGTTACAGCAATTTAAAAACAATAAGGCTGGACAGAAACATTCAAATCAAAGAACAGTACAAAAGATCAGAATATCTAGAAACAGGTCCAAGTACACAAAAATCTCAATATGAAAGGCAAGCATGACAAAGGAAGGGAAAATATAACAATATTTACCAAGTGACAGTAGACTAACTAAATGGCAATCTGGATAAAAATAATCCAGGTGTGCATCATAAATTCTGAATAAGTCACATATTTAAATATAATGCGAAAGAATGAACTGGAACAAAGTGTTTATCCTCTATTCAGGGCTAAGTATGAATGAAGACAACGGAAGAAACAAGGGAAAAGAGAGCTTTAAACACATAAAATTAAGATTGCAAAATCTAAGAGAAAACTCAGAGAGGAAACAATGAGTTAGCGAAACGACATGGGAAGCACGACAGGAGGTTAACAAGTCCCTACCAGCACGGACGGAGGGCTCCTTCTGTGACTGTGGTCTAGGCAGCACACCCAGGACCTAGCAAGCAACGCACAACCTTTGCTCAATGTTCACTGTGGCAGAAATCACCAGTAAGTTGGAAAAAGTCTACAAACACAAGCTCAAGTAAGGCCTAAACACGAACAACTCCTTATTCTCACCTCTTTTTCTCAGAAAGTAGAAAGGAGTCAGAGCGCCATCGATGCTGAGTATGTACGGAGCAATGCCGCTCCCTGATGCGCCAGGCCAGTGTGTGCTTGACCAGCCTTAGGCCCCCACAGTCCTGAGTTAGGCGGAGTCCTTGGAGTTGACCTTCACAACCGCAAAGGGCCCCAGCCCACTGCTCCTTTCCTCACACCATCAGGCAGCTTTACTCCGTGTGCAAATACGTATGTTAATAACACAAGTTAAGATCACACCAGGCCTCCCGCTGTCTTACACGCTGCTGACCCATCACAGGGATGTACCTTCAACCAATCAGGAGGCAAAACTAGCAAACTGGGTTTGAGATGCACGGGCAGTGGCCAAACCTAGCATAAACCATAGCATAGTACGTAAATGTTATATTCAATTTCTCGGGATTTCTCAGTAAGTTTTAATTTTCTCCCATCCTACCTATTCCGTTTCCTGTAGTCTGCTCCCAAAGTCTCCGCTAGGATACTAACCCCCCCAACTGCTGCTCAGCACTCAGGTGCATCCAAGCAACAGACTGCAAAGCCCAACGTGGCTCATCCCCCCCGACATAATTCTCCAAGTCTCAAGACAAAAATATACATGCAGCAAAGTGGTCAACAGCCACTGCTGATTTAACATTTCTACAAAAGACATCTCAGAAGTGATAATTTCCTGAAACTGATTATCTACCTCTTTTTTTTTTTAAGATTTTATTTATTTATTTATTTGACAGAGAGAGAGACAGCGAGAGCAGGAACACATGCAGGGGGAGTTGGAGAGGGAAAAGCAGGCTTCCCGCCGAGCAGGGAGCCCCATGCGGGGCTCGATCCGAGGACCCCGGGATCATGACCTGAGCCGAAGGCAGACGCTTAACGACTGAGCCACCCAGGTGCCCCTGATTATCTACCTTTAATTCTTCTAGTACCCCCCTGTTGGAGATGACACACTCAAGACAACAGCATGATCCGACCCATCTGCGGAAGAAGGAACCACCACCAACGCACTGACTTGCCCTTTGTCGATGACAAAACATCATCAACAGCTCCACACTACCGCGGCATCTAGAGAACTTTATCTGGAATAAATTCAAACAAACCCGCCTGAGGGTCTTCTGGACCATCTGGATAAAGTTAGCCGTGCCCCACAGCTGCACCACGAACACCTGAATGTGCTCAGGGGGTGAGGACATCAGAATCACGGAAGGAGATAAACGTTGAACACTGACCTCATCTCTTGATGCTGAACGACTCTGAGGATGAAAACCATGGAAGCAGCAGAGAAGAAGAGTGAAAATATCTGACTAGTCAGCACTGTGAAATTCCTCCAGGACGCAGACCCCACAAAGCCACGTTTGCCTAGCGTCTGCAGTGAGTACCACATAACTGGAGGCCGGCGTCACCCAGAGCCTCCACAGCAGTGGGAGACGCGCACTAGGCAAGCACCTTTGCTGGGCAGCCCAAGGCCACAGTGCGCCAGTCCCTCGCGCTCAGCGCCAGACGGAGCCATTTACTCATCGCAGACCCCACAGAGGCTCCGGGGAAAGCCCAACAAGGAACAGTGAAACGTGCTGGTTTTTCTACATCCCTTCATAATTCTTGTTGCCTAACCGTAACTGTTAAATCTTGATTTCCCTCATTTCTGAACTAGTTAAAATAATTTACAGTAAAAAAAATAAAATAAAATAAAATAATTTACAGTGCTGATAGATACACTTTGAAGGTTTGGGAGGATTAATTAACAACGAAAAAGAAAAACCCTTTCCATTTTCCCCCATTAATTGTAAAGGCATTAAAAGACCTTTTGTTTCAAAAACTGCTCCATTTTAATTACCCCAAACGGCACACTGTCAATTATTACATTTTTTATGCCATGACTTTAATTAAAATCAGTAAAATAAAATCTTGAGTTGATTTACTGTTAGATGGAAACTTAGAAAATACCAGGCAGGTTTCATCTGGAGGAAAGAGACATTTTCCGTGTGACACACATCCTACTCATTTTCTGGTTAACACTGATTCCATTTCACAAACAGGAAAATAGCGGATGCTGAGAAGGCTCAATTTCAGTCATGGTGAATTACGCATCTTAGCACGGCTC
Organism: Leptonychotes weddellii; assembly: GCF_054177405.1. NCBI lineage: Eukaryota > Metazoa > Chordata > Mammalia > Carnivora > Phocidae > Leptonychotes > Leptonychotes weddellii. Next base: position 36,102,078 of record NC_138373.1, on the reverse strand, counting down.
CGTCCGTGCACATTTATGGACATTTCACGGCATCAACGAGCAGGGTGCAGCCCTGGTAGGCGCAACCGTGTCCACAAGAAGATGCAAACTCATGGCAGGCTTGGGGGCAGCGCGGGTGCGTTATGTCTGCCACGGGTCCCTCCAGAGCCAGGAAGCTGCACAAGCAGCAGCAGGCTCCCCTCCCGCTCACTCTGCGAGCCACCACCTCTTAGTTAAAACTGCGTCCCAGGCCTCGGCCTCAGCCTCATGGCATGACACAGGACTAGACCCTGCCACCCAGCATGAGCTTTGCAACAGACACATACGAAAACGCTGGGAATACACCCCTTTCTGAGGTTAGTACCGTTAGAAACCTCAGCAACGGAATCCCTTACAGGCACTGTTCAAATGTTGAGGCTTCCCCTCGAGCTAGCTGCAAGGAAATGGAAAGCCAGATCCGGAACGCGTCCTTCCTAACAAGCCCTGGGGCTTCACGGACAAGTTTCCTGCCATAGCTTCACTCCCAGCTCCACTCTACGTCCTGACCCTCCTGTCTCTCTTCCTCCTCACCTCCGTCTACCACAGGTGATCTGACGCACGATGCACTCTGCTTACACCTTTTTCTACCTGCAGAACAAGTGACGTTCTGGTAAAACACACGAAGTGCATCTGATCCATGTATGTGAAGACAGCGTACACACACAAAGTAGAACCCACCCGCCACCACCCTCCTCACCGCTTATCTGCTGCACCAGCACGCCTGCCCCTGAACTGGTGCTCTGCTCTCAGGCATTGACCCAAATACACATCAGCTACACCTGCACAAGAGAACACAGCACAGCTTCTACCATAACAGCCCCCAGTGCCCCCAGCAGGTGAATGATTCCCAAACCATGGTATGTCCATTAACTGCCAAGATGCACAGCAAATGAATCTCAACCCATGCTGACCAAGAAAAGTCAATCATGCAAAAGAATATATTGTATGATTCCACTTATACAAAACTCTAGAACAGGGGTGCTGGGTGGCTCAGTCGTTAAGCGTCTGCCTTCAGCTCAGGTCATGATCCCAGGGTCCTGGGATCGAGCCCCACATCGGGCTCCCTGCTCGGCGGGAAGCCTGCTTCTCCCTCCCCCACTCCCCCTGCTTGTGTTCCCTCTCTCGCTGTGTCTCTCTCTGTCAAATAAATAAAATCTTAAAAAAAAACAAAAAACAAAAACAACTCTAGAACAAGCAAAGCTAATCACTGCCATGGAAAGCAGATCAGTGCTTGCGGCTGGGGGCAGGGGAATGACCACCAAGGAGTACAAGGAACTTTTGGGGGTGACGACAATGTTCTGTATCTTCATTAAGATGGAGGCTCCACGGGGGCCCCTGGGTGGCTCAGTCGGTGAAGCGTCTGACTCTTGATTTCAGCTCAGGTCATGACCTCGGGGTTCGAGATCGAGCCCCGCGTCAGGCTCCACACTGGACATGGAGTCTGCTTGAGATTCTCTCTCTCTCCATCTGCCCGTCCCCCACAACCCCACTCACGCGCTCTCTCCAAAAAAAAAAAAGAAGGCCCTCCATGGGGGCCTTCATTCGCAGAGGAAGGAAGGAAAGGAAATTCCTGGAGGAGACAGATAGTTGCCAGGAGAGCTGACCCTGCGATCAGTGCACGTCCATTAGAGATTGCATGCTCTCTGTGGACAGGACAACTGGTTGCAGGAGAAGGGCCCATAGTCACGCAACATTCAGCAAGCAGGTGAATGAGTGAACGCCAGGTGCCCCTTCCTGGTTTGGGGTTCTTGGCATTCACGGATAATCCCTCCCTGCTTACACAGTGGTGGGAAGAGGGCACACAAACATGGCACAGCTACCACGCAAACTCACGGCCCTCAATCATCTCCCACAAGAGTCTCTGACTCCAACGCTTAGATGTTGAAACAGAAGGCAGACTCACTAGAGAGAGAAAAACAAACTAGACCTGGACCATTTCCCCCACTGCATGGAGAGAAACCACGGATGGATTAAAGAACTGTGAAATGTAAAACTCTAAAGTTAATAAAAGAAAATGTGGCAGAATATTCTTGTGGTCTTATTAAGAAGGATTCCTTAAATAAAAACTGTCAACAACATAAAACATTAGGCCAAAAACAATGAATTTGATAACTACAAAATTAAAATTTTCTGTTCAACAAAGAACAGTATGGGAAACATTAATAAACAGATAACAGAACTTCTAGAAAAGATGTTTACAAAGCATGATGTGCATAAAGGAATTAATGTCCAGAAGAACATGAGCTTCTGCAAATCAACAGAAAAGGACAAGAACCCAGTGGGAAAATAGGTAAAGGAGGAGAACAGGCATCCACAGCAAAGAAAGGCCAAAACCTTGTGGGAACGCCATAAGCTGTCTAATCTCATTAATGAACAAAGAAATGTAAACTAGGACATGTCCGTGACCACATGTGTGCAAATGAGCAGCATCAGGTACCAGCAGACACGTGGGGGTATAACCCTTATGTCCAGCTACTGAACAGGCATCCCTCGAGGGAGCTTAGCCAAACCTGCACACCCTGCAGTCAGGGAGGCATTCTGTGTCTGGACACACACGCTAACAAATCCCTCCTGTTCCCACTGGTGGCCGTTTGTGGTGGAGGGATGCCCAGGACAACCCGAGTGTCCATCGGGAAGCAATCCTTCTAAGCAGTAAGACACAGTGCAAGGAGACTACTGAACACAGCAAAAACTGGAAACACCCAATTACCCAGGAACAAACAAAACAGGAGCACAATGAGACGTGCACGTGATCACGCATACCGGGCGGGTTGGAATGAAGGCCAACGGAGATGACAAACACAAGGCACTCAGCCCGGACCTGGCACTGAGTATGTTCGAAAACATGGTTCCTGCACTAACTGCCGTGAACCCCTCCAAGCTTACACCCCATTGTTGGCATCACCACACATCTATACAAGGGACATCAGACCTGCAAGAAACCGATGGATGATGTACGGAGGGGTGAGCATGTGCAGTGGGAAAAGCCTGGCCTTTAAAGTCACAGATCCCAGCTCAGACAGCGGCTCTCACGACCTGGACAAGTTACTTCTGCATCTCCAAGTGCGAAAATGAGTAGTGCCAACCCCCTGTGGTTGTTTTGAAGGCAAATAAATGACCGCGACGTGAACCTTACAATGCATGTTTACCTTGCTTACTCCTCCTCCCTTGCAAACCGCATGACAGAAGTCTCACCACCTGGAACACTGCCCAACCATTACCAATAATAACGTGACCACGTAACAACACGGTCTACATTAAACAATGTTGAGGAAAAAAATGACCAGAAAGAAAGAAATCAAAACTGGACAGAGAAATTATAGGTGATTATTCATTGGCTTTCTCTTTTCCAAGTGTCCTGCAATACAACTATGCAACTTAGAGTAAAACACATTTTAATAATAATGCTGTGCCACTAGGTGCTTGTAGATTCAGGGATGGTTCAACACACGCACTTCACCAAGGATGACACATCACACTAACAGAACGAACAGACGCATCTCAGCAGATGCATCATACAGAATCAACACCCTCCCATCGCAAAACACTCACCGGACTGGGTCCTGGAGGAAACCACCTCACTACAGTGAGGGTCATATACAACAAGCCCACAGCTAACCTCACGGTCAGCTGTGCGAGCTGAGAGCTCTTCCTCTACGGTCTGGAACAAGACAAGGATGCCCACTATCATCACTTCTAGTAAACACAGTACTGCACCTCCTAGCCTGAGCATTTAGATAACAAAAGGATAAAAAGCATCCAAATTGGAGATAAGAAGTAAAATGACCTCTGCAGACATTATTATCTTGCTCTAAAGATTCCACAAAAAAGCTGCTTTACTAACAGATGAATTCAGCAATGTAGAGGACGCAAAGTCATAAAATCAGCTGCATTTCTAACAGGAACAATGAACGGGGCGCCTGGGTGGCTCAGTCATTAAGCGTCTGCCTTCAGCTCAGTCATGATCCCCGGGTCCTGGGATCAAGCCCCGCATCAGGCTCCCTGCTCAGCGGGAAGCCTGCTTCTCCCTCTCCCACTCCCCCTGCTGTGTTCCCTCTCTCACTGTGTCTCTGTCAAATAAATAAATAAAATCTTAAAAAAAAAAACAGGAACAATGAACAATCTCAAAAGGAAACGATGAAAACAATTCTGTTTAAAATCGCTCAAAGAGGGCGCCTGGGTGGCTCAGTTGGTTAAGCGACTGCCTTCGGCTCAGGTCATGATCCTGGAGTCCCTGGATCGAGTCCCGCATCGGGCTCCCTGCTCAGCGGGGGGTCTGCTTCTCCCTCTGACCCTCCCCCCTCTCATGCTCTCTCTATCTCATTCTCTCTCTCAAATAAATAAATAAAATCTTTAAAAAAAAAAAAAAATCGCTCAAAGAAGAATACGTAGGAATTAACTTAACCAAGGAGGGAAAGCCTGCACAACAAACACTACCTAATACCGCTGAAAGGAATTCAAGACATGAACAAATGGAAACCCACCCCATGTTTGTGGATTGGAGGACATCATACTGTTAAAATGTCAGCAGGACCCAACGCCATCTACAGATTCAGTGCCATCCCTACCAAAATCTCAAACTTTTTCAGATATAGAAAACCCATCCTAAAATTCATGTGGAATCTCAATGGACCCCAAATAGCCAAAATCAACCTGAAGACAAGAAGGAGAAACTGGAGGACTCACACTTCCTCATTTCAAACCTACTACAAAAGCTACAGTAACCAAACCACGTGGTACTGGCATAAAAACAGACAGACGGACGAGGGGAGGTGAACAGAAAGCCCAGAAAGAAACCCTC
>NC_138373.1:36045135-36096759 GCF_054177405.1 Leptonychotes weddellii | reverse complement strand
TGTACATCAGGAGACACTGTCTACAGAGTAGACTAAGAAAAATATCTGTAAATCATACATCTGGTTAAGAATTAACATCCAGAATATATACAAAACTTCTGATACTAACAACCTGACTCAAAAACGGGCAAAGAAGTTGAAGAGACACATCCCCAAATATACAAGAATAAGCACATGCGAAGACACTCGATGTCACTGAGCACCAGGGAAACGCAAATCAAAACCACAATGAGGTACCACCTCACACCTGTCAGAACGGCTAGACCCAAAAAGACAGGAAATAACAAGTGTTGGCAAAGAGGCGGAGACAGGGGACCCTCATGCACTGCTGGTGGGAATGCAAGCTGGTGCAGCCAGTGTGGAGAACAGTATGGAAGTTCCTCCACAAAACTAAAAACAGAACTGCCGTATGAATCCCACAACTCCACTTCTGGGTATAAACCCCAAACACCTGAAAGCAGGGTCTCAAACAGCTCTGTCCACCCAAGCTCATACCAGCATTAGTCACAAAAGCAAACGTACAGGAGCAACCCAAGTATCCATGGACGAGCACATGGGTAACAAGATGCGGGGTCTACCACATTCCGTGCGGTGGGGTATCATCCAGCCTTAAGGAGGAAGGAAATCTTCCTTATGCCACAACATGGATGAGCCTTGAGGACATCATGCCAAGTGAGACAGCCAGTTGCAAAAAGACAAATACGACAGGATTCCACCTCTGTGAGGGACTTAGATTCATCACAAAGGCGAAGCAGAACAGTGGGTGCTGGGGGCGCAGGGGATGGGGGCTCAGTGATTACTGGGTACAGAGATTCAGTTTCACACAACAATGAGTTTTGGGGAGGGACGGTGGTGGCAGGTGCACAGGAGTGTGGATGTATTTAATGCCACTGAACTACAGTTAAGAATGGTTAAGATGTGTATTTTGCCACGATAAAAGCTCCTCTGAATGTCTAGGTTGTTACATGGTGATATGGAAGGACACAAACGTGACAATGAACTAAAATCTTCAACACATGCAAGGGTACAAGTCCATCAAATACCAAAGGAAACAGTGAATGATCAGAAGCTTGGACTACGACATCAGAGAGATCTATATTCGTATTTGCATTTTGCCACCAACAACCTCTGTGGCCTCAGGCAAGATCTTCCCTGCCTGAGCTCCATCATCTTCAGCAACATGAAGAGAATGACAACAGACCTCTTGGAGTTGGGAGAATTCACAGAGACAAATCCTACATAGCACAGGGCTTGTCACAGAATAACTACGACTCTCAGTTCTGAGCCTCCTTGAAATTATGTCTTCAACGAATGCAACTGAGTATTATTAGGAAACCTGTCCTCACCTCCTTGTCCCAGCTACACTTCACACTAAGATCCAAACCGAGGAAAGACGTATGCCCTACCCGCAAGGTGCTCACTATCAGCAAAGGAAGCAGAAATTTTTTTAGTAATAAGAGCCTGTAATAAATAATAAAAGTTATTTTCATATACATCACTGTGACCAAGAGCAAGGTTATCCCGAGGAATGAATCATATGAGAGAATATTGGGTTGAATCTTAAAAGGGTAGGTTTTGTCTATTAATGAAGGAAAAATACAAAAAAAAAAGAATCAAAATAAGAGAGTGCTCAGACCGAAGAGAACAGTGTCACCAGATGGAAATCTGAGTAGGGAGCCGCAGGGCATGAAAAGGAGGACACTCGGGGTCTAATGCGAAGGGCTCACACAAACGCCCTGTTCAGTCAGGTATTTGCACTTTGTGCCAATGGGGAAATAAAAACCAGCATCTTAAAGAAGAACAAAGAGACCTATAATCTAGAAAAATACTGATGAGGGGTGAGGCTTATGTTCACTTGGAGGGGTCAGGAACGACCTCCTGGGGGACATGACTTCAAGAGGAGTCTGCCTGGCAGATGAGTCCAGGGGGGTCAGCATCCCAGAGAGTGTGGACCACCGAGGATCCGGGGGCCTGCAGGGGAGCCCGGGGCATCTGGAGCACAGCACACTGGGTGGAAAGTGGCAGGCCCAGGCAGTAATACGCTGGCATGGGAATTTGGGCTCACGAGCAGTAGAGGAAGCTGTCAGTCACGCAGCATTTGATAAGATGGTGTTCTGGAAAAACACCTCTGACACCAGTGATGGGAAGCAACAGAGACCGCAGGTGTGGGCGGCCGGAAGCCCAGTCAGCACCGTGCTGCTACTGCGGACAAGGAACCAGGCGGGCTCAGACCCGGGCCAGAACAGGGAGGTGCAGGCCCACTCCAGACCTGAAGGGAACATTCCATCTCTCTGGGGAGGGAAACTAGTGTATTTTCCTCTCATTACGTCCACATTCCAAATACACTCGGTATCGCCCTCTAGGTCCAGGATAAAAACCTCAGTGCTGGCCTCAGAGGCCCTCCTGTCTGGCCCTCTCTGTCTTCACCTCCTTTTCCAGTCCCTCTGCTCGGACTCTCCTCGGCCTGAATCCCACCCGCCCTCCCAGGCCCAACCAATACAGGCCTTCCATGACTTCCTGACATCCAGTGACCCCTGGACTGCGGCCAGGAGTGTATCCATCAGTACAGACCAGCATGTGGGGCGAGCCCTGGGCCGTCTGCGATGCCTCTCCCATTACTTGATCACACTCATTTACTCTCGAATGGTTGTTTACGCTTTTCTGTGCCTTGTCCATATGTTTCCTTCACAGAACTGCAGAGAAATGTCAAACATGAAAACAGCTAGACAGTAATCCAAGGCAAGAGGAGTGCCCTGAGAATTCAGCACACCTGAGAAAGCTCACTGTGAAGCTGTACGTTACGGTTGCTCAGAATCTGTGACTTCTCCTGCAAGGCTGTTATTATGTAAAATAAAATAACAGTGGTAAATTGTGCCTGCCAATCTGCTACCACAGAAGAAATGTAAGAAAGAATAAATCATTACAAATGGAAATGGGTGTGCAGTTAGTAAGCCTGTGAAGAATTCTTGAGATTGCATTTACAGCATAATATTAACTGCTAGTTTTTCAAAATAACTTATTTCCAAAGAGGTAACAGGCAATGGCCATCCCCTCCTCTTCAGCAAACCCAGTAAGGGAGTGGAATCAATAGAGGGCTCGCCCTGGCAGAACATACACTAAGACCGAACGACACACAGAAGATCAGCACGGTCCCTTGCAAGCAGGACACATAAATTTGGGAAGTGCTCCTTATTTTTGTGTTGTCTGCCAAAAAAGAAAAGAAACTGACACAGAGACAAAGCAAAATGGTAACTTGGCAGTTCTTACGGCTCTCATGGAGTGAACTCTCAACAAGTCACTACAGAGATGGAGTGTGCCTCGTGCAACCTGAGAAGCCAGCCGGGCGCAGACGGCTCAGCCCGTAGCGATAGGTGGTGCTCCAGGAGGACGCAGTCACTGCAAACGTGTCAAAGAGGGCAGAGGGCACAGTTATACCTGGGGTGTGACCCTAGAGTAAGCGATACAGGTCACTGATGCCCTGATCTGAAACATTAACTGGAACGGGAAGTCTTCCAACCCCATGTCAGCCTAATCACGTGAGTCAGGCACCATCACCTCTGGAAACACACAGTCGCAGGTACCCGAGACAGCAAGAAAACAGAAAGGGTCACTGGCTTTGTCCAGCAGGCACAAAAAGTCATCTGACCTCTTGCAATGGTACAAACTAGCCCATAATACTGGCAGAGATGAACATAAAATCCATACTTGCTTCAACAGAATGCATTTACATTATAATGATTACTCAGAATACTTTATGAAACACTAATGCCACCTTATAATTATCCAAGTTAGATGTGAATAGTATGTGAGGGTTTAAGACAAAACAGAAGTGGACACATGTGACTTATTTTATGGAATATTAAAATATAGGTGACCGTAAATGATGCGATTATGAATTATGAATAATATGAGAAATCTTAGGGATTGAAAGTTTAAATTTCATTTGTTACTGATTTTGTTGTCATTTTTTTTTTAAAGATGATTTTTTTTTTTTTAAAGATTTTTTATTTATTTATTTGAGAGAGAGAGACTGAGAGAGAGAGCACATGAGAGGGGGGAGGGTCAGAGGGAGAAGCAGACTCCCCGCCAAGCAGGGAGCCCGATGCGGGACTCGATCCAGGGACTCCAGGATCATGACCTGAGCCGAAGGCAGTCGCCCAACCAACTGAGCCACCCAGGCGCCCCTGTTGTCATTTTTTAAAAAGATTTTATTTATTTGTCAGAGAGAGAGCAAGCGAGCACAGACAGAGGGAGAAGCAGGCTTCCCATGGAGCAGGGAGCCCAATGCGGGGCTCCATCCCAGGACCCAGGGATCATGACCTGAGCCGAAGGCAGACACTTCACCGAAATGAGCCACCCAGGTGCCCCTGTCTATGATTCTTAATCTTTGTTCCTTGACTTAAAAACTGTAAAACAAGAGCTAACATTATGATCTTAAGCATAAAAATGTTATACTTGTTTTACATAAAATCTTGCCTCTGCTCACCTTCATTCAAATGACTACTGTATTTTTTATGATAAAATGACCTGTTGGTTTCAATTTTATGATGATTAAGCATCACAAAACATACTTCAGTTTCTAAAAATATGTTTTTACTGAGAGATGAAAATTTATTTCTGTTTATTTAGCTCTCAAATGAGAACTATGGAATTTTACATTATCATCAAATCCAATTTATAAACATACATCTTTTTTTTTTAAGATTTTATTTATTTGTCAGAGAGAGAGACCGCACGCACAAATGGCGAAGGGGCAGGCAGAACAGGCAGAGGGAGAAGCAGGCTCCCCGCTGAGCAGGGAGCCCGATGCAGGGCTCGATCCCAGAACCCTGGGATCAGGACCTGAGCCGAAGGCAGACGCTTAACCGACTGAGCCACCCAGGCGTCCCTAAACATGCACCTTTAAGTGACAGGGACAGCTTAACCACTAATTACAAATCAAGCGTAATCCCATATATGTACTTTGATTTCAGACTGACTCCTTTGGTGTAAGTACTTTCCACCCCAAATGACAGAATCTGTTAAAGAAGTTTCTGTTAGTTATACTTTTTGAACAGAACAAAACTATTTTAAAAACAGAGGGAGAGACTTAAAAGAAACTGGTAGAAAACATGCAGGCCTCTTTCCTAGGGTGCATGGTGACCACAAGAAGCCCTTTAAGCCAGCATATAGAACATATAAAAACCCCAGAGAAAGGAATAGACAAGTTAAGGATTTTAAATCCAGCCAAACTGATGCACTAAAAAGGCTGCAACCAGCTGTGACAAGCCAGCAAGCACTCGAAGGTCAGTTCCCACAAAGTCTTGATTAAGAATGTCCTAGATGGTGCAGCCGCTCTGGAAACCAGCATGGAGGCTACTCAAAAAATTAAAATAGAACTACAATACGATCAGCAATCCCACTTCTGGGTATTTATCCGTAAGAAATGAAATCACTATCTCAAAAAGCTATCTACACCCTGCCCCGTCCACGGCAGCACTAGTCACCATAGCCACAGCATGGGAACAGCCTGCATGCCCACTGACAGAGGAGTGCACGAAGATGACGTGTATATACAAGGGAATGACTCAGCCATAAGAAAGGAAACCCCATCATTCTGTGACAACGTGGATGGCTCCCGAGGGCACTGTACTAAGTGGAGTAAGTCAGACAGAAAAAGACAAACCCTGTTTCATCTCCCACGTGTTATCTAAAAAGACCAAGCGCACAGAAACAGAGAACAGATTGGTGGTGGCCAGCAGTGGGTCAAACAGGAAAGGGAGCAAAACGTATAAACTTCCAGTTATAAGAGAAATCAGTCCTGGGCATGTCAGGTACAGCATGCTGATTACCGCTAGTAATAACGGACCGTGTATCTGAAAGGTGCTAACAGAGGAGGTCTCAAAGGTTCTCATCACAAGAAACAAAATGTGTGACTATGTGAGGGAACAGATGCTACCCGAACACACTGAGGTATTGTTTTGCAGTGGGTACAAATACAAAATCATGATGTTGTATACCTTATAAACACAACATCATATGTCAATTATATCTTAGTAAAACTGGGGGAAAAGAATATAAAAAAGAAATCGACCAGAGAATGAACTTTGCACACCAAGAGAGGGCTGGTGCGGACCATGAGATACACACTTACTGCAGAGGGAAACCAACGTTCAGTGGTGAGGAAGAGCATGTCAGGCGGCTGGCCTCATCTCTGGCTGGTCAGAATCAGTACAACTGTTTAAGAACAGGGATAAACAGTCTACACTGTTTCCAGGAAACACACTACTGGTTACAATGTTGGTGTTATTACTCTCCAAATGCTGGATATATAATGCTGGATACAATAACTGAGTAACTACCATTCATGACCTCCTTACTGTGTAAGAAAAGTTTTGGTAGAAGAGTTATGGAAAACCCAGTAGCCACAAATTCCAACAAAAATGCAAGTATGCATTCATAAGGTGTTTTTCCTCTTACAATTATATTTACTACCTCTGCCCACGAGAGGGCCTGGAAAGACCAAGCAAGCTGCAGTGAGCACACGGAGGGCCAGACATGCTTCTGAGACACAATTTCTATGTGACAGAAACTGGAGCCCCTTGGAGAAACCAAAGGTTCCAGGTCTGGGGCGGACTGCAAGAGAGATGAGCCTGAAAGATCCTGTTGGGTGAGAAAGCAGAAAGCCACTTCAGGAGTCCACGTGGAGAGGCTCCAAACCCATGGAAGACAGAAAAATCTGAGCATAAATATTTTGTCAGAAATGGACTGAAGTATATCAAAAGTACTGAAATGCATGAATTCCAAATGACACTTAAAAAACTAATTAGTTACCATTAGAGGATGCTGTTTTTAAAAAACCGGCAAAAAAGGAAAAGAGCCTGTTACTCTACCTTCAGATACGAACACACCAGAGGATTGCTCAACAGCATGCGATGGCAAGTTTGTGTCCTTACAGAAGTATTCCAGTTTACAACAGAAAGATGGCATTAGATTATCACCATTCTGCAACCCTTAACGAATTGTTGGCGTAAGCCAAGACACATCAAGGCTAGCAACCTGACTACACGAGAAGCCCACATCACGGCCTCCTGGTAGGAGGACATAGCACCTATGAAGGGGTCTCGCCCCACCCAAGCCTCCAGGGCAACTATCCACTTCCACGAAACACAGAGGAACAAATACACAAGATGCAACCAGCCAAAGCCAGACTATGGGAAACCACAGAGCAAATGAACCAGTCTCTTCAATAAATAAACTACAAAGGAAAATCACAATCAAGGATGAATGAGAACCTTTAGACTGGAGGTGACCTCAAAGACATTTTCAAAGAAACAAACACAAGCAGAACTAGAACATCACACAGAGGTTGACGCCAGTGTTCAGGGTTTGCCAGGCTTCCCAACAGGACAGGGAGCCCAAACACGTGCAGGTGTGCCGGAAGCCGTCTAGCTTTCATTCTCACCAGACACGGTAGAGGAGTCCTCGCGACCACACGTGCCTTCTCTACCATAACTCCTCCACAGCCGTCAGGAACGTCACCCGTGCGTAATGATTAAAAGACAACAAGGTTCAGGCTCGGCTGTAACTGAGCAGAGGGTCTGGACTTAAAGTTCATCGAAGACTTGGAAAGCATTCACCTGTTCAGAATACAGCCCAGACCCCTGACTCCCCATCATGGGGCAGCGCTCCTCCCAACCTGCTCCGGCCAGGGTGCGACAAGGGCACCAGCGCGGCCCGGACGCTCAGGCACAGGCCAGCTGGTTAGGCACACAGGCTGTGACAGAAGTACGGATGCCACGGTGTAGTGGTGCTCAGACGGCCCCTGCCAACACTTACCCTCTGATTTTCTCAGTTCCTTTTCATCTTTAGACAACACTGATAGGATGTTAACTTTTTGGTAGGTGAATACACTTCTTCAGCTGCACCTTAAGATCTACGGACCCTAGTGCATGGAGAAAAGTCAGCCTTGGCAGCCTGAGGCTGTGCTGATGAAGAGAGGACAGGATGCAAGATGCGCATGGGTGCGCACTCCTGCTGACAAACGTCTGCGCACACGCGGCAGGTCGCCTGCACCCGCCATGGCCACGAGCTAACGGCGACCCTCGCGGCCAGACGGTGCACCCCGGGCGGGGAAAACCTCCACAGCTCTAGGACGATGCTGGAGGAGGGAGAGGCACTGCTAGAGTTCAGTCAATGACCCCAAGTCTAAACGTTAAATCCAAAGAGCAGCATCTGATTTCCACATTCTTCCATAAATAATTTTAATATACATAAACCATTTTTTTTTTTTTTTAAGAAAATCCCAGCCATAGGAAAATACTTACGGCTTTTTATTCTTGAGGTTTCGAAGAAATGTTTTTAGGCCAATACCACCTCACTATAACTTGTACTTTGTAACATACCCTCAAGTTATTTGCTTTTTATAAGGACATACTAATATGACTTATTGTGTACTCTTTATTTTATTCTTATTTCCCCTAAGTGTTACCTATTTTTTTCTTCTCTTGGCCTGCAGGAGCACGGCAACTTTAAGTGCTCAAAGGGTAAATACAGACTTACAGCAACACACAGCAACACCCTCTCCCTTTCTCCGGTCCATCCTCTCATGAGCAACCTTTATAATCTTTAAGAGAATGTAGGTAAGAGACAAAAATATGTGGTGCTCAATTCTACTACTTATTAGTAAGGACAAAAATAAACATTTCATTAAAGGGGCTCATAAATCACCCACTTCCCATTTTTACATACAGCATCTAAGGAATCATCTGTACAAAGAATAAAGAAAGAAATTCTACCTAAATTACCAAAAAATATCACTCAAACATTTAAAAAGAGATGAATTTAGCTTTATTCCCTTAAAAATACTCAGAGAAACAAATAAAATCAAGTTCTATTTAAAGACTCCCTTATAATGTGAGTATTGATAAAATAGTCTGATTGTTTCCTATCCTGATCTTGGTCTACCAAAATAAATAGCATTGGAAACTAGGAAAAAAAAAAAAACCCAACTTTTTTTAAATTGATGATTTAATATAACTTCCAAAATACAGGACAAAATGGTCAGGATGTCCTGGTTAGTGGGCTAGGGACCGAGAAGAGGGTGTTTTCTGCACAGAACACTTGTCCTCCAGTCACAGTGAACAATGAACAACAACACTGTGCTTTAGACAGGCACACAACAGCAAGCCTTTTTAATAAAAAGACTTAAAGATTTGATCCCAAGAGTTAAAAAATGTTTGATCGTTAAAAAGCTATTATAGGGGCACCTGGATGGCTCAGATGGTTGAGCGTCTGCCTTCAGCTCAGGTCATGATCCCAGCATCCTGGGATCGAGCCCCGCATCGGGCTCCCTGCTCGGAAGGGAGCCTGCTTCTCCCTCTCCCTCTGCCTCTCTCCCTGCTCATGCTCTCTCTCTCTCTGTATCTCTGTGTCTCAAATGAATAAATAAAATCTTTAAAAAAAAAAAAAAAAGCTATTATAAACAGTACACAGTGATGTTTTACTTCTCTGGTATTTGTTTATTAAACATCTTAACACAAGTTGCCCGTCTATGTCTCTCTCGTTTTTCTGACAAGTGTATACAAGGCAAAAAGTGACTGCTACTTTGTAATGTGTCAATGAGCATAATAAATAAGTTATTTTTGGACCTTTTTTCCCCAAAAAATCTTTTAGGAAACTTTACAAGGATATTTTTGCTTAAATGTACTTACTTTGTAATACGGTCAATATTGGCAATTTGCTTCTGGTTCCGTATAATCTCAATGGCTGCCCAAAGATGCTGGATAGCTTTTGTATCCGCCTGTCGCCTTTTTGTTAGACGTGCCATGACCTGTTCACTTCTGTAACTGTAGGAAAACACAAAAACATAAGGGGAAAGAAAGCATGGATTACAAGATGAACTACCATCAGTGTAGTAACAGACTCAGCACCTCCCAACTACTGGGGAATACACTAACACAGGATGTAGCATGACCAACTTTTCTCCATTACGGGTTACTCTGCAAAAACCGTCATTCACTTTGTTATTTCATAAAGAATAACATTTTAAGGTCAAAGAGTTAAAAAGGTCTTCCCAAGAAGGACAAGTGGTCACCCTATAGTAACATATCAAAAAACACGTACATTTCAATTTTATTCCAAAGCAAAAATAGAACATAAAATTTCACTTTTTGTTACTACACTGTAACTGTAATATGACAGAGCAATATAAATGGAATTCAAATGTCCTAATTCTTTGGTTCTCAGTTTATGATACTCATCGTTTTAAAATTTCAATTTTATGTAGACATACTGACAAATGAAAACAGCGTTCTTTTTTTTTCTTTTCAAATAAAACCACAAACAGAATCTATTTCTAACTGAGGCATGAAAGGCTGGGAGCTGGTGTCCCAGAGGAGGACGTGGGTGGGCCCACATCATCAGAAATGGTCACATGCTTGGGTTGGGAGGCTGTTCATTATATTATTCAGAACCAATACCACTATTTCGTTCAAATTTCAATATCCTGAGCCTGGTGAGGAGAACAGCCACCGGCTGTGTCAAATCTAGGGGGATATGGGCTGCCTCCTGGATATCGGATGGGTGGTGGTACAGCAGGAGAGGCTCCGCGAACACTGGGACTCGCAGCTGGGCACCGAGGCTCTGGGCCGTCAGGAACGTCCTTGCACACTGAGGTGCCAGATCCCTCAATCACACAGGGTAGTGTGGGCAGGCCCTCGGGCATAGGGTGAACACCAAACCTCCTTGACCTGACCCTTCCTATCTTTCAGAGGAGGAGAATGAGTGAAGGAAACTCATTCTTGACACGTTCCTGTGTTCCATGATGGGCCGGCGGAGCCTGCAAGTCGGCTTTCTCTGCTTCCACATTTCTTTTCACAGACAAGTCAGTTCTCACTCTCCCTCTGACAAACCCAAAAGAAACCGGCAGCCGCCATGAATGCTCATCTAGAGACTCTTCCCACAAGTCTGGGCTCAGCCGGCCTCCTGGAATAAGGCATCTCTCAGAAGTGTGTTGCTAACAGAAGAATTCCAAGCACATTCTAGGGTATTCCTGAATATCCTACTTCTTCCCACCACTACTTGTAATAGCTGCAGACTTTGCTCCAAAGAGAGAATAACCAAAACATAAAGCCAGCATTCAAATTCTAAAGAAAACTTAAGGAAAATCAGTTGGGTTCAGTACAGACTTAGATGCAGAACTAAGACAGTCACAACTGCAATTATAATTTATTAATGTGTGTTTGGAAAGAAACCACTTTCAAACGTACAGAAACTTCTCAGCCAGACCATCTGCTGAGGAAAGCCGCCTTCCTGAATGGGATCAGCATCAAGGGAGGGAAGTTTGGGCAAGAATGTCAAGTACGTCACAGAGTGACATCTAACGGTGAACTGCGGTAGTGCAAGTCGTCAGGTTCTGCACATACTCCCACGAAAAACACAATCTGAAAGACAACAGGTGTCTATTCTGTGTAAGGCACAGATATGGATACAGTGAAGTATGTAAAAATGTAAGAACTGTAGTCCTTGCCAGAGAAGAGCCTGACGCTGGCAGAGGAAGTCTGACATACACATGAACCACGAACTGTAAGGGCAGATAGGACAATGCCATCCAAAGGTGTCCTGGAGCAGTCCACGCACCGGGGACACCAATTCCAGCTCAGGGAGCGCTGCAGAATATAAGTATATGGGGAAATTTAAGAGAAATTTCCTTAATTTCTTTAAAAGATACTTGGCTGTTGAAAGCCAGGATAAAAATCACTGCTCGGTTTCATTAGGGCTATGACGCCCGTAACAACGGAAGCACGAGGGTCTCAGGGCAGTGATCACATCATGTAAACATGCAATTCAACCTGTGTTTTTTCTAAGTACATATGTGTACAAGTAATAATTTATTCAGAACTACAGAAAATATATAAAACCAAAGCTAGCATTTTAAAATAATACCTAAATAGTAGATATTACTATTTATATAACAACCAAAAGAACATAAGGGGGACACTAATAGCAGAAACTCTAGAAGTGATTATCACCAAATGGCTAGAAATGGTTAAAATCAAGGCTAAAGAATTAAATAATGCACAAATGTAAAGTTCAGGAAAACAGATGTAAAGTTAAAACCAAAGATTTTTGAGATCTACCTGAATCTGAACCAAGTCAACACAGATACATATATCATAAGGGAGATGCTCAGGAGCCCAAAGAGAGCCTTGCAAAGAACTCAAACCCAAGTAAGCTGAGTATGATGAAGTCTGAGACCAGTTATAAAAACAACAGAACCAGCCTGACCGATTAGGACAAGATCTCTTTAAAGAACCACCACGGAGATTTTCCCTTCTTAGGAAATTTAAAATCATGCATTCACTAACGTAGGTCAGATATTCTTCTAGGCTCTGGGAATATAGCAATAAGCCAGTCAGACAAAAGTCCTTCCACCGTCTAGTAAATATGAATAATGTAGCTAGATATCAAAAGATAGCAATTTGGGTGTTTATCAATAAAAAGAAAATCCCAGAAAATGAGTTCCTCAGATCCTTTGTACAGACAGCTTCTCATTCAAGGTCTTCAATGACATGGCCAAATCCAACTCCACAGCCCTCTTCCCTGAGTGTATGCTACTACTAAACTTAACTACTCAAAATTCCTAAGTCTGGGGCACCTGGGTGGCTCAGTCATTAAGCGTCTGCCTTCGGCTCAGGTTCGTGATCCCAGCGTCCTGGGATCAAGCCCCACATCGGGCTCTCTGCTCCGTGGGAAGCCTGCTTCTCCCTCTCTCACTCCCCCTGCTTGTGTTCCTGCTCTCGCTCTCTCTCTCTAATAAATAAATAAAATCTTAAAAAAAAAAAAAAATTCCTAAGTCTGCCCAGAAACGCCGTACCTCCATCCCCTTGGGTAAGCTGTGCTCTGCCCTTTCTTTGCTCTTCCTGGGACTTGCTCCTAACCAACCCCTCTCCTAGAACTAAACTCGACTCTCTTGTATATTCTAGTTATAATTTGCTTATAGGTCTCTCCACAGATGTATCACCTTGTGCAAATAATTATAAATTCCTCAAAAGAATCTACCCATTCAACTAAGAAGGGACAGGCCTCATTCTTCATGTCTTTCAGGGTGGCCTTGCAGTTAGGAACATGACAAGCTTCTGATACAAAATTATGAAATTCAACTTTTCCAGCTGTTACGTGAAGAACAAAGTCCCAGAGTAAGCTTTCATTTGTGTTATAGCAAAGATTAAGCTATCAAAAGAAGAAGGAAAAGACGACGACGACGACCACCTTAAGACTTGGGAGAGATTTAACTCAGTCCTCAATCTTTTTTTTGGCTCCCTTTAGGAAGAGGAGCTCCTTCAGAAAGTGATTCTCAAGAGGCTTATAGTTAAAAAAAATAAAAACACAAAACCAAAAGCTTCCCACTAATTTTTTCCTCAATTTCTCTTACTGTAGCAAAATACACATAAATCAGCATCACCATTTTTAAGCGTGCGGCTCAGTGGCATTAAATACATCCACACCGCTGTGCACCTGCCAACACTGTCCCGCCCCGAAACTCACCTCATCCTGTGAAACCGAATCTCTGCACCCAGTAATCACTAAGCCCTTATCCCCTGCACCCCCAGCACCCACCGTTCTGCTTCTCCTTTGTGATGAAACTAAGTCCCTCACAGAGGTAGAATCATACAATACTTGTCCTTCTGTGCCTGACATATTTCCCGTAACAACACGTCCTCAAGGTTCCCCCCCATTTTCTTCCTCTTCAAGGCTGAATAATATTCCATTGCATGATGTACTGCACTTTGTTTTCCATTCATCTGTGGATGAACACCTGGGTTTCTTCCACGTGTTGCTATGAACATGTGTATACAAACATGCCTTCCAGACTCTGCTTTCAGAAGCAGAATTACCCTATGACCCAGCAATTACAGGGTTCACTTTTTAAAGACCTGCCATACTGTTTTCCACAGCAGGTGCCCCATTTTACTTTCCCGCCACTGGTGCACAAGGTTCTAATTTCTCCACATTTTCATCAACACTTGTAATTTTCTGGGTTTTGATAGTAGCCATCCTAATGGGTGTGAGTTGGTCCAAGCAACTCTGGCTAGCCCCCAAATGATACTGATACTCTCTACCCCTACAAATCCAGATTTAATGCAATCCCTTCCACCTATGTATCTTCTTTTATATCCGACAAATGCTACAAACGGGGGAAAAGATAAAAGTAATCAAATCAGGGAATTAAAAAATAAGCAGAATTAAACAATGTAATACTTGGAGATAAATACAACTGTAGGAAAACTGTGTCCTGAAGGAATTGATAAACATGATAGTAAGGAGATTAAAATAGTGGGAGGCAGAGAAAAGAAAGCAAGAGGACCCACCAGGACACAGCATCAAACATGTTCCAATGTCTGCTTCTGGTGGTAGATGGGTTCACGTTTTTGTTTTATTATTACACTAACAAATATATTTTATAAATATTTTAAAGTAATTTAATCAAATATTACATGTAATTTAAAATTTAATCTCGGGATGCCTGGGTGACTCAGTCGGTTAAGCATCTGCCTTTGGCTCAGGTCATGATCCCGGGGTCCTGGGATCAAGTCCCACTTTGGGCTCCTTGCTCAGCAGGGAGTCTGCTTCTCCCTCTCCCTCTGCTGGTGCTCTGTCAAATGAATAAAATCTTTAAAAAAAAATAAATAAAATTTAATCTCATTGTATAATGTCATTATTACTTAGGTTAGGTTGAAATTTTTCCAAAGTCTACTCGTAATTTTATTTTTTTAAAGATTTTTTACTGATTTATTTGACAGAGAGAGTGAGAGCATGAGCAGAGGGGAGAGGGAGAAGCAGACTCTCCACTGAGCAGGGAGCCTGATGCGGGACTCAATCCCAGGATCAGGAACATGATCCAAGTTGAAGGCAGACACTTAAGCGACTGAGCCACCTAGGCACCAAGTCCACTCGTAATTTTAAATTACTTTTTACTGATAGTCTATCCATACCATTTTTCCATTTATATATTAACATGTTTATATATTATTATCCAAATACTTTTGTCTTTTAGTAAAGACTAAATGAAATTATACAGAAATATAGCTAACTATGTATTCTTTTATGATAACTTTCCTGATTAGAAGTCCTTCCACATTCAGGTCAGAAAAATATTCAAGTGTATTTTCCTGTTTTTTAATTTTTTAATATTGACTTGTTATCCATCTGAGAATAACTTTTTAAAAAGTAGTAACACTAATAAACTTTGTTTTGTAGATCAGTTTTAGGTTCACAGCAAAATTCAGCAGGAAACACAGAGTCCCATGTCCACACACATCTGCCACCTCCCCCGTTATCAACATCCCAAACCAGAAATCACATTTGTTACAATCAGCAAACCTGCACTGACACGCCACTATTTTCCCCAAAGACCACAGTTTACCTTACAGTTCACTCCTGGTGTTGTACACACTATGGGTTTTCACATAAGCATAAAGACAAGTACACACCATCAAAGTATCATACAGACTAGTTTCCCGGTCCTAAAAATCCTGTGTTCCACCTACTCATCCCTCTGGGTCCCCAAACACTGGAAACCACAGATTTTTTTTACTACCTCCTTCATTTTGCCTTTTCCAGAATGTCCTATAGTTGGACTCATAGAGGATGTATGCAGCCTTTTCAGAGTAGCTTCTTTCACTTAGCAATACACATTTAAGATTTCCTCCGTGTCTTTTCATGGTATGATAGTTCATTTCGTTTTAGTGCTGAATAATGTTCCCTTGTATGGATGTAACATGGTTTATTTACCCATTCACTGACTATAAGACATCTTGGTTGCTCCCATGTTTTGGCAATTATGAAAAAAGCTGCTAAAACAACCCTGTACAGGTTCCTACGTGTGAGTTTTCAGGTCCTATGATAAATAACAAGCAAGGCAATGGCTGGATCGTACAGTAACAGAACCTGTAGTTTTGTGAGAAACTGGTCTCCCAAAATGGCTGCACCATTTAGCATTCCCACTGGCAGTGACTTTCCTAATGCTCCACGTTCCCATCAGCGATTGGTGGTGTCCCTGTTTTTTGGATTTTAGTCATTCTCACAATCACGTGGTAATAAATCAATGCTGTTTTAATTTGCAATTCTCTAATGACACAGAATATTGAACATCTTTTCATACACTTACCTTCCACCTGTATATCATCTTTGGTGAGGTGTCAGTTCAAATTTTTTGTTCATTTCTTAATCAGGTCCATTTTCTTAATGTCAAGTTTTAAGAGTTGTCTATTTTGTGTAACAGTCCTTTATCAGATGTGTCTTTTACAAATATTCTCCCAGTATGTGGCTCATCCTACCATTCTCTTCACACTGTCCTTCACAGAGCAGAAGGTTTTAATTTTAATCAAGTCCAGCTTATCAATTATTACTTTCAGGGGTTGTGCCTTGGTGTTGTATCCAAAAAAGTCATTGCCATACTCAGGACAGCTAGGTTGTCTATGTTATTTTCCAGAAGTTTTACAGTTTTGCATTTTACATTTTAGGTCTATGATCCATTTTGAGTTAACTGTGGTGAGGGGTATAAGGTCTGTGTCTAGGTAGATTTTTTCTGCATGTGGATGCACAGTCATCCTAGTGCTATTTGATGAAGACATTTTACTTGCTCCATTATACTGCCCTTGTTCCTTTATCAAAGAACATTGGCTATATTTATGTGGGTCTACTTCCAGGCTCTCCCATCTGTCCCACTGATCCATTTGTCTGTTACTTTACCACTACCACACGGTCTTAATTAACATAGCTTTACAGTAAGTCTTGAAATCTCTAAATTTGTTCTTCTCCTTCAATATTGTATTGGCTATTCTGGATCTCTTGCCCCTCCATATGAGTTTTAGAATCACTTTGTTGATCTCCAAAATATGACTTCCTAGGATTTTTATTGGGATAGCATGCAATCTATAGATCAAATTGGGAAGAACTGACATGTTGACAATATTTAAGTCTTCCTATCCATGAACAAGGGTTCCCTCTCCATTTATCTCATCAGAACTTTGCTGTTTTCCTCATATAGACTTTATACATATTTTTCAGGTTTGTACTTAAGTATTCCATTCTGGGGGTGATAATGTAAATGTAATGTGTTTTTAACTTCAAATTCAACTTGTTCATTGCTGGTACATAGGAAAGTGATAGGCTTTTATATATTAATTTTTTGTCATACAACGTGCTATAATTATTAGTTTCAGGTCAATTCTTTCAGATTTTCTGTGTAATCATGTCATCTGTAAATGAAGACAGTTTTATTTCTCTTCCAAATCTGTATACTTCAATTTCCTTTTCTTGTCTTACTGCTTTACCTAGGACTTCCAGTCCAATGTTGAAAAGGGATGGTAAGAGGAGACATCCTTGCTTTGTTCCCAATCTCAGCAGGAAACCTGTGAGTTTCTTATCATTAAGTATGATGATGTTAGTACAGGGTTTTTGTAGGTAGACTTTATCGTGTTGAGGAAATTCCTCTCTATTCCGAGAGTTTGCTGGTTTTTATTATGAATGGGCGTTGGATTTTGCCCAATGCTTTTTTCTGCATCTATTAATCACTTGATTTTTCTTTAGCCTGTTGATATGATGATTACATTAATTGATTTCCAGATACCAAAGCAACCATGCATACCTGAGATAAACCCCATTTAGTCATGGGGCATAATACTTTTTATACGTTAGATTCAATTTGCTAATATTTTGTTGGAGATTTTTACATTTATGTTCATGAGAGATATTGGCCTTTAGTCCCTTTTCTTGTAATGTCTTTGTCTGGTTTGGGGTATTACGGTAATGCTGGTCTCATAGGAGTTAGGAAGTACTCTTCTGCTTCTACCTTCTATAAGATTGTGGAGAAAAGGTATAAATTCTTCCCTAAATGTTTGGGAGAATTCACCAGTGAACCCATCTGGGCCTGGTGCTTTCTGTTTTTGAAGTTTATTAATCACTGATTCCATTTATTTTACATAGGCCTACACAGACTATTTCTTCTTGCAGAAGTTTTGCCAGATTATGCCTTTCAAGGAATTGATTCATTTCATCTCAGTTTTCAAGTCTGTGGGCATAGAGTTGTTTACAGCATTCCTTTATTACCCTTTTATGGTCTAGAGGATCAGTAGTGATAGCTCCTCTCCACCCCCTTTTTTTTTGCTCCTCTTTCACTTCTAATATTAGTTATTTGTATCTGTTTTTGTTAGCTTGTCGAGAGACTTACTGGTTTTATTGATCTTTTCAAATAGCTAGCTTTTGACTTAATTTTACCACTGATTTCCTACTTACAATTTCATTTTTCTGCTCTATTTCTTTTCTTGTTTACTTTGGATTTAATTTTTCCTTGTGTTCTAAGGTGGAAGCTTGGAATACTGATTTCAGATCTTTCCTCTTTTCTAATATATACATTCAACGTTATACATTTCCCTGTAAAAACTGCTTTTGCTATATTCTACAAATTTTGGTATTTTCATCTTCATTTAATTAAAATTTTTTTTTTTTTTTAAAGATTTTATTTATTTATTTGAGAGAGAGAATGAGATAGAGAGAGCATGAGAGGGGGGAGGGTGAGAGGGAGAAGCAGACTCCCCGCTGAACAGGGAGCCCGATGCGGGACTCGATCCCGGGACTCCAGGATCGTGACCTGAGCCGAAGGCAGTCGCTTAACCAACTGAGCCACCCAGGCGCCCCCATTTAATTAAAATTTTTAAAAATTTTCTCAAGATTTCTTTTCCGCCTGTGTGTTGCTGAATGTCCAAATATTTTGAGATTTCAAGCTATCTTTGTTATTTCTATTTTGATTCCATTGTGGTCTAACAACAGACACTGTATGATTTCTAATCTTTTCAAATTTATTAAGTTGTATTTTATGGCTAAGAATGTGAGTGTTCTATGTGAGCTTGAGAAGAATGTATATTCTGTTGCTGTTGGATGAAGTAGTCTATAAATATTGTTGATACCCAGTTAATACTGTTGTTGAGTTCAACTGTGTACTTATCTTCTGCCTACTGCACCTGTCCATTTCTGAGAGGGCTGTTGAAATCTCCAACTATAACAGTGCATTCATCTATTGCCCCTTGCAGACTAAGAGTTTTTGCCTGAAATACAGTGACATTCTGCTGTTAGGCACATACACATTAAGAACTGTTATATCCTCTTTGAGTACTGATCCCTTTATCATTATGTAATACTCACCTTTATACTTAATAACATTTCTTGTTTTGAAGTCTGCTCCATCTAAAATTAATATAGCTACAACTACTTTCTTTTGATTAGTGTCAGCATGATATATCTTCCTCTATCCCATTTATTTTAACCTATTTATGTCTTTATATTTAAAATGGGTTTCTTGCAGACAACATATTATTGGGTCTTATTAACTCTGACGATCTCATCTTTTAATTGTTGCAGTTAGACCATGTTAAGGTGATTATTCAATATAGTTGAATGTCCATCATATTTGTTACTGTTTTCTATGCCTTTGTCCCTTGTCTAGTTTTGACTTCCACCCATATTCTCTTTGTCATTTTAATTGAGTACTTTACATGTATCCATTTTCTCTATGTTAGCATATCAATTTTACTTTTGCTGGTGTTACTTTTTTTAGTGGTTGCCCTAGAGATCGCAATACACATTTACAACTAACCCATGTCTATTTTTAAGTAATAGTATACAGATTCACAGGTAGAAGGACCTGAAAACAAAATATTCCTAATACCTCTCTTCTGTTCCTTTTATCATTGGTGTCATTCCTTTCACTGATGCATGAGCATACGTAAGTATTTAGATGCACATAAGAACACAAAGGCAAATACATTGTTACTATTGTGAACAAACATATCTTTTAGATCAATTAATAAGAAAAACAAGTTTATTTTACCTTTACTTACTCAATCTCCAATGATCTTCTTTTATGTATATCTAAGTTTCTGGCATGTACCATTTTCCTTCTAAAGGATTTCTTTCCTGGCAACAAATTCGGTCAAGGTTTGTCTCAGAAGTATTTCTCCTTTGCTTTTGAGAAATAGTTCTGCAAAATACACACCTCTAATTTGGTGGGGGTTCCCCCCTCACTCCTTTAATTTTTCACTCCATTCTCTCCTTGCTTGCATGGTTTCTGAAAAGAAATCTCATGTATTTCTTATTTTTGCTCCTTTATAATGTTTTCCTCTGGCTTCTTTAGGATTTTTTTAATCTTTGATTTTCTGAGATTTGGAATGATATACCTAAACTGCAGTTTTGATGGCACCTATCCTACTAGATATTCTCTGAGATTCTTGATCTGGTTTGGCGTTGGACATTAATTTGGGAAAATCTGCAGTCATTACTGCTTCAGATACTGCTTCTGTTCTTTCTTCTCCTGTGGATATTCCCATTAGGTATATGTCACACCTTTTGTAGCTGTCCCATTTTCCTTGGATTTTTTTTTTTTTTTTTTGGTCTTTCTTCTCTTTTTCAGTTTTGGAAGTTTCTATTGTCATATCCTCAAACTCAGAGATTCCTCCCTCAGCCATGTGCAGTCTACTAATGATCCCACCAAAAGCATTCTTCATTTCCGTTACAATGTGTTTGCACTCTAGCATTTTTTTGATGTTTTTAAAATTTTCATCTCTGTTTACAGTATTCATCTAATCTTGCATGTTGTGTACTTTTTCACTAAAGTTCTTAGCATTTTAATCTGTTTTTTAGGGCGCCTGGGTGGCTCAGTTAAGTGTCTGCCTTCAGCTCAGGTCGTGATCCCAGGGTTCTGGGATTGAGCCCCACAGGAGCCTGATTCTCCCTCTTCCTCTGCCCCTCTCCCCACTCATTCTCTAATAAACTCTTCATATTTTAAGATATTCCTGTTCTGATAATTCCAACATCCTTGCCATGCTGACTCAGGTTCAGATGCCTGCTCAATCTCTTTTTTTTTTTAAGATTTTATTTATTTATTTATAGGACAGAGAGAGACACAGCGGGAGAGGGAACACAAGCAGGGGAAGTGGGAGAGGGAGAAGCAGGCTTCCCGCCGAGCAGGGAGCCCGATGTGGGGCTCGATCCCAGGACCCTGGAACCATGACCTGAGCCGAAGGCAGACACTTAATGACTGAGCCACCCAGGCACCCCGGCTCAATCTCTTCTGTGTTTGTTTTGCCTTTGAGTAGGACCTTTTATTTTCCTTCAAAAGGCGTACATGAAGTACTAAGTAAAAAGAAATGCATAAGAAGGCATTTAGTAATGCAGTGTGAGGTGTGGGGAAGGGACTGCTTTCTCGAGTCCCTGGGTAAATCAGTGTTTTGGTGAGCCTGTGCCCCTGCACTGTGAACTTTCCAAGTCCTTCTCAGCTTTGTCTACCCCATTAGGTGGGACAGGATTACTAGAGGGAGCCAGAGCTGGGTATTTCCCTTCCCTAGGTCAGTTAGGCTCTGGTGAAAGCTTCTCTTGAAGACAGGCCTTGTTAAGGAGAACAGAACAACTCTGGAGTATTTTAAAATGGTTCTTTTTCCCCTCCCTGCCAATGGAATGGCAAGGGGATTTTTCTCCAATATTCACCGGGAGGGCCTGGTAGAGTTTCTGGGTAAAGGAGTTAAGAGCTCCTTACTCCTCTAGTAAATCTTACCAAAGTGTGGGGGACCCCTAGGACTGGGTTCCCCTAGATTTTTAACTCAGACTTGTCCACCCTGAGCCTCCAGCAATTCATCAATTACATTCAGGTTTACTTAGCCAGCACTGGTTCCTGCAGATGTTTCTGTGGGAGGGTTTTTGCTCCAGTAAGTCCTGTTTTTCTGTCTCTCCAACTTTTGTCCTGTGGCCTCAATGCCTTCATAAATCTCAGTACATTCCGTTGGTTTTTCAGTTCTGCTTTTTACGTGTTATTAGGATGGAGTGGCAAATTCCAAGCATCTTACATGCCCAAGTGAAAACTGTGGAGTTACTTTCTGAATAGGACAGAAAGTAAAAATATAGAAAGTTATCCCAAAGAGGTAATCAATTGTACTAACACGATTTACTGATTTTTCTTCTCTAATGAAATGTGATACACTTTTTAATTTTTTTTTATTCTTATGTTAATCCCCATACATTACATCATTAGTTTTAGATGTAGTGTTCCATGATTCATTGTTTGTGCATAACACCCAGTGCTCCATGCAGAATGTGCCCTCCTCAATACCCACCACCAGGCTAACCCATCCTCCCCCACCCCCCTCCCCTCTAGAACCCTCAGTTTGTTTTTCAGAGTCCATCGTCTCTCATGGTTCGTCTACCCCTCCGTTTTCCCCCGCTTCATTCTTCCCCTCCCGCTACCTTCTTCATGTGATACACTTCTAATCATCCACTAAATTCCAATCTATTCTAGCATTAGTTTCTTTGATATGTCTGGTCTTTTGTTAGTTATCTCACAAAAGATATTTATTTATTTACTATAACTTCCTTTATAGTTATAATCAAGTTAAAGTTACAATTAGGTTGTATTCAGTTTTTATTAAAACAAGCTACATACATAAAGTCTACAATTACAATTAATGCCATGTTGCTATTGGTTGTTGTATAATTATTTTATATGCGTTACTCAACAAGTTTTTTAAAAGCAGGCTGTATTTCAAACTTTATGCCCTTAACTTGTACCATGCAGTGTACAATAAGCACTTACTGACTGAATACATTCCTGAATAAGCCCTGAGATTAAAAAATAAAAATAAAAGGAGGAATAAAGCTAGTCTAGTCTATGATAATAACTGGTTAGCTACTAAGTCTGGACACTAAAGAGCAATGATACTCCCCTAAGAGCCTCCAGAACAATCCACTGCTGTCCAATTTCCATATGTAGCAAGTATAGAACATGGAGAACTTGTGAAACAGAGCACTTCTGCTAGGAAACCTACCTTGTTTATTTAAAGCAAATTACACTAAACAACAGAAAATAATAGCATGCAAAACACTGATCAAGATTCCTGATAACAACAAACATGTTTCAATTATTTTATTAGCTATACTAGTAAAGCAAGATCTTTCCAGACTTCTGGATTTGACAAAATACTAGCTTAAAAAACAAAATGTGCATGGGGAAATAAGGCTTAACCCTTTAATAACACCTTTATTGAGCCATAATTCACATACGTTTCATCACTAGAAGTGAACAATTCAGTGGCTTTTTATACAGATTAATTTTTTTAAGTATGGTGCAGTAACATAAAACTTGCCATTTTAACCATTTTTAAGTGTATAGTTCAGTGGCGTTATTTATCTGTTGATGGACATTTGGGTGGCTTCTACCTTTTAGATACTATGAATAACTGCAAAAAAGAAAGTATCTGTCCAAGTCTTGCTTTCAATTCTTTGGGTATATACCCAGAAGAGGAGCTGCTGGATCATATAGTAATTCTACATGTAACCTTTTCAGAAATCACCCAACTGCATTCTACACTGGCTATACCACTTCACAGCACACCAGGAATGTGTGAAAGTTCCAATTTCTCCATGTCCCAGCCAACACTTGCTATTTTCTGTTTGGGTTTTTTCATAGCCCTCTTAGTAGGTGTGAAGTCATATTTCATTGTGGCTTTGATTTGCATTTCCCTAATGACACTAAGCATCTTTTCATGTTTATTGGTTATTTATCTTCTTTGGGGAAAAGTCTTTTGGGGTCCTCTACTCATTTTTAATGGTGTTTATCTTTTTCTTAGTGAGTTGGTAGTTCTTTACATATTCTAAATAACCCCTTAATCTCTATGTTTTACAAATTTTTTCTCCCATTTTGTAAGTTCTTTCCATTTTGATAATGTCCTGTGATTGTGATGCATAAAAGTTTTAAGTTTTGGCACCTGGGTGGCTCAGTCCATTGGGTGTCTCCCTTTGGCTGGGGTCATGATCCCAGGGTCCTGGGATCGAGTCCCACATCAGGCTCCCTGCTCAACGGGCTCCCTCTCCCTCTGCCTCTTCTCTCTGCTCATGCTTTCAAATAAATCTTTGAAAAAAAGTTCTTAGTTTTGATAAAGTATAAAAGATATATTTTTTCTTTCATTGCTCCTGCTATGGTGTCACACCTAAGAATCCAAAGCAATATCGAAGGTCATAAAAATTAATCCCTATGTTTTTTTCTAAGAGTCTTATGGTTTTAATTCTTCTGTTTAGGTCACTGATCCATTCTGAAATTTTGTCTATGGTGTAAGGAAGGAGTCCAAACTCATTCTTTTACATGTGTAAATCCAGTCATCCCAGCACCATCTTTTGAAGAGACTAGGCTTTCCCCATTGAATGGGCTTGGTATCGTGGTCAAAAATCAATTGGCCAAACTGTGGAAAGCAGTATAGAGGTTCCTCAAAAAGTTAAAATCAGAACTACCCTGCAATCCAGCAACTACACTACTAAGCATTTACCCAAAAACACTAATTCAAAGGGATACATGCAAACTGATGCTTATAGCAGCATTATTTACAACAGTCAAATTATGGAAGCAGCCCAAGTGTCCATCTACAGATGAAGGGATAAAGATGAGGTGGTATATATGTAACAATGGAATATTATTCAGCCATTAAAAAAGAATGAGATATTGCCATTTGCAATCACATGGGTGGAACCTGAATATATTATGCTAAGCAAAATAAGTCAGTCAGAGAAAGACAAATACCATGATTTCACTCATATGTGGAACTGAAGAAACAAAAGAGCTAAGGAAAAAGAGAAACCAAGAAACAGACTCTTAACTATAGAGAACAAACTGATGGTTATCAAAGGGGAGGTGGGTGGGGGATGGGTGAAATAGATGAAGGAACGCACTTGCTGTGATGAGCACTGAGGGATGTATGGAAGTGTTGAATCATACATAGTACTGAAACTAAATATAACTGAAACTGAAATTAATCTGAAACTAATATAACAGTGTATGTTAATTATGCTAGAATTAAAATTTAAAAATAGGCCAAAGATGTACGAATTTATTTCAGAATTCTAAACTCTGTATGTCTATCCTTACATCAGTACATTGTTTTGATTACTGTAGTTTTTGGGTTTTTTTTTAAGATTTTATTTATTTCTTTGACAGAGAGAGAGACAGCAAGAGCAGGAACACAAGCACAGGGAGTGGGAGAGGGAGAAGCAGGCTTCCCGCTGAGCAGGGAGCCCGATGCGGGGCTCGATCCCAGGACCCCAGAATCATAACCTGAGCCAAAGGCAGACGCTTAACAACTGAGCCACCCAGGCACCCCTGATTACTGTAGCTTTGAAGTTTTGAGACAGGGAACTGTGTGTCTTCCACTTTGTTCTTCTTTTTCAAGACTATTTTGGCTATCCAGGGCCCTCTCAAATTCCACATGAATTTCAAAATCAGCTTTTTCATTTCGGGGGGGGGCGGGGAGGGAGAGAGGAGGCCATTGGAATTTTCATGGGGATTGTCCTGAACTCTACATTGCTTTGGGTAGTATTGTCTTCCCATTCATGAACCCAAGATGTCTTTCCACTTATTTTGGTCTTAATTTCCTTCTGCAATGTTTTATAATTTATAATGTACAAGTTTCTTCCTCCATGGTTACGTTTACTCCCAGGTATATTGTTCTTTTACATGTTAATGTGAATGGAACTGTTTCCTTAATTGCCTTTTCTGATTGTTCGCCGTTGGTGTTACTGAAACACAACTGATTACACCCTACAACTTTGCCAAACTTGTTTATTAGTTCTGGTAACGTCTGTGGATTCCTTTTGAATTTCTAAATACCTGATCGTGTCATCTTCAAATATAGTTTTATTGCTCCTTTTCCAATTTGGATGCCTTTTCTTTCTTTTTGTTGCCTAATTCCTCTGGCCAGAACTTCCAGTACTATGTTAAGTAGCAGTAATGAAAGTGGGCATCTCTGTCTTGCTCCTGATCTTAGGGGGAAGGCTTTCAGTCTTTCACCACTGTCTACAGTATTAGCTTGGGTTTTCATAAATGCCCTTTATCATGTTGAGGAAGGTCCTACCAGTCCTAGTTTTCAACTTGAAAGGATTTTGTCAAATGCCTTTCTGCATCGATACAATGTTTTTCTCCTTCATTCTACTAATGTGATACATTACATTGATGGATTTTCTGATGTTGAGCCTTGCATTCCTACTATAATTTTCACCTGGCCATTGTGTCCATTTGTGTCCCCCCACAAAATTCATGTGCTGAAAACCTAATGCCCAAGGTGATGGTATTAGGAGGTGTGTCCTTTAGGGGATGATTAGGTCATGAGGGTGGAGCCTTCATGAGTGGGATTAGAGGCCTTACAAAAGTGGCTCCAGAGATATCCCTGGCCCCTTCCACCGTGTAAGACAGGAGTAGTCAACAGTCCACCTTGTTGCAAGGCCCTCACCCAACCATGCTGGCACCCGGAATGGATGTCCAGCCTCCACAACTGTAAGAAATTAATGTCTGCTCTTTATAAACCACCCAGTCTGTGGTATTTTGTTACAGCAGCCCAAACAGACCAAGATACTGGTTTTAAAATCGTTTCATAAAATAAAAATATTTTAATCACAAACAAATAGACATACCAGAAATAAGCTGTGATGTAAGAAAAATGAAAATGATACAGTGAAGAGTTTTTTATGAATCTGAATTTATTTCCTTTAAAGGACTTATCTTTGACTTTGATCAGTCTCTGAATGGGTGTTTGCCATGAACCAGAGATAGTATTTACCCTAAAATTATAAAAATGATGAGCTACAGCCATGTTTTTATTAATAATATTTGAAAGTTAGGAAAAGAAAAGCTATGAAAAACTGAACTTCTCTTATTAATTTATACCTGTCCTTTACAAAAAAATATACATGTAATTACTACACTTTGAATAAAATTGAGTTGCATATGACCAGTCAGGTATATGTGTTCATTAACTGTTAGATCTGGAATAAAAATTACTAAACAGAATGTTACATTCTTGTAATAGCAAAGTACCTGCCCATGAGAACCTGAACACCTGAACTGAAAAGAAAAAAATCTATTTGAAAGGCATCAAAGAACTAACAAAATTGAAAACTTACAGAATTTAAGATCAAGGAAAACAAAAAACCAAGAGGTAAGTCACATTTCTCCTATATAGGCACCTGGCAATTCTGTACGAGCAGCTAAGAACATGAGCAAATCTTCGAACAGATACACAGCTAAGAGGATTAAAATTAGAATTGAGTGCCTGGTATGGGAGGAGGGTAATACTGTAATCCCCCAAACTAAGTTTGGACACCAAAGGGCTGCAACCTAGGAGTAAGAAAACTACAAAGCATTCAATCTTCACATATAAAATAATTACATAGCAAAAAATGAAAGTAGCTAATTAACTACAAAATTAACTACCATTTTTCTTAGACTTCAAATCATCTCAACTGCTGATGAGATTAATGTAATCTAGGACTACTGAGGCCCCTGGCTGTCTGTCAGAAGCAAATATGAATCCTCTCTGGATAACATCATCCTGAATTTCACTTCATTCCCATAATTTTTCATTACAGTATCTAGAACACATGTAAAAATAACCAAACCCACAAAGAGTAAGACGATATCACCAAAGGGCAAGAAAAGCAAAACAAAATTAGAAACAACCCGCAGGAAGAGGTGTAGATGGTGCGTTATTAAACACAACCTTTTAAATAACAATGCTTGATATGTTCAAGAAATTAAAAGAGTCATAACTTCAGCAAAGAACATGAAATGAAAAGAAGTTAGATGGAAAGGAAAGAATTGAAAAGGTACTAAAACTAAAGCACTCCATGAGTGGTTTACCATCAAATTTGATACAGATGAAGACTTCATGAACTGGAGGGTTATTTTCAAAAGGAAGTAGCCAAAGAAAGCATGGATAAACAAGAGTAGAGA
Organism: Leptonychotes weddellii; assembly: GCF_054177405.1. Lineage (NCBI taxonomy): Eukaryota > Metazoa > Chordata > Mammalia > Carnivora > Phocidae > Leptonychotes > Leptonychotes weddellii. Next base: position 36,068,960 of record NC_138373.1, on the reverse strand, counting down.
CGCACATGGACATAATAAGGTCTAACACATTTCACTTCAATCCTAAGAACAGAAAGAGGAAGACTGAAGAGGAACTGACTTTCAAAGAGATAGTGGCTGATAATTTTCCGCAACTGGCAAAGAGTCTCAGAATCAAGAGTCATTCCCAGAAAACAAAAGCAAGTGAGCAGACAACTACACCTAGGCATTTCACAGTAAAATTGCTCCAAGCCAAAGATAAAAGGGAAGACATAAAGTCACCAGGGGAAAAGCCATACTACCTTCAAATGAGCAGTAATACAACTTCAGGTGGACTTGTCAAAACAATGGATGTCAAAAGATAATGAAATGTCTAAAAAGCTCTCAAAATAGTTGCCAATCAAAAATTCTATGCCTGCAAAAATGAAAGGTGAATATAGTTTACATAAAGCAAGACTTCGTCACAGCAGTCCCACAATATAAACAGTGGAGATGTTCCTTGGGCAGAAGAAGAATCCCAGGTGAAAACTCAGATTGTAAAAACGGACACAGAGCAAGGAGAAAGGAACAGATGTAGGGAAATCTAATAAATGCTGAGTGTACAAAACAACAACGTCTTCTAGATTTGGAACACACACAGAATTTAAATATTTAAGTTCCTTGCATTATCTGGGAAAAATAACTTATATTAGACCTTGATACATCAAGGACAGAAGTTACTGCCTCTAGAGTAATTAATAAAAGAACAGTTAGTAAAAGAACACATAAATACCAAGCTATTAGATGGGGGAAAAGAGAATACAAAATGCTTTATTAACACCACTCCCAACAACAAACAAGAAAGAAAAAGGAACAAGATGGATAAAAAACATATTATGATGACAGATTAAAACCCAAACATATCAGTAATTACATTAAATCTAAACAGAGTAGCTTCAATAAGAGACAGCAATTTTGAGCCTGGTTTTAAGACAAAAACTCAGCTATATGCTGCTCTCAAAAGACAAAAATATAAGGACACAAAAAGTTTGTAAAGAAAAGAGTAAAAAGAAAAAAAAGTACCATGCAGAAATATTATCAAAAAGAAAGCTGGGGGGCGGGGGGGTGGCGCCTGGGTGGCTCAGTTGGTGAAGCATCTGCCTTCAGCTCAGATCATGATCTCAGGGTCCTGGGATCAAGTCCCACATCAGGCTCCCTGCTCCCTCTCCCTCTGCAGCTCCCCCTGCTTGTGCCCTCTCTCTTTCTCTAATAAATAAATAAAATCTTTTTTAAAAAGCAAGCTAAGAAGAGTGTAATAACTAAGTATCACTAAGGAAAAACGGTCATTTTATTATAATTTAAAAATTCAACTTATTAGGAAATAGTCTAAGGTTTATGTACTTAACATATTGTCAAATATATTTGTCAAAACAATGGACAAAACAAAAACAGACAAATCCAATCATAACAGATTCTAACATCTCTCTCACAACTGATAAAAAACTACTGAATACATAGAAAATTTACAAAAACATTTAAGAAACCTGACCTAATCTATATAAACCTCTTCAGTCAACAAGTACAGAATGCACATTCTGTTCAAACACACACAGAATGTTTACAAAACTGATCACATACCAGGGAGAGCAGGTCTCAACAAATTTCCAAGGACTGAAATGATATAGTTTGCTTTCTGTCCACAGAACTGAAGAAGAAATCAGTAACAAAAGATAACACAAGAATTCCTATGTTTTTGAAAGCTAAAAAACATACTTCTAAATAACATATAGGTCACTGAAAAAAGTCACAATAAAAATCAAGAAATGTAACAAAAGGAATGAAAATATAATGAAAGGAATGAAATACTAATCATCAAAAGTTTTAAGATGTACTTGAAATTTACAGCCTAACTGCATACATAATGGGGGGGGACTAAAAAGCAATAATCTAAACATCCATCTTGGGGCGTCTGGGTGGCTCAGTCGTTAAGCGTCTGCCTTTGGCTCAGGTCATGATCCCAGGGTCCTGGGATCGAGCCCTGCGCATCAGGCTCCCTGCTCGGCGGGAAGCCTGTTTCTCCCTCTCCAACTCCCCCTGCTGTGTTCCCTCTCTCGCTGTGTCTCTGTCAAATAAATAAAATCTTTAAAAAAATAAAAATAAAAAATAAACACCCATCTCAAGAAAATCTAAAATAAAAAATTAAACCAAAAAAGTGGAAGGAAATTACACACACACACACACACACACACGGAACAGAAATCAATGAACTACACAACAAACATACAAAAGAGAGAGTCAATAAAAGGAAACGCTGATTCTCTGAAAAAACAAAATTGATAAACCCCTGGTTAATCTACCAAATGACTACCAAAACAGACACAAGAAGAAAGAGAAAACCTGAATAAGTCTTTATCTATTAAAAAAGGTTAGACTATGATTAAAACTTTTCCTACAAAGAAAAACTCCAGAACCAAATAGCTTCCACCTTGTAGTCTACCAAACATTTCAAGAAAAAAAAAAAAAAAAAACCCACCAACTTTACAGAAACTTTCTGAAAATAGAAAAAGAGGAAATACGTCACAAATTGTTATGTGACAATAATGTAATAACCCTGATATCAAAACCTGAAAGGGACATTGAAAGTTATAGGCCTATGTCATTCATATTCATGAATGCAAAAATTCTAATAAAAATATTAGCAAATCAAATCCAGAAATACATAAAGTACAATACAGTGTGACCAAGCTTGTTAGAATCCTTGCAGTTCACCCATTAACAGAGTAAAGGAAAATAATAAAATCAACTCAATAATGCAGAAAAACTATGGATAAAATTCTTCATCCAAACACTCAAAGCAAAATAGGAATAGAACGGAAACTCCTTAATCTGAAAAAGGGTATCTACATAAAACCAACAGCAGAAAAACCAGACTCAATGAAAAGATAAAAGTTTTAGCTCTACAAATGAGAATGAGTTAAGATACCCACACTCACCACTTCTATTCAACATCATACTAGAAGACCTAGTCAGAGCAATAAGGCAAGAAATAAGACATATATGGACTGGAAAAGAGTAATTAAAACTGTCATTCAGAGATGACATGCTTCTCTCTATAGAGAAATCCAAAAAAAATCTACAGATGAATTATTAAATTAATAAATGTCTTCAATATCAGGAGATCAGAGAGGAAGTGGGGCTTATGCACATCTCCTGTCTCTAATTCTCAGAATTGCTGCTGAACTCAGCTAAAAGCCAAGGCATCTGCTGCATGTTAGAATGGACAAAAGTGAGGGGCACCTGGATGGCTCAGTCAGTTGAGCGTAGGCCTCTCGATTTTGGCTCAGGTCATGATCTCAGGGTCCTCAGATCAAGGCCTGCAACAGGCTCCACACTCAGTGGGGAGTCTGCTCGAGAGTTCTGTCTCTCTCCCTCTGCTCCTCTCTCTGCTTGTGCACGCTCTCTCACTCTAAAAATAAATAAATCTTAAAAAAAAAAAAAAAAGATTGGCCATAAATGCACTTCCTGCCTAGCAGTAGCCCTAGCAACCAATCAGGTATAGATTAAACTATAGCCACACCAGCACCAATCACATTTCGTTCAAAACAACTTATATAAATTCCCTCTTTCCTCTTTAAAACCTCTAACCTCCTTTATCTCTCCAGAGCACACTACTGATTTTAGTCAACTCTATCTCCCAGATGGCAATCCTTAAGATTCCAAATAAATGCATACATTTTAATTTGGAGGTTGCAGTTTTGTCTTTCGTTGGTCAACCCTAATAACAATGAGTAAATGAAAAAAATTAAGATATTATTTACAGGGGCGCCTGGGTGGTACAGTCAGTTAAGCATCAGACTCTTGGTTTTGGCTCAGGTTATGATTTCAGGGTTGTGAGATCAAGCCCCATATCAGGCTCCGCGCCCAGTACAGCATCTGCTTAAGCCTCTCTCCTTCTGCCCCTCTCCCCCCAAAATAAATAAATCTTTAAAAAATATATTATTTACAATATCACCCAAAAAAGTCAGATCTAGGAATAAATCTAACAAAAGATATGCAAGATCTCTATCCAGAAAGCCACAAAACACTGAGAAAAAGTAAAAATGACTTAAATAATGGAAAAATGCTTCATATTCACAGATTATAAGATTAGTATTATAAAAATGTTCCTTCCCAAACTGATTTAAAATTCAGTGCAAATCCAATAAATATTCTAGTAGAATTTTGTGTGTAAATTAACAAAAGGGTTCTGAAATTTACATGGAAATGTAAATGGTCAAGAATATTTATATGGAAATATAAATGACCCGTAATAAAAACAATTAAGTAACAAGGCCATAATGAATAAAATATAACTGGAAGATCTGATATCATGTATCAAAATTTATTGTAAAGCTACAGCAATTAAGACTGCGTCAAATAAGGATTTGGTGACAAAGAGTCATAAATTCATGGAAATTAACAGAGAACTCAAGAAAAGACTCATGCGTCCATGGACACCAGACTTATGTGACAAAGAAGGCACTGCAGAGCAATGGATTTGAGGTGACGCTTTCCATAAACAATGCTGAGTCAATTAGACACCCATCTGGGGAAAAGAAAATCAGACAACCAGTACAACACACAGCAAAATTAATTCCCAGATTATATAAACATATAAGCTTCTAAAGAAAGTGTAGCACACTATTTTAATGATCTTGAAATGGGGAAAGCTTTCTTATATAGGAAACCCACAAAGAGCAAATTGCTAAATAGGACTACATTAAAATTAAAAATTTCTTTTTAAAGCGGTATCATTAGGGACAGTAAAAATTAAAAGACAATACCAAGTACAAGCAAGGTATGAGTCAAAGGAATTGGCATACTCTGCTAATTGAAGTCTAAACTGGTACACTGCTTTCGAAAACAGTTTGGAATTATACATTAAAGTTGGATGCTCTACTCCTAGGTATATATACTCAACAGAAATGCATGTACATGGTCACCAAAATACACATACAAGAATTTCAAAGCAGTGGAGGCGATTGGGTGGCTCAGTCAGTTAAGCATCTGACTCTTGGTTTCAGATCAGGTCGTGATCTCAGGTCACGAGATCCAGCCCTGCGCTGGGCCCCACACTCGGCACAGAGTCTGCTTAAGACTCTCTCTCCCTCTGCTCCTCCCCCCACCACCTCTCTTAATCTAAAATAAATAAATAAATCCTTTTTTAAAAAAAGAGAGAATTTCAAAGCAGCAGTATTTGTAATAGCCCCAAGCTGGAAGTGACTCAACGTCCACTATCGTGGAGTGGATGGAAGTATCATGGTTTAGTCATACCATGAAACACAGTAACAACTACGTAACAGTGAAACTGAATGAACTAACTAAATGTAAAGGAAAGCCACTCACAAAATAATACATGATAACCAAACACAAAAAGTTCAAACACAGCTGATCAGAGAGGATCTAAGATCAGAGAGGTGAGGACAAGGAGGAATTCTCTTCTCTGGGGTGAGGGCACATTCTGCAATGCTGTTAAGAGTCTGTTTCTCAGGGCGCTTAGGTGGCTCAGTCAGTGAAGTGTCTGCCTTCAGCTCAGGTCATGATCTCAGGGTCCTGGGATCAAGTCCCGCATGGAGCTCCTGATCAGCGGGGACTGCTTCTCCCTCTGCCTCTGACCCCACTAGTGCTTGCTCTCTCAAAGAAAAAAGAAAAAAAGAGTCTGTTTCTCCACCTGGATTGTGATTATATAGGTATATTTACTTAGTGACAATTCACTGAGCCATGCATTATGCTAATATTGCCAAGCTCACATTCCTTTGTTTTTCTTCCAAAATTTTTTAAGAGGGAGAAGGTTAACATAACGTAAACAATATCTTTATCTGTATTTATCCACTGAAAACATTAATTCACTGAAAAATAACTTATTAGTTAAGTAAATCACAAATCATTCTCTACACACATATCATTTTGCATATAACTACAGGAAAGAAACTGGGACTTATAAACACTGAAGAGCTATTGTGCCTTAAAAAGTTAAAACACCAAACCATTTCCATCTAGATTGTGTATCTGCCAATTGATGTTACAATTAAAGAAAAAGACTGAATCACACACAAAAATGTAAGTCTGTGTGTCTTACTACCTTGAAGCTAAGCCAGACTAAGCTTTCACAAAGAGAAGGATGGCCACAGGACAGATTCCAAGGACACCCTGACAATCAGAGAGGGGAAAGTAAACTCCATGGAGATCTTCTGAGGGCAGATGTGGAATGGTGAAGACAAATCGACTTACTTGTCCTCCTCCACTTATTGCATACTCACTCGAAGGAAATGCAAACTCTACTTTCAAGAAATTTCTGAATTAACATAATAGTGCATCTGTCCTAAATTTATGTGGTGCTGGACCCCTGGGTGGCTCAGTCGGTTAACCATCTGCCTTCGGCTCAGGTCATAATCCCAGAGTCCTGGGACGCAGCCCCACATCGGGCTCCTTTTCAGCGGTGAGTCTGCTTCTCTCTCTCCCTCTGTCTGCTACTCCCCCCTCCTTCTGCTCTAAATAAATAAAATCTTTTTTTAAAAAATGTATGTGGTGCTTCCCTTGTTCAGTCACTGAAACCAAAATGCACCACAAAGGAGGGCAGTGGGAAGTGGGGAGTGATGATGGCAGGAGCCTCTAGAAACTCATCTGCCCAGAAAACAGCTCATTGTTGGAAAATGTCAAACCAAGGTGCTTTGGGTTCATGCAATCTTCTGGCTTTATGTTCTTAGACCTGAATCGATGCCTAAAAGGACCATGAAGCCTTTAAAAGGTATACATTGCACTCAATTCCTGGCGTAGGACCATCAGATCTGTAAATGGACCAGTTAAAAGACTATCCCTTGAAAATGTAATGGATTTATTAGGGAAATGTAAATCAAAACTATATAAGATAAAGTCAAAAAGGAACCTTTTAATAGATTTTTGTGGTTTTAAGTGACTTTTACAGTAGTCTTTGCAGTAATCATTTACTGCCAGTAGACTATTTTTTTTTTTATTAAGTTAAAGGTACAGATCATTCTATTTGAGTTTTTAAATCCCACTTTAAAGTAAGATAATTTTTATGACATATATTAGTCTTCAGTACGATCAACACCGAGATTCAAGTTCTGGCAGATGCGTCACCCAACACCAGCCAACAAGGAACCACCAGAACCACCACACGATTTAGCCCACTGAAAAGCAACACATAATCTTCGCAGTAAACATATAAGCAGCACAAAGTCAAGCGTTTTTCCTACTGTTACGCCTCATGGAATTTTATATACTTAACAGTCCACTTCTAGGAGAAATAATAAGAATACTTCACTATAAAGATAAATTTACATAGAATCTAAGAATAAGACTTTTAAACAAAGCCATGTCTGAACATGTGTATCTTCTTCAATTTGGCAAATGAGTCTGAAAAGCCCTGAGAAATTGATGGACAACTACTGTGCAATCCACATAAAGTCCATCTGTGTTGATGAGGACACAGGTGTCAGGACCAGGTGGGGTTAGGAGTTCTGGGTCCTAGGTTCCGCCTGCCTCTAGCTGGACAGCAGGACACCGAGAGCCAGGGGTCTGTTCCTCTGCCTCCCGTCACACTGCCCGCACACCTACAGGGCCAGCGCCGTGCCCTGGAGACAAAATGCTCACCCTCGGGGACAGACGGCCTGTGCGGGAGGGGAAAGGGGGGCTGGCTGCACTTACAGCTGGGCTCCCGCCATGTCCTCAAGCTAGCTGCTGTAACCACCCTGCTTGCAGAGCTTCTGTCCTCACCCAACACCTTCACAACCTGTGGATAATGTCTGTGTCTGAGTCTGCAGAACCCACACAGCAGGAGTCACAACTATCAGGACGCCTCTGTGCTGATTCTTGGCTGTGCATGAAGGTCAATGGCCTTGTTCAGAACAAAACCTGAAGTATTCCTCCCGCTCCTACGTCTGTCACAAATCCTCACAGCCACCACTCCCACATGCCATGGTCAGAACCCAAACCATCCCTGACGAGACCCCTCATGCCACGGTCAAAACCCAAGCCACCCCTTGGTCAGAACCTAAACCATCCCTGACGAGACACTTCATGCCACGGTCAGAACCCAAACCACCCCTGACGAGACACTCGTGCCACGGTCAGAGTCCAAACCACCCCTGACGAGACCCCACATGCCACGGTCAGAATCCAAACCACCCCTGACGAGACCCCACATGCCACGGTCAGAACCCAAACCACCCCTGACGAGACCCCACATGCCACGGTCAGAACCCAAACCACCCCTGACGAGACCCCTCATGCCACGGTCAGAATCCAAAACACCCCCGACGAGACCCCACATGCCACGGTCAGAATCCAAAACACCCCTGACGAGACCCCTCGTGCCACGGTCAGAACCCAAAGCATCCCTAATGGGACCCCACATGCCACAGTCAGAACCCAAAGCATCCCTGATGAGAACCCACATGCCACGGTCAGAACCCAAACCATCCCTGATGAGAACCCACATGCCACGGTCAGAACCCAAACCATCCCTGATGAGAACCCACATGCCATGGTCAGAACCCAAACCATCCCTGCCAAGACTCCTCATGCCACGGTCAGAACCCAAACCATCCCTGAGAGGACCCCACATGCCACAATCAGAACCCAAACCATCCCTGACGAGACCCCTCATGCCATGGTCAGAACCCAAACCATCCCTGACGAGACCCCTCATGCCACGGTCAGAACCCAAACCATCCCTGACGAGACCCCACATGCCACAGTCAGAACCCAAACCATCCCTGACCGGACCCCACATGCCACAATCAGAACCCAAACCATCCCTGACCGGACCCCACATGCCATGGTCAGAACTCAAACCATCCCTGACGGGACCCCACATGCCACCATCAGAACCCAAACCATCCCTGACGAGACCCCACATGCCACAGTCAGAATCCAAACCACCCCTGACGAGACCCCACATGCCACGGTCAGAATCCAAAACACCCCTGACGAGACCCCTCATGCCACGGTCAGAACCGAAACCATCACTGATGAGAACCCACATGCCAGGTCAGAACCCAAACCATCCCTGCCAAGACCCCTCATGCCACGGTCAGAACCCAAACCACCCCTGACGAGACCCCTCATGCCACCGTCAGAACCCAAACCACCCCTGACGAGACCCCAAATGCCACGGTCAGAACCCAAACCATCCCTGACAAGACCCCTCATGCCACGGTCAGAACCCAAACCACCCCTGATGAGACCCCACATGCCACGGTCAAAACCCAAGCCACCCCTTGGTCAGAACCTAAACCATCCCTGACGAGACCCTATATGCCACGGTCAGAAACCAAACCACCTCTGACGAGACCCCACACGCCACAGTCAGAACCCAAACCACCCCTGACAAGACCCCTCATGCCATGGTCAGAACCCAAACCATCCCTGACGAGACCCCACATGTCACAGTCAGAACCGAAACCATCCCTGACGCGACCCCACGTGCCACGGTCAGAACCCAAACCATCCCTGACCGGACCCCACATGCCACCGTCAGAACCCAAACCATCCCTGACGGGACCCCACATGCCACCGTCAGAACCCAAACCATCCCTGATGAGACCCACGAAAACACCCTCCCCCACGGCTACTGGCCAGGAAAGAGAGCCTGTACGTGAACGGGGCTCTGGCTTCTATGATCAGGAAGAGCTCATCTGATTGCACAAAAGGTTCAAGAGAAGGGACAGGGGAGCCAGAAAGGCAGTGGGAGGCAGGGGCGGGCGGGAGAAGCCTGAGGGGAGAAAAAGCAAAAGGAAAGGGAGGCCAACAGGAGCTCTGGAAAATAATGTTTTTTTTAGGTTACCCCTGGCTACAGTGTACATAATATATCAGAGAGGAGAAAAGATCACCGGGACTTCATTTTGGGAATCAAAAACGAGGGCGAGGTGAGTGTCAAGGTTTCTGGCTTACACAGCACACAGAGTCGGGGTGTGACTGCAGAAGGTAGAGCTGTGTGCTCGGATTTTGGACCTACCAAGTCTAGGTATCTCTGAGACATCAGTCCTCAAGTAGGTGCAGACCAGGTGCTGAGGAGCTGAGAGCATGAGCTGACCAAAACCATCACTGCCGAACAGGAAGCGGGGCAGAGACCCTGGCCCAACATCTAAGATGAGACCAAGGACATTCAGCCTGGGGAGAGAAGACGTGACCGAGGGGCAGATCCAGAAGTCCGTGCAGACAGGATGTCAAGGAGTGTGGAGTGCTGCTGAGAAGCCCCAGAAAGAACTGAAAAGTGTGCACCTGATTTAGCACAACACAACACTGGTGACCTCCAGCAAGAGCCAGACTGGAGTGGCTTAGGGAGTCCGTGGAGGTGAAGGAGCAGAAATGGCAAAGAGAACACACCGCAGAAGACTGACCGAGAAAAGGGAAAGATTAGATGGAGTTGCTGGAAAGAGATGGACATCACGTGGTCTGTGGTTTGTTCAAAATTTATCCTCAGTTTACTTAAATACATAAGATTTGTTTTAACCACACTCCCAACCCTCCCTACCCAACTCTGCTATCCTAAGGCGATCACTGTCAACCACCTTTAGTCTTGTTTTTTGGTACTCACCTCAGTATCTGTAAATCACGTGATTACCCTACCCTGTCAATCTCTTTCACGTATGTTCTTCCCCCCACCCTCATCCTACCTTTCATCTTCTCAACAGTTCTACCATAATTTCTGGCTAAGTCAATACTACTTGGTGTGTACATCTTTAGGACAGTGCAAACATTACTGAGACACGCACAGTTTCCTCCTCTCCATGCTCTGACCCACACATTTAACTGCTCCCCCAGGATCCTGTGTACCACTGGGACCCCAGCAGGATCTTCCCTGGGCAGAGAACAGGGCGATCATCTCAGGGATCATCTGGGGCCTGCAAACCATTCACAGAAATGTTTCACTACTGTTCACAATGGGAATGCAAGCCCAGGAGCTGGTGCTCCATCATGGCCAGATGGAAGTCTAGACCTCTTCATACCCCCGTTTTCATGTGGCATCACCGATCTCTGTTGGGCCTCAGTCAGAATGGCTCCAGTCCACCCTTTGCAGATAATACACTTCATGAGTTCTGCAGGACAGAAAAGAGTAGGGGCCGGGTGGAAGGTGCTGCACAGACCAAGACAAATCACCCTGTTCTTGACCCCCCGCCATCCACCCTGCCACCAGAGCAACCTGCTGCTTCTAATTCCTGAGATTTCCACTACTGTGGGGCCCAAACTGGCATGATTCTGATCCTACCCTCCTTAGGCACTTAGCTATCCTGCCTGCTAAATCAAAAACACTTCACACACTTCTTTCCAGTTTACAAAATGCTTATGACATCTCTTCTATGCCCTAGGCTATCTTCCCTTTTGTCCTCATAGGTTTACATACTTTACTCTTTTTAATAGGATTTCAGGAAAGAATACATGTTCAATTCATCATGTTTTGCCAAAACACACATTTGAACTTTTATTTCAAATGCGAAAGACTTGAAAATGTTTTGAGATCCAGGAAGAGGATTCACTTGAAAGGCTAAGGTTGACTATCCAAGAGAGAAGGACTATATAGCCTCTCTGGAAAGCCAGAAGATGAATCCAAACCAGCGAAGGAGTAATTAGCCTTTACTATGAACATAAAAACATATGCAATTGAGCGATAATTCTAGTCAGATTTGAAAAGATGAGTACTTCCAAATCCAGAGAATACTAAAGAAAACATTCTCTATTTGAGAATATCCCATATTACTGAGATCAATACAAAAGAGTTAGTAAAAGGACAGTACTCAATTTTCTATTGCTCAATCATATAAAGTGGGGAAATAATAATGGCCTTACAGTTAGCTTCAAGCCTTTGAAAAATAAAAACCACTGCTATGTGCTCACACAAAACCTGCACTGTACCCATCCGAGCGGTTCTCACAGAGCACATTTCTTGTAATTGCTTGTTGGTTCTTCTTCCTTCTTCACTGTGTGTTCTGTAGGATAGAGGCCCATCACCATCCAGCACCATGTCCTACAAGCCTGACACACAGTAGGTATTCGACAAGTATTTGTTGTATGACTAAGTCTGAATTTAGTAATCCCAAAGTGCAAAATACCATAGCCTGTGGAGGCAAATAAATAAGCATATCTAAATAGAAATTTGGGGTGCAGATTGGGGTGAGAACTTTCCATTTTGAAGAACAAAGCTGGAGGCATCACTCCCCCCGATTTCAAACTGTATTAGGATAGCTAACACTGCTGTACAGTATGTTTGAAAGTTGTTGAGAGGAGATCCTCAGAGTTCTCATCACAAGGAAAACTCCCTTTTTCTCTTCTTCACTTCTTTTCGTATCTGTGTGAGATGATGGGTGTTAACTAAACTCTGTGGTAGCTGTTTCATGATGTAAGTAAGTCAAACCACAATGTGTACACCTACATAGCACCCTGTCAATTACTTCTCAGTAAAACTGGAAAATTCTTGAAGACAAAAACAGTATTACAGAACTATCGTAATCAAAAAGGTATGGTATTGGCATAAAGACAGGCACACAAATCAATGAAACACACAGAGAACCCAGAAAAAACCCCACACATATATGGTCAATTACTTTACAGCAAAGAAGCCAAAAATACACAATCGGGAAGAGGCAGCCTCAGAAACAAGACAGCCACATGTAAGAAGAATGAAAATGGACCACTATCTTACATCATACAGAAAATCAACTCAAAATGATTAAAGATTTGAACCTAAGACCTGAAACCAAAAAACTCCTACAAGAAAATATAGGGGTTTAGCTCCTAGACATTGGTCCCTTGGTAGTAATTTTTTTTTTTTTGGCACCAAAGCAAAGGCAACAGAAGCAAAAATAAACAAGTGGGACATCAAATTAAAACAGCTCCTGCAAACAAACCCCCCCACCAAAAAATGAAAAGGCAACCTACAGAATGGGGGGAAATATATGCAAATCAGACATCTGACTTGGGGTTAATCTCCAAAATACATAAAGAACTCATGCAACCCCCCCAAAAAATAAATAAAAAATAAAAATGTTAAAAAAAGGACTCATGCAACCCAACAGAAAACAAACAATCCAATCTAAAAATTAGCAGAGAATATCTACATAGGCATACCTCCTCTTACTGCACTTGACTTTATTGCGCTTCACAGACACTGCATTTTTAACAGATTAAAGGCTTGTGACAACTCCACCAGCACACACTCTCAAATAAATAAAATAAAATAGCTGTCTCAGAGAGATACCTATACCTCCATGATCATTACTGCATTATTTACAACAGCCAAGACACGGAAATGATTTGTGTGTCCATGGACAGATGGGTAAAGAAAATGGGATACACACACACACACGCCCGCACACACACACTCCCCGGAAAGCTATTCAGCCATAAAAATGGAGGCAAGGGCGTCTGGGTGGCACAGTCGGCTGAGCCTCTGACTCTTGGTTTCAGCTCAGGTCATGATCTCAGGGTCCCAGGATCGAGCCCAGTGTTGGGCTCTGCACTCGGTGTGGAGTCTGCTAGAGATTCTCTCAAATAAATAAATCTTTAAAAAACCAAAATGGAACAAAGTCCTGCCATTTGTGACAGCATGGATGGACCTTAAGGGCATTCTGCTACGTAAAATAGGTCAGAGACAAGTACTCTGTAATCACACTTACATGTGGAAGCTTAAAAAACACAAGCTCAGAGACACAAGAGGGGTGAAGGAGGTCAAAGGTCAAAAAGCACAAAGGTCCAGTTCTAAGATATACAAGTCCTATAAAGTACAGCACGGTAACCACAGTTAACAATACTTCATTACATATTTGAAAACTAAGGGAGAGTAAACCTTAAAAGTTGTCATCACAAGGAAAAAACCATGTACGTGAGATGACAGAGGTTAACTTACTGGGGTGAATCATTTCACAATAAATGAATGTCTCAACTCCTCAGGTTGTACACCTACAACTAATATAATATTCCACGTCAACTCCATCTACATCAAGACATGTCTTTGTGCATTTTGGGCATGGCAAAAACACACATGCACACACGGAATGACCAAACGCACAGCTCTGCCATCTACTGCAGATTTCATCATAAAATGGAAGTCTGCAAAGAATCAAATTCTGAAAGAGATTTGGGTTGTAAACTCTTATAAACAACTGATTAAACAAACAAAATGGGCATATCATCTTGATCTAAAAATTCTGGAACTGCAATGTGAAACCCAAACTGTTAGTTCTCCTGCTTTCCCTAAACAATTTCAGTTTTATATAAAGTGGGTAATCTATCCAACTCTAATGAGTATTAATGTACAGAAATTCTTCTATTAACTCTAGTACTTTACACTTCTAACAGCAGCATAAATATAAAAAGCTTAAACTTCCTAAAATGTGAAAACTTTCTGTTCAAAGAAGAAACATACTTTCCCTTTCATAAGAATGTCATCTGCAAACAAAAGGGAGTAAAGCTAGTAACTACTCATTTCTGTGAGGACAGAAAGAACTAGAAAGATGTCAAAGACTGAAAGATTATGGGGCGCCTGTGTGGCTCAGTCGTTAAGCGTCTGCCTTCGGCTCAGGTCATAATCCCGGGGTCCTGGGATCGAGCCCTGCATCAGGCTCCCTGCTCGGCAGACAGCCTGCTTCTCCCTCTCCCACTCCCCCTGCTTGTGTTCCCTTTCTGTCTGTCAAATAAACTAAAAAAAAAATCTTAAAAAAAAAAAAAAAGGTTGAAAGATTAAAAAGATTAAAAGAGGGGCAACCCTCTCGGGTCCCCTTCCTCTTCAGGAGCTTTGTACTATCACTTTGCTATTGCTCAATTAACTTTGCTTTACTGCCCACCACTCTTCTCCTTGTCTACCTCTTCATTCTTCATAGCAGCGTGACAAAGAACCATGGGCACCAATGGAAAAGAAATCCTGTAACACCTTCATTGCTCATACCTAGGCCTTCATTGCCCTACACCAGGACCCTGACCTAAGGACCTCTTGTAGAACATGTTTGGTCAGCAACCAGGCTAGTAAACTCCCTCCTGACATATAGGATGATAATTACCTAAATATATCTCCTCCAAATAAACCCAGGCCATCCCTTGCAAAGGGGACACTAATTCACTCTTCCTCCTCCTAATAGATGTGGGGGCTTCTCCCTCATTTCCCAGCTTAATGGTATAATTGGAGCCAACTGTGGTTAGTCTTTAGGGGACTTTAAGGAATATTCCCAAGCAGCTGCTGACATTCTCTGTTTTGGGGAAATTCCCTGTTTTCTCTGGTCCAACATGGACTGCATATTTCCACTTTGGTGGGAAAAACCACGGTGTCTGCTCATCTGTCTGAGCTGATGAGGTTTAGAATCGGGAACTCTTTCTTTGCCTTTTGGTGGCATCTCACCTCCTGCCTTCCCCTCCCCCTCCTCCTGTTCTGCACCACCTTGGGTGGGGCCTGTAGAGCTGGTTCCTATACCTCAGGCACCATGGCTCCTACCCTAGCTATCAAGGAGTGAAGAGCACCCCCCGGACTTAACACCAACGACTTCAGACTTCTCCACCAGTGTCTCAGGACACCATTGGAACATTGGTTATTTGACCAAGGCTTTGACTGGAATGTCGTATTTAAGAGACATGCATAGACTCAGATCTGACCAAACAGCTTTAGGAAACTAAGGTCGACTTTATCAGACCTGGAGCCAATAGAGCCCCTTGGATATGTTGGCCTGATACCTTGCTCACAGAATTCCCAGCAGCCTTACCAGTGTCTCCCTTCCTGGTGTCAAGACTCCTTCACTGACATAACTTCCAGCTGACAAATGATCCTTTCTACTCTAGGAGGTTCATATATGCTGCCCATGTTGGATTCAGTTGCCCCCACCTTTCACAACTCCCCTATACATTTCTTGACTGACCAATAATCGACCCATAGGTAGGGACATCTCTATGCCCCTACTCAGCAGGAAGAAGTTACAGAAGATGAGACCTTCCACCTTAAAGATTTCAGGGTCAAAAATTGTTCAGGTGGAAATGATGAGGGAGCAGAAGGCAAGCTGAGGACAAAGCACCAGCTCACATCCCACAACCTGTCCCCACGCACAGCTGGAATATATGTGACATTCCTCAGGTACTGCTGACTGCCCTAAAGCTAAGGGAAGGAAAACAAATGGTTAACTTATAGAGATTCCAATCCTGCAGTCTCCCTCAGCTTACAAATGTCTTAGTGATTTACAAGAAAAAAGCAGTATCAATAACCTAACTTCCAGAAGGAAATGTAGATGAAATTAAATGTCCTTATAACCTGCAGCCTGTTGACAAATACTTCAGGTGGACAGAGTATAATATTCCTCCAGGAAGCTCCCAACTGTCTTAATGTTAATGCCTTACTAGAGGGAAAAAAAACCTTGACAACAGCAAGGCCTCCAGTATCTTGTAGGTCCTCTGTAGCATATGAAAGTTCTTTTGAAAACCTCCTTTTTTCCTTACCATCCCCAACCCCATAGTATATAATCAGCTACCCCTCACAACCCTGGGGCAGCCACGGGTCCTGTCCCCGTGCTTCAATAAAACCACCATTTTGCACCAAAAAAAAAAAAGATTAAAAGATTGGGGTTTTTTTTAACATTTTGTAATGTAAAACTAATTAAAAAGAACACAAATGTCTCTCTCTTCACAGAGCAAAGAT
This sequence comes from Leptonychotes weddellii, assembly GCF_054177405.1. Classification (NCBI taxonomy): domain Eukaryota; kingdom Metazoa; phylum Chordata; class Mammalia; order Carnivora; family Phocidae; genus Leptonychotes; species Leptonychotes weddellii. The sequence goes on along the minus strand of NC_138373.1, from coordinate 36,052,351 downwards.
ATAGAAGTATCCCATGAAAATATTATTTAACAGGGGCGCCTGGGTGGCTCAGTCGTTAAGCATCTGCCTTCGGCTCAGGTCATGATCCCAGGGTCCTAGGATCCAGCCCCGCATCGGGCTCCCTGCTCGGCGGGAAACCTGCTTCTCCCTCTCCCACTCCTCCTGCTTGTGCTCCCTCTCTCACTGTGTCTCTCTGTCAAATAAATAAAATCTTAAAAAAAAAAAGAAAATACTATATAACAAAGAGGTGAAAATATTTGCTTTTAGACAATACTCCTAATTTTGCATTCCCATATTGTTGAGCCAAGGAAATTTTTTTTAACCAGTAATCTAAACTGATGTTATCATTGGAAATTTATGAAATTACAAGCATATACATTGTATTTTTGTCATAATTTTGTTTTCTATTGAGATTTTTTAAGTTTTTAATTCCTGTTAACACAGTGTAATATTAGTTTCAAGTGTACAATGTAGTGAATCAACACTTCCATCACCTGGTGGTCATCACAGGTGTGCTCCTTCATCCCCATCACCTGTCTCCCCCACCCCACCCCCCACCACCGCCTCCCCTCTGATGACCAGCAGTGTGTTCTCTGTAGTTCAGAGTCTTTGTTTCTTTTTCTTTCCTCATTTGTTTTTTCTTCAATTCCACATGAGTGAAATCATATGGTATCTGTCTTTCCCGGACTTATTTTTGCTTAGAACAATACTCTCTAGCTCCATCCACTATGTTGCAAATGGGAGGTGATTTCTTAAATACTTTTTCTAAAATATTTTGAATACCTAAACATTAACTCTTTAATATTAAAGGAAATTACTGTTAGCTATCTACAGCAGTTCACACTAAAAGCATGCCTAATTTTGTTTAATGAGCATAAAAGAAAATAGAGAAGCAGCTCTACGATCAAGTCTCTTCAGTAGAAAATGCTTTCATGATGTGCTTCTTTTAAAGGCCCGTCCTCTAGTCATCATGCATCCAGGGTCTATGAACACCTGCTCCTTGCCAAGCACTGCTCTAGGTACTAGGGCCATCATGGACAAGTCAGAAAGGTGGGGGGGGGGGGGCAGACAAGAAACTAAAAACGAGATGAATTCGGATAGCGCCAAGTCCTATGAAGGAAACAAGGAGAAGGCTGCAGCGATGGTTAATTTTGTGTGTGTCCCACGCCATAGGCACTCGGATGGCTGGCTAGACACGGTCTCTGGGTGAGATTAACACCTGAATCCGTGGACTCGGCAGACTTCCCTCCCCACTGTGAGTGGGCCACCCCTGATCCACGGGGGGCCTGGGCAGAACAAAAGGCTGAGGCAGGAGGGAGGTGCCTTTCCTTTCTGCCTGTTAAGGTGGCCATCTCCTCTCCTCTCCTCTCCTGACTTGGAACAGGGATTTACACCATCAGCTCCACTGGCTTTCAAGCCTTTGGACTTGGCCAGGAGCACACCACTGGCTTTCCTGGTCTCCAGCTTACAGGTCTTGGGGCCCCCCCACCCCCAGCCTCCATAAACACACAGCAGAGCCTTCACGATAAATCTCCGTTTGTGTGCGTGCACGCGTCCTACGGGTTCTGTTTCTCTGGAGAACCCTGCCTAACACAGCTCCTCTGCTTTGGTTGGTCAAGTTGCTATGGTAGTCCTTAGTGTTTGCTCACCAAATGCTTGCAGTTCTTGTCCCTGGCACTGGGAGGACTGCACTTCCCCGCTGTCTTAAAACTAGGCCTGGCCATGTGATTAGATTTGGCAAATGGATTCTGAGTAAAAAGGATCTATGCCAATCTATTTTGGAAGATTTAGAATCTATGATCTGCTATGCTTTTTTTCTTTATGCCACGGGTAATGACAATGCTCCAGATGGGGGCTGTGTCATCCTAGGTCCCAGAATGAGGACAGTGCACAGCAGAGCTGTCAGCCAATCTATGAGGGATGCATCACATGAGGAGGAATCATTGTTCTTCTACACCACTGAGATGTGGAGGTCGCTTGTTACTGCAGCAGAACCTAACCAATCCTGACTCTCCTAGAAAATTAAGGAGATTCTATTTGAGGTAAGACCTGAATGATGAAAAAGAACCAGCTGTGCAAAGGGAAAACATGTATTTTAGGCCACAATGGGAAAGCCTTGGATGGGGTACAGACAGGAGTGGCAACAGAATCTGATTTAAGAAGGTAATCCTTAGATGACAGAATAGAGATTTTTCTATTCTACCCCCTTCTCTAAAAGTAACAAACAAAACCAAACTTTTTTTTTTTTTAAGATTTTATTTATTTGACAGAGAGAGACACAGTGAGAGAGGGAACACAAGCAGGGGGAGTGGGAGAGGGAGAAGCAGGCTTCCCACCAAGCAGGGAGCCCGATGCGGGGCTCGATCCCAAGACCCTGGGATCATGACCTGAGCCGAAGGCAAATGCTTAAGGACTGAGCCACCCAGGCGCCCCCAACCAAACATCTTTGATGAACATATACTCCACAAAAAATGGAAAAAGATAAGATACAGGAACTACAAATGTTCTGGCCAAACAGAGATCAAACTTACACAGGGGTTTAATGATGAGAAGCAAGCCACCTGCCTACAACTTCACAAATGCTGGAAACAGGAAGCAGCAGGTTTTGGGATAATCAGGGATGCTGAGTAAATGGCCTTATTTAATAGACTGGACAAGAAGCAATTCGACTCCTGGATCTGTAGCGTTATCAGGTTCATTTAGATGGCTTACCCATCCTCACCCCTGAGGAAACAGGGGATACAGGCTATGAATATGGAGAACCAGAAAGTACAGCCAGCAACAAGAAGGGTGCTGGGGAGATACAGATGACAAATAAGAGGCTAAATAAAAATCTACATGATGAATTGTAAATATCTAGCATCTCCTTTCTACCACCAAATTCCAGGTACCTGATCTCAAGCTCAGGCAAGAGGCCAAATGAGAACTTTCTGGAGAAATTAAATTATCTCAGAAAAAGGACCTTTATTTTTTTTTTTTCAAGATTTTATTTCTTTATCTGACAGAGAGAGACACAGAGAGAGAGGGAACACAAGCAGAGGGAGTGAGAGAGGGAGAAGCAGGCTTCCCTCAGAGCAGGGAGCCCGATGTGGGGCTCGATCCCAGGACCCTGGGATCATGACCTGAGCTGAAGGCAGACGCTTAATGACTGAGCCACCCAGGTGCCCCAAAAAAGGACCTTTAGACACTGACGTTTGAGGGAACCTAAGAAACAGCCATCTGGCCCCTGACATCCCTACAGTAAAGCCCATACACAATTTCAACTAGCTTTCTAGTGCCTCACACTTCAATATGGACAGACAGCCAAGGGTCACCAGACACTGGAGAACAGCTTCTCAGTAAAAGAGAAAAAGGTCATTTCATGCAAACAGAAAAGGGGGCGGGGGGAAAGGGGACTTAAACAGAAAATGCAGGAATAGTAAGGATTTTCAAAATACACATAACTGATGTCAAAGAGACAGAAAAAGAATTGCATCTATGAACCCATAAACAGAATACTATAAACAGGAATATTGAGAAAATTTTTAAAAATGATAAATAACACGTTCCCTTAAAGGAACAGAAGATAAAGTAGAGGCAATGGCCTATAGAGTAGAACAAAAAGACAAGAAATGCACAATAGGAGACCAGAGGAGAGAATCTGACAGGTCATATGCTATCTGAATAACTAGAGTTTCAGAAAGAGACTCTGGAGGGGAGAAAGAGATTCAAGAAAAGCTCGTAGCACTGAAGAGCAGACAGAAAGGGCTCGTCAGGTGTCCGGAGCAGGAATGGCGGGAGGACAGGGAGCAGAAGCGCCTCCAGGTTGCCACAACTGTGGGGAGAGGCCGCACACTGGGATGTGTCTGATTCTCAACAGCAATGTGCAAGCCAGGAAATGATGGGTGAGCACCTTCTAAATTCTGAGGAAAAATCATTTTTTTTTTTTTTAAAGATTTTATTTATTTCACAGAGAGAGACACAGCAAGAGAGGCAATACAACAGGGGGAGTGGGAGAGGGAGAAGCAGGCTCGCCGCTGAGCAGGGAGCCCGATGCGGGGCTCGATCCCAGGACCCTCGGACCACGACCTGAGCCGAAGGCAGACGCCTAATGACTAAGCCACCCAGGCGCCCCAGAAAAAATCATTTTCAACACGAATTTCCATAACTACTCAAATGATCAACTAGTGAAGTTTGAATTTTTAGTGAAGAGACTTTCCATCTGCAGACAACTAATATGAATAAATACACCATAATCAAGGAAGCCCCGGGAATCCTGTGCTGTCCCAGAACAGGACCAAATACAGGAAGCAGACGGAGAAAACTGCTGGGCCAAGCACTCTACAGCTGACCCCGAGAGACTCCAGTCCACATCAGACAGAGCACGAGAGGGGCCAGGGTAAAATGGAGACTATCTTAGATTTAATAAACACACAAACTTATACTATAAACAATAAACAATACATATAAGTTTATGGATATCCTTGCAGAAATCTTAAGTAAACTTCTTGCAAGCAGAACCAAGCAGCACATTAAAATAAATGCAGTTTTCCAGGAATGAAGTGATGGTTCGACCTTAGGAAACACATGAACATAATTAATGAGAACTTAGAAGAATGTGATCACCTCCATGGGTGCTGAAAAAGGGCTTGACAAAATTTAACATCCATTCATGTAAAAAACACAAAATGAGGGATACTATATGTACATATACATGTATATAGCGACAAAGCCAGCATTCCTGAAGAAATATTAGAGAATTCTCTGCTAAAATAAAGAGTTATGGGTCCTCACTACATCCGTTCTTCTTGAATTCTGCACTGGAGGTATTTTCCAATGCAGGGACACAGCAGGAAACAATCAGAAGAACAGAAATTAGGGGGGCCGAGGGGGTGGCACTACCTCTATTTGCTCATGATGCAGATGGTATGATTATGCATCCAGAAACGTAAAAAGAATTAATGAAAATGACAACCAAAATATTTTATTTAATAAAATGGGATAAAAAAGTAACATGTAGCAATCAACACCTTCATGTGCATGAACAATAAACTTAAAAGAAATATAAAAATGCATCCCATTTACAAAAACAGAAGATAAAAGAAACTGAAATATCTGAGAGACACCAATATGGTGAGAATTATAAAATGCTCTTGAAAAACATAAATGTATAATTGAATCGATGGAAAGATCTATCATGTTCTTGGGTAGAAAGGCTCAGTATCATCAAAATGCCAATTCTTCCTATGTTAATTTATAAGTTAATGCAATTTCAATTACAATACTCAAAATTATTTTTTCTGGAGCAAGAAAACATTTTTATAAAAGTTCACTAGGAAGAATAGCAAAAATTTCCAAAAAAAGAAAAACAGTAAGAGCTAGCCCTAGCAAGAATACACAATTATTGGGGCGCCTGGGTGGCTCAGTCGGTTAAGCGACTGCCTTTGGCTCAGGTCATGATCCTGGAGTCCCGGGATCGAGTCCCACATCAGGCTCCCTGCTCAGCAGGGAGTCTGCTTCTCCCTCTGACCCTCCTCCCTCTCGTGCTCTCTGTCTCTCATTCTCTCTCGCAAATAAATAAATAAAATCTTAAAAAAAAAAAAAAAGAATACACAATTATTAATAAATACAATTAATACAGTGGGGGTACCAGCACATGAAAAGACAGATTAATGGAACAAGATAAAAAGTTCAGATTTAGCCCCAAGTCCTTACAGAAATCTATTCGAAGAGTAATCTACTCCATTTTAATTAAACATTTCTCGCCTATCAGACTAGCGGAAATAGAAGAGCCTGGCAATATCCTCTATGTACCTGCAGAGCAATCACCATCCTCTCACCCTGCTGGTGGGAATACAAACGGCAGTCTTCATGTGAGGGAAGGTGGCAGTAACCACCAAAATCGCTTATGCATTTACAATCACAAATGTTATGTGCACAAAGCCATTTATCACAGTGCTCCCTGCAATACTGACTGCTTCAATACAGCATGGGGCGCCCACACAGTGGGGTACAAAGCAGGTGTAAAGAAGAATGAAGCGTCAAGCTTGAAATCATTCAAGCAAAAACGCAAGGAAGAAGTAGGCTTCGTGAAAATTAGAAGTTTTGGGCGCCTGGGCGGCTCAGTTGGTTAAGCGACTGCCTTCGGCTCAGGTCATGATCCTGGAGTCCCGGGATTGAGTCCCATATCGGGCTCCTTGCTCAGCAGGGGGTCTGCTTCTCCCTCTGACCCTCCCCCCTCTCATGTGCTCTCTCTCTCATCATTCTCTCTCTCAAATAAATAAATAAAATCTTTAAAAAAAAAAAAAAAGAAAAAGAAAATTAGAAGCTTTTGTGCTTCACAGGGATACCATCACTAAAGTGAAAATACAATCCAGAGAAGGGACAAAATATTTGCAAATCATATATCTGATAAAAGACTTCTATGCATAACCTTAAATTTGTTAAAAAGACAACCCAATTAAAACATGCGCAATGACATGAACAGATATCAGGATATAAGGAGACATTTCTCCAAAGAAGATAAACAAATGACCAATAAGCACATGAAAAGATGTCCAACATCATCAGTCAGTAGGAAAATGCAAATTAGAACCACAGTGAGATGGCACTTCACACTCCTAAGAAGACCAGCCGCAAACACACAGGCTGGTACCTTCATGTGGGAAACGAGGCAGATGCTTTTAAAATCTCTCAGCTGCTTCTCAAAAGAGGAAGGAAGTTGGCTATGACCTAGCCAATGACGAAGAGAATTGGAAAGGTGTTGGTCAAACAGTATAACTTCCGTTGGAAGATAAACAAGTTCTGGGGATATAGCGCACAGCACCGTAATTATAGTTAACCATACCATATCATACACCTGAAAGCTGCTGAGAGGCCAGATCTTAAATGTTCTCACCACAAAACAGAAATCATAATTATGTGACGTGATGGAGCTGTTGGCTAACTCCATGGTGGTAATCGTATGGAAATATGTAAGTGCATCCAATCAACACATGGTACACCTTACACACGGCATCATGTCAATTCTACCTCCATAAAAAGGAAGGAAGCGCTTACACGCGCTATAACGTAGAGGAACCTCGATAACAGTATGCTCAGTGACAGAATGCGGACACAGGAGGCCACATGCAGCAGGCATCCACCCACGGGAAACATCTAGGATGGGCCAATCCGCATGGACAGCGTGCGGGGGGGGGGGCCAGTGCACAGAGGAGGGACAGCGCGCAGAGAAGGA
>NC_138373.1:35961673-36044635 GCF_054177405.1 Leptonychotes weddellii | reverse complement strand
GGGGAGGAGGGGGGACAGCATGGAGGAGGGACAGCTCAGGGAGGAGGAGGAGGGACAGCACGGGGAGGGGGGGGACAGCGTGGAGGACGGACAGCACGCGAAGGAGGAGGACCGACAGCGCGGGGAGGATGGAGACCCTGAAGGAGGAGGAACAGAGCCCAGAGGAAGGACAGCACCATCTTAAGAATGTGCTAGAAACCACTGAATTGTGCACTTAAAACACAAGTCTCAGAAGCCAAAGGACATATCGTCTTATTCAAGTGAGGACCATACACAAAAGTAGAATTACAGGAACCTTCTATGCTTCAGTAATTAACAGTTCACCATATATTTTAAATCTATAAACTATTTTCCTCAAGTTCCCAAGACCTAGTATCAAACATTCAATATTGTATATAGCAGCTTATCCTTTTTTAAAAAAGATTTGTCAGAGAGCGAGAGAGAGAGAGAGAGAGAGCACACACACGTGAGAGAGCAGGGGGAGGGAGAGAGGGAAAGGGAGAAGCAGATTCCCAACTGAGCAGGGAGCCAATGCCGGACTGGATCACAGGACCCTGAGATCATGACCCCAGCAGAAGGCAGATGCTTCACTGACTGAGCCATCCAGGCATCCCCATAGTAGGTTATCCTTAATAACAGAAAATAACGGTGATTAAGTATAAATTATAAAATTCTGTTGAAAAAAACCCTAACCCTAACCCTCTGCCAGCAAAAAATATCAAAGATTGATATTTGAAACTTGGCCGTATAAAATCTATGAAAAGATCTGTGCCTACATAAAATATTAATACGAAGGTATTTTTTGTTTGTATTCCTATTTTGACTCACATTACTTTGTGCTTTTACTAATTAGTACTCTGAGTCATGTCCTGGATATTTATGAAAATGCAGACCAAACTATGCCAAACCTCTCAAAAGAATATAATCTACTAGTCTACCTCCAAATTTATGGTTTTCATAGTATCTAAAGGTGAGCGCACTAGAGTTTTTAAATTTAAATAAGGACCTTTAAGCTGAAGTATGCATACCTCTAATCACCATATTTATGTTAAGAAATTAATCACACGACAAGGAAAAAAGCTTTCCAACAAGTTACTGTGACAGGACTTAACGTAAGTAAAAAACAATAACAAACAAATACTTAGTTTATCCTTATTTAAAAACAAGACATGGGGGCACCTGGGTGGCTCAGTTGGTTAAGCGACTGCCTTCGGCTCAGGTCATGATCCCGGAGTCCCGGGATCGAGTCCCACGTCAGGCTCCCTGCTCAGCAGGGAGTCTGCTTCTCCCTCTGACCCTCCTCCCTCTCATGCTCTCTGTCTCTCATTCTCTCTCTCGCAAATAAATAAAAATCTTAAAAAAAAAAAAAAAGGCAACCATTTAAAAAATAAATAAATAAATAAAAACAAGACATGTAAGAATTGTTGAATCATTACACTGTACATCTGAAACTAATATAACACTGCATGTTAACTATACTGGAATTTAAAGAACTTTTAAAAACTTAAAGATGCGGGGCGCCTGGGTGGCTCAGTCATTGGACGTCTGCCATAGGCTCGGGTCATGAACCCAGGGTCCTGGGATCGAGCCCAGCATTGGGCTCCCTGCTCAGCGGCAAGCCTGCTTCTCCCTCTCCCACTCCCCCTGCTTGTGTTCCTGCTCTCACTTTGTCTCCCTCTCTGTCAAATAAATAAATAAATAAAATTTAAAGATGTGTAAGTCTTCAAAATAAGTGATTTTTTTTTAGCATTAAAATTTCCTTAAAGCAAGGTGACGGAAATCAAACAAAAATTAGATAGATACACACTACCTGCTTAAACTGAGTACAGAGACAGCAAACACGCATTCTCCTGATAAGCCACGGTCATCATCACACACACAGACACCTGCCTGCCCTGCACCAGGGTTCTCAACCTCGGACCCTCTCACGCAGCAGACGTCTGTGTTGTGGGAGCTGTCAGCAGAGTCCCTGGCATCTACCCACTAGACATGACAATCTCCCAAGGCATGACAATCAAGCATGTCTGCATGTCTCCAGACACTGTTGAAAATCCCGCGGGGAGCAAACTCACCTTTACACACTAGTCAAGCTTCTTACATTTGTGGACTTGACTTTTGTAATTGTCTATCCCCTTACTGTTCACCAGTCACTGACACACTAACCTCTTTCTAGTGTGCATGTTTCTCAAGATTCCCTTTCCCTTTAAAATTTGTTTTAAATGTCTACCCACCAAATATCAGACCACCACCCTGATGACAGGATCATGGTGCAGGAGGGTAGTTCTTCTCTGAATGAAGGGTAGGGTTTTTAGATCCCTGCTACCACTGATATGAATTAGCCTTTTTAGATTCTTTGGTCTTAAGTCATCTCTATGCCCAACGTGGGACTCAAACACACAGCCCTAAGATCAAGAATCACACACTCCAGCCAGCCAGGTGCCCCTGGTCTTGTTCTAATGTTCAACCAAAGCCAAAAGTGCAAACACTATATCCTGTCTTAATTCACTTTTCTTAAGACTGCTTTTGAGGCCAAACATGTTTTCAAGTTTGTTTTCTTTTTAACATGTGTGACCCTTGTCTACACAAGTGCTGCTCTGTGTTCTCTATTTTTAAAGACACAAAACTACAGGGGAAAACTGTCCAATTAACAGAAGTCAAAATAAGAGCAATTTTCTCGTATTTTATTTGTAGCCATGAACTTTTGGATGAAATAAAAGATATAAACATGAAAATCAGCATGGATTCTCATTATTTGCATATTGCACATTTGTGAGTTCACCTGCTTGCTGAAATCCGTACTTAGGACCAGTGGGCCATCGCTCAGGACAGGGCAGGATCCCAGCTGCAGGGGAACCGGGGCTGCCTCCTATTCCAGCTCAGACTGTCAACGGTGTCCTTTCTGCAGGCTACTTAATGCCACATTTTTCGCATTTTTGTGCTCTGTGCTGGTGATCTCCTGGTGTGAACAGCCCAAGCATGGTGCTGAAATGCTGTGCTGAGCCCAGCAGGCCATGGCTGGCTCTGGGGTGTCAAGCAAGCATCCTTCAGGTACTCAATTATGGTTATGGGGCCATCACCCAGAACCAGGGAGGAGAGAAGATGTGCCCATTTGTGCCTGAGGTCAGTCTGGAAAGTGCTCAAGGATCTACGGTGCACAGAAGGTGGAAACGCAGCAACATTTGTGGACCCAGGAGAGGAAAACAAATCAAAAAGTGTAGTGGACAGCACCGTTGTGAGGCTGACAGCCAAGGAAATTTACAGTCACGTTACCTGGGGTTAGGAAAACACTGAATCTTCCTCAGCTAGTAGTGCTGGCTGGCTGGCGTGTTTCAAAAAGGGACACCCCGCGAAAAAAGTTAAATTTGGCAGACAAATTTATGCAGTAAAAGGGTTATGGAGAAGTTTTCAGCATTGAGACTGGCTTTTTTACAAGGATTTTAGCAAATGACCCTGTAGCATGGAAATGGCATTTTGGTTCACAAAAATGTGACCCGAGAGCTGGCAGGAACATAGGCCTGTATTTCCCCCACAGGCAAAGGATCCCGGTTGGGGAATTCAGTGTTTGCGGTGACCTGACAGCACAGGACTACGGTGAATAAAAAGAATCAACTGTAATTATAATAAAATGTCTTTACTTTTTAAATGCTTTAAATAGTCATTTTTAGGACACTGTAACGCAAACACCCTGAAAGCGGGGATATGAAGAAAACCGAAGCTTCTACCATATTTCTAGTTAGACGGAGCCAGCACGGAACAGATGCCACCAGACAGAAGACGTACTACTTGACCTAAGGATATGCTCATCACATTATTTCCTAACACGTCTGGTAAAATGACACAATCACTGTCTTTTAGGAACTTAAAAATCTACAAAACAGGGCACATGATGTTTGTGTTGGAAATCATTGTTAAGTGATCACTCATTTACAGCAACCATACTAGCAGATGCTGAGTTTATGAGAAGGCTTAATTTCTCGAATATTTTTTTCAAGGGGATTTTATCATGATTTGCAGATTGTATACTAGTAAACGTTAACCTTGAATAAGGACAAATAACCATTCTGTCTTCAGGACCAACCTAAGTACGTATGAGCACCATGATGAAGGGACAGAGAGCAGAGGGACACAGGAAACAGGGCAATTTCATCCACGGCAAAGAGCTTACACTAACAGTAACACATATCACCTAATAAATGTTGGAATGAATTTAATCTCCGTTTATAACGACCTCTCTTTCTTCCTAATACATTTGCCTTTAAAATACCATCTCTTTAATGCATAAAATTAGACCAAAGTTTGCAGTTGAACTTTTCCATTACGTACATTCTGATTACATGAGAATCAACTATAAGTTAAACCCTCAATTATTTAGCAGTCCCTTTAAGGATATTTTACAATCATGAAGGAGCAAATCTCATTTTACTGTATGTATATTTTTATTATAATGAATGAGCAACAGAAGAACTAAGAAGTTACATGACCATTTTCCAGATCACAGACCGCCAATCACGCGAGGGGTGAGAATACGCGGCACGTGGGCTCCTGGCACGCACTCCTGCACCGATGCCAAACCTCCAGAAAAGCATGCATTCAGGCTGACCTCTGACCTCTGAGCAGGATTGCATAACACACAGTCCGGGCTTGTTTCTTACACTGTCTTTGTTGAACGGATGTTATATACATATCAAAGTTTATACCACCTTTGAAAACGTAGGAAATACTGGATTACATATTCCAGACAACCTGACACTTTCCGCATCTTCCACTGTGAAGTGTATAGCAACAGGCGGACACTGACAAAGTCTGCCAGTAAATTTGGCACTTTCTGTAGCTAAACTGCCAAATACCTGTTATTTTAATACAATGTCTGTTTCTAAAGTACTTCAAGTTTTAATTTGGTGAAAATGTGTTTCCTGTAATCTTGAAAAAGGGTATGACAAGGCTTGGTCTCATATCACCTGCATAGGCTGCCGTGTTAAGAAGGATTCTGAGGAGATGGGGAGTGCAGGTACGTCTGCAGATCCCGGGTGGGGTACGGGACTTCCTGCACGGGCCCTCTGTCGCCCAGCGGAGTAAGTCATTCTGGAAAGTGGAAGATGAGCTGACATGAGAAATCAAGTAGGATCTGGGGCCCAGATGATCGTGCGGTGCCTACACCATGCAGGCAATGAAGACAGAAAGCAGCATTCTTTTGTCCATCTACGTGCACCATGTCCAGCACTACGCTAGCTGTTACACGGGAACTTCAGTCAGGGTTGTCAGGTCAAGGAACTGGGAAGACGATTACGGGGTAAAGCTTCAATAATAACAAACAATAGAAGAACTAGCGGAGGCTAAAGCGGTCAAATTGAGGGGACAGATCACTGAGGGTTGGCAATAAGGTGAAGACGAAACTTGGCAGAGAACAAAAATGCCCACCAACCATAAAGCAAATTTTGAGCTGACTTCAGCACTGGAGGTGGAATGAGGAGGGGAAAGGTGGATACCCAAGTAAAAGTTACAAAGTATTATTAATACAACCAGTACTACATTAAAATATAAATCACTACTGAAAGGATCAACAATTACTGGCTGAAGTTAAGTTTTACATAGAGGACAGCAGGAGAGGAGAGCGGACTCCAAAATAGCCTGAATGACAGGGTGAGCAGCATCCCCTGGGGCCGATGAAGGAGAGGAGGACGGGCTCCCAGTTACCTCCACTCACTGCTCAACAAGTGTCCAAGCCATGGCGCAAAGAGGCCCCGAGCAGAGCCAGTGGCCGCCCAGCCTCAGTAGGCCAGCATTCAAGTCAGCATGTCATTTGGCAGAATTCAAATTTCTCTCAATTGCTCCCTATAAATCAAACTTCCTGTGATCCTCTTCCTATTATTTATAGTATTTAGACATTCGAGGAAATGGTATCTCAACTTAAGAACAAATACTGCCTCCTACTGGTGACATCCGTCTAACATTTCCCACGCTGCTCTTCAAGGTGAAATTCCGAAGAACATTCCATAGGAGCGCCTGGGTGGCTCAGTCTGTGAAGCGTCTGCCTTCAGCTCAGGTCATGATCCCAGGGTCCTGGGATGGAGTCCTGCATCGGGCTCCCTGCTCAGCGGGGAGCCTGCTTCTCCCTCTCCCACTGCCCCTCCCCCCCAACTCGTGCTCTAATAAAATCTTTAAAAAAAAAAAAAAGAACATTCCATTTAAAATGCATTTCAAACAACAGCAAGTACTACAACTTCTGAATGTATCTGGTAATCTAAAACTGAGAAAATTGTGTACAGTTAAGAAAATGTGACGACACACTCTAAAAGCTGTGTTTGTCACGTGACATACAAGTAGAAAAAGTCAGAGGACCGACAGCAGCAGGAGATGAAGTGTGGATGGGGCTGCGCCCGCACCACCAACCAGCACCAAGGGAGGCTGCCCGGGCCACTTCCTCCCCTTTCAAGCCCACCTGCTACACACCCTGGCTTCCACAGAACTAACGAGCCGGGAGAAAACCCAGCTTGAAACTGGACTAGTGGTTGCTCAGTTTAAGTCACCTGAAAATAACAGACTAAAAGCTACTTTTAATAATCCTCAGAAAATAAAATTTAACTTTCAAATCACTCAAATCAAAGTTTCTTACCTGAAACAATCCAACATGAGTACAGATCGCAAGTGAGAGGCTTCCTAAAATTATGTGTATCTAGAATATAGGCGTGCAGAATAGTAAAAGGCATTTCAAAATAAAAGATAACCGGTATTCTGACATTATATATTAAATGTGATATTTTTAAACATAAAAAATATTAAATTATAAGTACAAAAGAAAGGGGCGCCTGGGTAGCTCAGTCGGTTAAGCGTCTGACTCTTGATTTCGGCTCAGGTCATGATCCCAGGGTCCTGGGATCGAGCCCTGCGTCAGACTCCCAGCTCAGCGGGGAGTCTACTTTAGATTCTCTCTCTCTCTCTAATAAGTAAATCTTAAAAAAAAAAAGTACAAAAGAAAAATAAATCACCTTGAACTTTATATCCTCTATAATCTAAAAAGAGAACACCTCTAATGATAAATAAAATGCCTGAAAAGTCTTTTTAAAGACAGTATCAATGGAAATCCCAAATAAATTAACCTCAGTTGTTCTTACTGGAAGGCCTTAGCAGTTAAAGTAGATGTGCTACACATCAAAACCAATTGCAAATTAAGGACTTGATCTCCCAGATACCATTTCTCAGGTGCAGCTCAGAGACGGAAAAACCACCAACAGGCAGATAAATCAAGAATCTACAAAAAACATGAGAACTTCCTAACAGCTTTTATGCTGAGATAGTCTCCCCATGCAGAGCCTTCTCAATGCTTACCCTTCATTAAAAGACTTCTTAAAAATCTTTCCACAGCTATTAAATGAGAAAACCGTACTTAATATCCCATCCCAACATCCCTTCTGAGAAGCACCAATGGTCTGGGTCTGCTCATGCTACAACTCAATTCATCTTCTCTCTTCACCATATGTCGCTCATATTACTTTATTTTAGGGAACAGGAAACACCTACTGAACTCTAAAGCCTCAGCACTTAGTGCTACTTTCAAGAAATTCGCTACTTCCATCCAAATTGAACTTATTCTGCAAAAGGAATGCTAAAAGCTTCCTCAAGACAATGCCCTCCCCTAATACAGCAAGAACACTCATGTTGGACTTCACTCTGAAAATGTTCACCCTTCTCTTCTATGCCTGAGGATTAAAATAAAGACTGTAGGTTCCCCCCAACACCTGTGCCAAGTTATTTTTTTTTTTTAAGATTTTTTTATTTTATTTATTTGACAGAGAGAGACACAGCGAGAGCAGGAACAGAAGCAGGGGAAGTGGGAGAGGGAGAAGCAGGCTCCCTGCTGAGCAGGGAGCCCCACGCGGGACTCGATCCCAGGACCCTGGGATCATGACCTGAGCTGAAGGCAAATGCTTAACAACTGAGCCCCCCAGGCGCCCCTATGCCAAGTTATCTTCCTAGTGTGAGCTGCCAGCAGGAACAGTAAGACAAAGAACCCATTATCGATGCCTGCCCTTCATCACTAGCTGTTATTACCAGTGAAACTACAATTAACAGGAACTCTGCATTTGGAACGTTCTGACTACCAGCAGGTACCTAATACTCCTTTCTTCCCACCACCTCCTTTTGTAAGGGCAGCAGGCATAGTGTTACATTCTTTTACTATTCTGTGCTTTTGCGGGAATGTAAGTGCACATTTGGAGGATGAAGATACGTCAGTATGAAGATCACAGTAGTTGGTGAATTTTAAGGGAACAGCAACCAAACAGAATATAGGTGCGGCAGTCATACACTTGAACGCAAAACCCATCTGATCCTGTACTCTGTGTGACCTCCTGCACTGTTAATATACCTTCTGAGTCCACTGCCTTCTTGTAAATTATAGGGTACTTACAACTATAACAACATAACTCATCACATCATCTGCAATAATACTCCTTACTGCAACTCGCTGTTGCAAAGATGAAAGCAAGAACACAACTGCCTGGGAGAGTAGGTGCTCACTAAGTGGCCCCCCCTTTTTTAAAGAATTTATTTATTTGACAGAGACAGAGCACAGATAGGCAGAGCGGCAGGCAGAGGAAGAGGGAGAAGCAGGCTCCCCACTGAGCAAGGAGCCCGACGCGGGGCTCCATCCCAGGACCTTGGGATCATGACCAGAGCCGAACGCAGACGCTTAACCGACTGAGCCACCCAGGTGTCATCACCCCCTTATTTTTTTTTTAAGATTTTATTTATTTATGAGTGTGTACACAAGTGTGCACACAAGCAGGGGGAAGGGGAGAGGAAGGAAGACTCCCTGCCAAGCAGAGAGCCCGATGGGGGACTTGATCCCAGGACCCTGAGACCAAGACCTGAGACAAAGACAGACACTTAACCGACTGAGCCACCCAGGCGCCCCACCTAAGTGACCCTTAAAAAAAAAAAATGGGGCGCCTGGGTGGCTCAGTTGGTTAGGCGACTGCCTTCGGCTCAGGTCATGATCCTGGAGTCCCTGGATCGAGTCCCGCATCGGGCTCCCTGCTCGGCGGGGAGTCTGCTTCTCCCTCTGACCCTCCCTCCTCTCATGTGCTCTCTCTCTCATTCTCTCTCTGTCAAATAAATTAAAAAAAAAAAAAAATGGTGCTGCCACAAGCAAGATGTTTACAATGAAACCCAGCTTTCTAAAACTGCTAAGGTAAGCTTCTAAAGGGACCTAATGTGAATATACATGCAAGTTAAAATGTATTCATGACAGATTGTCTTGCTATAAATCACAGTATCTTCCTGATTTTTAAAAAACTTAGCATTTTTTTTATCCCAATTGTGGGAATTAGTATTAGGTGACAAGCTCTCAACATACCCATTAAAAATTTTGTACACATATTTCTTTTGTGTTTACACAATAAATGCCTAAATGGTGAAGAAGATTCTTCCCTCTTTATATTTTAAATTTACTTAACATTAAGTAGATCAAACTGGAGAAAATATTAAAAATTTTAAGTGGGTATTCCTGTCACTTAAACGTTTAGCTCACATCTGGAGAAAATAAAAAATTATTAATCACAACAAAGTTGTTTTTAGTGGTGAATAAAAATCACAAAGTTACAAATCAGAATAAATTTGAAATCAGTGTAGGGGCGCCTGGGTGGCTCAGTCGTTAAGCGTCTGCCTTCGGCTCAGGTCGTGATCCTGGAGTCCTGGGATCGAGCCCCGCATCGGGCTCCCTGCTCTGCAGGAAGCCTGCTTCTCCCTCTCCCACTCCCCCTGCTTGTGTTCCCTCTCTCGCTGTTGTCTCTCTGTCAAATAAATAAAATCTTAAAAAAAAAAAAATTCAAAATCAGTGTTAAGGGGCACCTGGGTGGCTCAGTCGGTTAAGGGTCTGACTCTTGATTTCAGCTCAGGTCATGATCTCGAGGTCATGATCTCAGGGTCCTGGGATCGAGACCCCCCCCTACCCCGTTCTCAGTGGGGAGTCTGCCTGTCTCCTGCCTGTGCTCTTTCTCTAAAATAAACAAATCTTAAAAAAAAAAAAACCACTGTTAAACCCTCAAAAGTAATCTTAACTCAAATGCAATATACTGTAACTCACATACATTGTCCCAAAGCACTTAGACACTTTCTTCTGCCACACTCCCCTTGCTTCAGTAACTGTTACCTGGCAAGTGTCCAGTACATAGTAGATTTCATAAATAACAATGTTTCATTAATGAACTCAAGGTATTAAAACATACTGTACCTATCATAAGAAAACACAATACTTTAAAGTAATCTTACGAAACAGTAATTATGGAGTAACGACGACAAAGGCATTTAAAACAAAACTAGTTAATCTACTATAAATATTACTCAGTTTACAAAATAAATAAAACACCACACAAGTCTTCATCAATACACATCTTTTTAACATAACGGGATCTGCTAGACTTCTCTCTTCTCTGAATAGATGAGCCATATGCCTTTAAAATGTGGATTTAACAGTATTCCATTACCTTGTAATTTCTTTAATTTCATGTAAAGCTAGGCAAATATTTAGCCTTTTAGCTATCGAATAGAAAATATAATCAAAAAGTACAATGAAAGATTAAATGTCTAAATATTTACAAGTTCCACATATTTACCTCAATTTTGCAAATCTAAGCATCTAACAATTTGTTAAATGTCCCTACCAATAATGAACTACAAAAATATTTTTTAACATCCAAGTAAATATACATACTATCTGCATTTGTACATAACTTGTACATTAAGTATTATATAGCACTTTCACAATACAACTAAGTAACTTTTTAAGAATTTTCTGAGTGGAAAATTATTAACAGGCACACATATGTGCAATGAGATCTTTCCTTAAGGCAGTACAATATGTCTAAAATACTAAGGCTAAGACTTGCTTATTCAAAAAAAGCCATACTCTTGGGTATTTAGACTTGATTTTTATCTCCCTCCCATTAAACTTCATTTCTATCACTTTACTTCCTATCACAGGAATTCTCAAACTTTTATGTTCTACAGAGCACATTCTCTCACAACGCTGCTAGCTGGTGAGCGTGTGTTGGGATGGGGGTGTGCTAGGAGGTGGTGGGGCCTTCCATAATTTAAAGGAAGACTGCTGTGCTTTTAAGATGATCACTCATAGGATTTCTAACAGTGGAACAGCCTATGTGAAGAACTTTGCACAATGGCTAAGACTTGGTGAACATTCTCTATTTGGTACATAGTATCATGGTACTCATTTATGTTACAAACTTCTGAATACCAAAACATTTCAAAAATCAAGACCAAAGGACAGACCACTGATGAAACAGAATTTTCAGATCACTACTCATCTCCACAAAATCACTGCACCAAAGCAGATTTAAGTTGTTTTGAAATTTTGACAATGCCACTGCAAAAAAGTAACTCAAAGCTGTTGTGCAAGAAATACAGGTAGAAATTAAACTCAAATCCGTTATTTTTGTCAAAATTCCTAGAAAAAATATTGGTGAGGGATTATGAATTCCACAATGATCAAATCAAGAGGTAACAAGCAGTGATTCTTTATTCAGAAAGTCTTACTGCTACAAATGAATACAAAACATATAACCTGAAGCAGTTGCAGACAGGGTGACAGATGTGGGAAAAGAGAAAATGATTTCACTGATTACCAATGGTTCAAATAAGAACTCTTACACTATGTGCTTCAGTTACCCAGACCCTTCATCAAAGATACAGAAGTCATGATGGGTGGGTGTTGGGCACCGGGGGAGGGGGGCAGGGAGTCAGTGAGTATGGAGTTTAAGTCTTACAAAAGGAAAAGAGTTCTGGAGATGGATGGTGATGCTCTCTGCACAACAGCGTGAATTTATTTAATACCACTAGACTATACACTTTAAAATTTTCATTTTGATACATGTATTTTACCAATAAAGAGAATAAATGCAAAAAAAGTAATGACAAAAAGATCCTTAAAAATTGCTTCAAGTTAGTGAGCCCTGAGGAATATAACAAATTCTTATTTTCCAACTCTGGGATAACTAAAGTGAACACATGGAGGGATTCAGAGGTATGCTCCAACACACACAAATTAGTAACCAAGGCACACATAAGCATGCTATGCTGCAATTTCAGAGGTCCATTCCTTTCCACACCCGTTCCAATTATCAACCCAAACTGAATTTGATTCAACTGACTTGAATTAGTCTAATAGTGATTCATGCATCCATAGCCCTATGAAGTTGGTACAGTTATTATCCCTCTTGTTTTCCAGATGGGGAAACTGAGACCAGGCATGGCGAGTTTAAGTAATTTGCCTGCTGTGACTTTGCTAGAAAATGACAGAGGAGAGATTCAGACCCGAGCCATCTGGCTTTCAGTCATTTCAGTCTAATCTAAAGGACAAAAAAAAACCTAATCACCCTATTAAAAAAAAAAGTCAGTGTTAAGTACAAATTAAGGTTTTCAAACAGTGAAAAGTTTGTAACTATCATAAGGCAAAGTCTGGCCATTAACTCAATTTTCCCCACAGATACAACCTCTTTGCTTATATGATGTCTTCCAGGTAAAATTCAATTGAAGGATGGTAAAGGTAGGTAAAGAAAAAAGGACAACCAGAGGTTTAGGTCTTGAAGCATTATTAGGACAGCAAGCGATACCTCTACTACAAATGTTAAAATTCTTAATTTCAATTAATGTCTCAAGTATGCCAAAGGGTAGGAGTGTCTCTATTACACACTATCTAAACCACTCCTAAAGGAAAAGGGGTAGAATTACAAAAGGGTTAGAGTTTACATAAACACGCGTCAAATCAAGGAAACATGCAAGAGGACATCCAAAGTACCGACATAACCGTGTCCCAGGAATATTCAGCATGCGCTCAGGAGCGAAAACTAACACGTTCTGTGATTTTTCTTTGTAAAGCAACTACTAGTTGTGCGTATTTAAACACCTTACAACCGGTAACTGCAAAAATAAATTTCCCACTTTATAGAACGTAAAAGGGAGACTCAGTTTTCACATGAACAACATCTACGGGGAGGAAGTACCATGTAAAAGATAGAAATCCCGTTAAGCAAGGAAAAAAAATGTATTCATTCTGTCATAATCACATCCCACACCTTTTGATCTTTGATTTTCTAGCCTAGCCATCTCATAAAGAAGAGTCCACCAAAATAATCCCTGTAACCAGCGCCAGTTAGCCAAAGACGTGGAAAATAACACCCCTAAACAAAAATTCATATTCTATATCCTTATTGTACAAATTAGAACTCAGAAAAAAAATCACAAAGGTGACCTTGTTTACCAGAAAGCATTCAAACTTTTTAGGTACAACCAAGACTATCTCCCTGATAACTTCAAACCATTAATTAGAATCGATGACCCCAAAACCTGAAGAGGTTATGCATCCCACAATTAGTAAGCTACAACTACTCCATTTCTTAGTTGAAAAGAAAACAAGTTAGCGTTTTACTTTCTGCCTTTCAACGAACAGATGATTTTTCAGCAGGCTTACAGTGGGATGCAGGGCACCGGAGGACCCAGGACCCAAACCTCGGGAAGCCGGACTGCCGCTCCAGCCCACAGGCGCCCGTTCCCCGCACAGGCCACCTGGCACCTGCTCGGCGCCCCCGGACCCCCCGGAGCCCACCCGGACCCCCCGGAGCCCACCCGCACCCGGGCCCCGCGCGCACCGCCAACAGCATGCAGCCGGCCCGCACCCCCGCGCGAGCGGCCGTCCACGTGGAAGCTGGGGGCCCGGGCCGCCCCAGGAGCCCCGCAGCCCCCGGCCCCGCTCCGCACGCCGTGCCGAGGCCCCAGGAGGACCTGTTGAGGCGCAGGCCTCGCCGCCGCGTAACCCGGCCCCAGGGGACGCGGAGCGGGCCTCGCCTGGGTGCTCGGGGACCGCCCTGCCCGGCCGCGGCCGCCGCCCTCACACAACGAGCCACGCCGGCGCCCGTACCCCCGCCCTCCCCCACTCACAGGGCCGCGTTCCGGCGGACCCCAACCCGCGGGCCCCAGGCCTGGCCGCGCGGGAAGGGCCGGCCCGGCGGGCGGCGCTCACGCGACTCCCCGGCTTCCGGCCCGAGCAGGCCCCGCGCGGTCCTCCTCCTCCTCCTCCTCCTCCTCCGGCCCGCCCCTCCCGGGCCCGCCGAGGGCGAGGGGGCGCGGGCGGGACCCCCGCAGGCCCCGCCGCCCCCGCCCGCCTACACAAAGCCCGGCGGGCCGCCCGGGGCTGCTCGCGGGAGGGCGGGCGGCGAGCGCACCGCACCGGCTGCCAGAGAGGCTGCAGCCGGGGCCAGGCTCCACAAAGCGACGGCGCCACCGTTCGGACGCCCCCGCCCGCGCCCCGCGCCCGCCGCGGCCGAGTCTCCCACCATTATGTTCCGGTCCTCGCCGCCGCCGCCGCCGCGCCCGGCCCTCCCCCTCCGCGCCCGGCCCCGCCGCCGCGCCGCCTCCTTCCCGCCGCCGCCGCCGCCTCCCGGGCCCAGGCCTGCGGGGAGCGCGGGGGGGTGCTCCCCGCCTCCCGGCCTCCGCGCCGCCTCCCCGCCTCCCGGCCCCGCCGCCGCCGCCCGCCCGCCGCCTTCCTCCCCGGCCCCCTCCCCGGGCTTCCCGGCGGCTCCCCCACGGCCCGGCCTCCGCTCCGGCTCCCCGCCGCCCGCCGCCCTCCCCGGCTCGGCGCTTCAGGGGCGCCATGTTTACAAGCCTCGGCCGCGGAGAGCCGCGCGCGCCCGGTCGGGAAGGCGGTGGCGGCCGGGCGGGCCGGCGGGGGCGCGGGGGGCCCGGCGCCGCCCGCACTTACGGGGTCTCGGCGCCGCGCGGCAGGCCCGGGGGCCGGGGGCGGGAAGTTGGGCCGCCGCCGCCGCCGGGGAAAGTTTGCGTCCTGCGAGGCCGCGGCGCTGCTCACATGGCGGTGTGTGCGCGGGGCGGCCGCTCGCCCGGCCCGGCCTCCTGCACCTCCGCCCGCCCGCCCGCCCCCGGACTTTATTGTGTGGCCAGGCCGGCCGCGCCGCGGGCTCCGGGTGCGGGCCGCGGGGTGCGGGCCGCGGGCTCCGGCTCCCTCCCGGCCGGGCCGGCGCCGCGCACGCCCACACCCACACCCACCTTCCCTCCGTCCTGTCCTCGGCGCCTGTCTCCGAATTTGCTTCAGCATATTCTTACATATCCACACATGCACTTGATAGCGGCACACACGTGAAGGCTACGTACGTGCGAGCACGCGGGAGCCGGGAGCCGAGCGCACAAAGCTCCCGGCGCTCGCAGCATCGTCAGGCTCGGACTTGCGGGGCTGGGGGCGATGCGGGCCCACGTCTGCTCCGGGTGCGCTGCCGTGCGCGGGCCGAGCTGCCGGGGCCTGGGCGGGCGTCAGGGTGTGGGTGAGCAAAACCGGTAACCTGCTTTTGATGTCTCGTTAATTGGATCATCAAAAACACCTGCAGGGAGGTGCTAGATTCCCCGGGTTCATGCATGCACACACGGGACTGTCGGAAGAACAGGACCACCCATTATCAGTTGGGCAAAAACAGTGCAAATCTGTGTAAGGAAAAGCAGCTTCTTTTTTTCGTTCGTAGTTGTGCATCTAACAGAGAAGATTCTAATGTATGGTTTACTAAGTCTCAGAGATAAGCAGACTTGGATAGATAGATGTCGCATATTTTCCCTAATGACCTTTCTTCACTGGGAGTTTGGAAGGAAGACCTGTCAACCAAAATTTCTTACTCCGGTTCTCCTTGGACATATGTACCTGCAAATCATTGGGAAGAGACGGTCCAGGAAATTTCGGGATTCTAATCCAACTCATCAATCTGCTTTCATCGCTGGCCTCTAAGACGAAGAGTTTAGAAATGGGTAGTACTTGCGTAGGTGTTCTATGATGCACCCACTCACAGCCCTGCTTCTGATACATCTCAGAGAGTTTTTGGTTAGATCAAGAGACGTCACGAAATAATTTTAACTCATTTTACACATAAATACATGTCATTAAAATCCAGCAGATGGGTTAAAGGGTGTCAGAAAAAAATCAAGCCATACCAGGTTTGAATGCTGGACCAGGAATTCTAGCAACAAACAGCTTTAAGTAAATCACTTTTTTGTTTAAAGTCATCTATAAAATAGAGGACTGCATGGTTCTGTGTATTTCGTGGAGGCTGCTCAAGTAAGACAAATTCATGTGGGTATAAAAGGAAGCTTACCTTTAAGGAAAGAAGTGACTGCATAACTCCACATCTTTCTCCAATTAAATTGTATAGGCATCATTTCAATGTTTGTACCCAGATACTATCTCTCATTCTATCTAATGTAAGTTAATTTATCCCCGGATTTCCTATTTGTTTTGCCTAGAATTTAGCCCTTGGTTCCATTTTGCCTCCAGAACAGTTTTATTTACCTCATTCCCTCAGATGGGTGAACATGGAGGAGGGGATGTGGTCTGAGCCAATGGTTTGGGGCCAATGATTTGGGGTGGGGAGTTGGGGGAGGCCCAGAAGACCAAAATAGTTACTTCCATACAACTTAGGTTATACCATGATTTTACCTGCCAGACTGCAAGGAGAGGACGAGGGTATCAGAGAAAAGAGAAAAGGAAGAGCAGTGGGCCATGAGGAGTGGTTTACATCAACTGGGACATGTTTCTAGTCCTAGAAACTTAGCACCACCCAACAAATGACCCACAACAGTCCTAATTCTTCCCAAACTCCACCAGCATTTTGTACACTTAACTAATACTTGACTTGATCAGCATATTACTTTTTCCAGCTTCTGCTTTAAGAAGTCTTAGTTAAATAGGAAAGACATGAATTATCCAACAAATTGATATGGAAAATATGTCTCTTTAAAAAATAAATTCTAGGGGCACCTGGGTGGCTCAGATGGTTAAGCGTCTGCCTTTGGCTCGGGTCATGATCCCAGGGTACTGGGATGGAGCCCCGCATCAGGCTCCCTGCTCAAGGGAGGAGCCTGCTTCTCCCTCTCCCTCTGCCATTCTCTCCACTTGTGCTCTCTGACTCTATCTCTCTGTCAAATAAATAAATAAATAAAATATTTTTAAAATAAAAAAATAAATTCTATCCTTGCATTAAAAATAACCCAATGTCTTAAATGTCATTGTAAAAACTAAAAATCATTTTCCAATAGACAGGAGAAAATATAGGTGGGTATTTGTAAGATTGAAGGCAGAGAAGACTATCCCAAGTCCTAAAGAAATGGTTTTTATCACAAAAGGTAAGAGTGATAAATTTGGCTGTATAAAAATACATGAATCCTGTAAGTCAAAACCAGATACAGACCTAGTTAAAAATATGCCCTCTGGTGTTACAACTTTGACCCTTTATAAAGAGGGTCTTCTAATACCCTCCCTCCTGCTTTGTTCACATATGAGGACCAATTCAGATTTCTTGGGACTAGTGGAGAGGGATAGTTCACAGCTAGTGCTGGGGACTCCTGTTGAGTCCTTGCCTCAGTGTGTTCCTGGTTTGCTAGTATGTAGCAAGAATGAGTTCACACAGGTGTTACTGAAATGCATTGCTTTTATTTATTTTGCCTTTACTATTATGTTTGATTTTACGTTTTTGTTTTGCATTAAAGATTGACTTGAGAGCATAGTCTTAAGTATATAATGCAGAATAACTATGAAAAAGCGTCAGGAATGCAAATGAACAGCACATTATAGAGAAATTGGTAAATAGAAAGTGTTACATTGTATTACCTTAAGTAATGTAAACAAGGGAAGTAAACAGGTCCATTCCAATGTTTTTCATGAATAGGGACTCCAAAACACATAGCATTTCTTCTGATTTAAAGTAATAGCAACTGCATTTTCAACTTACAAGAATGTTTTTTCAATAGCAAATTACCCTTGTAAGTGGGAAGACTGTACAAGTAAAAGGAAAAAGCAAACTGGGAGAATGTGTATATACAAATGCATCTGCAATAAATGAGAGCTAAGGTAACAGTCCTCAGATACAAAAAGCAGGGTGCCTGGTGGCGCAGTCATTTGAGCCTCTGACTCTAGGTTTCAGCTCAGGTCATGGTCCGGGATTCGTGAGATCGGGTCCCATGTCGGGCTCTGTACTGGGTGCAGAGTCTGCTTGAGATTCTCTCTCTCCCTCTCCCTCTGCCCCTCCTGCTCATGTTCTCTCTCTTTCTCAAAAATAATAAAATAAATCTTTAAAAAATAAAGAAGCTACTTCATATCAATAAGATACATACCAACATACCCCTCAAAAAAGGGACAAAAATCATTGGTAATTTATAAAAGAGGAAATGTAAACTATTAGCAAATGTTGACCAATAATCAAGTTGACAATAAAATGACAACACAACAGAACACTGCTTTTCTTCAAATGACAGAATTCTTCAGTGATTATATTATTGAGGGTGAGAGAAATGGACACTCATTCACTAATGAACTGACTCGGTATGAACTCTTGAAATAGCAAGCCTGACAAAAATTCCTATCTTTGACCCCAAACGTCCACATTTAGAAACCTATCCTAAAGATTCTATTTGAGAAACAGGCAAAAATGTACAAACACATTGTTCATGTTCGCCCCTACTTGAAACCAATGATTTTTCTGCTGCATCTTGAATAAAATCAAACCCTGCTCTTGGGCATACAAGGCCCAGCATCTTCTGGCACCTACTTCGCACCTAAATTTAAATTCATTATGCATTTCATTCCTGTCTCACTGACCTTTGTCCCACCTCAGAATGGTACAAAGTTTGTCCCCTCATTATAGAACATCTTTCTCCCATCTTCCTGGGGATAATCCTACTCCTCAGGTATCTATCTGTTCAACTGTCACTTCTTCCAAAAGGACCTTCCTGAGCCCCCAATCTAAATTGACCTCTTTATTTTCCCCGGAACACAAAATTATTTTCAATGATATATTTACCCCAGTGTACATATAGTGTTTATAGGTTTAGTGTTTCTAGACAGATGAAAGGATTTGGTTTCTATAGAATACCCAGGCACTCAATAAATATGGCTAAATGGAAGAATTCCACAGATAAAATGGGTGATCTCACCGCACTTGACAGAGCCCTGTCAGGATATTACTGTTTTTGCTTTTAAATAACATACTTTACTGGTTTTGCTTTTAAATAACATGCTAGTGGCTCTGCCGATCAAGTAGTGTAGTCCTTCTCAACACATTAATTAAAACTACATGTTAATTAGATCATGTTGTACTTAGGTTAATAGCTCAAGGGTTGTGAAATAAAGAATCTTGTACATGCAAGTGTCCCAAACTTTGAGAGGAGCTGTGAAATGTTCTCTCTATCCATGGGTGTGTGTGTGTGTGCACGCACACATGCATGCATGTATGTGTGTATAAAACAGAAAAGGTACGTATACCTGGGCTAATATTCTTGAAGCACATTAATATGTTTTCTCCTTTGCATTTCCATGCACAAGGTCCCTAGTTAGCCCGAGGCTCACTATCTTGAAGGGCATCAGGATTGTCAAAGCAAGAATGTATACAGAAGAAAAGTTAATACAAACTGCTGACACCCCAAATAGGAAATTTTAATCTGCTGCCAGACAATAGGGTTGCAAGCATGGCTTTGTTGAGAGAGAACACAATTCTCCAACAAGTTATTTTTTCTCCACTTTTAACATATTTAGAAACGGGTCTGGCATAGCAGACCACTGAACCTCACCACCCAGGGAGGGCGCTGGGGGAGGAAACGGGGCGGCGGGGGGAGGGGAGGAGGCAAGAAGCTGGTAGTGGGGTGTGCAACTGCCCAGGGTTAGACACTTTTTCCAAATATTTGGAACTCAGAAATATTCAATGAATTAATGAATGGGGTTCATCACAATGTTTTTTGCAGTATCAGTACAGCCAAATGGAAAGATTTTTAAAAATAGGGGCACCTGGGTGGCTCAGTCGGTTAAGTATCTGCCTTCGGCTCAGGTCATGGTCTCAGGGTCCTGGGATTGAGCTCCTCATCGGGCTCCCTGTTCTGCGGGAAGCCTGCTTCTCCCTCTCCCACTCCCCCGCTTGTGTTCCCTCTCTCGCTGTGTCTCTCTCTGTCAAATAAATAAATAAAATCTTTTTAAAAATTAAAAATATATATAAAACCACATATACATATGATTTCCATTTTGTTAAATATTAGAAGGAAATACCATGGAAGAAAATGTCAGTGCATATGTCTTTGGGTTACAGGTATCTTATTTTTAAAAAATCTTTGCTTATAATCAGGAAAAAAAAACTGTTAATACTAGTCTGAGAGACTGGTTGTTCCCCATTTATGGAATGACACTGTGTAGGTATCCCTCACTTGAAAGAATATCTACTTTTCAGAAAGCTAACTACAAAGTTAAATTGTATAGAATCTTATTTTCCGTTGATTTCTTTAGTGTATAGAGAGATTTGTGGCTGCAATCTACACATAGCTCACATCCCAAAATTTATATGAAAAGCCAAAAAATATAACTCTTGGGCAACTGAAGCTAATGAAATGAAGTGTAAAACAGATCTGTGTGGGGTAGCTCATTGTGAGAAAAGGCTTACAAATGTGTTACTTACCAATGAGACTAAACTACTCTAACTGACCCAAAGTGAGTTTGAGTCATTCTTGCTTCACATTTACTACGTTGTCACAATCACCAGGCAACGAGATCTTATCCAGACATTCTTTGTAGAAAACAGATAAAGAGTAGAGGAGAAACGTACTTTAGAGAGAGACAGCACCTGTGAGATCTCTGAGAAACCCGGCGCTCCGTAGCACCCACTTCAAAATTCACCAGTCCAGAAAGGGGAATTAAGAAGTAAAGACCTGTCTGTGTTCAAAACCACCAAACAGATAGGTTTGCAGTATAAGATGCTAGCATGGCAATGAGTTACTGGCAATAAAGATGTAGCATGGGAGTGAGACTGCAGATTATCCTTGTAGTAGCAACCCTTTTTACTCATTCGCCTTCAGGGACGCTTCCTGATGTGGGAGAGAAAGGCATGACAGTCAAACTTGCATCCATGGGACTGTGTGGTCTAGGTGAGTGACGTCTCTTAAGTGTACTACGGCCCCCCCACCAAGAGGATAAGAACTATTTTTTAATAAAAGAGAGAGACTAAAGTGAGTGTCCATGTGCTGGCCGCTACAGACGGCAGACGAATAATTACTCTCGGGGCCAATAAAATGTTCTCAAAGACTGTACCTTGATTTTACAAACTTCGTTTGATTTTATTCTGTACCTTTCTGGCTTCTGATTGGATTTTGCCAGCCTTTCATATTAGATATTGATGTTTTAGATAGGAATATAGTTTCTCCCAATCTTCCCTACAAGCAAATTAGCATTCTGGTATTAAATTACTATATAATGAGTTTCGTTAGTGTTGCTTAGTATCCAAGTGCCTAACAGCCTGTGGTTGATTAAAAATCATGTTTTCCAAAGTGGAAAGCTGCGGACTGAACCTTGTAATGGCAATTACTATTCATAGAAGTTGCCATCCTTTGTGGCTCAGACTGAAGCAGGTATTATGCATATTTCAATTTTAAAAACATTCCAGTATAAACTAAGAGATCTGTTTCCCTGGAAAGCAGAATTCCCCCAGTGCCTGTGTGGCTTCTTGGGACAGCCCTCTTCAGACCTCTCCTCTAGGGCCCTGGGCTTCAGCCTTGGGTCCAGGCATTTCTTCAGGGTCCTTCCTGTGCCTCCTGAAAGCTCTCCTCCTGCTTCTGTCTGTGAATGGACAGGACCAACTTGAAGGAGATCCTCCCACACCCCGGTTAATTTGCTTCAGGGCATTTAAAGGAAAGCAGAACCCCATGTCTTTTCACTGGGAGCTCATCATACAAGCTGAAAAGGCTGTTTGTGTAGGTGTGTGTCTTTTTCCCTCCAAAATTCCCTCCAAATTCCCTCCTAGTCTTTTCCCTGTCTCTCTCCTCTAGCACGACATAGCAAATGTGCACGGGCTTTGGCACTGGAGCACCTGAGTTCTCATTCCAACTAGCCACGAGACCTGTTGAGGAAGGGCCTCTGTTATCACTACCTGTCAGGAGCATGGAGTTCTGACATCAGATTGCTTGGATTGGAACCCTAACTGCCACATTCTCTAGCTGTCGACCTTGAGCAAGGAATCCGTGTCTCACTTCCGTCATCTGTAAAATAGGAATGATATCATTGCCCTATTTCATTGAGTCACTGAGAGGAGTAAATGAGAACACAAATGTCCTATCCCCATTACAATACCCGACCAGAATAACTGCTCCACGATTAATAGCTACTCTCACCATTATCACCTGTAAAACGGGGACAGTAATACCCACTTTACAAGGTAAACACAGATATTAAATGGGTTAAGGATTGTGAAATGGGCTTCCCTGTCACCATGACCTTGAGCTGGGCACACAGGAGGAGAGAAGCCAAGGACAGAAGGATGTGCCGTGAGTGAGTCACAGATGCATCTCCCCATTCCTCACTTACAGCTCCAGCAGCCAAGCCCTTGGACATGTCCCGGGGACTACCACTGTTCCTGCTGTCCCACTTGCCACGATGTGCAACAGAAGAATTTTACATCTCCGCCTGCATTGGTCCCAGCAGCTATACTCCCAACGCTGCCTCTGACTGGTTATATAACTTTTGGCACACAGCAGCATCTCCAGGCATCAGTTTTCCTTTGCAAGTGAAGAAGGTTTACTAACTTGGCCTTCAACTTCCCACGAGAGAGAACTGCAGTGCTGTCCCCGTCCCCACACCTGTTCCTGGAAAGCCTGTGGTCCCTGCCTGCTCCCAGCTGGCCCGTTCTAAGATCCTTCATGGCTGCTCTTTCATCAGGTATTCTTTCTGGTTCATGCACCCTTCTCTTTACTCCTGGTTGATCTTCTTTCTGCTCCCCAGCCCCCATCTGGTGGTTGGTTTGTCTGGGTTTAAATGCACAGGCAGCAGCCGGCTTGTTGGCTCCAGGTAGAAACCTTTCTCCTCTTCTTCACTAACATTTAAAACACCAGGGAATGCACCTGTGTTTATGTACCTCCTCCCCCTTCTCCTCAGGGACAGCTCTTCAATATCTTGTCACTTTTTTCGGGAGGACAAAAGCTGTTCCCTGCTGCACCACCATCCTATGAAGGATTTCATGTAGTGGGCTGACATTAAGACAGGAAACACCTGTCCTTACCCACGATGACTGAGGTTTGCAGTCTTAGGGATGGTGGATGAGCACAGCTAGTCACAAGCGACTGTGAGCAGAAGGCCTTTCCGGGTGCTGCATGCCTCGGGAATGATTTTCTCGCATCGACTGGGTTTGTGGGAACAGCTCAGCGTGTGCACACCCAGCAGCCTAGGTGCCTAGGACTTGAGATCTCTGCTGCTCTTCCTTCAGCATCATCACGGGTGTAGTCGGATGGTGAGGTGCCTTCCCACACAAACTCACGTTTAAGGAAACATCTCAGTAGTTCCTGTCCGCTACTTTGGAACTGTATCTCATTCTGAAGGAGCCTCCGTTTTCTGTAGAGAAGCTTCCCTTCAGATTTGGGAGATTGACATTAAATTAGAAGTGGTGTTACCTTGATGCTTGTTTCAGTTTTGTAACGTCCACAGACTAGAGAGCAGTTTTTAAAACCCTTAGGGAACAGGAACATTAAAGGTAATAATTCTCAATAAAACAGCTCATGAGAAAGTTGTCTCGTAGAAATAATGAAATTTGACATGTCCCTCTGTGTTCTTATCTTCTGGCGAGTGTGGGAAGGAAACTGCTTTGCACTGAATTGCCCAGTGGTAAGTCCCTTAGAGAGCTGAGGGAACATGGACAAAACACTTCAGATCTCACAGGGGTATGTGTAGTCAGAATCTAGGGGAACAGTGAGAGGAAAAATAAGTAACTGTTGTGGTAAGTACTCTCTTACGAGTTATTATGGCCCCAAAGCATTTCCTGAATGAGTTGGTCACTGTCTGTGCATCTACAGTTTGGTGGCCACTTTTGCTCATGTGCAGTATTCAGATCAAGTCGGAGCCAAGTTGCATGGAGCACGAGTTCCTTTTTTTTTTTCCACTGAACTGCAGGAAGAATTTCAAACACAGGAAGTTCTGCTCCCTCGACAGCTGCATGTGAGAAGCCATGCGTGTCTTCCTGTTGCTGCCGGCGCCCTCCCCAGCCGCTTCTCTCGGGGTTTGCTCCTATCCCTGGGTGTCGACCGCACACCTCACACAGTCGCTCAGGGCAGCTTGTCTTTTCCTTTTTGTGTTCATTTCTCTTTTCTTTTCTTTCTTTTTATTATTTTTTTAAGATTTTATTCATTTATTTGACAGAGAGACACAGTGAGAGAGGGAGCACAAGCAGGAGGAGTGGGAGAGGGAGAAGCAGGCTTCCCGCTGAGCAGGGAGCCGATACGGGGCTCGATCCGAGGACCCTGGGATCACGACCTGAGCCGAAGGCGGGTGCCCAACATCCGAGTCACCCAGGCGCCCTCATTTCTCTTTTCTTATTCATGTTTTGAAAACTCCTCCAGAACACGGGCAAAGGAGGTAAATGAAATCGTGAAACTCAGCGCGTTTGGGGGTTTCTTTTTAGGTACTGTATTTTTTTTAAAAGGACAGTTGCTGAAAGAGAAAGTAATTGAGTCTATAGATTGCAATGAGATTTGGGGATAATTAGAGAATTTCTTATATCTTTACCAATGTACTGAATACTAATAAAAAGCTGTTTCAGTGTGAAGTCTATAACTGAAATCAGTGCTTACTGTTTATTGTAAATGCATATGTGTTTATTTCTATTTAATATCTAACCAAGAGTTTCTATTAGAGATGCTTAGTTGTTACATGTTAAACACATTTTGGAATCCTTTGTGTAGACAGACTATTAAATCAGCAAGAATTGTGCCCGTGCAAGCACGCGCGCGCGTGCACACACACACACAGTAACAATTTGGCTAACTAGGGATTTATTTCTAGATAGGATTTATGTAACCATTGAAGAAATTGTTGCTAAAGGGTTTTTTTTATGTTAAACAAAAAACTAGGTATACATTAGAGAAAATGATCACACCGTATAAAAATAAATATACATATTAATAAAAAAAGACCAGATAAATTACTAAATATGTTAATTTCTGGAAAACAAAATTATATGTGATTTACTTTTCCTTTTTTATATTTTTACTTTCTTGATCCTGTATTCCATTAAAAAAAAAAGTGTCCTCAAAATAAAATATTTGATGTTAGACGATTTGCTGTATGGCTGTAAATGGTATTTAACAGTAATGAGACTACCCGCAAAAATAGCATATAATGCAGTTATCAGAACATTTCTTTTCAATTAAAATTTCTATGGATATATTTATTCTGTCAAATAGGGACAACTCTACTGTTCATAGTAATATTAAATTGAAGCCATTTTTCTCAGTCAAAGAAATTGAATATTAACACTTTCATATTGTTTAACCTGATAGCATTATCTTCAGATTCCCTGAGTGGGATTTTTGAAAAATAGAAGTAAAAATGAAGCCAGACATAAACGTGCCCTTTAGGAAAATGGTAATCCAATACAAGAAGCTGGAGTCCAATTAGAAGAGAGTGTTCATAGCATTTCAAGTCAGTTTTACCTCAAAGCCAACTTCTAGAAGTCAGTTCAATATTTCACATTGAAAATTATAGTGATGTTTAGCTCATACATCTCACAACAGTAAGTAAATCTCTATATCATGGTGAGGAATTATAGTCACAAAGTTTAATTCTTCTGTAAATATGCTCTTGGTTGTTTGTTGCACCGTAAGGACCTTTATTCACCAAACTAAAATACCCTGAGCTCTGTGCAGTAGGGAGTGAGCTGCCCTTCACTGCACTAGCTCCTCTCATCCGTAACAACTTGAAACTTCATGACTCACAGTGCCCTTGGAAGGCGACTGAGATTTAGAAAGACAAAATGTCTTGCCTAGACTCAGAGGTGAGTAACCCAACACAAACTTTAGTTCAGGATCATCTACTGACAGAATTTGAAGTCTGGACTAGTCTAGGTGTCATTTCAAATGCATTTCTCAATATTTACCTGTAATGTGACGCACACACCACCCCCCTCCCTGCCTTGCATTTAAATTTCTAGTCTCTGCATCTGAACAAAAGATTAAAATTTTTAAATAAAAGATGTACCTTCATTAAGTGAGGGCTTTTCGACATGCAAAAAACTCTAAAACAAGCAAGGAAAAAGAAACCCAAAATGTTTTATTCAAATGAGTCAACCAAAGTGAAAAAAAATTGTTCCCTTTGACCATCTACTCTTTAGGACCATAAAATTCACAATTCAGCCTACCCTGGTTATTTCATTTATTATTTCCTTTAAGAAAACTAGGATGCTCAGATTCTGTTCCGGAAAGAATGGGTTGATGATGATGGATAAGGGGAAGGAATCCTAGAGTTATGGTCAGGTCGTGAGTTACAACTATTATGTTCTTCTAGTAATAATCCTTTTATCAAAGCATTAAAAATTTAGTCTGGATGACAAGTTTTTAAATTCTAATTTTATTTGAAATATTTTTATTATTGCTACTTTTATAAAATCACATTCTTCTTTGTGTGCAGTTCTGTGGGATATCCCATTTTTATGCTAGAGAATTTGCTTCAGATTTGAATCTACATAGTTTGCCAGTTGCTTTTCCAGTGTTATCTATAATGGAAAGATTTGTTAAATTTGAAATAAAAATAATAAAGGATGTTAACTTTTAAATGAAAGGAGTCAGAAACAACTTAGTATATCTTCATCACACATAACCAAACTAAGGAAATTCATTAAAATCATGTTTTCTTCATCTTTTTTTTTTTTGAGGATTTTATTTTTTTGAGAGGGAGAGTGAGCACGAGAGAGAGAGAGAGAGAGAGAGAGAAAGAGAGCACACCACCAGGAGGAGAGGCAGAAGAGAGGGAGAAGCAGACTCCCCGCTGAGCAGGGAGCCCGATGTGGGGCTTGATCCCAAGACCCCAAGATCCTGGGATCATGACCTGAGCTGAAGGTAGTTCTGTGTGGTGTCAGAGGGGAGAAAGAAGGAAGTGTTCTGGTCACAGGGCATGATCTCCTTTGCTAACAGTTGCTGAGAGGTCAAATAAAATGAGGGCAGATGGCAGCATTTGCAGCTTATTGTTGACCTTCACACAAACATTTTCACTGTGGAAGCCAGATTGGTGTGGGTTAGAGTCATTATTGATTATTTTCCTTATTTCACAAAAGAAATTTGAGAGAAACAATTTAACATGTTTGAGAATAATCTAGTGTCAACAAGGATACAAGATTATAGAGAGATGTTTGGTAAAGTGGACTCGAGACTGTTCCTGATTCATTCTGAGTCAAGATTTTGTTATTTTGTGGATAAAAACATACTAAAAAAATAGCAACCCAGGGGCACCTGGGTGGCTCAGATGGTTAAGCGTCTGCCTTCGGCTCAGGTCATGGTCCCGGGGTCCTGGGATCGAGCCCCACATCGGGCTCCCTGCTCGGCGGGAGGCCTGCTTCTCCCTCTCCCTCTCCTCCTGCTTGTGTTCCCTCTCTCACTGTGTATCTCTCTGTCAAATAAGTAAATAAAATCTTTAAAAAAAAAAAAAGCAACCCATTTATTTTGCCGTTATTCCTATTATACAATTTTGTTTTATTCATGTCTGTTCTCCATTATTTGAACAATGGAAAATAATATTTCTTTCTGTCCACTAAAGCATAATTGAGATAGCAATTATATAAATAACATGTATACTTAGTATATACTAATATATGTAGCATATATAACCTAGATATATAAACAATATATTTACAGAGTGATATATATTGTTTCTTCACAGGTACTGTACATATAACATTTAGATATTAAAATATTTGTATTTTTGTATTTTTTGTAGTCATAAGACTAGTTTCCTAACGTGGAAACTTAGAGGATTGATTTTAGATCTTTCTTCTTTCCTAATATATGCATCTGATGGTAAAATTTTCTCTTTAAGGACTGCTTTCCTGCATCCCACAGATTTTGGTAAGTTGTGTTTTCATTCTCATTTAGTTCAAAATATTTTAAAATATTTCCTGAGATGTGTTCTTTGACCCATGTGTTATTTAGAAGCGTGTTGTTTAGTGTGTGTTATGGCCCATTTGGGTGAAAGCTATGCATGCGCTAGAGAAGAATGTGTTTCCTGCCGCTGTGGGAGGACTTACCACTGAGCCTCAAACAGTCACGGGCACTGACCCTCTGCACGATTGAAAAATCTGCTTTTGACTCCCCATAAACTTAACCACCAGCAGCCTACTGTTGACCAGAAGCCTTACCGATAACATACACAGTCAATTAACACATATTTTGTATGTGATATATATTGAATACTGTGCACTTACCATACATTTAGCTAGAGAAGAGAAAGTGGTAATAAAATCCCAAGAGAAAATACATGTGTAGGGCTGCCTGGTACTTACTGAAACATCTGCTTGTAAGTGGACCCACCCAGTGCACACCTGTGCTGCTCCCGGGTCTCCTGCAGGTGGCATCCCGTTGATGAAGTCTGTTCTGGAGTTCAGCTGTGGCCGCTGGATCTGCTCATTTCTGAGAACAGGGGCTTGAAGTCTCGCGAAGAGGGTGCACTTTCCCATTCCTCCTGCAGTCCTATCAGTGTCTGCCTCACATAGTTGGATGCTCTCTGGTTAGATGCAGACACATTTCAAGATTGCTCTGTCTTCTTGGAGAATTGACTCCTTTGTCATTATGTAATACACTTCTTTATCCCTGATGACTTTCTTGCTCTGAAGTCTGCTCCGTTTGAAGTTAATGCAGCTACTCCTGCTTTCTTTGGATTACTGTCAGCATAGTATCTTTGGTATCTTTTCTTTCCATCCCTTTACATTCAATTTATATGTGTCTTTATATTTAAAGTGGGTTTCTGTAGACAACAAATCCTTGGGCCTTGCTTTTTATCCACTCTGACATTCTTGGTCTTTGAATTCGGTATTTAGAACATTGACTTTTAAACTGATTTTTAATATGATTGGATGAATATCTACCATATTCTTCACTGCTTTTTGTTTGTGGCCCTTGTTCTCTGTTCCTATTTTTCTCTTCTACTTTTTCTACCTGTCTCTTCTACCTTTTCAAAACTATTTTAACTGAACGTTTTATATGATCCTATTTTCTCTCCTTTATTAGCTTATCAGTTGTACTTTTTTTTTTTAGCTTTTTGTAGTGGTTGCTTTACAGTTTACAATATGCATTTATAACTAATCCCATTCTCCTTTCTTTTTTTTATTTTTTTAAAGATTTTTATTTATTTATTTGACAGATAGAGACACAGTGAGAGAAGGAACACAAGCAAGGCGAATGGGAGAGGGAGAAGCAGGCTTCCCGCTGAGCAGGGAGCCCGATGCTGGGCTGGATCCCAGAACCCTGGGATCATGACCTGAGCCAAAGGCAGACGCTTAACGACTGAGCCACCCAGGCGCCCCCCCATTCTACTTTCAAATAACACTAGACAGGTAGTGTGCGTATCCTATAATAACAAAATAATCCTAATTTCTCTCTCCCACCCCTCTGCTGTCATTCATTTCACTTATATATAAACACCCATAAACATATCTATATAGTATACCTAAGCACACATAAGCAAACACGTTGTTACTATTAATATTTTGGATGAACTGTTGTCTATTAGATCAATTAAGAATAAGAAAAATAAAAGATTTTCTCTTACCTTCTCTTACTCCTTCTCTGATCTGATCCTTTTCCTTTCTTTAGGTAAATCTGAGTTTCTAACCTATATTATTTTATTTATTATTTTATTATTATTAATATATTATTATAAATTAATATATTATATGTTATAATATATTAAATATATTATTATATTATATATTATTGTTTTATTACTATATGTTATTAATATATAATAATTATATATTATATGTTATAATATAATAGATAATATAATATATTTTTTAAAGATTTTATTTATTTATTTGACAGAGAGATAGAAGGGCACAAGCAGAGGGAATGGCAGAGGGAGAAGGAGAAGCAGGCTCTGCACTGAGCAGGGAGCCCGCTGCGGGACTCGATCCCAGGACCCTGGGATCATGACCTGAGCCAAAGGCAGATGCTTAACCATCTGAGCCACCCAGGCGCCCTAGATAATATAATATTATAATTATATATTATTTTATTATATTATTTTCTGTCTCTCTAAAGAACTTCTTTTAACATTTCTTGCAAGGCAGATCTACTGGTAACAAAAATGCTCAATTTCTGTTTGTGTGAGAAAGTCTTTATTTCTTCTTCACCTTTGAAGGATAATTTCACAAGGTGGAGAATTCTAGGTTGGGTTTTTTCTCTCATACTTTAAGTATTTCACCCCACTCTCTTCTTGCTTGCATGCCTTCCGAGAAGTCTAATGTGATTCCTATCT
Organism: Leptonychotes weddellii; assembly: GCF_054177405.1. Taxonomy (NCBI): domain Eukaryota; kingdom Metazoa; phylum Chordata; class Mammalia; order Carnivora; family Phocidae; genus Leptonychotes; species Leptonychotes weddellii. Next base: position 36,014,316 of record NC_138373.1, on the reverse strand, counting down.
TCAGTCTTCCATAGGTAGGGCATTCCCCACCTCTGGCTTTTCTCATGGTTTTTCTTTATCTTTGATTTTCTGTAGCTTGAAAATGATGTGCTTAGACATAGTTACATAGTTGTGTTTTTTTCTTTTTCTTTCAAATATTTGTTCTATTCCTTTCTTTCTTTCTCCTCTGGCATCCCCATGATGTGTATATTATACTCTTGCAGTTGTCCCACATCCTTGGATCTTCTGTGTTTTTTTCAGTCCTTGGTGTCTTTGCTTTTCAGATTTGAAGGTTTCTATTAATGGATCCTCAAGCTCAGAGGTTCTTTCCTCACCAGTGTCCAGTCTATTAGTAAGCCGATCAAAGGCATTCTTCATTTCTGTTACAGTGTTTTTGGTCTCTAGTTTTTCTTTTTGGTTCTTTCTACCTCTCTGCTTACATTCCTCATCTGTTCTTGCATGCTGTCTTTTTCATCCATTAGCATAGTTGTTTTAAATTCCCAGACTGATAATTCCAACATTCCTGCCATGCCCAGTTTTGCTACTTGTCTCTTCAAATTGTGTTTTTGCCTTTTAGTGTGGCTTTTCATTTTTTTCCTGAGAGCCGGACATGACGTAATGGGTAAAAGGAGCTGTTAATGATGTCTTGAGCTGGGGGAGGGGAAGGGTCGTGTCCACGGCCAGGTCTCAGTCTTGGCTGGGCCTGGACCTCCAGACTGTGAACTTCACAAGTGCTTTTTTTAGTATTTTTTCTCTACTCTTTTAGTTGGAACAGGATGGCTAGAGTGGGTTGGCATTGGGTATTTGCCCTGTGTCCTCCCATCCTACAGATCTGAGAAGAGTTGTTGATTTTTCACTCAGGTTAGCCTTTACTCGTTGTGAGGATGGAGTGGTACCTGCCAAACTTCTTATGTGGGGAGCCAGAAACCACATTCATAAGCATATTCAAAATTGTTAGTGGCCAAATGACTTTATTCTTTAAAATTCTGAATATTAACTTGCACACAGAGGATGAGGACCTATCACAGACACAGTGAGAATGCCAGTTTGAGCCTAGACAGACTTTGAGAAAACAATATCTGGCTTTGATTTTAATTCATATTACAGCTCAGGACCTGCCATGTAATGTCACTGTTACATTACACCATGTAATGGGTCTGGGCAAGGTACATACATACCCCTTGTATGATCTAAGTATATGGGTGATTCGCACATATAATTTGTTTGTATATGTACCTGACATACTAGGTACCTGATAAACAGCAGTTTTTGGGGTTGTAGCATAAATAGTAAGTGCTTACCAAAGATTCGTTCATTTAAAAGGTGATAAGTAGACAAAATGGCATTTCCTTATTAATCCCTGTAGATTTCATTTCTCACTGAAATAACTAAGCTCTTTAGCTGGAAGCCCATTTACAGAACACAGGAAAAAATGGAAGAAAAGGGGATTTCTTTGTGTTAAATTCCTTGTCACTATATAATTAATGCAAGGCAAAGCTCTTACAGCTAAATCAAAGGTTAAACATTGGCATACTAGGCACAGCAAAATTAAATCTTTATTTTGCTTAAATTAACTTAAAAGCACAACAAAAGTGATTTTTTTCCCCCATCCTTGTTTTCCTGCTCTGCAAAATAAGCCCTCAGCAGGATTACTAGTGGTTTGGTTTGTTGAAAATGAGAGAGCATGAGGAAGGGTCTTCAGTGTTACATGTTTCTCACCTTGGGAAGCATCAACCCCAGGTGCTCTGGCCCTCATGTCAAAAGGCCACAGAAGTGCTTCCTAAGGCACAGGAGCTGCATTTCTGCTAAATTCAACAAAACACCTGGGGGTCTGGTTTCCATAGGCTAGCTGCTCTAACCCTGGGTTTGCCTTTCCTGATTTCTGATTAAAATTCTTAATATAGCTGATTAACTCTTCCTCTGTCTCAATAAAACTAAAATATATGTAAATAATGTGAGTAGTAACACAAGGGCAGAGAAGTACTTATTTAATACTTTAAGTGACTCTAAGCTCACAATGAATTAATTCAAATTACATGATAGATTCTCACAAACCTTAGAGGTTCATTTCAGAGTATTACATTGACTTAAAAAAGAAAACAAAGGTTTTAGGGGATTTATCAGTGTAGAGGGTAGACGGCTGACTCTCCTGTGCTCCCAAAAGCAGCTGGAAATGTGCTCACATATATTCCACTGTTGTTATGATAGGGAGTGCATTGGTATTGACATTGATGAAAGATTTTTTTTTTAATGTGCCATTACTTTTGATATCCTGTCTTAGAGACTTTATTCTGAATCTAATGTTATATTTAAGTAGAATTCAATACAACAGAAGATATTTCATAATATTGCATTTCATTATTGGAATCAATTAATTTAATAAGGGGATTCCTCTCCAACTTCTAGGGTTTACTTTTTTTTTTTTTAAGATTTTATTTATTTATTTGACAGAGAGAGAGAGAGAAAGAGAGTACAAGCAAGGGGAGCAGCAGAGAGAGAAAGAGAAGCAGACTCCCCACTGAGCAGGGAGCCCGACGTAGGACTCCATCCCAGGACCCTGGGACCACGACTTGAGCCTAAGGCAGACGCTTAACTGACCGAGCCACCCAAGCGCCCCAGGGTTTACTTTCATATGTAAGTTTCCTTTTACTTCTGTACAGTGACATTCCAAATCAACAACGTGTCATCTTTCAGTGGCTGGGATCTTGGGATTTCTTTGTCGGCAAACATTGACACAGATAGGAAAAAAAACACAGTGTGTTTTGAACTTACTCATTTTATTATTTTACCAATGGTTGAAGTAGATTCTTAAATTAGCAAACCCACTTGTATTTAGATTTTTTCTATCTGCTGGAGTTATTTTTGAATGGTGTGTATTCATGGCCTTTAGGATAACAATGGCAACAACACAGGACAGTTCAGGTACTGAAAACCCAAGGGAACAACGAGAAATCCTTGTTGTTTGTTAATGGCTGGAGCTGGAGAAGTAATCTTGGGCAGACACTATATGAGACTTTAGTTAATAAAACTTTATGTTAAGCAGGTGTATTTCATGAATAAAAGTACTTGTGAAATATATTTAATTTATAATTTTGTAAAAATAAGACTGAAATTGAGCAGACAATCTATTTTTATCTCATTCTCTGTGCTAGCTGTTCTTTAGTGCAGGATCTGGGGTGCCAGGGAGACGGGGTTTTGTGATGGGCTTATCTGAACGGGGTGGGCCAGGGTGTGCAGGGGGCTGTGTGAATGTCCAAGAAGATTTGCTGGGTCAGAGGAGATGTGCACGTGTGTCCATGCTAGGCCCAGGACACAATGACGACCAGAGTCCATCTGGACACCATTTCTAGGGAGGTTTGCTCAGAGTGTCCTATTCACTCAAGTTACCTTGACCTCAATCTTAGGGAGTACACAAAACGCCTATTAAAACCTAAGTAAGAAAATAAACAGAATTCCAAATTGTGCCCTTCATGGAAAATGAGAGAGAGGAGAAAACATTTTTTTCTTTAAACTGTCACTTGTTTATGTTTTCCTCACTATCACTGAGATGGCTCACACCTATAGTCCCACTTTTAAAACACATCACACCTTTGTGGAGGCCTCCTAATTGTGTGATGCCACAGTCAAGCATGCTCCCCCTTCATTCACCCACTGAAGGTCTGTGTTCTATGGACTGATGGCCCTGCTCTCAGACCTCATCTCCCAGGAAAGATCCAGGGAGACTCCATGCGGAACAAGGCTGTCACTCCCAGCCAGCAGCAAAGAGGGCTTTACTCATGGTTTTAGCAACCCCGTCCTTGTCTGTATGTGAAGAGATCCCCTAAAATAAAACCCGCGTTCAGATGATGAGGTTAACGTCTGTTAATTCTTACTAAGGCAATTTTTTGGTAATTAAAAAAAAATTAGGATCAAAGTTTTAAATCTGTATAATAGTTTCAAAGGAAGTGTTTAAAAAGTACTTTAAAAACAGTATAATCCCTATCTTACAAAATCACTAAAGTCAACAAAATATTTTAGTGCTTGCTTTCTTCCCTGGAAAATGCAGAATTTCAATCATTTTCATTGGGAAAAGAATAGTAATTAGTTTTAGCACTCATCTAAAAAATGGTATTATCAGACATCATTACAAAAAATTTAAAGATTTTATTTTTTTAAGTAATCTCTACAACCAGCATGGGGCTCGAACTCATAACCCCGTGATCAAGAGTCACATGCACTCCGACTGAGCCAGCCAGGAGCCCCTCATTACAAAAATGTTTAAATTCAATGTATGAAGATACACAATTCTATGTAGGTTAGAAAATAAAATCACATTTTCCCCATAGAATTTAGATTCCATAGCACACCTGATGAAGTATCAAAACTAGTATAAGGCTTCTGTGGCATACTGTACTAATTTCAGAAAAGTCAAGCACTTTCGACCCAACACACACACAAGGCATACTCCGCTTAATGTCTTGTCTATAAAGGAAGGCACTAGCATTAAACTCCACTGATTATGAAATACATAAATATTCTTTGTTTCATTTCAGGGAATATTTTCTAAATGTTTTTCAATGTAACAACATGAAATAGAAGTAAATTCCCATATTTTAATTGACTCTATTCTGATAATGAAGGTTCTTTTATTCCTTTCTCAGAAGAGAACAATAAGTAGCTGGCTTTTTATAGCTACCCGTGATTGCCAATCACCTGAGTACAACCTCATCCTAATCAGAAGTTTTCTTCCAGGGTGCCTGGGTGGCTCAGTTGGTTGAGCAACTGCCTTCGGCTCAGGTCATGATCCTGGAGTCCCTGGATCGTCCCCGCATTGGGCTCCCTGCTTGGCAGGGAGTCTGCTTCGCCCTCTGACCCTATCCCCTCTCATGTGTTCTTTCTCTCTCATTCTCTCTCTCTCAAATAAATAAAATCTTTAAAAAAAAAAAAAAAAGAGGCTCTTATGGAAAAAAAAAAAAGAAGAAGTTTTCTTCCATTCCTTTTGTAAGATTTTGATGTTGTACAACCCTCTTATCAGGGTATGCGGCTGAGATTCCATACGGGGTTAGTGAGCCTCTCTCCCCCCTACAGACCCAAACAGGGAGGTTACTGTCAACCCTTGTGCTTGGCTGGTATTGTCCACAAGAATGCAGAACTGGAAAGCTTTTCTCTCCTAAACTATGTTCTTGTCAAGTGATGTGTTTTACAAGGAAATAAATGTGCTTATCATGTAAGTTGATGTACTTGGGTAAAGTTAAATTTCAAGTCCTTCATTTGAAAGTCATCAGTGTGAAAGGAGTTTTTAGCAGATCTGCTTAACCCTGGAAATGACTCCATAGTGGATTCACCAAAGACAAAGGAATAAAATCTCTGCGTATATTGATCATACATTAGGAGATTTTGCTCCCAGAAGGCACTATCTCTAAGTACTATAAAGAATTCCCCCTTTTGATTCCTTGTGAGTCTTGGTTACATGAGCTCCGATTGTAACCATTAAACAAACCTCCTTGTATACTGAGCCTGTATTTTTATGCCTGGCTGGAAGGAATAATGGCCCCGTAGTCACTGCAGCCTGCTGTGTGGTTGCTGGGAGAGTGGATTAGCTATGCCTGTTTTGGTTTTGAATGAATATACCCCCTGGCAAGCCATGCGGCCAAAATAGTTTCTTAGGTGGCACATTTATAGAGCTGGTGGTTTCCCCCTTCCAAGAACCCTATCCTATGGGCTCAGCCCTCCTTATCCAAAATACGGAGACACAGGGACAGCACTCAGTAGTTTTCCCTGCCTGCCTTTCTTATTCCCTTTCCTCTTCCTAGCTGTGGAAGGAGAAAAGAATGTAAGGACAAGTCTGAAAGACTTTACCTCATTCTTCCTGTCACATCTCTGGGAAAATCAGACCAACTAGTTTATATGAATGATCTACATCAGGAGGTTAAGAACAGTGAGACCAGCTGACCCTGAATTTTGTGCTCCATGTATTACTCACGAGAAAAGTATTTGCCTGAAGCCTGTTTGCCCAGCTGGTTGCCTCCCCTGATCTCTCTAGTAGACATGAGTATATTGTCTGAGCAAATCTGGGACCAGTGTGCATGCAGGGATGTGAGCAGGGGAAAGGTGTGTAGTTTCTGCCTAGCCCCCAGAGTCAGGAATTCTAGTATCAAAGTCCTGAGAACGCAGGGGAGGAGTCCATCCCGTCCCCCTCAGGCTGCAGGGAATGAACCTCCAATCAGGTCTGTAATACAGACAGCAGTTATGAGGACAGCTTTCTCTTCAAATTGATATTTGTGTATCTAAAGATCTATAAAAAAGAACATAATTTTCAATTAAATCTCTCTCAACACATTACATTTCTACCAAATTAGAGACAAAGAGTAGTCAAAAACTACTGAGAAAAATTAATAGCTGGCATAGAGTTCTGATAGCACCCATTCTAGTAAGGAAGTATTCTAATCAGTTTCCCCTGCTGCCTGACGCTGGTTTCCACAGAGGTGTGGACTGGTGTGCATTTTTTTCTTTAGTTAAAGGAGGGTATATATTCAACTCAATATGTACTATACTGATTATACCCATATAACCAAGAAAATTAATAATATATTTATGTGTAAGGAACTATGCCAATTTCCAGAGGGGATTTAAAAGATCAAATTTTTTTTATTTTTCTTTATTAAGGTGGAAAGGGGTAGAAGTCCAATTTCATCTTTATTGCCCTTTTTCTTTTTCACTCAGAAAATATGGTTTTTATTTCTTTCTTGCTACACGCACCTGTTTTTTTCTTGACTTCTTTCCAGGTTTATGTAGTTGCTTTCTGTTTTCTCTTTTTTTTGTTATTGTTGTTCTTGTTATTTTGTTCTCTTACTTCTTAAGCCCGCCAGTTCTGTGGCTCTGGGTTTCCTCTGCTTTGTATTTTTTCTAGAGATGAAGTGATGCTGGGCAGAGCATTTATCAACAACTCTGCAGGCTCCCACCCAAGTTTGCTCTTTTCTCATGAACAGCTCTGTTCACATGTGAAAATATCCATCCACATACACAGATATGAGCACACAGGGGGATTTCCTATTTAAATAAACTGATTTGAGTGCCTTTTTAATTCAAGGAGTACTTCTGTACTGAAGGCACATACCTCTAGTTTATCTGGCAGCAGTAGGAAAATACACATGAGTTTCTGGCCCAGGACAAATCTTTCTCCATAAAATCATTAAAGATTCTGTATCAATTCCTCTGAAGTAAGTGGCTTTTTCTCTCCATTCTGGCTATGTTTTAGTGCAAGTGTATTTGTCTCCTTTAGGTCCTAAAGTTTTCAACTGAAACATGTTTCTTTTTTCTCTTCTATTTTCCAAAATTGTGCTTATTTGAACCTGGATAGCAGCCATGTAGAAAGAGCCTACCTCTGTCATGCAGAGATTTTTAGGGGCTCGTAAAGCTTATTGATGCTTTCTGTTAGAGGATGCCATAAATATTTAAGAGACCACTAAAATGCCAATTAAAAGAGTTTATTTTAGAGAAAAAAAAAAAGAGACCACTAAAATGCTAAATTAAGTTTCTCCCAGTTTGTCAAGGGCATATTTTTCTCTTATAATTAGATTTCTTATACCTTCACTAGTTGTTAGTTTAAAATTAGTTCTTTAAAATAACTGAAAACTATATCTGAGTCTCATTAGAATACATCTTGAATATGACAGCAAGGCTGAGCACAGGACAAGCAACACCTGTTTCAAAGCCATTCACCTGTCTCTTCTCAAATGGTGAGGTGAAACTAGTTTAACATTTTAAAAAAGGCATAGCCGCACATTGAGGAAATAGTCCTTGAGCTCATTGTCCTTCCCCATGCTCCTCATCTACCTAGTTCTCTTTTTGGAGGCTTCTCCTCAAGAGCCGCAGTGGCCAAGAGAGCTCCTTATGGTGATGGAACAACGTTGCACGGGAGCAGAAACGATGCGCGGCTGCCTTGCTGGAAAGAAACTCATCCAGCGCAGGGTTGTTCTGTCGTCTGCATGGACGTGCGGGCCGAGTCACCAAGGCAGCCTCTCTCTCTTGGCGCCAGTCTCCGTAGAGACCCGGAGGCGGAGCTGCAGAGCAGAGCTCGGGGGACAAGAGGAGCTGCGCGGGGGCGTCCACCTGCGGCCCTCAGCGCTCCTGCGGGGAGGAGGCTGAGCTCCGCGAGCCCCGCACGGAAGCCTGACAACAGGTGCGTTTGGCTCTGCCGACAGCCGCGCGGGGGGAGGGGGAGCCCGACTCACAAAGAAGTCCACCTGCAGAGCAATCCCAGTTGCATCCCACCGTTTGTAGAGCCCTTTCTCTCATCGGAAAGGGTCTAGAACAACTACCTCCCTCCTGGAGCACCCACATCTCAGTGCACTCTCCGCCTTCTGGGTGTTTTTTGTTTTGTTGTGCTGTGTTGTGTGTTTTTCCTTTTTTCTCTCCTGGGCGTGGGTGAGTTCTGTTGTCCCTTGCTTTGCCTTTTTATTTTTTAATTGAGAAAAGCCTGAGGATTAAAGAACTGAGAATTTTATCTTCAAGGCTCCCATGTCATTATGTTAAGTTACATGGTATTCTTTATTTCCCCATTAAGTATATTAATTGGCAGCCGAGGAGATTTCCCAGAATTGTGCCTTGACTGCATAATACACGCAGATGCAAGTTTCTTGTGCACACGCACACACAAATTTAAGAAGGCACATGACAGGCTTACTATAGAGGTGAAAATAACTAATTTACTTTGTATTATTTATTCACTTATATAGCATTATTTATAGTTATTTTTGAAAACCAGGTAATAGTAAAGGGGAAATAAATTAATATTTTTATGTAAAATTCAATTTTTGCCCTCTCCTGTTGTGTTTAGAGTTAATAAATGTGCTTCCCATTTTAACGTGTGTAAAACTTATTCTAAAACTTTATAGGTAAATATCTGAAGTTTTCTGAGATATTTTAAGCAAGCTTTGTCAAAATAGAGCATCTGAAAAAGATCTATTTCCTCATTTAGTGACAAAATATTTTATTTCAAGAGTCTGATTGTTTTTGGTAGATGCTAAGGTACTCATTGGTGGTTTAATCTGTGTCCTTTGACATTTTGGGTAGCATTGTGGCAGGATTATATAAGTAGTGGGGTAGTGAAGGAGAGGAGATATGAAATGTAGGCTTGCATATAGGTAGAAATGACTATAATTTTGCAATTGTTAGGTCTATTAATGCATGCCAATTTATAGGCTACAAAAGTCAACCATTTCTTTTCTTTTGAACTCAGGTTTAGTTGGCCCCTTTTGGGTGTCTGAATTTCTATACCACAGGAAGCAAAACCTTCTAAGCATCTTGTTAATAAGCAAGTAGGTTCTAAGTGGGGACTCAGTTTTTGTTGACTTATTTTTGATCATAAGAATGAAATTATATTATCTTCACGAAAATGAGATTAATCCAAGAAAGGTGGATTTTGAAAATGAAAAGGATAAAAAATTTTCATTTCTGTAGATAAAGCCTGAAACTTCTAGGGCGCCTGGTGGCTCAGTTGGTTGGGCGGTTGCCTTCGGCTCAGGTCATGGTCCTGGAGTCCTTGGATCGAGTCCTGCATCGGGCTCCCTGCTCGGCGGGGAGTCTTCTTCTCCCTCTGACCCTCCCCCCTCTCATGTGCTCTCTCTCTCTCTCATTCTCTCTGTCTCAAATAAATAAATAAAATCTTTAAAAAAAAAAAAAAGCCTGAAACTTCTAGCTCATGTGAGTGTTAGGAATCACAAGGATGTATTTACAAAGTCTGACTACCAGAGGCAAATCTGGGTGCTTCAGGACAAGGGCTGGACCAAAGTGCTGCTCCAACAGAGATCGCCAAGGCAAAGGCCACGCACAGGTGGCAGCTCGTTCTCGAAATGAGCAAAGTAATGGCTCTTCTCCACACGGAGCAGAGGCTGCGTATGATTCTTCACCCCTTAAAGTAATGCACAGACAGCCTCATGTTTTCGTTTCTCACACTGCATCTCTATGTGCCATGTATAGTTGAGGTGTATAGTTCTCCAAGACAATGAAGGTCTGCAATGCGGCCACCTTTTATTGCTAATCCTATTCAAATGTCATGGTTTCTCCGAATTCAACACTCTCTCTTACTAATAATAGCAGCCATTTATTGATTGCCAGGACACTCTGTGATGTAGATATTATCATTTATAATGAAGAAGCTATCATTCAGAATGTCTACCTAGGTTTTCAAACATCACACACCCAAGTCTTTCTGACTCCGTGTGCTCTTTGCCTTCACAATACAAAAATTCACCTATGTAATGGTGGCTGGGTTGAACAGAAGTGGGGCTAAATCCAGGGACCCTTCTTCCATCCAGATTCACCCTCATCTGCATAAAATGTGTAGTGGCACTGTGAATAATAAAAACAGCATCTTATCCGTACTCTTTCCTTTTCCCTCTTTGGCTTCTGATATGGCTTTATAAAACTGGCATTGAGGAGGAGAAAATAAATTAATTGATAACAAAGGCTAGCTTGAGGAAGAGCATACAAATAAAGTTTAATAGAGGATATGGGCTTTTTAAAAATGAAATATAATTAATGTACAGTGTTGTACTGGTGTTGAATGTAATGAATGATTCAACACTTATATACATCAGTTGAATGGTCATCACAAGTGTGCTCTTGATCTCCTTTTCTCCCCACCCCCCCACCTCCCCTCTGGCAGCCACCAGTTTTTCTCTGTATTGAGTCTGTTTGCTGTTGTTGTTTGTCTCTTGTTTTGTTTGTTTGTTCTGCTTCTTAAATTCCACATATGTATGAAATCATTTGGAATTTGCTTTCTCTGACTGACTTATTTTGATTGGCATAATACACTCTAGCTCCATCCATGTCATTGCAAATGGCAAGATCTCATTCCTTTTTATGGCTGGGTAATATTTCTGTGTGTATATACACCACATCTTCTTTATCCATTCATCAGTCAATGGACACTTGGGCTGCTTCCATGTCTTTGCTATTGTAAATAATGCTGCTATGAACATAGGGGTGCATATATCTTTTCAAATTAGTATTTTCATATTCTTTGGGTAAGTAATTCCCAGTAGTGGAATTATTGGATCATATGATCGTTCCATTTATAATTTTTAAGACACCTCCATACTGTTTTCCAGAGTGGCTGCACCAGTTTGCATTCCCACCAACAATGCATGAGGGTTCCTTATCTCCACATCCTCATCAACAGTTGTCATTTTTTGTGCTGTTGATTTTAGCCATTCTGACAGGTGTGAGGTGAAATCTCATTTTGGTTTTAATTTGCATTTTCCTGATGTTGAGCATCTTTTCTTGTGTCTGTTGGCCATCTGGATGTCTTTTTTGGAGAAATGTCTGTTCATGTCTTCTGCCCGGTTTTAAATTCATTTTTTTCAATTTTTTTTGGTGTTGAGTCATACAAGTTCTTTATATATTTTGGATACTAACCCTTTATCAGATATGTCATTTCCAAATATCTTCTCCCATTCAATGGGTTGTCTTTTAGTTTTCTTGATGGTTTCCTTTGCTGTGCAAAAGCTTTTTATTTTGATGCAGTCCCAGTAGTTTATTTTTGCTTTTGTTTCCCTGGCCTCAAGAGACATAACCATAAATATGTTTCTAAGGCTGACGTCCAAAAGATTACTGCCTGTTTTCTTTTAGGAGTTTTATGGTTTCGTGTCTCACATTTAGGTCTTTAATCCATTTTGCTCTTATTTTTGTGTGTGGTGTAAGAAAGTGGTCCAGTTTCCTTCTTTTGCATGTAGCTGCCCTGTTTTCCAAGCACTTTTAATTTACTCATTGTATTAGTCTACTTGGGCTGCCATAACAAAATACCATAGACTGATATTTATTAATGGAATGACAGAAATTTATTTTCTCACACTTCTGGAGGCTGGGAAGTCCATATCAAAGTGCTAGTTGATTAGTTTCCTGGTAAGGACTCTCTTCCTGGTTTGCAAATGGCTGCCTCCTTACTGCGTCTTCATATGGCAGGAAGAGAGTGGGGTGGGGAGAGGGAGGGAGAGGGAGGGAAAGAGGGAGGGAGAGGGCAAGGAAGAGAGAGGGAGGGAGGGAGAGGGAGAGAGGAAGCAAGGTCTCTGGTCTTTTCTTCTAAGGACACTAATCCTATTAGATCAGGGCCCTACCCTTATGACCTCATTTAATATTAACAATTTTTTTTTAAGATTTTCTTTATTTGAGAGAGAAAGAGCATGAGAGAGAGAGAGAGAGATCACGAGTGGAGGGGAGGGGTAGAGGGAGAAGCAGACTCTGCACTGAACAGGGAGCCTGACTCGAGGCTCGATCCCAGGACCCTGAGATCATGACCTGAGCTGAAGGCAGATGCTTAACTGACTGAGTCACCCAGGAGCTCAACATTAACAACTTCTTTACCCCAGTACAGCCAAACTGGGGGTTAGGGCTTTAGCATATGAATTCTGGAGGGCATGGTTTAGTCCATAGCACTTTTCCCATTCACAATTCTGTGTTTCTGAGAGAAAAGTAGGTATGTCATTATCATTAAAATCACATGGACAGCCACTGCCATAACTAAACAATTGTGAAGGGATTTGTAAATATTTTAAAAGAAAGTTTGAATCTCTGAGTGTGTAAACATAATCATCCCTAATAAAATTGCTTTTAATAAATACATAAAGAATACAAAAATTAGGAGATGCAGGAAAAGCAGTTCTAAGAATGAAGTTTATAGACATAAACACCTACATTAAGAAAAAAACTATCTTGGGGTGCCTGGATGGCTCAGTCAGTGGAGCATGTGACTCTTGATCTCAGGGTTGTGAATTCAAGCCCTACATTGGGTGTGGAGATTACTTAAAAATAAAAATATTTAAAGAAAAAGAAAAAAATATCTCAAACAACCTAACTTTACATCTCAAGGAACTAGAAAAAGAAGAACTAAGCCCAAAGTTAGTAGAAAAAAACAAAATAACAAATATCAGAGAATAAATCAATGTAATAGACACTAAAAAAACCAAAAGATCAATGATAGCAAGAGCCAGTTTTTTAAAAAGATAAACAAGATAGATAAACCTTTAGCTAGACTTACCCAGAAAAGAGGACTCAAATAAAATTAGGAACAAAAAAGAAAAAAAAGAGAAATGACATTATAACTGATTCCTATAAGAATATAAGCTATCAAGACTTATTTATGAAGAAATTGAAAATCTGAACAGACCAATTGCTAGTAATCAAGAACCTCCTAACAAAGAAAAGTCCAGGACCATATAGTTTTACTGGTGAATTCTACCAAACATTTAGATAAGAATTAATGCCAATCCTTAAACTCTACCAAAAAATAGAAGAGGTAAGAACTTTTCCAAACTTATTTTACAAGGTGAACATTACCCTGATAACCAAGCCAGAGAAAGACACTACAAGAAAATGACAGGCCATTATCACTGATGAACATCAGTGCAAAAATCCTCAATAAAATATTAGCAAACCATATTCAACTGTGCATTAGAACAATCATTCACCATGATCAAGTGGGATTTATTCCAGGGATGCAAGGATGGTTCAACATCCACAAATCAATGTGATATAGTATATTAACAAAATGAAGAACCACAGTTATATGATCATCTCAATAGGACAGTCTCTTCAATAAATGGTGTTGGGAAAACTTAATTACCACTTCAAAGGAGTGAAACTGGACCACCATCTTACACCATACACAAAGGTCAACTCAAAATGGATTAAAGACTTGATCATAAGACCTAAAACTATACAACTCCTTGAAGAAACATAGGGGGTAAACTCCTTGGCAATGGTCCTGGCAATTATTTTTTGGATATGATACCAAAGCAAAGGCAACAAAAGCAAAAATAAACAAGCAGGATTACATCAAACTAAAAAGCTCATGCTCTGACCCTGTGAGAGAATAAAACATTCCACAAAAATAAATTTTTGGGGAAACTAAAAATTGCCTTGACAAACACCAAGACTTGTTTTATTAATCTGTGTGAAGGAAATATTTCTAAAATCTATAATATTTTTTTTCTTTTTTGGTAAATAACAAATGCAATTTTAAAAAATGGGGCACAGCATCATTTGTTGATTATATGTGTCTGGGATATTGTCATCAAGGTTCTAGGAAAACAAAGTTAAATCTTCTACAGGAAACTAGTGAAAGTTGATAAAAAACATTTCAATTTCTGAAATTCCCAACAGAATGCTGCTAAAAGTCAGAAGATATTTCTTTTATCACAAGTGTTTTTCCCCATGGATATTTCTATGATTTATTTATTCTGTATGTTCTTTTTTGCTTCATATGTTTCAATTTAGAGTTGTTATAACCTCAATTACAGTATTATTTCTGCTACTATACATGCCAGTGAATAGAATGTGAGAAAAAAAAGCTTCTGCACAGTGAAGGAAAACCATCAACAAGGTGAAAAGGCAATCTATGGAATGGGAGAAAATCTTTCAAATCCAATATCAAATAAGAGATTAATATCCAAAATATACAAGGAACTCGTATTACACAATAGAAAAACAGACAAACAAAAAAACCCCCACAAACAACCAAACTAAAAAATGGGCAAAGAACCTGAATAAACATTTTTGCAAAGACATACAGATGGCCAACAGACACATGAAAAGATGCTCAACATCACTCATCATCAAAGAAATGCAAATCAAAACCACAATGAGATATCACCTCACATCTGTTAGGATGACTATTATTAAAAAGACAAGAAACAAACAAACAAGACAAGAAACAACAGGTGTTGGTGAGGATGTGGAGAAATTGGAAACTTGTGCACGGTTGGTGGGAATGCAAACTGGTGTAACCACTCTGGAGAACAGTATGGAAGTTCCTCAAAAAGTTAAAAACAGAACTACCTGTAATCCAGCAATCCCACTTCTGAATATATATCCAAAGGAAATGAAACCATTATCTCAAAGAAATATCTACTCCCATGTTCCTTGCAGCATTATTCATAATAACCAAAGTATGGAAACAACTTAAGTGTCGATGGATGAATGGATGAAGAAAATAGTGTGTGTGTGTGTGTGTGTGTGTGTGTGTGTGTGTGTGATGGAATATTATTCAGCTTTAAAAAAGAATAAACCCACGTTGAGCTCCCTCCTCAGTAGGGAATCTGCTTCTCCCTCTCCCTCTGCCCCTTCTCCCTGCTCATGCTCTCTCTCTATCAAATAAATAAATAAAATCTTTAAACAAATAAATAAATAAAATAAAAAAGAAGAAAACCCTGCTGTTTATAGCAACATAGATGAACCTGGAGGACATTATAGTAAGTGAACTAAATCAGACAAAGAAAGACTAATGCATGGTAGCACTTATACGGGGATTAATAAAAAGTGATCTCACAGAAATAGAGGGTAAAACCATGGTTGCTCGGGGCTGTGGGGTGGGTGAAATGGAGAGGTTGGTAAAGATGAACAAGGCCTGAGGATGTAACAGGGTAACTATGGGTTGATAATAATGTATTGTATAACTGGAATTTGCTAAGAGAAAGAACCTAAATGTTCTCACCAAAACAAAAACCCAAGTGAGTAAGTGAGGTGAGGGATGTGTCAGCTCACTGGGGATCCTCCACACTGTGCACTTGTATCAAATCATCATGGTTTACACTTTAAACACCTTACAATATTATGTCTCAATTGTACCTCGGTAAATCTGAAAAAAAAAAAAAAAAAAACTCAGGCATACTCCTCAGTTTTCCTTAGGCCTTTTTGTGAAAATCACAAATTATTAGTTGCTCCTCAAGTGTGCTTTTCTTCCTTCTAAATTAGGGGTCTTTAAAAAATTTGTCAGACACATGGTTTAAATAAACCTTTTGTTCTATGCAAAACCAGACTTAAGGAGTTGACAGGGTTGATTCAGAGGGAAAAAATTCAGATAGGAACTGGATGTTAGGGTAAAGAACAGGGCCCAGGGGGCTATGGGGAGGAGAAGTGGGCAGAAACCGGGACCATAGTAACTCAGACCAGACGGGCAGCATGCTGGGGAATTTGTGCTTTTGTCGTTCAGAGGGGACGCAAGAAAAAATATGCATACTTGTGATTTTTATTCTTTTCCTAAGGCCAAAAACTCTTCATCATAATTTCTTTCTTTTTTTTTTTTTTTTTAAGATTTTTATTTACTCATCTGAGAGAGAGAGAGAGAACGAGTTGGGAGAAGGGCGTAGGGAGAGGAAAAACAGACTCCCCACTGAGCAGGGAGCCCTACAAAGGACCCTGGGATCATGACCTGAGCTGAAGGCAGACACTTAACTGACTAAGCCACCCAGGAGCCCCTTCATCGCTATTTCTTTCTTTTTTTTTTAAAGATTTTATTTATTTATTTGAGAGACAGAATGAGAGAGAGAGAGAAAGCACACTGAAGGGGGCGGGGCAGAGGGAGAAGCAGACTCCCCGCCGAGCAGGGAGCCTGATGTGGAACTCCATCCCAGGACTCCAGGATCAGGACCTGAGCCGAAGGCAGCCGCCCAACCAACTGAGCCACCCAAGCGCCCCCCTTCATCGTTATTTCTGTAACAACTCACACTTATTATTCAGGTTAGGGTCTTTCACTGAGGAGCTAGTCCCTAACGCAGATACAATTTTCACACAAAATTTCCCAACACAGGGTATACATTTTATTTTAGACCAAACAGTGGATACTATGTAATAGGTTTCCTCCACCCTCCACAATACTATGATTTTACTGACAAAAATAACTAAGTATTAAGCCTGGATTGTTCTTCAAAACTTCACTATTGTTTTCAATTTGATTCTATTTACAAAAGATTGGATTCAATATATCATTTTCACAAAAACCTCCCTTTTGTCTTTGAATTGGTACCATATTTGTTTTTTAGAAACATTTACGGTTTCCTAGCACTCAGTGATTTAAGAAATAATGGACTCAGTGATCAAACCAACTTTCTCAAACCATTTATCTCAAACTACTTGTTTGTACATTACAATCTCATATGAATCTTCTCTCTCATTTTGGGGAACAGAAAGTGTGTGTGTGTGTTTACACCAACATGCTAAGTTTCCCAAGTGAGATTTCTCATTTATCTGGTGAACAGCTTAAAATGACACGCAAGCGTGGCTGAGCTGATTCATTTTGTTAAACTCACAACTTGTTCTTGGTTAACCTGTTCTTGGCCTTTCCTTCACTGGCATTAATTCAGTCTTCTGTGTTTCATTATTTTTCCCTAGGAAGCTTTACCACAAATGCATCTTGTCTTTATATGCATTCTAACCACTTTTATAAATTTTTATTTCATTGTTTAAAGAAGGTTTTTAAAAAACACAAATTGGACTTTTTTTTCTGATTTTCTCTCTTTTTTCATTATGGAAAATTTAAAACATAAACAAAAGTCAAGGGAATGGAATGATTCACTGCTATGTTTTATTACCCAACTTTAACAATTAATTACTAACACATGGTCAGTCTTGTTATATTTTGTGTATTTTTGCCCTATTCTGCTGGTGTTTTTCTTGTATTTCCTTAAGACACCAACTTTATCTGCTATTGTAGTTAATATTTTGCCCTATTTTCTTGAACAACACTTGTTGTGCTAATTTTCACAGTACTGTGTTCCCTTGTTCTGTCTCCGAGGGTGTCATCCACACTTGACGATAAACATTCGGATGTGTACAAACACACATGTCAGCAAAGGACATTTTCTATTTGGGCCTTCCTGGATTACCAATAGTGAAAAACTGGTTAAACCAGCTTGACTGACACCGGAAATGTACTAAAAATAGTACGGTTTTCAAGTTCAGTAAAGGTTGAAAGTGATCATTTAAAATTTGTAGGCCATGGTTAAATCAACTCTATTCTTCTGTGTTCTTCTCTCTGTGAATGAGAGGAGCAGGGAAGCAGAGCCCGAGCCTCACTCACCATGGGAGGGGGGCTGGCTGTCTTCATTTTTATCAGTTCTTACTTTCTTATTCTCTCAAGTGTCCAGTGTTGTCCACGGAGGAATTTATTAAGGATGTGCCATGTTAGCAGGCCACGTGCCACTTGTTAGCATTTTCCACAACGAGTTAGTGATGTCGCTGGTGCAGTGGTGATTACTTTAAACTAGGTAAGACAAGTCAGAATAAATTTAACATGGTATCATATCCAGATATATGTTAAGTAATCTTCCTATAAACCTTAGTATCATTAAGCTGTGCTAATTTTTCTTTCACATTTAGCAATTTCCTAAGACTCTTTCTCTCTCTCTTTATTTTATTTTTAAGTCATCTCTACACCAAATGTGGGGCTTGAACTCTTGACCCTGAGATCAAGGGTCATGCGTTCCACTGACCAAGCCAGCCAGGCACCCCTTTTGTCTCTCTTTAAAGTCATTTTTAAGATCAGTGTTGGGAACACAGCAAAGTGGAGAGGAATTTCCTATATGCCTTGTCCCTTCAACCTCTGCATAATCCATGTCATCAGGATCATACATTTGTCACAACTGATGAACTTACATGGGCACATTGTAGTAAAAGTCCTTGCTTCCTTAGAGGTCACTCTTGGTGCTGTACGTTCTACATGTTTGGACAAATGTATAATGACATGTCTCCATCATTATAGTATCACACAGAGGATTTTCATGATTCTAAAAATCCTCTGTGCTCCACCTAGTCATCCCTCCTTCCCAACCAGTCCCTGGCAACCCCTGACGTTTTTTGTTGTCTGTATAGTTTTGCCTTTTCCAGAATGTCGTGCTGTTGGAACCATACAAAATATGGTCTTTCCAGATTGGCTTCTTTCACTCAGTGACACGAATTTAAAGTTTGTCCTTGGCTTTTCACGGCTTGACAGCTCATTTATTTTTAGCCCTGAATCATATCACATTGCCCAGATGGACCACAGTTTATTTATTTATTTACCTTGAAGAGCATCTTGGTTGCTTCCAAGTTTTGGTAATTGTGAATAAAGCTACTGGAAACATTTGTGTGCAGCTTTTTGTGTAGACATACGTTTCCAACTCCTTTGCATAAATACCAAGAAATGTGATTGTTGGATTGTGTGGTAAGGGTATGTTTAGATTTGCAAGAACCTACCAAACTGTCTTCCAAAGCGTCTGTGCCATTTTGCATTCCACCCGCGAGTGAGACCTTTGTTGCTCCACATGCCCGCCAACATTTAATGTTACCAGAGTTCTCCATTTGGGTCCTTCTAGTTCATTTGTAGTGGTATCTCATTGTCTTCTTTTGTATCTCCCCTATGACGTGTGATGTGAAGCATCTTCCATATGCATTGTTCCCATCTGTATAATTTCTTTGGCAAGGTATCTGATCAGGTCTTTGGCCATTTAAAAAATTGGGTTGTTTGCTTTCTTTTAATTGTGTTTTAAGAGTTTTTTTTGGTATATTTTGGATAATAGTCCATTATCAGATATGTCTTTTGCAAATCTTTTCTCCCAGTGTATGGCTTGTCTTCTTGTTCTCTTGACATTGTCTGTTGCAGAACAGAAGTTTTTAATTTTAATGACGTCTGGTGTATCACTTATTTCTTTCAGTGTGCCTCTGGTGTTGTATATAAATAGTTGTCACACACTGAAGATCACCTACATTTTGTTCTCTGTTCTCTTCTAGGGGCTTTACAGTTTTGCATTTTACATTCAGGTCTATGATCCATCTTGAGTTAATGTTTGTCTAGATTCATTTTGTGTTTTTTGCGTGTGGATGCAGAGTTGTTTCCATACCGTTTGTCGAAGAGCCTGTTTTTGCACTATCATACTGCCTTTCCCCATTTGTGAAAGACCAGTTGGTTATATTTGTGTGGGTCTGCATCTTGCCTCTCCTGTTCCACTGTTCTACTTGTCTCTTCTCTCAGTGATACCACACTCTCTTCATTACTATATGTTTAGAGAAAGCCTTAAAGAAGTAGTGGGAGTCTTGGAATTGTATTCTTCTCCCACACAGAATTGGCTACTCTGGGTCTTTTGTCTCTCCCTATAAACTTTACAATCAGTTCTGCTGTAACTACAAAATAACGTGCTGTGATTTTCACTGGGATTGCATAGAATCTACAGGCGAAGTTGGGAAGAACAAACAGGTTGACATTATTAGTCTTCTTATCCACAAACAAAGGTTCTCTCTACATTTATTTAGTTCTTTGACTTTGGCAGAATTTTGTAGTTTTCCTCAGATGTTTAAATATTTTTTTTAGATGTATGCCTAGGTATGCCACTTATTTATTTTTATATTTTCATACAATATTATATTAGTTTCAGGTGTATAACACAGTGATTTGACATTTATATACATTACAAAATGCTCAGTACAATAAGTGTAGTTACCATCTGTGACCATACAAAGTTATTACAATGTTATTGACTATTTCCTATGCTGCACTTTAGGTCACCATGACTTACTTATTTTATAACTGGAAGTTATACCTCCTAATGCTCTTCACCTATTTTCTTTATTCCCCTCCCCCAGCCCCTTGGCAACCACCAGGTTATTGTCTGTACTTATGAGTCTGTTTCTGATTTGTTTTGTTTTGTTTTTAGATTTCACATGTAAGTGAAATCATATGGTACTTGTCTTTCTCTCTCCGACTTATTCCACTCAGCATAATATCCTCTAGGTCAATCCAAGTTGTCACAAATGGCAAAATCTCATTATTTTTATAGCTCAGTAATATTCCATTATATAAATCACATCTCCTTTATCCATTCATCTATCGATGGACACTTAGGCAGCTTCCATATCTTGGCTATTGTAAATAATGCTGCAACAAACAAAGGGGCTCATATATCTTTTCAAGTAAGTGTTTTCTTTATGTAAATACCTAGAATTGGAATTGCTGGATTATATGGTGTTTCTATTTTTTTAAGTATGCTCCATGCCCAGCATGGAGCTCAATGTGGGGCTTGAACTTACAACCCTGAGATCAAGGCCCAAGCCAAGACCAAGAATCCGATGCTCAACTGACTGAGCCACCCAGGCACCCCTGGTATTTCTATTTTTAATATTTTGAGGAACCTCCATACTGTTTTCCACAATGGCTACACCAGTTTGCATTCCCACCAACAGTTCCTTTTTCTTCACATCCTTGCCAACACTTGTTATCTCTTGTCTTTTTGATATTAGTCATTCAGACAGCTGTGAGGTGATATTTCATTATGTTTTTGATTTGCATTTCCCTGATGATTAGTAATATTGGGCATCTGTTCATATGTCTACTGGCCATTTATATGTCTGCTATGGAAAATGTCTATTTAGGTCCTTTGCCCACTGTAATCAGATTTTTTGTGAATGTGTGTGTTTGGTTGTATGAATTCTTTGCATATTTTGGATATTAATCCCTTATCAGATACACCATTTGCAAATATCTTCTCCCATTTGGTAGGTTGCCTTTTCATTTTGTTGTTGGTTTCATTTGTTGGGCAAAGACTTTAAAGTTTGACGTAGTCCCAATTGCTTAATTTTGCTTTTGTTGCCCTTGGCCTGAGGAGACGATACAAAAGAAATTGCTAAGACCAATGTCCAAGAGTTTACTTCCTATGTTTGTTTTTTAGGATTTTTATGGTGTCAGGCCTTACATATAGATCTTTAACTCATTTTGAGTTTATTTTTTTTTATGTGGTGTTTAAAAAGTGGTTAAGTTTCATTCTTTTTCCAAATACATTTATTGAAGAGACTATCTTTTCCCCATTGCATATTCTTACCTGTTTTGCTGTAGAATAACTGATCATAGAGCATGGGTTTATTTCTGGGCTCTCTATCCTGTTCCATTGATTGATGTGCCTATTTTTGTGCCCTTACCCTACTTTTTTGATTACTATAGCTTTTTAGTATAATTTGAAATCTAAGATTGTCATACTTCCAGCTTTGTCTTTCTCAAGATTGCTTTGGCTATTTGTGTGTGTATATGTGTGGTTCCATACAAATTTTAGGATTACTTTTCTGGTTCTGTGAAAAATGTATTGGTATTTTAGTAGAGATTGCATTGAATATGTAGATTGCTTTGAGTACTATGGACATTATAAGAATATTAATTCTTCCACTCCATATGTATGCTGTATCTTTCCATTTATTTGTATCATCTTCAATTTCTTTCCTCAGTGGCCTATATTTTTCAGAGTACATGTCTTTCATCTATTCAATTAAACTTATTCTTACATATTTTATTCTTTTTGATATGATTGTAAATGAGATTGCTTCCTTAACTTCTCTTTTTTCTAGCTCATTATTAGTGTAGAGAAATGCAACAGATTTCTGTATATTAATTTTGTGTTTTGCAACTTTACTGAATTTATTTATTAGTTCTAATATATTTTTTTGGTGAAGTCTTTAGTGTTTTCTATATTTAGTATCATGTCATTTTGTGACAGTTTTAGTTCATCTTTATCAAGTAGGATGCTTTTTATTTCCTTTTCTTCTCTGATTGCCATGGCTAAGACTTCCAATACTATGTTGAACAAAAGTGGTGAGAGTAGGCATCCTTATCTTGCTCCTGATCTTAGAGGAAGAGCTTTCAGCTTTTCACTATTGAGTGTGGTGTTAGCTTTTGGTTTCTCATATATGCACTTTATTATGTTTAGGTATGTCCCCACTATTCCCACTTTCTTGAGAGTTTTTATCTTCAATGGATGTTGAATTTTGTCAAATGCATGCAATTTTTTTTGTAGTGTTTGTCTAATTTTATATCAGGGTAATGGTGTTCTCATCAAATGAATTTGGAAGCACTCCTTCCTCTTCAAATTTTTGAAATAGTTTGAAAAGAGTAGGTATTAACTCTTTTTTAAATATTTGGTAGAATTCACCTGTAAAGCCATCTGGTCCTGGACTTTTGTTGAGTATTTTTGTTACTGATTTAATTTCATTACTAGCTTTGGTCTGTTCAGGTATTCTATTTCTTGCTAATCTAGTTTTGGAAGATTGTATGTTTCTGGGAATTTATTCATTTCTATAGGTTGTCCAATTTGTTGGCATATTATTTTTCATAGAAATCTCTTATAATTCTTTCTACTTCTGTGGTGTCAGTTATAACTTCTCTTTCATTTCTAATTTTATTTATTTGAGTCCTTTCTTTTCCCTTGATGACTCTGGCTAAAGTTGTCAATTTTGTTTATCTTTTCAAAGAACTAGCTCTGAGTTTCATTTATTTTTTTCTTTTTTTACTATTTATTTCACTTATTTCCTCTCCAATCTTTATTATTTCCTTTCTTCTAGGAACTTGGGGTTTTATTTGTTTTTCTTTTTCTAGCCTTTAGGTGGAAGATTAGATTGTTTAATTGATGTTTTTCTTGCTTCTTGAAGTAGGACTGTATTGGTATAAATTTCTTTTTTATTTAAAAGATTTATTTATTTATTAGAGAGAAAGAGAGAGCACGAGTGGGAGGGGCAGAGGGAGAGGGAAAGAGACTCTCATGTAGACTCTGTGCTGAGCAGGCACGGAGCGGATGTGGGGCTCAATCTCACGACCCCAAGATCACGATCTGAGCCGAAACCAAGAACCAGACACTTAACTGACTGTGCCACCCTGGTGCCCCTGGTATAAATTTCTGTCTTAGAACTGCTTTTGCTCATTCAAAAGACTTTGGAATATTGTGTTTGCATCTTCATTTCTTGGAAAGTATTTTATGATTTTCTCTTTGATTTTTTTGTTGATCCATCAGTTATTTAGTTGCATGTTGTTTAGCCTCTATGTGTTTGTGTTTTTTCCAGATTCTTTTCTTATAATTGATCTCTAATTTCATAATGTGATGAGGAAAGATGCTTGATATAATTTCAGTCTTTTAAAATTTATTGAGAGTTGTTTAGTGGCCTAACAAGTGATGTAGTCTGGAGAGTGTTCTATGTGCATTTGAAAAGAATATGTATTCTGCTGGTTTTGAAGTATTCTGTGTATATCTGTTAAGTCTATCTTATCAAATGTGCTATTGAAAGTCACTGCTACATTACTGATTTTCTGTCATAAGGATCTATTCATTGATGTAAGTGGGATGTTAAAATCTTATATTATTATTGTATTACTGGCACTTTCCTTCATTGTATCTACTAATATTTGCTTTATAGGTTTAGTTGCTCCTATGTTCGGTGCATAGATATTTGTAATTTTTATATTCTCTTGTTGGATTGATCCCTTTATTGTTATGTAATGCTCTTATTTTGGTCTCTTATTATAGTCTTTGTTTCAAAGTAAATTTTATCTTATTTAAGTATTGCTACCCCAGCTTATTTTTTATTTTTGTTTTCATGGGATATCTTTTTTCATACCTTCACTGTCAGTCTTTTGTGTGTCTTTAGTTCTGAAATAAATTTTTTGTAGGCAGCATAATGGTCTTATATTTTTTAAATCTTTCTTTTTGGTTATCAAATTTGTGGGCATAGAATTATTTATAGTATTCCCTTATTATCTGTTTAACGTCCATGTGATCTGTAGTGTTACCTCTTGTTTTATTTATATTAGTAATTTTTGTCTTCTCATTTTTTTTTCTTAGTTAGCCTGACTGGAGGCTTACCATTTTCATTGATCTTTCAAAAACCAACTTTTGGTTTTGTTCATTTGTTTATGTTTTCATTGATTTCTGTTCTTTCTTTTTTCTCCCCTTTTGAACACTGTTTTCTTTCTTTTTTTTTTTTTTAAGATTTTATTTATTTGACAGAGAGAGAGACTGCGAGAGAGGGAACACAAGCAGGGGGAGTGGGAGAGGGAGAAGCAGGCTTCCTGCCGACCAGGGAGCCCGATGCTTAACAACTGAGCCACTCAGGCTCCCCTGAACACTGTTGATTTTTATTTGCTTTTACTTTTTAAAGTTGTCATAGACATTTTCCCAGAATGCCCTATACTTGACTTGGTAAGTAGATTTTTTCTTTCTGTTTTTATTTTTTAAAGATTTTATTTATTTATCTGACAGAGAGAGCACAAGCAGGGGGAGCAGCAGAGGGAGAGGGAGAAGCAGGCTTCCCACTGAGCAGGGAGCCCGATGTGGGGCTCGATCCCAGGACCTGGGAATCATGACCTGAGCCAAAGGCAGAAGCTTAACCAACTGAACCACACAGGTGCCCCAAAGATTTTATATTTCATACAAAGAATATACAGACATTTATTTGACCAAAGTTGTAAGTAAATTATAACTGTACTTGTGATAATACTACTAAGCTAACTTTTTCTTTTTTTGCTGCTGTGTTAAAAATACACATAACATAAAACATATTATCATAACACATTTTAAGTGTACAGCTCAGTGGGATTAAATACATTCACATTATGTAGTTGTGTAGTTGCCACCACCATCCATCCGCATAACTCTTCATCTTGTTAAACTGAAAGTATACCTATTAAACAATACTCTCCATTCTCCCCTCCCTACATTCCCTGGCAACAACCATTTACATTCTATCAATATGATTTTCACACTCTTAAGTATGTCATGGAAGTAGAGTCACATAGCATTTATCTTTTTGTGACTTGCTTAATTCACGCATAATGTCCTCAAGGTTGATCCATGTTGTACAATATTGCTGAATTTTCTTTTTTTTAAGTTAAATAATCTTCCAATATATGCATATACCACATTTTGCTCTTCTTTGCATCTGTGGATGGACATTTGGGTTGCTTCCACATTTTACTTATTATAAATAATGCTACTATGAATGTTTTATTGTGTTAAGTCATCTATTTCCTTCCCTGCCTTCTTTCTGTCTGGTTGTTCTATTCATTCTTGTGAGTGGGGTATTGAAGTCTCTAACTATCCTTATAGAACTGTCTATCTCTCCCCTTCCCAAAATATATGAAGTTTTTGCTTCATATATTTTGATGGTGTGTCATTAGGAGCATTAATTGTTCATAATTGTTATATCTTCTTGTTATATTGAAACTTCTACTTATATATGTTTTTTTTTTTTTTTTGTCTCTTGTAATCTTTTTGGATCTAAAGGCTATTTAGTATGATATTAGTAGCAACCCTGCTCTCTCTTGGTTACTATTTTCATGGAATATCTTTTCTCATACTTTTATTTCAACCTATTTCTGTCTTTAGGTCTAAGTGAGTCCCTTGTAGCCAGCATGTACTTGCATCATCTGTTTTTTTCCCATATTGTCAATCTCCGTCTTTAGATTGAGAGAACATTTAAAACCTGTGTATGTTTAAGTTAATTAATGATAATTAATTACTCTAAGCTCTATTTTTTTAGGTTAGAGATTTTTTAAGGTTTTTTTTTTTTTAGGTTAGAGATTTTTTACTTTTTTTTTTTTTTTTGGTGGTTAGATTAAGGTTCATCTGTGAATTAATTGATTCTTATTATAATATAACACCACTGAACTAGACATCTGTGAAGGGTGAATAACAACAGTAACAACAGACACCTATGAAATTATAAACCAGTGAGCTGATGCAATCAATGTGTTAAAGTTATTTGTTTACATGGCTGTCTTTATGTTGAGTCTATAATCTCCTTAAGGGCACAGACTGTATCTTAGTCATCTCTATGTGTCTGGCAAACAGTAAATGCAAATTTATTTCTCAGTGAATAAAGGAGTGAAGGAATGGATATTTAGTATATAATGTCTAAATGCAAAAACACTTATTTAGAGGACCTAAACACAGCCAACTTATTTAGAGTAAGACCATTAGTCCAGAAAACAGTGGTGGTCTTTGTAATTGCTTTTGAAGATGAAGAATCCAGGAGAGTAGTTGTTACTGTCCATTCTGTAAAGTCCTACAGGTCATGCATCAATACTTTCAGTACTACATGCATATGGTACAGACAACAGGGATGTGAAAGAACCACCTACTTGCATATTGCATGTAGAGCCATCATTTTGAGGTAACTTAAAATGGAGACATTGTCACTATTGAGGTCTTCATGTAAATTGTACTTTAAAGCAGCTGCTCTTTTGTAAACCTGTGTCCAAGATAAAGTATTTCTTCACATTAAGTGTTTCAAGAAATAAGTGGTTGTCAATTATGAAAGTAGAAATTAAAACGAGATTTTTAATGAAACTTTTCAGAAAACATTTATTTTTACATCATGTTGAATGTGAGTCTTGAGCAGTGTGAAGAGGTAAATAAAAGACTAAATTTTAAGACTAATTTTTCTTTCTGTATAAATCAGATCATGAAATATTTTTCTTTTGAAAGTGGAAAATATGGGGCGCCTGGGTGGCTCAGTCGTTAAGCGTCTGCCTTCAGCTCAGGTCATGGTTCCGGGGTCCTGGGATCGAGCCCCACATCGGGCTCCCTGCTCAGCGGGAGGCCTGCTTCTCCCTCTCCCACTCCCCCTGCTTGTGTTCCCTCTCTCGCTGTGTCTCTCTCTGTCAAATAAATAAATAAAATCTTAAAAAAAAAAAAACCAGTTACCATTCCAGTAACATTTTTTCTGCTTGTTCTAAACGTGAAGATTTTTAAAGAGCATTAAAGCATAGTACTAATATGTCTTTACTTTGACATGGATTATTCTCTTTGCCAGGTCAGAGGCTAGATATTTTATTTACTAAATGATATTTCCAAAATATGAGTAATTTACTCAGTTTCTAATTCTCCATTATTGTGTAGTTATTTAGGAAAAACTATCTCATACCCTTCAAAAAGTTGTGTATGTGTATATGTGTTTGTGTTTCCCAAAGTGCTAAAGGTGTTCGTACCAAAATTAAAGATTTTGTGTAACATTATTCTTATTCACTTAGTAATACTGTATATTAACCTGTCTCAATCTAAAAATGCATGACATATCATGAACATAAAAGAATTAAGGTACCATTTTAGACATTATTTATATATTGAACCCTGAGAAGATTAAACAGGGTTCAAAGAACTGATCAATAATTATAACAACATGCATTTTGAGTCAGAAGTGTTTGCTTTAGGTTTTTAGTATCCCTGCTTCAAAGCTATTTCATTTTCTTTAGACTTATGGAATAAATTTGGATTAGATCCATGTGATAAAATCTGAGAAAATAAATCATCAGAATTCCAGATTTCCTGATCAAAACTGATAACAGAATGAGTGGTTATTAATGAAGGCATTCAAGCCTTAGTCATGGGCTCCGAGTCATCCAAGACCCCTGAAGCAATAGGGGGGCAGATATGCTGGACAGAGTCTGGGCTACTTCCCAACTGTCTTTGCATTGTAAGTGTTCAGAGTTGCCCATGGAGGATGTCTTGTCCAATTCTCTTCATCACCAAAGAAGAAACTAATGGCCGAACCACACCACACTGCTGGCTCCTAGTCTAACGTTTTCCCATCTAATTTTTGAGAAATTATACCAAAATGGAATAATTTTCTAAAGAATGATTTCAGTTATGACTGAGAAACTAACAAGACTATTGAAAATACCCGATAATAATAATTTTAATGGAAAATTTTGTTTTGTGTTTATTTTTATTTTTATTTTTATTTTTTAAAGATTTTATTTATTTATTTGAGAGGGAGAATGAGAGACAGAGAGCACGAGAGGGGAGAGGGTCAGAGGGAGAAGCAGACTCCCTGCTGAGCAGGGAGCCCGATGTGGGACTCGATCCCGGGACTCCAGGATCATGACCTGAGCTGAAGGCAGTCACCTAACCAACTGAGCCACCCAGGCGCCCATTGTTTTGTGTTTAAATAGAAATCAATTCACTGGTTTAGGGTCATATTTATTTTGTGGCACAACATCCTCAAGTTCTTGTTTTTGCACTATATTTTCCCTGAAAACTACTTAAACACCAATATTCCTTACTTAGGAAACCATTAACTAGGAATCCAAATCCGAGTCCTAATAACCTGCGTCTTGATGTCTTAAGATCTACTTTCAAGAATTTACTGTGTATCTGCACATTAAAAAAAAAAAAAAAAAAAAAAAAAAGCTGACTAAAGTAGCAGAGGGTATGTGAAAAGGTGCTTTTATAAAATTTTTGTGCAGAAGCACTTGTGAGAGAGAGCTGGGGGTAAAGTTGCCAGAAGTGAAGACATCATTTCCATCAGAACCCACTGTCTTCATTTTGAGAAATTTACCTGGATGGATCTTACAGTTTGCAATCTGCCTTTTTTGTTTTATTTTGTTTTAATTAAGGTTATGCTCAAGGTGGGGCTTGAACTCATGACCCAGATAGCAAGAATCACATGCTCTGTAGACTGAGCCAGCCAGGCACCCCCATGATCCATCTTTCCTGGTGAGAACTTGGAGATCTCCTAAAATCATTGAGACTTTGCAGACTGAGAGCTTTGTTTCTGTGCTCAGACATTGCTTCTGTAAGGTGGTCTTTTTTTTTTTTAAAGCTTTTTATCTTTTTTTAAAAAATATTTTATTTATTTGTCAGAAAGAGAGAGAGCACAAGCAGGGGGAGTGGCAGGCAGAAGGAGAAGCAGACTCCCCATGGAGCAAGGAGCCTGATGCGGAACTTGATCTCAGGACCCTGGGATCATGACCTGAGCCGAAGGCAGACGCTCAACTGACTGAGCCCCCCAGGCGTCCCTGAGATGTTCTTTCTGAGAGATCTGTTGGGGTCTGTTGGGGCCTCCCCTGCCAGTGCTAATGGGTTTCAATGATATAATGCTGGGTGATGTTTGGAAGAAAGTGCTATTTACTAGCAAAATGCACACTGTAACCTTCCTCCTCCAGCCCTGTTTTTATGGGAGAAAACAGAGAAGCTGCTTCAGGGTGGGAGCGGTCTCGAAGCTGGCATGGTGAGTGTCAGCAAGTGGTCCCTGAATTTCTCCCTCAATTGCTGTCAGCTAGCTGTCAGGCTTCTGTTAGGCTGAGAGGTCACAGAAACCAAGGTCTGGAGGTAAAAGTGTCCAGGCATGAGAGTGATTGTAGAAGCAATGTGGGGAGAGGGAAAATGGAAGGGGAGAAGGTAGAGAGGAGATGAAGGAGATGAATTTCAGAAAAACAACAGCAATGCCTAACGGGGATTTTAATGAAGTTCAGTGTTGGGTGTACTATAAACCTTTCTTCTCCTCTTTCCATGAAAATTGTAAAACCCGCCTCACTGGCTAAGGCATTGGAAATCTAATCTTTGGATAGGATGAGGCATCTTCTTCTTTAATAAACAAATTCATGTAGATCTTGGGCAGGTAACTGAGGCTCACACTTTAGGGAACATTGCATACTGATGGTGGGATCACTTGATGTAGAAATTGGATAGCAGGCAGCCCAACTGCCTGTTAGTGAATAATGAGTTGTCTGTCATTTGAGGTGATGGCATGGACTGAGCAGATACATTGCAGTGAGAATTCAAAAATCAAAAGAAAAGTTGTTTCCATTTAAGCTTATAAATCGCAAGCATTTTTGTGTTTTTATACTGCTTAAATCTGTTATGTCAATGGTCTTGATAAACCTAACGGGTAGAAATGACCAAGTTAAAAAAACATTTTAAAAAAGATGCCTACTTTGTGCCAGGCAGTATATTAGCCCTTTCACATAGGTATTGGTACCCCAGGGTACTGAGGCACAGAAGCTTTCATTACTTTTTCCAAATTTACAGAGAAAGAAAGTGCCAGAGCCAAGAGGTAAATCAACTTTTCTGACCTCAATCCAGCGCTTTACTAGGTAATATGCCGATTCTTAATTTGAAGCTCCAGAACATAGACTAACTTCTCTGTTCTGAGTTGGCTATGCATATTGCACAGGGAGATTGCAGGCAGTGAATATGCTTGGACTTT
Source organism: Leptonychotes weddellii (assembly GCF_054177405.1). Lineage (NCBI taxonomy): Eukaryota > Metazoa > Chordata > Mammalia > Carnivora > Phocidae > Leptonychotes > Leptonychotes weddellii. Next base: position 35,983,809 of record NC_138373.1, on the reverse strand, counting down.
CTAGTTAATTCTCTGCCATGTTGATTTACCATCTTCATGACAGGGAGAGGATACTCCAAAAGCCACATCCATGACCCAAAAATTTGAGGCCTATTTTGGAAAACACCATCTGTGTGACCATCACTGTCCTAGGTTATTTAGGCAGGGTGGTGAGCAAAACAAACAAGGTCTCTATTCTCATGGAGCCTGCATTCTAGTGCAGGAAGACAGAAAATAAACATGAAGAAAGATAGGAAATATAATTTGAGATAATGGTAAATGATGTGAAGTAAATAAGATAGTATAGTATAGTGGACTAGGAAGTGACTGGAGAAGGTGATACTAAAACATTGTGGAAATTAGTATCATAAATAGTGACTCATCTTCCCATTAACACTCTCTAGACCTCCTTGCTTTGATTTACCATTACTTTGACAACAGCTCTTTCTCTGATGTGTGATATTTGCCTTGATAAATTAAAATTTTCTTGGAAGATTGATCTGTAAGTATCTAAGTCATAAATGAGATGACAGGGCGCCTGGGTGGCTCAGTTGGTTAAGCAACTGCCTTCGGCTCAGGTCATGATCTTGGAGTCCCTGGATCGAGTCCCGCATCGGGCTCCCTGCTCGGCAGGGAGTCTGCTTCTCCCTCTGACCCTCCTCCCTCTCATGCTCTCTGTCTCTCATTCTCTCTGTCTCAAATAAATAAATAAAATCTTTAAAAAAAATAAAAATAAAAATAAAAATAAATGAGATGACATATGGGGAAAGTTTGTAAATATTAAAATCCTATGCTTATGCTAAGTAAAAAAACAATGTGGCTTCCCCCTCCCCTGACTTTCATTGTCATCTTTAACAATTAAAATCAATGCTATTGGATAGAGATACCCAGTCATAAAGGAAGAATGACTTTGACCCTGGGCAGCAGCAATATTTTGCAGTAGCACTTTATTCCATTAGCTTCAACTGAGTGTTGACTTTAGAAGAGGGATAATAAATGATACTATACTCATAGTCAGAGAAGGGACTAGAATTGGTTATTTTATATTTCAATTAATACATATGTATGTGATAAATATTTATGTATAGTGACCATTCACTTGGCAGTCATTCTTCAAAATCCTATTACTCTCATGTAGTCAGACAGTATTGTAGAAGACTGCACTTTATCCTCAGTGGAAGAACACCCCTCCACAGTCTTGCACAGGCTAGCATTCAGTCAGTTATCTCTATAACCTGACATTACATCCTGATGATACTGCTTGGCTTCCCCATACATAGGAAATCCCAGTATTTGCTAGCTTTGATTTGCTCTGGTAGTAAGTCATTCAAATCAAAGAACTCGGCAAACCTCCTCCTGGAAGACTGTAATATTGACACATCTACTGGAAAGCTATGCTCCTGAAGGGACACTTTGCTTGTGCTATGGAGATGTTCCCAATAGTGAAAAACAGCCTGTGTGGGCTTCTCTGCTGAGTATTCAAGCCGTCTGTTTAAGTTCAGTTCTTTGTGAAGGACAGGACTGGATATCACAATATGTCAAACTTGTATAATGCTTCCACTTTCATCCCCATTTATTCTACCCATTCTGTAAAGAAGGCACTCAACCATTTTTGGAATGCCCTTAACATAACATGACTCTTTGAAAGAGCTTTATATTTTCCCCTCCTCCAGGAAGTTCTTTACTCAGTGGAATTAAATGATGATTTCACTTCTCACTGAATGATAAAGTTAATAATCTGTCTGTAGGAAAACATACATAAGGACTTGAAAGCTAACACAAGAAGGTGGCTTGTGCTCTCTTGCTACCTTGGAATCTTCCTAGTGATAGAGATAAATTATAATGAAAATGCAACATATCACAATTTATGGGATGGAGTGAAAGTAATACCTAGAGAAAAATTTATAGTTGTAAACATCTACCTTAAAATAATGAGAAAGATCTCAAATCAATAACCTAACTGTTCATCTTTAGGAGTTAGCTAGCAGAAGGAAGGAATCACTGTAACAGAAATGAAGAATGCCTTTTGATTGGCTAACCAATAGGCTGAACTAAGCTACGGAGAGAATCAGTGAGTTAGAAGAATGGTTAATAGAAAATGTCAAAACTGAGATGCAAAAGACAAAAGAATTAAAAAGACAGAAGAGAATATCCAAGAACCCTGGGGCAATTTTGAAAGGCGTAATATATGCCTAGTGGAAATACCAGAAAGAGAAGAAAGAGAAAAAGAAGTCAAATAAATATTTTACAGTAATTGCTTCAAAGTGATTGAGAATTTTCCAGATTTAGTGATAGTCCCTATATTAGTTTGCTAGGTCAACCATAACAAAGTTCTGCAAATTGTATGGCTTAAAGAATGGAAAAATATTGTGTAGTTTCAGAGTCTAGAAGTGTGAGATCAAGGTATCAGCAGCATGGGTTCTTTTTGAAGGGCATGAGGAAAAAAATCTGTTCCTAGCCTTTCCTGTAGCTTCTGGTGGTTTTCTGGCAACCTTTGTCATTCCTTCTTGTAGAGGCATCAATGCAATGTCTGTGTCCATCTTCACACTGCATTCTCCGTTTGTCTTTATGCCAAGATTTTCTCCTTTTATTTTATTATTTATTTTTTAAAAGATTTTATTTATTTATCTGAGAGAGCGAGGGAGAGCAAGCACAAGAGAGAGAAAAGCAAGCATGAGAGAGGGAGAGTGAGCACCAGAAGCAGGGAGGCAGAGGGAGAGGGAAAAGTAGGCTCCCTACTGATCAGGGATTCTGACTTGGGCTGGATCCTGGGACCCTGGGATCATGATCTGAGCTGAAGGCAGAGGCTTAACTGACTGAGCCACCCAGGCACCCCATGCTGGGTGTCCTTTTAAAGGGAGAAAATTTGGGGATGCCTGGGTGGCTCAGTCAGTTAAGCCTGACTCTTGATTTCAGCGAAGGTCATGATTTCAGGGTTGTGAGGTCCAGCCCCACGCCAGTGTGGAGCCTGCTTAAGATTCTCTTTCTCCCTTTCCCTCTGCCCTTCCCCTTGCTAAATATCTGTATCTATATCTATATCTATATCTATATCTATATCTATATCTATATCTATACCTATATCTATATCTATCTATCTAAATTTATTTTACTTCAGTACGTGTGTCCAGTCCCTTTCCATCCAGACAGTGCTAGGTGACACATCAGAATCAACAATCCCTGAGACTCCCCGTGCATGGTGTTCTCACCCGGAGGAGCATGGCTGGGGGAGACAAGACAGCAGGGCGGGGCGGGGGGGGGGTCAGGTCTCAGGGGAGCTCTAGAACAGCTCTGTCCCTGTTCCTTCTCTGTCCCGGGAGAGGAAAACCCCAGAACAGCAAGGAGAGAACCAGCAGGAGGAAGAGGTCCCCGGATGGCTAATTGGTCTGCTTGTTTTTCCTTATTTAAGGTTTCATTTTATTAATGTGTATTTTTACTACAAAATCACCCATTTCCTCTAGGTTTCCAGTCTGATGCAATAGGTTTCTCTTATTTGACCTTTAATTTATGCTCTTTTTCTATTTTTCTTCAGAATTGTCCAATTAATGAACAAATATTGATACATTATTATTTACTCAAGTCCGTATTTTATTCAGGTTTGCTCTGTTCTACCTTTTTGTGCTCCAGGATCCCGTGTAGGGCACCACGTGACATGCGGTCATCACGTCTCTTTAGGCTCTCCTTGGCTGTGACAGTCCCTCAGATTGTCTTGTTTTAATGACCTCAGCAGTGCTGAGGAGAACTGCTCAGGTATTTTGTAGAGTCACTCACTGGGATTTACTTGATGTTTTCCTCATGATTAGACGGGGATTATGGGTTTTGAGGAAGCAGATCACAGAAGTAAAGTGCTCTGTCATCACTTTGTATCAAGGGAATGTGCTCTGGAGGCCACTTGTCACTGTTTGTGTTAACGTTGGTCACCTGGCTGAGGCAGCGTTGGTCAGGCTTCCCCACCGTGAAGTTACTCTTTCTCATGTGTGTACGATGTGTCTTCTTGAGCAGGAAGACTCTATGTGGAGCCCACACTGTGGGAGAGGGAGTTAGCTCCTCCTCCTTGATGGATGGCTGAGTGTCTACATCTATTATTTGGAATTCTGCATAGGACAGGTCTATTCAACCCCATCTGTAAAAACAAAACAAAACAAAACACAAAAAACAAAAAACCAACCAAACAACCAAACAAAAACCTATGTAATTTGTTAATAGAAATGCAACTGAGTCATTTAAAAGATTACATTGCTTTATTGAACAATTCATGAATCAGCAGGATCCCATCTAGCAAATAGAAAGGAGCTCCCTTGAGCTACAAGGAAGGAAAGGTTTTTAAAGGCAGAGAGGGAATTGAAAAAAGGAAATTATTAGCAAAGGATGCATTTTTTTAGGCAAGGTCACCCTCCTAAGGGGACCAGAAGGGGCCATTCGATACATTTTCCAGGTTGACTGGTTAAAAGTTACATGGGGTGTATGTGTGTGAAATTGCAGTTAGGTTAGGTAGCAAGTCTTGGTTTGCTGGCTTGGGTCTCTTAACACAAGTGACTCCATTTTGGGCCTATGGTTTCCTTTAACCAAATCATTTATTTTTACCAGTGTGGGTACCAGGGTAGTCATTTTAGGTCTTTGGTTTTCTCCAGCACCTCAGCGTGTGGCCACTGGTTCATTGCTGCTTTGGCAATTGAGAGTGCTTTCCATTGGCTCCTGTTTGCCTTTGACATATTTCCATCTTTGTGGGGTTTTTTCTTGGTACCTCCTTACTTTCTGTTACTTCAGGATCATCCTGGTTCCTATATTTACTGTCTCAGTCCTAGTGTCAGCAATTTCTTCAAAGAGCCCTGGTTCCTTTTTATTAGAGAATGGTATTAAAGTCTCACCTGTGGGAGCTAAATGTGCTCAGTGGATGATGCAAGGCAATATATACATGTATTCCAACCTATGTAAAACACACCTAATTATAAAGATTTCAAAGTGGAATTGTCTGTATCCATATTAAGCTAAAGATAGAGTTTACGCTGATGTCTCCAACCTGGTCTGTCACCAGATGGAGATTGTGATCTCCCTTTGCTGATCTGTAACTTCCCACTGCAACAGTGACTAACTGGCTCCCACGACCTGCCATGTATTTAATTCATTGCTCTGTTCCAGATTACAGATGTGGTGTCATTAGAACTGTTAGCTACCACCCTGATGGGAAAGAACTTTATAAAATAATGTTCCCTCTACTCTTTTAGGCTCTTGGCTGAGACCCCTTCTTGCAACATAAGATTAACAGGAGAAAAACAAACAGCAGCTTAATTACATATTGCATGTATATGTCCTGTATACACAGGAGATACTCAAGAGAGCTGAATAACTTCCCCAAATGGCTCAGCCATCACCCTACAGGCCATCTTTGGTTAAAGTAAAAAAGAATTTGGGTGGTGGGAAGGCCAGTTAAGGGAGGTCATCAGGCCAAGCACAGTAAATGAGGGTATGGTTGTTTTGCAGATTTAAGTCTGTGCCTTCTCCTTTGGTAAGAGTTCTTGAGATTTAGTCATTCTTCTGTTCCTGGGACACTTTACAAATGGAGCTTTCCTTTATAAATGTAAATTTTGCTCACTAAAGGGCAATTTCTACTCAGTTTTTAGAGATTGTCCTGTGTCTGCTGTTTCGTAAAATTAATTATCCCCAAATAATCCTTGTGCCAGAGAGGCATATTTTGGGGTGGCATATTCTGCCTCCTTCACATGGATGCACCCTCGTTTGCTTATGGATTCATCTACTGAAGGACATCCTGATTTCTTTAAGTTTTTAACCATTATGAATAGAGCCGCTGTGCACATTGTGTGTGAGTTTTTGTTTGAAATAGTTTTTCAAATACTAGAAGTCTGGTTTTTGGATCCTAAGGTGGGACTTATTTGAAAAAAACTGCCAAACTGCCTTCCACAGTGGCCATGTGTGTGATGAGGTTTTGGAATATAAGTGAGGTTGGGTGGGGTGAGGTCCCAAGCGGACCACTAAGAAATAATTCTTGAGATGTCTTTGGTGCAAAAAGGTGATTTTACTAAAGCATGGGGACAGGCCCCGTGGGCAGAAAGAGCGGCTGCACCGGGGTTGTGAGGGGTGGCTGATTATATACTTGGGAGTTGGGGGAAGTAAGGGAAAAGGTAGGTTTCAAAAGAACTTTCATATGCTAAAGAAGACCTACAGGATACCGGAAGCCTTGCCATTGTCAAGTTAAGGTTGTTTACCCCTCGAGCAAGGCATTAACATTAAGATAGTTGGGAGATTCCTGGAAGAATGTCACACTTGTCCCACAGGAGTGGGGGGTGAGGGAGTGTCAGCTTCTGGTTTGTCCTCAGCTTGCCTTCTGTTCCCTCATCTTGTGCATTCCCCCATCATGAAGGAGTGTTTCTTTCATCTCTCACCCTCCAGGAACTGTTATCCTCATTTTTTTTTTTTTTTGGAGTTTAGCATTTCTGTGTGCAGTGCTATCTCATTGTTGTTTAAATTTGTAATTTCTCAATGATAGAAGATGTTGAACGAAGTTTTGTATTCATATTTACTATCTGTACATCTTTGTCCAGGTGTCTGTTGAGATCTTTACCCATTTTCACCCAGGTTGTTTTCTTATTGTTTAGTCCTGAGTTTTTTGTATAGTTTGAATACAAATGCTTTATCAGATATGTGTTTTGCAAACATTTGCCCCCAGTTTGTGGCTTGTCTTTTGGGTCTCTGAGCAAGGTTTTTCATAGAGGAGAAGTTTTACTTTTATAAAGTACATGTTATCAATTTTTTTTTTCTTTTGTGGATTGGTTTTTAGTGTTGTGTGTTAAAACTCATCACCAAATCCAAGGTCATGTAGATTTTCTTTCATGTTTTAGCCTTCTAGGTATTGTGATAGTTTTACATTCTAAATTCATCTACAGTTTTGAGTTAATTTTGGTTTAAGTTGCAAACTTTGTGCCTATATTTCATTTCATTCCATATGGTTTCCAATTAAATATTCCTTAACCATTTCTGGAGAAGTCAGGGGATATTTGTCTCCATTTCAGTTTGAATTTCCAAAATTTAATGGATTCAGCTGGATCCTGGAAGGGGGCAGATGCTTCCACTGAACTCAGTGCACCGCATCCTGCACTGCCCCCACCTCCCGCAGGGGGCGCCCGAGTCCCACTCGCCCACCCAATTGGGGCATGCGCGCTCAGCCGGCCTTACCTCTGCTGCGCTCACCCGAGCTGCACAGCCTCTTCAGGACCCGCTGTGAGGCTTCAGGAGGATGTTTGTCCGCGCCCACGCTGACAGGACCTGCTGTGGAGACTTCTAGAGGACATGGGGAGGTGTCCACACTGACAGGACCCGTAGTGGAGGACGTGGGTCCGCGTCCACACCGACAGGACCCGCTGTAGAGGATGTGGGTCTGGGTCCACACTGACAAGACCCGTTGTGGAGGATATGGGTCCGCGTCCTCGCTGACAGGACCCGCTGTGGAGGATGTGGGTCCGGGTCCACACTGACAAGACCCGCTGTGGAGGATGTGGGTCCGGGTCCACACCGACAAGACCCGCTGTGGAGGACATGGGTCCGCGTCCTCGCTGACAAGAACGCTGTGGAGGACATGGGTCCGCGTCCAAACCGACAGGACCCGCTGTAGAGGATGTGGGTCTGGGTCCACACTGACAAGACCCGTTGTGGAGGATGTGGGTCCGCGTCCTCGCTGACAGGACCCGCTGTGGAGGACATGGGTCCGCGTCCACGCTGACAGGACCCACTGTAGAGGATGTGGGTCCGGGTCCTCTCTGACAGGACCCGCTGTGGAGGATGTGGGTCCGGGTCCACGCTGACAAGACCCGTTGTGGAGGATGTGGGTCCGCGTCCTCGCTGACAGGACCCGCTGCGGAGGACGTGGGTCCGAGTCCCCGCTGAGAGGACCCGCTATGGAGGACGTGGGTCCGCGTCCACGCTGACAGGACCCGCTGTGGAGGATGTGGGTCTGGGTCCACACTGACAGGACCCGCTGTGAAGGATGTGGGTCCGCGTCCATGCCGACAGGACCCGCTATGGAGGACATGGGGCCGCATCCACGCAGGACACACTGTGGAGGACGTGGGTCTGCGTCCACACCGACAGGAGCCCCGGCCTCCTCAGGACCCGCTGTGGAGACTTCGGGGGAATGTGGGTCCACGTCCACGCTGACAGGAGTCCGGCCTCCTCAGGACCCGACGCCAGAGGAGAAGGTGAGGAGAAGCCGTCTGAGCGGGGACTGCTGAGGGGGTCCGTGCTCACAGGACCCTGCGGACGAAGGGCGCACTGTGTAGACGGTGGGGTTTCCGTGGCTTTGTGTGCGGTGACGTGGGGTCCCGGGGGTGCTGTGCGCGGGGCTGTCGGTTCTCCCCTTTCTGGGCTCGGATCTGCTCTGCGGGGTGAGCGACTGTGTTTATGCGCACCCGGATTCGGTTCCTGGGGCTCCTCCAGCGGTCTGCGGTCAGGGAGTGGACACCCACCGCGGTGCTCGTGCTCCCCCGGCCTCGGCCCTGCCGGGTTCTCCCCGAGTCCACACCCGCTTCAGGGTTGTTGTTTCGGTGTCGGGAAAGTTCGGTAGCGCCGGCGCGGACTCTGCAGGCGGCTTTGGGGAGAGTAGATATTTTCACAGTGTCGGTTCTTTCATGAGCACAGTGTCTTTCTGTCCCCGTGTGTCTCCCTCGATGTCTGTCATCAGTATCTCACGGGTGTCAGAGAACAGGTCTGTCACCTCCTTGGTTAAATTTATTTCTAGATATATTGTTCTTTTTGATGCAGTTGTGAATGACATTGTTCTCCGTATTTCTCTTTCTGATGGTTTGTTATGAGCACATAGAAATGCAACTGATTTTTGTGTATTGATTTTGTTCCTTGCAAGTTTATTGAATTTATTAGTTCTGTTAATCTTAAACTAAAACTGCCAGTTATTTTACCAGCAAAATGGGTTTATTTGGGAATAGCAGAGACTTGGAATCCGGGACAAGCAAGGTACGGCCACATCACAGGCAAGTGCAAGAAAGAAAGGAGAGGAACATTATTTCTTGGAGAAGGAGGAGGAAGTTGGGAGGGTTGTTTTGAAGAAAAGTCCACTGGAGAAAAGCCCGGGTTCGGGGTGATGGAGGGTTCTCCCTGGCTGAGCTGCAGGGGTGGAGGATTTCTTGGAGAAGATGAAACCTACATCTTTCTCTCTGGGGCCTGTAACTGATGAGTCTCTCCTGTGGAGGCTTCTAAGGCTGGGTCTGTAATTGACAGTTGTTCCTGTAACTGACCGAGTGGTAGGCTCCCCCCTCCAGCCTCCCCTTCTGGCATCCCCAGTCCACTTTACTGAGGTTTCCCTTCATGCGTTTTCATAGTTCTAACCAGTTTTTGGTGGAGTGTTGTGGAAAATTGGAATTCCAAATCCCACTGCTTCTACTGCACCCAAGACACAGTGGCCGCCGATTTAATCCTCCCAGGAGTCTCTTGCTAACATGTGGCCTCCTACAAGGGTGAGTGGCCTCTCCACCGTGGGTGAACTGGATCTGGGAGGGCTTGGCCTCCATCACGAAGTTTGATGTCATCTTTGCTTCTGTGACCTGGTGCTATCATGGTTGTTTGGAAGAGTAATTGACTCTGCAGTGATTACAAAGTGCAGTAAACCTGTCACCGCAGCACAAATACGCTTTATCTCCACACTCAGACCCCCCAGTTGTCGTTTCCTTACCACATTTGCCACTTCACATGGAATACTTCAGTGCCTTTTACCCCAAACAGGGACAATGTTCCGCGGATGACCACATAACCTGAAATGAGATCATTACACTTTCCACATTTTAATAATGACCACAGATCCACTTCAACTGTGTCCACCTGCCTGACTGAAATGTCTTTTACCATTCTCCAGTTTCCTTCTTCTGGTTAGGGTGAGGGTTAGGCATTAGAGGTTAGGAGCTAAGGATATGGTTTAGGGTTTAGGATTAGGGTTAGTTTAGGGATAAGGTGAGTGTCAGGCTCAGAGTTTGTGTTCAGCGGGTCGCTGAAAGTGTAGGTTCGCTGGGATTGGCCCGGGTTTGCCTTCAGATTCTCCTGCTCTGCATCCTTTCTGGAGGCCCAAATGGCACCATTTCCTTCTGGATGGCAGGCTGAGTCCTGTGGTAGGGCTCAGGTGTCCCCAATCCCAGGGGACTGGGAACCAGGCCTTTGGGGATGGACCTCTCAGTACCCGACCTAGGGTTAGGGTTAGGGCCTAGGGGCATGGCAGGCCCGATCTGCCAACTGTTTGGCAAGCTTCCCGAAGGGCTGAGTTGAGGGTGTGGGTTAGGGTGAGTGTCAGGCTCAGGATTTGGATCCAGGGGGCCACTGAAAGTGGGGGTTCACTGGGATTGGCTCCGGTGGGCATTCAGATTTCTCCTGCTCTGAATCCTTTCTGGAGTTCCAAATGTGGCACAGTTTCTTTCTGTGCTGCAGGCTGAGTCCTCTGGTACTGCTCAGGTGTCCTAAATCCCTCAATCTTTGGAGCCAGGTTTTTGGGGCAGGTGGTGTCAGAACCCAACCTAGGGTTAGGGTTAGGGTCCAGGAGAATGGAAAGTCCAAACTGCTGGCATTGTGGCGACCTTCATGGAGGGCTGAGTTTAGCGCGAGGGTTAGGGTGAGGGTCAGGGTTGGGGTTGTGTCTAGGGGGCTGCTGAATGTGTGGGTTAGATTTTGTTTTAGTTTTTGGGGGCCAATGTCTGGGGTGGAGTGACCGGGGATCTGTGGACCAGGTGTGTGGCAGGGGATCCTGGGAGCAGAGGGGCCGGGGGGAAGGCAGGGGTGGTGGAAGGGGTGGTGAGGGACCGGGGTCAGGGACCCAGGGGTTGGGGTAGCAGTGGCCTGGATCAGGTTGGTGGTCAGGGCACCCTGGGGTGGAGGGGCTGGGCTAGTGGGGTGGGAGTGCGGGAAATGGGGCAAAGGGGCTGGTGATCCGAGGCCTTGGGGCGGTGGGGCCTGGGCTTTGGGGGCAGGGAACCAGGGGGCCTGGGGGCCAGGGGCTGGAGGGATGGGGTGGGTGGTGGTGATGGATCCAAGGGTGGAGGGGCTGGGACCCCTGGGATGGTATGGAGGACCCCTGGCGGAGGGGTGCAGGGGCCAGGGGCATGGGGGAGGGGGACCAAGGCTTGGGTCTGTGAGCGGGCAGTCACTGCCCCTCTGTGCACCTAGAATCGGGTGGCCCGAGTCAGAGTGGGCAAGGGGGACAAGCCGGTGACCTACGAGGAGGTGCAAGCACCGCATTACATCGCCCACTGCAAGGGCTGGCTGTCGCTGCACACAGGTGAGGGGCCGCGGTGCCTGGGGCCCCGGGGATGAAGTTCTCAGTCATGGCTATCACACAAACACCAGATAAACATGAGCGAGAGGCTTGATTCAACTCCTCATTCAGAGGTTTTCATTCTCAAGATTTCGTATTCCCGAATCACTGTGGGATGTGGGCGGAGCAGGCACCCCGCACACACCTTCCCTACTGAGGGCGCTGCCTTCTTCTTTCTGCTCATGCTGTAAACGAGTTCTTTTCGAGATCCATTAGTGCCCTGTGTTTACAGTTTTGTGCTTTTTGTGGGTGATTTCAATGCCATAAAATAGCCCTAATGCTGAAGTGTGAAGCACAAGAAGGGTGTGACGTACACTGGGGAGAAAATATGCATGTTAAGTAAGCTTCCTTCACGCACGAGTTATGATGCTGTTAGAGAGTTCAGTGTTAATCAGTCACGTGTATTAAACAAGGGGTCTTTAAGCAGAAACACACACGAAACAAGGTTATATATTGATGTGTTGATCAAACTATCTCAACCCAGGGCATGCAGAAACTTAACTCTGTGTTTCCTCTAGGAGCGAGGGTTCAGTGTTCCCTAACTCATTGCTCATGGTAACTTTATAGAATGTAACTACTGGGAACTAAGGAGAATCAGCTGTGTTTTGTTCAGTATGAGGCTTCTCAACTTGAGTTGTCTGTCTAGAGAACTTAAAATACAGATTCCTGTCCCCCTCCCTTTTCAGGTTGTTTCTTTTCTTTTCTTTTTTAAAGATTTTGTTTATTTATTTGACAGAGAGAGAGACACAGTGGGAGAGGGAACACAAGCTGGGGGAGTGGGAGAGGGAGAAGCAGGCTTCCCACCAAGCAGGGAGCCCGATGTGGGGCTCGATCCCAGGACCCCGGAACCATGACCTGAGCCGAAGGCAGATGCTTAACGACTGAGCCACCCAGGTGCCCCTCAGGTTCTGTTTCTAAGGTCTGGGGCTGGGTGTGGCAGTCTGGGGATGGGTGTGGAGGTCTGGGAATGGGTGCGGAGACTCTTCACGCACACTGTAGGAGGTATAGGAGTTTCAGGATCTGGGGATGGGTGTGGAGGTCTGGGGCTGGGTGTGGAGACTCTTGAGGCATACTGTTAGAGGTGTAGGAGTTTCAGGATCTGGGGATCTGGGGATGGGTGTGGAGACTCTTCAGGCATACTGTTGGAGGTGTAGGAGTTTCCGGATCTACACTGAGAATCCACTGGTTGAGGCCATGGCCCTGGATGGTGAGAGAGCTCATGTCCCCAGTCTCAGAAGTAGCTGGTGGCCTCATCTCCCTGGGCCAAGGGATGGCCAATGCTTCTATAAACATCCAGAAAGAGTGGGAAAGAGCTAGACAGGAAAGGATCATCTGAGTTTTATGCCCTGCTAAGGCCTCAGTCTTCCCTTTGCAAAACCAGGATAACCAAAATCCCTACTTAACAGGATTTGTTTGTGAATGTAATGAAATAATGTACTTTGAACTTTAAAGTGTTATTATTTTTATTCCACTTGTAGAAGAAGAGAGAAGAAGCCATGGTGGGGGTGGACTTGAGTGCCCAGGCTCTTGGATGTTACCTCTGGAGTTTCTGCTGAGTCTTCAAGGTGCCCTTTTCCTTTTAGGTAACCTGGATGGGGAGGATCATGCTGCAGAGTGAACAGTGGAGGATATTTTCCTTCGAAAGTTCATGTGGGGCACCTTCCCAGGGTGTCTGGATGACCTGCTGATCCTAAAGCGCCGGGCTAACCAGTTGGAGATCCGTGCCCTGGTCCTAAGGCAGCTGCCTGCACACAAGTTCTACTTCCTGGTGGGCTACAGTGAGACTCTGCTGTCCCACTTTTACAAATGTCCCATCCGTCGTCTGCACCTCCAGACTGTGCCCTCCAAGGTCGTGTATAAGTACATCTAAGACAGTCACCTTTTCTGCATCAGGCTCTAGCCTGTGAAGGACAGAACCATGTGGGAAAGGAGTAAAGTAGAAATGGGGAACTACGTCCCCTCACTGTCTCAAGGATTCCTTTTCAAAGCTGCTGTTGAATAAATAGACCTTCTGTCTTGCCTCTTGGTTTGTGTTTCCTCCTTAGAGAAGAGAACTCGGGTAGGGTTTCTTTGAGGATGCTCCAAGGCTCCCCAAAAGGCTGCCAGTTGTTTGAGGTTTCAGTAATAGCTACAGTGCAATGAGTCTCTTGTCACTTTACCAGGAACTTTACCTGGAGCTCTTTGTTTTCTCTCAAAGTGGAAAAATCCATTTTTGGTCATTATAAATAAACATTAAGTTTTTAAAATTTGAAACAATATGGACACGTGTCAAGTCAACCATGAAAGTTTCTTGTAATTCTTTCACAGAGAGAACTACTGTGAACAGTTTATTTCCAGATGTACTTTTTCTCTCCAGAAATACCTTAATGGATACTCATTGCTTATTAAATAAGCTTTCCATTGAGCACCTACTGTAGGCCGCAGATTCTTCTGAGTGATTGGAATCCATCAATGTACAAAACATTCTGTTCCAAGATCCCTGCCTTCGTCACACTTGTATACCCATGAAGGTGGGCAGGGAGGTTTAGGCAGCACTGAGGACTCCAAGCAGGTGAGCTTTGTGGGAGAGCATTTCAGGAGCTGGCATCTGCAAAAGCTGCACATGGTGCTGGGCGGTGGGGCAGAGATTGCTGACCAACTTCACTCTGACACTGATCTTGACCCTCACCTTGACCACGATCCTGGTACACTTAACCCTGAACCTCAACCTCACATACCCTGATCCCAAATCTGACCTTGACTTATTACCCTGACTCTGATTCCCTAAGCTCTACCCTCACTCTTAACAGTAATGCTGTCCCTAATCCTACCCACAACTTGACCTTCACTCAACCTCACTCTTACCTGAGGGTCTCACCCGGACCTTCCTCTGATCATGTCTGACTCTGACACTGACGTTGGCTACATCCCTCACATAACCCTGATTCTCAGAACTTCACTCTGAAAATATCCTAATGCTATCTGACCCTTACCACGACCCTGAGTGTGACCTTATCCTAACTCTAACCCTGAGTGTGCTCGCTTCAGCAGCATGTGTACTAACTCTAACCCTGAGGCTTGCTTTGACTCTGACCATAATCCTCACCCAGACTCTTATCATGACCTTGACCATAAAACTGATAGTCATCTAAATTTGACCCTAGCCCTGATCTTCCCTTATTGATAAACCAGACTCTGACCTTGACCCCGAAACCGAACCGTCACCCAGACTATCCCTCACACAGATCTGAGCCTGCTCTTAACCCTGGTCTTGACCCTGATTCTAACACTAAACAACCCTGGATAGATTGGCCTGATTGTCATTCAGGCCCTGAGACACCCTCACACCCTGCTGACAAAACTCAACCTTAACCTGACTCTGACCCTTCTGACCTTCACTCTTGCACTGACCCTGACCCTGGACTTCATGTGAATTTGACCCTCACCCTCTTCCTGATTCTCATTCTAACACTGACCTTGACCCTTCCACTAACAGTGATCTGACTGAACCTCAGCTGGACTTGATTATGTTCCTGACCCTCATGATCCTGATCCACCCATGTATTGATCATGAAACTTCACTTAACCCTGACTTCGATACTGCACCTTATTCAAATCCTTAACTGACACAGGCCCTGACCCTGATGTGCAGCCTTGCTTTGATATTCACCCTATAGACTCACCCAGATCTTGACCCTGATCCATTTTTTTAATTGAAATATATTTGATATATAACATTGTGTAAATTTAAGGTGTACATGTTGATACATTTATGTATCTTAATACATTATGTATCATAATGTGATTGTAACAATTAGCACCTTAATCATATTACATAATTATTCTTTTTAGTCATTAGAATAAGTTCTAGGTTCCTAGCAAGATTGTTGATTATAATATAATATTGTTGTCTGTGCTCACTATTCATTATAAATTTGTACCCTTAGGCAACATTTGCCTTGTTCTCTCCACTCCCCAACCCCTGGTAACCACCATTTTGCTCTCTATTTTTGCGAGTTTGGCTTTTTTAGATTACACATATAAATGATGTCATACAGTATTTGTCTTTCTCTGCCTGACTTATTTCACTTAGCAAAACTTCCACAAGGTCCATCATGTTGTTGCAAATGGCAGGATGTCCTCTTTTCTCATGGCTGTATAATATTCCATTGTATTTACATATCACATCTTCTTTATCCATTCATTTGTTGATGGGCACTTATTGGCTATTGTGAACAATGCTGCAGTAAACACTGGATTGCATGTCTCTCTTCAAAATCCTGTTTTTATTTCCTTTCTGTGTATACCCAGAAGTGGAATCATTGGATCATCATTGATGGGTCTATTTTTAATTTTTTGAGAAGACTTCATATTGTTTTCCATTGTGGTCGAATCAATGTACATGTGTACCAGCAGTGTGAAAGTGTTCCCTTTTCTCTAGACCTTTGCCAGCAATTTTTATCTCTTACCTTCTTGATAATAGGCCTTCTGACAGGTGTGAGGCAATATCTCATTGTGGTTTTCATTTGCATTTCCCTGATGATGAGTGATGTAGACCATCTTTTCATGTGTCTGTTGGCGATTGGGATGTGTTCTTTGGAGAAAGGTCTAGTTCTACCCATTTTTCAGTTGGATTGTTTTTGATTTTGAGTTGTATGAGTTCTTTATATATTTCCAGTATTAACTCCTTATCCAATGTATGGCTTGCAAAAATTTCTTCCATTCTATATAGTGCTTTTTCATTTTGTTAATGGTTCCTTTTGCTGTGCAGAAGGTTTTAAGTTTCCTGGAGCCCTATTTGTTCATTTTCACTTTTGTCTTTGGTGCTGCTGGTGTCATATTCAAGGAATCATTGCCAAAACCAATGTTAAGGAGCTTCTTCCCTACATTTGCTTCTAGGAGTTTTATACTACCAGGTCCTTCTGTTTTAGTCTTTAATCTATTTGAGTGAATTTTTGTGACTGCTGTAAGTTAGGGGTCTAATTTCATTGCATGTACTCATCCAATTTTCCCCACCTCATTTGTTGACAAGACTGTCCTTTCCCCATTGTGTGTTCTTGGCTTCCTTGTTGATATTTTTGTGACTGTATAAGCAGGGGTTCACTTCTATGCCTTCTAGTCTGTTCCATTGGTCTATGTGTCTATTTTTGTCTGTCTATGCAGTAACATACTGTTTTTATTACTGAAGCTTTGTAGTATAGTTTGAAGTCAGAAAGTGTGATATCTCTGGCTTTGTTCTTTTTTGCTCAACAAGGACATTTTATTATTTTTTTTAAAGATTAATCTTTTTTTTTTTTAAGATTTTATTTATTTGAGAGAGAGAGTGAGCCTGAGAGGGGGAAGGATCAGAGGGAGAGGGAGAAGCAGACTCTCTGAGGAGCAGAGAGCCCAATGCGGGGCTCGATCCCGGGATCCTGGGATCATGACCTGAGCGGAAGGCAGACGCTTAACCAGTTGAGCCACCCAGGTGCCCCCAAGAAGGACATTTTAACAATATAAATTCTTCTGATCCATGAGCAAAGGATGTCTTTCCATTTGTTTGTCTTTCCATTTTTTTTTTTCTTTTTAATTTCTTTCAGCAAAGTCTTGTAGTTCACTGCACAGGACTTTCACATCCTTGGTTAAATTTATTCCTAATATTTTATTGTTTTTGATGCTATTGTGAATAGGTTAGTTTTCTTCATTTCTTTTTCAGATGTTTCATTCTTCGTGAATAGGAATGTAAATGAGTTCTGTAAGTTGATTCTGTATGCTGCAACTTGACTGAACTCTAACAGCCTTTCAGATTTTCTATATACTGAATCATATTATCTGCAAACAATGACAGATTCACGTCTTCCTTCCTGATTTGGATGCCTATTATTTCTTTGTCCTGCCTAATTGCTTTAGCAAGGACTTCTAACACCAAACTGAATAAGAGTGGTGTGTGTGGGCATCCACGTCTTGTTCCTGCTCCTTGAGGAAAAGCTTTCAATTTTTCACCAGCGAGTATACTGTTAGCCATGGGCTCATAACGTATGGCCTCTAATATATTGCGGTACATTCCTTCTATACCCAATCTGCTGAGGGTTTTTATGAAATGATGTATTTTGTCAAATGCTTTTTCTGCATCTATTCAGATGATCATGTGATTTTTTTCCTTTCATTTTATTAATGTGATGTATCACATTTATTGATTTGTGTACGTTTAATGATCCTTGCATTCCAGGGATAAATCCTACTTGCTCATGATGCATAATCCTTTTCATGTGTTCTTGAGCTCAGTTTGCTAATATGTTGTTGAGAGTTTTTGCATCTGGATTCATCAGAGATATTGGTCTGTAGGTTTCTTTTTTTGTGGTGTCCTTCTCTGGCTTTGGTATCAGGGCAATGCCAGCTTCACAAGGTGATTTTGGAAGTATTCCCTCCTCCTCAATTTTTTGGAAGAGTTTAAGAAGAATTGGTATTAATTCTTCTTTGACTGTCTGGTAGAATCTCCAGTGAAGCTGTCTGGTCCTGGGGGAGGTTTCTATGTTGGGAGGTTTTTGATTCCTGATTCAATCTCTATAGTCTCTATTGATCTGTTCAGATTTTTTATTTCTTCCTGATTTCAGTTTGGTAGGTTTCTTGTTTCTAGGAATGGATCTGTTTCTTCTAAGTTATCTGAGTTTTTGCCTTGTAATCGTTTAGTCTCACAATCCCATTTTTCTGCAGTCTCAGTTGTAATGTCTTTTCATTTTCTTTTTTAAAAATATTTTATTTATTTATTTGAGAGAGAGAGCACATGCAGGGGGAGGAACAGGAGAGGAAGAGAGACAAGCAGACTCCGTGCTGAGCAGGGAGACTGACATGGGGCTTGATCCCATGACCCCGAGATCAGGACCTGAGCTGAAGGCAGATGCTTAACTGACTGAGCCACCCAGGCGCCCCAAAGTCTCCTTTTTCACTCTTAATTTTATTTGAGTCTTTTCATTTTTTTCTTAGTCTAACTAAAGTTTTGTTGATTTTGTTTATCTTATTCATAGAACCAGTTCTCAGTTTCATCAATCCTTTCTGTTGTTTTTATCATTCCTATTTCATTTATTTCTGCTCTGTGCTTTATTGTTTCCTTCCTTCTGCTAACTTTGGGCTTAATTTGTTGTTGTTGTTGTTGTTGTTGTTTTTTCTACTTCCTTGAGGTGTAAAGATAGGTTGCTTATTTGAGGTCTTTCCAATTTCTTAATATATGCACTTATCACTGTAAACTTTCAGAGCTACTTTTGCTGCCTTCTGTAAGTTTTGATATGTTGTCTTTCCATTTTCATTTCTTTTGAGATAATTTTTTATTTTCCTTTTGATTTCTTCACTGACCCATTGATTGTTCAGAAGTGTGTTTAGTTTCCACATATTAGTGGATTTTCCAGCTTTCCTTTTACTGATTTCTAGTTCCATACCATTGTGGTCAGAAAAGACAGTGGGTATGATTTCAGTCTTGTTAAATGAGCTAAGATTTGTTGTGTGTCCTATTGTGCGGTCCTTTCTGGAGAATGTCCCATGTGCACTTGGGGAGAATGTGTGTTCTGCTGCTGTTGGTTCTTGTGTTTTAATCCATGGAGCCACTCTGCCTATTGATTGGTGAATTCAATTTTTAATATTTAGAGTGATTATTGATATGGAAGAACTCAATCCTGCTACCTTATGTCTTGCCTTCTGATTGTTTTGTAGCTCCTTTGTTATTTTCCCCCCTCTGTTTCTATCTACCTTTGTGAAGTGCTGGTTTTCCACAGTGCATTTTGTCTCCCCCTTTTCTTGTTTTGTGACTCTGGAGTTTTGCTTTGTTGTTACCATGTGGATTACAAACAACATCTGTTATATAAGATAGTCTTTTTTATGCTGATAGCACCTTATTTTCATTCCCTGTAAAGTTTCCACACTTTTACTCTTCCCCTTTAGTTTTGATGTTAAAATGTGTCTCTTTTTATGCTGTGAAATCACTGAGAAGTGATAGTGACTTTGGTTATTTTTCGTGCTCTTTTCCTTTAGCCTCCAAACTATAATTAAGTGGTTAACACACCCTTCTACTACAGAGTTGCCATTTGTGATTGTGTTAATTTTTTACCTTTGCTAGTGTTTTATGGACTTTCATTTGCATTTATTTTCATTTCAGCTGAAGAACCCCTTTGAGCATTTCCTTCAAGACTGGTCTAATGGTGGTGAGCTCCCTCAGCTCTGGTATGTCTGGCAAAGCCTCTATTCCTCCTTTCTATCTGAAGGGTAACTTTGCTTCATGAAGTATTTTTGGCTGGCAGTTTTTATCATTTAACACTGAATAGGTCCTTCCACTCTCTTTTGGCCTATGGAGTTTCTTCTGAAAAATCTGCTGATAGCCAAACGGGGGCTCCATTGTAGGTTACTTTCTTTTGTTCCCTGGCTGCCTTTAAGATGCTTTCTTTATGATTGGCTTTTGACAGTTTCATTACAATGTCAAATATGATGAATGACCTTCCTTGGAGAAGGTCTTTCTGCTTTGGGGGTGCCCATGCCCCAGTAGGGGCATCCTGCAGTGAGCAGACTCCCAGACATCCACAGGCACATCTCTTGCTGAAATATGGAAACAGACAGCAGGCAACACGTTCCTCCAGTGCCTTTGGTTATTGTCTGCCTCTTTCCCTTCCTCCAATTCCCCTGGTCATGGACTCACTCACTCACCACTTTTGCTTTCCACCTGCACTGAGGGGCAGGCTGTCGTCAGTGTTGCCCTGGGGAGGGGCTGACTCGAATTTTTTCTCCTCTGACTCCAAGCCCATCTCTACCCTGCTTCAGTGATGTGCCTGGTTTTCCTCTCAGCTGGCTGGGCTTCCACAAATTCTCTATCTTCAGTGAGTGTTGCCCTGTTTTGTAATTTCCAGTTGTGCTTCCCCCAATCATAGCAAGTCAGGGTGGGGCAGGCTCATCAACTTCCTTGGATTTGCAACCCCCTTCACGGTCCTGTCCACCTACTTTCTGATGTACAGGTGCATAGAAATCTGGGTGTCCTGGTGTGATGAGCAGAGGCACTTTTGTTTGCTTATGAATGTGGAAGTAGTTGTAAATAAAAGGGGAGAGGAAAAAAGGGAAGACTCTTGCAGCCACCATGCTGATGTCACACTTGGCCCTGATCCTGACCCTATACTCACCCTATCCTTGGTCCTGAACATGACCCTGACCTTGGAAATGACCTGAGTTTGACCTTTACCCTGTTACTGACCTTGCAGTGTACCCTTAACCTTATTCTGAATCTGGCATTCACCATGATACTGACCCAGAATTGACCCTTACCTTCACTCTGACTCTGATCTTGACTTTGACCTGGAACCCAATCTCACCCTGAACCTGAATTGGACCCAACTCTCACAGTAACCTAACCGGACCCTAATGTTCAAACTGAGTCATAATTTGATATTTACTCTGACCATTTACCTAAAACTGACCCTGACATTAACCCTGCAGCACTGATTATGACCCTGACCCTGCTCACCCTGATGCTTACCATCACACTGACCTTGACCTTCAGAGTGACCTTGACCCTCACCCCCACCCTGACCCTGCACCTAACCTCATCAGGATTCTGACCCTAACCCTCACCTCCACGCTGAATTCATCCCAGCATTTGACCCTCACCTTCACTCGTGCATGGGTTTTCTATGGCTGGCATGATGAACTACCATCAACGTAGTGGCTTAAATTAGCTCAGGTGTGTTTGTCACAATTTTGTCTTGTCACACAAAACAAAACTAGGTCTTGCCGAGTTAAAACCAAGGTTTCAGCAGAGTCACATTCCTTTCTAGCAGGAAGGGATTGTGAGCCATGGAGTCATCCACAAGGTGGAAAAGGCCTGGAGAGGGATTCTCCCCTGGAGCCTCCAGACACAGCCCTGCCCACCCACACTAGACTTCTCGGTGGCACAGCTGTAAGATAATAAGTTTTGGTTGTTTCAGGCCACTAAGTTTGTGGAAATTTGTTCAAGCCTCAGTAGAAAACTAATACAGTACTCAACCTCTAGGTTAGGGTTAGGGGTTAAGGGTTAGGGTTAGGGGTTATCTTGGGTTAATTTATTTGCCTTTTAATAAAAGATGTCAGTGCTTAAATAAGACATTTTTTCTTAGACATTCTTAGACATTCTTTTCTTAGTGAGGAAAAGTAAGCATGTATCCCAAAAAGTTAGGGAGAAGAACCGAAGGTCCCAAAGCAACACCTAAGTCAAAACATCTCGACATTTATGTTTTATCTTTAAAGTTAATAAGAAATGTACTTGCTCTGTTGTTCTTCTCACAGATAGATTTGCTCGCCCTTTCATTCTGGTCTTGGCTCAAATGCCACCTTCTCAGAGGGGCTTCCTAATGGGCCTCTCTGAATACGATGCCCCCCTTAGCCCACACTGTTCTCTTTTTAGCCAGCATTCCTTCCTACTGTTGATTCATTTATTGTATCCCATGCTTTTTACAAGCTCCCAGGTAGAGCTAGAGCTATACATTTGTACAAAGTAGATACTCAATAAATATTTATTAATTGTACCAGTTTTACTCTGTGATATGTATGGCTTTCTTTTTCATTAAAAATATCAATGTTTTATCAGTGAATTTTTGACCTTTTTCAGGATGTATTTGGAGAAATCCATTGCTCCATGAATATACATCTGTCAGTGCTGTGGCTTTATTATGTCGTGTGTCATCCTATCCTGAGCTGCCAGGAGTGCTCATGACCCATGTATGAAGCTCAGCTTCAAACCTTAGGGGTGAGTTCTGTGAAGGTTCTGGGGGGCATTTGGGGGGCTCTTCCTGCTGGACACCACCGTGTCATATGGGGCCAGAAGTGAAGCGAGCACCGACCTCTTTTGCTCTGCTTTTTCCATCTTCCTCTACCC
>NC_138373.1:35944795-35961173 GCF_054177405.1 Leptonychotes weddellii | reverse complement strand
CATGGACGCATTATGAAAACCTTTACCGACCCAGCTAACCCTTAAAATCTAAAACCATGGTGGACATGTTCTGTATCTCATTGGTATAACCACCTAGCATCCATCCTTGTTACCTCTTTGAGACTGGAGAATGTTGTCTGACACATGGTCAAAGCCCTAAATGATACCCAAAACAGTATTCCTCTACTAAATCCTGAAATGACTCAAATGCATAAAGCAGTTGTACAAAACAGGATGGCCTTAGATGTTGTAACTGCTGCACACGGTGGAACTTGTGCTAGTATAAAGACAGAATACTGTGTACAGTCCAGGTTACCACAAAAGACTTCTGGGTGCTTTAAAGCATCTCTTTTCTTTAGTGATTGCTTTAAACTCCTGGACTGGAAGAAAATTATCAAAGGTCAACTATCAAAGATCTTTTATTCAGATTCCTCTTTCTCATTATAGTATTAACCTTATTTTGTTGTCATTTCTGGTGTCTCCGTGCCTAGCGTCAAAAGACTCCTTCACTGCCATAACTTCCAGCTAACACATGACCCTTTCTACTCAAGGAGGTTCACCTATGTTGACCGTGTTGGATTCAGCTGCCTCCCCCTTTTGTACCTCCTCTAAACATTCCCCAACTGACCAATATTGACCCATAGGTAGGAACATCTCTACGCCCCTGTTCAGCAGGAAGACATTACAGAAGATGAGACCTTCCACCTTCAACAACCTTAAAGATTAAAAGGTCAAAATTGTCCAGGGGGGAATGATGAGGGAACAGAAGGCTGGCTGAAGACAAAGCATAAGCCACCACCCTGCAACCTCCCCCCACCCCCCACTCCTGGGTGGGACATGTGTGACATTCTTCCAGGAAGTTCCCAACTATCTTAATGTTAATGCATTACTAGAGGGGTCAACAACCTTAACTTGACAATGGCAAGGCCTCTGGTATCCTGTGAGTCTTCTTTAACGTACAAAAATCCTTTTGGAACCTCCCTTTTCCTTACCTTCCCCAACCCATAGTATATAATCAGCCACCCCCCACAACCCCGGTGCAGCAGCTCTTTCTGCCCACGGGTCCTGTCCCTGTGCTTTAATAAACCACTTATTTGAACCAAAGCCATCTCAAGAATTCTCTCTTAGGAGTCAGCTCCAGACTCCACCCCATTGAACCTCACTTATAGTCTAAAACTTCATCACCACCAGCATGCCTCTATCCAGAATTCCCAAAGACTCTCCTTCTGACTCCACCACCAAAGAAACTACAGAGCAAATACGGCATGTCAAAATATCAAGATGAGGGGCACCTGGGTGGCTCAGCTGGTTAAGCAACTGCCTCCTGGGATTGAGTCCCACATCAGGCTCCCGGCTCAGCAGGGAGCCTGCTTCTCCCTCTTACCTTCTCCCCTCTCATGCTGTTTCTATCTCTCTTTCTCTCTCAAATAAATAAATAAAATCTTTAAAAAAATTTTTAATAAAAAGATACCATGATACCTTTAGTAAAACTAGAAAGTCAAGCTCAACTTTTAAACAGTAAAAGGCTGCTTTGAATAATTTTGAATTTTCCCTCGACCCTAATTGTAACTCTTCTGATGAAAAGACTAATCAATTATGAAACATCACCTTTGACAAATGACAAGACATCATCCAAGTCTGTATCTGACAAAAAAAAACCCACCTAACTCTAGATGCTGGCCACTCAACCATATCCTAGGCCCAACTCAATAAACGCTGTTAGATTAAGGAACAAATCATATGTTAAAAACACACAAAGAGTAAATTTCACCTTCCCTTTCTAATAAAAGGTATTTCCAGGAAACATATGATCAGAATGTATCTTGTAAGCAATAAATGAACAGAGAAAATGGGATCCCCTGCAGTGTTCTACCTGCAGGGAAATTAAGTAACTTGCACCAAATGGAGAATGCTGACAGCTACTTAAGTTTTCCTTCGTGGCTCAACTAGAGAAAAGAGGAAAGCCCAGGAGGTTTAGGGTTAATGAGAAATTTCACCTCCAGTCCTCACATGAAGATGACATTGTGCCAAATGTACCTGCTGCTTTCTCTGAATGCTGACGTCCTGTGACCAGGCGCATCACTGACTCAGATGCTGATGTCCCAAACTTTGGTTCTCATGGAGCCAGAGCAGAGAAGTGCTGTCAGGTGGGGATAAGTAGGCCCCTCCGACCTATGGCCTGCACACCTACTTCGGTTTTGGGAGAAGGGGAAACACATACTACTTTTATAAGTAGTAATTATCTTCATTTCCAAGTAGACCAATGCCGTCATTTTTGGAAAAGTAAAATTAGTCTTCCAAGCGAACACCTCAACTCATCTGTTTCTCATGCAACTTGAGTGGGGTCTGGTTGACTCCAGCCTCCAGGCCCCCACCTGGAGGACCCTCCTGCACAATCCTGACAGCCCATTACCACCATCCCCGGGGGACAGGGCGCACGATGCTGAAGGTGGGGGACCGCTATGGGGCTTGTTACTGCCACACCTGTGCACTGGGGAACAGGGACACCCTGCTGAACTCAGGGTGCTGCTCAAGGTCCATTACCTGCAGTGTCTGTGCCAGGGGACAGGGGACACCCACTGAAGTTGGAGACTGTGTGCGGTCCTTACGTGCACTCTTCTCGGGGAACACGAGAAACCCTGAAATGTCCACAACCCATCCCACAAAAGCTCAGGGCGCACTGGAGTTCACGGGTCTCGGGGTACAGCCAGCTGACGGACATCGGGCAGAAGAGACTTTCAAGGGAAAAAGAAAACTTGTCTGAGTTCGTGGGATTAGCTCGGTCCCTGCGGCCTTCGAGGACCCCAACTCCCACCTGGGGCGCATCGTACCCCTGGGATCCCCCACCACAGCCCACAGCGTGGATTCACCTGGCCAGGAACTCCACAGGTGAACTCTCTCCTCACCTGCCCCACCTCTGCATCCGGGGGCAGCTCCTAGTCCTCCCACAGAGAGGTAGCTCCACCCCCACGCTGTGATTGGTCGGGGAGGGTGGTGCCCCGAGCCCATTGGATGCCGGGCCTGCCTGTACCGGGCAACCCGCCCTCACCCTCCCGCCTCCCTGCGACTGGTCCTAGAGGCGCCTCCTCGCCCCAACACCTGGCTTGGCGGCACAGGCATGGGTGGGGTTGTGGCCAGGCCCCCCCCACCCCCACCCCGACACTGGACCTTTCTGCGGACCCCTCTGGCTGCAGACCAGCCCCAGAGGACTGCCCCTTCCCTTTCCGCACCAACCGGGCCAGCAGGGGTGTTCCTGGCTCCCGGCAAGGTCAGCTGCTCTCAGACCTTCCAAGGCTTGGGCTTCAGGAATTGCAACGGTTCCCCACATTTCCAAGGCAATTTTAAGACCCAAAAAGGAATGCTCTAAGCGGGAAGAGCTTCACCTTCTGTTCTCACCCATGGAGTGATAGCGCTTCTTGGACCTTCAAAGCATCCTTCTAGGGTGAGCCCATTTGTGCTGGAATGTATATACGTAGGCTTGGTTCTGCAGGGAAGCCTCCAGGATGAAGAAGAGCCGCCCTTCTGTGCCGTTGGAGTTGTGAACCAGGAACATTTATTTTTCACTTAAAAAGAAAACATATTGTTATTGTCGACACTAAATGAGCAAACCCTTTTAAACACTTCAGAGAGAAAGGAAGAGAGTTTTATTCAAACCCAAGTCAGGACAGCAGCCTGGGAGACACAATCTTCACAAAGAAGGGAGTGCTCCCGGGAAGGAACATTTGGGTCATGTTTATATACTTGTTCTGTATTGTTTTACATACAGAGTAACACAACATCATGAGGAAGAACACTCCAGAAAGTTGCAGACTTTTTCTTATGTTTTCAGTATGTGGCAGCCAGAGAGGTTCTTTTGTTTTTCTTATCTTTATGTTTGCAATGGCATTGTTGGGTTACCATTTTCTTCTCAGAGCAGATGTACAATATGTGCTTGGGGCAGAAATTGGACCCCTGCTCTGAGGTTTTGCCCAGTCATTTTGAGCTTGATAAAATGTTAAAGGATAGCTTCCCTGGGAGCCCAGGATCCGGGGCCATGGATGGTAAAAGATAGAAGTTTCCAATATCATTAGAATTACTCCTAAAGGGAGGAACTTGAAACAAAAGTACCTTTAACAATAGTACCAAGAAATCAAAATGAATCCTACGGAAGGTTACCTGTTCCATGGTTAACACATGTAACAGGGGTGTTCACAGATGCTGGGCTCCTCCGCTTCTCCTGCCCAAATCTCTGAAGCACACATAATTTAAAGTCAGAATTTTAGAACTGCCAGACATCTTA
Source organism: Leptonychotes weddellii (assembly GCF_054177405.1). Taxonomy (NCBI): domain Eukaryota; kingdom Metazoa; phylum Chordata; class Mammalia; order Carnivora; family Phocidae; genus Leptonychotes; species Leptonychotes weddellii. The sequence continues at coordinate 35,956,894 of NC_138373.1, read as the reverse complement.
GAGATGTCTGGCGCCATTCCCTTGGACTATAGAATAAAACAGAGGAGCTCCTTGTCAAAACACTATTTAAACATGAAGTGCCCCTAAAGCTTGGATACACTAAGTCCTTTCCTTGCAGATGTTGACTAATGTAAGTCATAGTCATACCATACAAACACTACGATGGTTGGGAAGTAAATAATCGTAGGTAAGGGAATATTGTAGCAATGTTCATAAGCACCGTCTCACTTTGTAGAAAAGGCTGAGCTGAGTGTTTTTAAATACTATTTCAGACCTGTCTTACAGCACACTCTGAACATACCAGAGCCTGAATCAATTAAAAAAAGATAGTTCTTTCAGTAACTTTAATATCAGAAACAGATTATAATGTCTCTATTCCTAGAGATCTTTGAGTATCTTACTCAAAGGTCCTCCACTGATCATGATGGGCATAGTTTAAAAGGCCAGCTGAATTCATTCCAGTTGGCCACACAACAAGAAAATCCTGGTACTTGATATGTTTCCAGATGGACAAGACCAGAGATAAGAGGGAAAGTTCCGTGTATGGAATACCAAGGGATTTGGAGTCAGTTTGGAGATCCCACTTAGGTTTCTGACACTAGAATCCTCTGTGACTTGTATCATCTCTGAGCCCCTGTCTAACCACCTAGAAAATGTGACTAATAATATCTACATCATAGTTTAGAAGTTTAAGAGGGAGAATTCCACAAAGAGCCAGTGTGATGGCGCTCAAGGGCAGGTGCTCAGGTGCCACAGTTACTATTTGGGTCTATTTCTATTTCTTTTCCAGAAAAAAGAACACATGTTGAAAGCATATTTCTAATAGATGACTCAAAAGATGATTTTCAAACCTTAAGGAAGGTCAAGAAGCTGCTATTGTGTCATATTTCAGAAATCATGTTGTTGGACTGGTGAGGACAATACAATAGCACCATCGTCACTAGGAGTGTGGAGCTTCCCGTTTCCATACGGCCATGTTGTCCCTCTTAACCTCAGGGCCACCAGAAAGGGTAGCTGGTGGGGTGGGGGGGAACACCACAGGCCAAGGCTGCCAGGTGTGGCTGAGGCAAGCAGAACTCAGACATAAGGCTCAACTCCTGTCTACCTTATAGTGCTCTTCACAGATAGAATGCTATTGTCTGTGAGCTCTGCTGTAGGAAAGATTGAGAATTTCCTTCGTGATTTCTTCTCTGACCCTTAGGATATGTAGCAAAGTTACATTTAATTTTTAAATATTGAGGAACTTCCTGCTTTTCTTTTCATTATGACTATGGCTCAATTCCCCTGTGGTCTAAGAATATAATCTAGTTAATTTCAGGCTTTTAAAATGTGTAGCCTTGATTCCTGGCCCAACATATTGTCTATTTGGGTAAATATTCTAGGACCACTTGAAAATAATGTATTCTGCACTAACTATGTAATGTTCCATATATGTCAGTTAGGTCACATTTGTTATCAATGTTTTGTCTGCTTTTTCTATCAGATTATGAGAAAGGTATATTAAAATCTTCAAACAATGCTACTCTAGTCAACATTGCATTGGGGAACCTACCAAGTGTTATAAGGCAAGAAAAACAAAAAGAATAAGAATTGAGAGGATAATTACGACTATTCACAGATAATACGATGGTGTACATAGAAAATCCAAAGTAGTCTATAAATACAACACTGTTAGAATTAAAAATGGCAAACTCACAAATCTTAGAACCAAGGAAGCAATCCAGAAAGCAGCCAGGGGGAAGAGATTTCTTACGTCTGGAGGGAGGAACATCAGAATAACGACAGACGTGTCCACAGAGACCTGGCAAGCCAGAAAGGGCTGGAAAGACATATTCAGGGTACTAACTGAGAAGAACATGCGCCAAGGATACTTTATCCAGCAAGGCTGTCATTCAGAATGGATGGAGAGACAAGGACCTTCCAGGAACAGCAGAAACTGAAAGAATATGTGACCACCAAGCCGGCCCTGCAAGAAATATTCAGGGGGATTCTATAAAAGAAGAAAGACCCCAAGAGGAATATAGACCAGAAATTTACAGAGACAATCTACAGAAACAACTTCACAGGCAATATGATAGCGCTAAAATCCTATCTTTTTTTTTTTTTTTAAAGATTTTATTTATTTATTTGAGAGAGAGAGAATGAGAGAGAGCACATGAGAGGGGGGAGGGTCAGAGGGAGAAGCAGACTCCCTGCCGAGCAGGGAGCCCAATGCGGGATTCGATCCAGGGACTCCAGGATCATGACCTGAGCCGAAGGCAGTTGCTTAACCAACTGAGCCACCCAGGCGCCCTAAAATCCTATCTTTCAATAGGCACTCTCAAAGTGAATGGTCTAAATGCTCCCATAAAATGGCACAGGGTTGCTGACTGCATTAAAAGACATGACCCATCTACAAGAGAACCATTTTGCCTACAAGAGACTCATTTTGAACCTAAAGATACATCCAGACTGAAGGGGAGGGAATGCAGAACCATTTCTCATGCCAACAGACCTCAAAAGAAAGCTGGGGTAGCAATTCTTGTATCAGACAAATTAGATTTTAAGCTAAAGACTGTAGTAAGAGATGCAGAGGGACATTATATCATGCTTAAAGGGTCTATCCAACAAGAAGATCTAACAATTGTAAATATCTGTGCCCCCAACATGGGAGCAGCCCACTACATAAGCCAACTGTTCACCAAAATGAAGAATCATATTGATCATAATACATTAATAGTAGGAGACCTCAACACGCCACTCTCAGCAATAGACAGATCATCTAAGCGGAAGATCAACAAAGAAACAAGAGCTTTGAAGACACGTTGAACTAGATGGACCTCATAGATATATACAGACCATTCCACCCTAAAACAACAGAACACTCATTCTTCTCAAATGCACATGGAACTTTCTCCAGAATAGACCACATACTGGGTCACAAATCAGGTCTCAACCCATACCAAAAGATTGAGATTATTCCCTGCATATTTTCAGACCACAATGCTGTGAAACAGGAACTCGATCACAAGAAAAAATTTGGAAGGAATTCAAACACTTGGAAGCTAAAGACCATTCTGCTAAATAATGTTTGGGGCAACCAGGAAATCAAAGTAGAACTTCAACAATTTATGGAAACCAATGAGAACAAAAACACATCAGTCCTAAATCTATGGGATACTGCAAAGGCGGTCCTAAAGGGGAAATATATAGCCATCCAAGCCTCACTCAAAAAAGTAGAAAAATCCTGAATGCACAAACTAATCTTACACCTAAAGGAACTGGAGAAAGAACAGCAAATTAAACCGAAGCCAAGCAGGAGAAGAGAAATAATAAAGATTAGAGCAGAGACCAAGGAAATAGAAACCAGAAAGATAGTAGAGCAGATCAACAAAACTAGAAGCTGGTTCTTTGAAAGAATTAATGAGATCGATACACCTCTGGCCAGACTTACCTGAAATAAAAGAGAAAGGACACAAATTAATAAAATCCTGAATGAAAGGGGAGATATCACAACTAACACTGAGGAAATAGAAAAAATTATTAGAAATTATTATCAGCAACTATATGCCAGTAAATTAACCAAACTGGAAGAAATGCATGCCTTCCTGGAAACTTATAAACTCCCACTTAAACAGGAGGAAATAGACAATCTGAATAGACCAATAACCAGTAACAAAATTGAAGCAGTAATCAAAAACCTCCCAAAAAACCAGAGTCCAGAGCCAGATGGATTCCCAGGGAAATTTTACCAAACACTTAAAGAAGGAATAATACCTATTTTTTGAGGCTGTTTCAAAAAATAGAAACAGAAGGAAAACTTCCAAACTCGTTCTATGAGGCCAGCATTACCTTGATCCCAAAACCAGACAAAGACCCCATCAAAAAGGAGAATTACAGATCAATATCCCCAATGAACACGGATGTCAAAATATTCAACAAGATCCTAGCCAGTAGGATCCCAAACAGTACATTAAAAGGATTATCCATCACAACCAGGTGGGATTTATTCCTGGGATGCAAGGGTGGTCCAACATTCCCAAATCAATCAGTGTGACAGAGCACATTAATAAAAGAAGAGACAAGAACCATATGATCCTCTCAATGGATGCAGAAAAACATTTGACAAAATACAGCACCCTTTCCTGATTAAAACTCTTCAGAGTGTAGGGATAGAGGGAACATTCCTCAATTTCATAAAAACCATCTATGACAAGCCCACAGCAAATATCATTCTCGGTGGGGAAAGGCTGAGAACTTTTCTCTTAAGATCAGGAACACGACAGGGATGCCCACTCTCTCCACTATTGTTCAACATAGTACTGGAGGTCCTAGCATCAGGACTCAGACAACAAAAAGAAATAAAAGATCTTCAAATTGGCAAAGAAGGCAAATTCTCTCTCTTCACAGATGATATGGTACTTTCTGTGGAAAACTCAAGAGTCCACCCCCAAATTCCTAGAACTCATACAGCAATTCAGTAATGTGGCAGGATACAAAATCAATGCACAGAAATCATTTGCTTTTCTATACACTAACAATGTAACTGTAGCAAGAGAAATTAGGGAATCAATTCCATTTACAATAGCACCAAAACCCATAGGATACCTAGGAATAAATCTAACAAAAGAGATAAAGGAGTTATACTTTAGGAACTACAGAACACGCATGAAAGAAATTGAAGAAGACACAAAAAGATGAAAAATCATTCCATGCTCATGGATCGGAAGAATAAACATTGTGAAAATGTCTATGCTTCCCAGAGCAATGTACACTTTCAACGCCATCCCTATTAAAATACCATTGGCATTTTTCACAGAACTGGAATAAACGATCCTAAAATTTGTGTGGAACCAGAAAAGACCCCATATAGCCAGAGAAATGTTGAAAAGGAAAACCAAAGCTGGGGACATCACAATGCCTGACTTCAAGCTCTATTACGAAGCTGTGACAGCATGGAATTGGCACAAAAACAGACACATAAATCAATGGAACAGAATAGAGAGCCCAGAAATGGACCCTCAACTCCATGGTCAACCAATCTTTGACAAATCAGGAATGAATATCCAATGGAAAAAATACAATCTCTTCAATAAATGGTGCTGGGAAAATTGGACAGCCACATGCAGAAGACTGAAACTCAACCATTCTCTTACACCATACACAAAGATAAACTCAAAATGGATGAAAGACCTCAATGTGACACAGGAATCCATCAAAATCCTAGAGGAGAACATAGGCAATAACCTCTTTGACATCGGCCACAGCAACATCTTTCAAGATACATCTCCAAAAGCTAGTGAAACAAAAGCAAAAATGAACTTTTGGGACTTCATCAAGATAAAAAGCTTCTGCACAGGAAAGGCAACAGTCAACAAAACAAAGAGGCAACCCACAGAATGGGAGAAGATATTTACAAATGACACTACAGATAAAGGCTAGTATCCAAGATCTGGAAAGAATTTCTCAAACTCAACACCCAAGGGATGCCTGCGTGGCTCAGATGGTTAAGCATCTGCCTTCGGCTCAGGTCATGATCCCAGGGTCCTGGGATCGAGCCCCACATCGGGCTCTGTGCTCAGCAGGGTGCCTACTTCTCCCTCTCCCTCTGCCTGCCTGTCTGCCTACTTGTGATGTCTCTCTCTGTCAAATAAATAAATAAAATCTTAAAAAAAAAAAAAACCCAAAAAACCAATATTCAAGTCAAAAATGGGCAGAAGACATGAACAGACACTTCTCCAAAGAAGACCTACAAACAAGTAACAGACACATGAAAAAATATTCAACATCACAAGCCATCAGGGAAATTCAAATCAAAACCACAATGAGATATCACCTTACACCAGTTAGAATGACTAAAATTAACAAGGCAGGGAACAACAAATGTTGACTGGTACAGCCACTCTGAAAAACAGTATGGAGGTTCCACCCAGCAATTGCACTCCTGGGTATTTACCCCAAAGATATAGACGTAGTGAAAAGAAGGGGCATCTGCCCCCCAATGTTCATAAGCAGCAATGTCCACAATAGCCAAACTGTGGAAGGGAGCCAAAATGCCCTTCAACAGATGAATGGATAAAGAAGATGTGGTCCATATACACAATGGAAGCTTACTCAGCCATCAGGAAGGATGAATACCTACCATTTGCACCGACATGGATGGAACTGGAGGGGATTATGCTAAGTGAAATAAGTCAAGGAGACAGAGACAATCATCATATAGTTTCACTCATATGTGCAAAGTAAGGAATAGCATGGAGGACCATAGGGGAAGGGAGGGAAAACTGAATGGGAAGAAATCAGAGGGAGAGATGAACCATGAGGGACTTTGGACTCTGGGAAACAAACTGAGGGTTTGGAAAGGGAGGTGGGTGGGAGGATGGGGTAGATGGGTGATGGGTATTAAGGAGGCACGTGTTGTGATGAGCACTGGGTGTTATACGCAACTAATGAATCGTTGAACACTATGTCAAAAACTAATGATGTACTATGTTGGCTAACTGAACATAATAAAAAATAAATAAATAAATATGCTTTCTGCATGAAAAACAAATAATGGATGCAGAATTTCAGATCTACAAAATGAAATGTTCTCAAGATATATTTCACAGCACTGTAAATATACTTAACACCTCAGGACTTCATACTGAAAATGTTTAAAATGGCAAAATCAATGTTATGATTTTTTTTACAGTTTTGTAAAAGTACATTCTGTATGATTCCATTTTTATAAATATTTTATGTATTTATTTTAGAGTTAGAAAGCATGGCACGAGAGTGGTGGGAGAGGCAGGAGGGGGAAGAGAGAATCGTAAGCCCACGCTGCCCTGAACACAGACCCTACATGGGCCTGGATCCCACACCAGGAGATCACATCCTGAGCTGAAATCAAGATCAGTGGCTTAACCGACTGAGGCACCATCCATCTCACTGGGCATTAGTATTGGTGCATTCCCTGCTATTTCCACCACCACCATGCTGAACACTCCTGAAAATACATCTGTGAAAAACTGGGCCAGAGTTTCTGCAGGGGGAGTCTGAGGCCAAACACTGCCAGGTGATGGGTACCCCTGCGGCCTGGGATGGGTGCTGCTCACTGTTCTGCCCCACAGGGGTGCCCGACACCCTTCTCTCCAGGGGACCTGTGGGGGCCTCCAAGTCCTCAGGCACCTGAGGGCCACCCGGCCCAGGAATTTACCTCTCTAGGAGAGGACGGATGGGACATCTTTCTCTGGCCAGGAATAGGAACGCTGATGCCGGGAAAGGAGAGCTCTCCTGGACTAATCGCCCAGCCAGGCAGCTGTGGCCACGAAGTATGTGGCGGAGCCAGAGCGACTGCGCTTTGGAGGGAATGAGGACCTTAGGCCAACCTTGTGCGGGGCATGTGGGAGCAGCAGCCCCTGTTTCTTGGGGAGCAGGGATGTGTGCAGAAGGAAGGAGGCTGGGGTGGAGCCTTCCAAGCCACACCACAGTCTCCCCCTTGGTCCTGAAACCAGCAGGAAGGGAACCCTGAGTGCGGAGATGAGACTCCAGGAGGATTCCCATCCAGGGAAAGGGGGCCCTCGGCCCCTGGAGGGCACTGAAACAGCCAGCCCCACCGACCTGCAGACCATTTGCACAGGATCACCTCCCGCACTTCCTTAGCACGTTGTCCATGTTTGTGTGTGGACAATGATCGGCCCACTCAGTGCTGGTGCACTTCCAGAGGAGGACTAGAAACCTTCCAGTGCCTGCTCGTGGGTCAGAGGACCACCACCCAAAGAAGCAGAGGATGTCCCTCTTCCTCCGGAGCTGGGGAAGGCAGCCACCGTCCTGGGGTAGGACCGGGTCCTGGCGTGTGTTCTTCCTGAAGCCCCCGCCTTCAGTGGGTGTTGCTGTGCCTGAGAAAGGCCCCCTCAGCCCCAGAGTCAGGAGCAGTGAGGAGCTGTCTCCAGCCCTGGCTCAGGATCATGACCCGAAAACCATCCTGTCTTTGGGAGGACAGATCACCTCCAGGAGCCAGGGAGGGGACTGGCCCCTCTCCCCTCCCCAGGTCCAGGATGCCCGGGACCCTGCAAGAGCGCTTCATTTGAGGAGTCATGGAGAGCATGTGTGTCTCATCAGCCCAGCAAGTGAAGGAACCAAACACCCAACAATGCTCAAGTTCTAACAGAAGCAGAACTTCAATGTACTATTTGGGGGCAGCCTCCTCCCCTCATACGTGGCCTTGGGGGACCCCAGGAAAGTCTTCCTGTTCTCCTTCCCACAGATGGAGGAGCTGGCCCCATGCCCCGGGGTCCCCACTGTGTCCCACTGCTGAGGAAGAGCCACCCATGGACAGGTGTCAGCAGTGGGGTCTGCCACTGCTCCTGGGCTCCCAGCCAGGGGCCTGGCGGCTGCATGGAAAGACTGAATTGCTTTTGGGGGGAGGTGTGCTCACTGGCAACACCGCTCACCATCCCCCTCTGCACTCTGCAATCCAGGCTCTGTGCCCAGCGTAGGTCAATCACCAGCACCCCACATGTTCCTGCCGTGGGAGCAATCATTCAGCATCAGGCCATTGCACAAAGGAGAAGAGCGAGGCCCAGAGAGGGGAGGCAAATGTCTTCAGTCACAGGGCTCTTCAGCAGAGGAGCCGGAAGGCCAGCGCTCCAGAAGCCCCGCTAGCCCAGCCAGGGACTCCCTGAGCCGAAAGCGAGCCCTCCCCTGCCTGCCCAGCCACACACTGGCCCCTGAGCTTCATGATGGCCTGTTCTTGGCCCTGAAGGTGTTGCTGGCTGACTAGGAGAGGAAGTCCAGCTGGTGGGACAGGCTATAGCTATAGGACAGAGTGACACGTCTGAGCCAGCAGGAGCCACACTCTGGTCTCCTTCCTGGAGCCTGCCCGGGAGCAGGAGTCTGGGTGCCCTAGGGGCCAGCATACACCAGGGTCTGTGCTGACCAGGGAGCCATGGCCCCCGGGGAGAGTCCACTTTGCCCTCTTCCCCTTCCTGCCCGGCCTCACCTCTCCTCACTGTGGGGCTGCAGGACCCAGAACCAGGCCCCATAGGGCTGGCTCGGCTCCAGCTTAGAATGATTTTGCAGTCCCCAGAGCCCCTGGATGTCCTGGGGCTGGAGGGAGGACTGACTGCAGACAAGGCCTGGGTTGGGGAGGATGAGGGGCCTTGTGGAGGGTGAAGGATGGGGCAGGGGCCGAGCCCTAGGGCCACTGCTCATGTCTAAAAAGCGCTGAAATCCCTGAATGCCCACGGGGTCCCTCATTACAGTAACGACCCCCTTCACACTCGGGCATCCTGCTGGTGGGCCCCTCCACCCCGGCCTCCTTCCCACCCCTCTGACTCCAGCCAGGGCAGCAGCCAGGGACAGGCTGGACCTCTGTCTCAAGTCCTGCCATGAAGACAAGGCAGAAGGAGGGAAGGAGAAGGGGAAGGGGCAGATTGATCTCCCTGCCCTGAGTCGACCTCCACTGCTGCCTCCAGGTCCTCTGGCCCAGTCCTGCACTTAGCTGGACCCTGGGAGGGAGTCTGCATTCCAGGGCAGCTGGGTGGGGGGTATTCAGTGACCTTTGCATACCCAGATGTCCAACCCACCTGGCCTTGCACCCTGAGGCTTGCTGCCCAGGATGGGCATGGTTCTGGGGCTCAGCAGACTTTGGGGCCACAGAGTACTTGGCAGTGGTGAGGGCACATGGGGGACCGGTCAGGTGCAGAGCCATGGGTCTCGTGCATGTCCACTGCACAGATGGGTCATGGTCCAGGTGCTTTGTGGAGGTCCTCTGTGCACAACTGGCCCTCTCGGGAGGGAAGCCTGTGTGCCTGGTGCACCTGTCCCCCACCTACCCCTGGAGGAGTGGCCATGTTCAAGAATTTCCATGTCCAACCCTCAGGGACAGTTGGGAACCTGGGACAAAAGAGGAAGGGACTGGCCCAGGACAAATGAGGGGTGTAGAGTCCAACAAGCAGGGCTGCTCTCCAGTCCTAGGCCAGCCCCAACCCTCCCATGAGTCTCACTTTGGGGGTGAGAGCCCCTCAGATCCTTGGGGATAGCTACCCACCCCGTCCCATGTGGGGACAGGACCTTGGGTATCCCCAGGCAGGTGGAGTCATGCACACCTGCGTGTGTGCGTGCGCGTGCACACGCACACACACACACACACCACTGACTGTCCAGCTGGGGGTCAGAGGAGAGTACACACTGGGAGGGAGGTGAGTGACAAGGGGGGGCGGGGAAGAAAGAGGTCAGAGACAGCTGGGCCATGGGGCAGGGGCATCAGGACTCCTGGCAAGAACTCAGATCCATAGCATGGGGAGGGGAGACATACCAGGCTGATGGTCAAGGGTCCCCAAAGGACCCAGGGGGGTTGCCAGGGCACTGGGAGAGGACAGGATCTGGGGTCTGGTGTCCATCACCACCCTGGGCACTTAGAAGTAGGAAGAGATACCCCCCAAGTCCAGACAGGGCTACAGCACAAAAGGCCTCAGCTTACTCTTCTGTCACTTGGGCTGTAGGGACAGGGTGTCCCTAGGGTCCCACAGGCTTGTAGGTTTGGACAGCCTCGGGGTTTGGGGAGCTGAGGACCTGGGTATGCAGAACGTGGCAGAGCACTGGACCACTGGTCTCCTTGTTGCAGCCTCGGGGCCCCCATTTGGAAGAGGTTCCAGAGTCAGTGCTCTGGTCAGTGTGAGGCCTTAGGAAGGAACCAAGCACCAGGACACGAGAGGGATATGGGACAAGGGAGGCTTCTGAGGTTTCTCACATTGCCCCTGGAGCCCACAGATCCTGCTCCTGTGAGACACACAGAGACAGAGACAGAGATTGAACACAGGACAGAGGGAACCAAAAGAAGTCACAGACTTTCCTCGATCAGCTTGGGAATGACATCCCGTCATTTTGCCCCATTCTATTCCTGAGAGCGCCATCCACCCTGGAGGGGAGGGGATTGCACAGAGATGTGTGACCAGGATTCGGGAATGCTGGAGCCACTGTGGAGACTGCCCAGCACATGGGTGCAGATGAGGCACTTGGACCAGGCCTAAACCTAATGGGAGCCCCTGAAAGCCTGTGTCTCGAGAGGACAAGGTCAGAATCAGTTCATTGCAACTTTCCCAGGGGTCTGGGAGACAGGCAGGAGGAGGGTGGCTTTGCCCGGACTCCAGAGCGGACCCAGGCCCCTCTGAGCTGTGCTCCATGTCCCGCCCAGCCCCTGGCTCATCCTTGCATTGCCAAGTATGCACCAGCCTCCTGTGATAGCAGGTACGGAACGTATATAGAGGTCCTTCCCCTGATGGCGTCCCTAGAAGTAGAAGCCAGAATACCCCAATGTGCAGATGGGGAGCCTGGGGAGGCCCTGAGAGGCACAGGCCTGGGCACTCACAGAAGCCCAGTCTGAACCCAGCTCTGTGTCCTCACAGCGGGGACACCGGCTGCACCCAGGCCTCCCGGGGCTGTGGATGGGCTGTGTGGGTGTCACTGGATGGACGGGGCATGGGGTGGAGGGTTAGCATTGAGCAGCTGGGGGAAGGGGGCCCTTGGGGGCTCTTGTGTGAGGAGGTAAGGGGACCCCAGGCGGTAGTGACCTCACTTCCCTGACAACAGAGCCCAGAATTTGGAACCCGGGTAACCAGGCACCCACATTCCAGAGACAGCGCCCTGCCCAGCTTATTTTGTTGGAGATCCTCGAACGAAGAACATGTTTGCGTGTTGCATCCCGAAGTCCGGAGGCTGCAGGCTGAGAAAAGCGCTCCCTGCCAACACTTCCCGTCGCTGGGGATGTCGTGTCAGGGCTTCCCAATGCCTCTGGCCATTTGGCCGGAAGGACTGAAAGATGACCCCATGAAGCCCAGAGTCAGCCAACCCAGCCCCACACGCTCTGATCAACCTGTGCAGCTCCAGGTCCCCTCCCCGTGTGTGTGTGTGTATATGTGTGTAAAGAGTGGTCATGTAGGGGTGGGGCCACCCCGAGCAGGAGCAGGCTGATGAGGGGTCAAAGTCCAGTGGGCAGGTCATCATGTTCCCACCCCAGGTCAAGGCTGGTTGGGTGGGACAGAGTGTGGGGGCGCTGCATCCTTCTGCCCAAGGTTTATCCTGATAGCCCTGAGGGGATGGGTCACTGTTCCAGGTGCAGGGCTGTGCACGCACAGG
>NC_138373.1:35879095-35944295 GCF_054177405.1 Leptonychotes weddellii | reverse complement strand
ATGAGAGGGGATAGGGTCAGAGGGAGAAGCAGGCTCCCCGCCGAGCCGGGAGCCCGACACGGGACTCGATCCCAGGACTCCGGGATCATGACCTGAGCCGAAGGCAGTCGCTTAACCAACTGAGCCACCCAGGCGCCCCAAAATTAACAATTTTAAAAATCACAATAAAAAAATCTCAAATCCTCTAAAACACTCTTCAGGTTATATCCATAGGTTTTAAAGATGTCCTCAAACAATTTTAAAAAGTTATCTCTTTTTAATAAAACATACATGGCTTACTTAAAGTCAACTAGTCTTTGCATTTAAGTTCCAAATGGTTTTGTCTTTACCAGCATAGTTAAAATCATCACTACAGAAAAACAGTAGAGAGTTTTGGGTGGTGGTAGCTGTTTCTCATAGATTGGTAAATTCCAGCTTCATTTATCATATTTAGCCTAAAGAGATTAAGTACCTCCTGCTACAAACCTTCTCATATTTGAATTTTCTTAGTTATTCCCATACCAGTTTGAATCCATCCTGAGAGTTAGAGGGAAAACTGGCAAAGACACTGGACTCTGGGTGTCCTGAAAAGGGAGGGAATGACCTGCTATTAATGCTTTGCAGCCCAGGCCATGAGCCCTGCTGCCGCCTTACACGCTCAAACTGCTTTCATAATAGTGTGGCATTATCTAGTGATGATGACCTATACTCACATTCCTAGATGCAATGTTATTTAGGGTAACACTCGGTCACCTAGCCCAAGAAAGCATATAAGAATAAATGCTCCACAGCAGCGTTGTTGGTATTAACCTAAATCTGGAAAAATCCAAATGCCCATCAACAGTAAAATGGGTCAAGTCTAGCCTACTCATAGAAAAGAGTACTCTACAACAGTATGAATAAAACTACAGCTAAACAAATTGAAACAATGTTTCTCACACAAAAGTGCTGAGGAAATGATGCAAGTTACAAAGGACTAGATCCTTCTACATCAGTTCAAACACAGGTCAAACAAATGATTATTATTTTTTTTTTTTAAGATTTTATTTATTTATTTGAGAGAGAGAATGAGAGAGAGAGCACATGAGAGGGGGGAGGGTCAGAGGGAGAAGCAGACTCCCTGCCGAGCAGGGAGCCCGATGCGGGACTCGATCCCGGGACTCCAGGATCATGACCTGAGCCGAAGGCAGTCCCTTAACCAACTGAGCCACCCAGGCGCCCAAACAAATGATTATTTATGAACTCACATATGGGTGGTAAGGCTAGAGTTACAGTCAAAAATTACAGTCACAACTAAAAATGATATCAAAACACAGATTATAACAAAGTCACCATTAAAGGGAAGAGAAAGATATGGAGTTGGATAGAAGTCATCTGAGGTTCTATCCAGGTTCCTTAACAAGGGTGTCAATATACTGACCCTTCACTTTTTCATTATTCTTTATTATTTTTTTTCAAGAAACACATTTATTTAGATTTTCTTGGTCACACAGAGATATGAATATATCTAATGAACATTGTATTGTACATCATATCACTGTCATTTATGTATCTATGACTGGAAAAAACCCAGTACATTGGTTTTACATAGTCTTAGAAGCTAGTCCAACTTAAGTCCTCAGTGAAAGCTTGTTGAGTGAAATAACGGCACTGCCAAATGATTGTCTAGTCCATATTTAAACCTACAATCCCTTCATGATTTTGAATGCTCACCATCATGGCATTACAGAATTTGTGTCTCCTTAGTGCCCGCAGTTCTTGCTCAGGCCACTTCGAAGAATGAAGAGGTATACCAGACGAAGAGTGGTAGGCAGCAAAGCAAAGTTTACTGAGCAAGAGTACAAGGCTCCTGGAGAGTGGGTTGCCCCTGGAGTTTCTAAGTTTAGGGGGTTTTATGAGCTCTTTTGCTGAACTATCTTAAGCAATCAGTGTGTGCTGAGTCGTGCCAATCAGGGCTTTGGTCACGTATCTGTCTACCTATTAGGTTCATGTCCATGTGCTGATTGTCTTTTTTTTGGCTGACATCTGGGGGCTTAGGTCTTAACTGCCCCTTGCCCATGATATTGACAGATGTTTTTGTGGTTAATTGTCTTATTTTAGGATGTTTTGCAGAAATCATTTCTGCAAAGGCTACAAAGCAGGATGTCAGTGTGGTCCTGTCTAAGCTGCAAAACAGGATGTCCATGTTGTTTTATTTTAACTGTCCTGACTCCGTATTTTCTTGTTGGGGACCCTGGTCCTCACTACCTAACTGTCCAACTAACTCTTAACATTCCCCCCTCTGAAGACGTAACCCTAACTGCTGGTAGGGAAAGGGGGCGATGACCAGTCTAACTGCTTCCTGCTGGTTGGAGGCCATGTTGAAGAATGGCAGTCAGGGTTTCATCCCCAGAGGTCTATCTAGTAGACCTGGTAGAAGTTGGTAGGGGCTGTCTCCATTTGTGGCTGCACAGACAGGACCATCTGTAGCCTGATGGACTCTAAACAAGAAGAGACAAATTAGATAAGGGCATTTAGAATATAAGGTCTGGAAAGGAGTAGAAGGGAGATGACTAATAGTGGGGCTCCTATACCAACAACACAGGTCAGGTGGTCTCTCATTTGGATTTCTCAGATAAGCTGGTGGCCCAAGTAGATGACCTCTCCTCTTTGTGGCTGTCTCTCAGGGCACAGCTGTGAGAGAAGGCAAAAATAAATAAAATTAGACATGTGGTAGCAGAATAATGGTCTCCCAAAGTGTGCATATCCTAACCCCCAGAGTCAGTGACTGTGACCTCACATGGTAAAAGGGACTCTAGACATAACAGTAGAGAGGAAGGCAAGATGGTGGAAGAGTGGGGGACCTTGTTTCATCTGGTAACTTGAATTTAGCTGGATATCTATCAAATCATTCTCAACACCCAAAAATTCAGCCTGAGATGTAAGAAAATATATCTGGAACTCCACAAGCAGAAAAGCAACAGCTTCTTGCAAGGTAGGAGGTGCGGAATCATGAATCTGTTGGGGAATATTGGAAGATAATCGAAGGGGGGAGGCAGCCTCCATAAGCTGGCTACTGGAAAGTGATATAACACTGGATTGCAAAATCAGAACCCTTAGAAATCTGCTCCAGTGAGAGACATCCTTTTCTGAAAGAGACTCAGGGGATGAAAAGGGCAGAATTCTAGGTGGGTCACTGTGGTCTCAGGATCCCAGGAGACACAGAAAGGACCCGGGTGCCTGAATCGATAGCGTGCCCAAGCAGCGGAGCAGGGAAACTGGTTATGGTCAGTGAGCCCAGGAGGGATTCTCAGGTCCGGTCGCCATAAACCAGGAGATGGGCCGGTCAGGAGACCACTCTTTGCCTAAGCACCCTGTAAAAGACTGGAACTTGCAGGCTGTTTACCATCCCCTGGGAGGGGCAAAACAGCTGCAAAGCAGGGTACATGAGGGAGCTCACAGTCCGAAAGACACAAAATGAAGTGACGGCTCACAGGTACCTGGACTCCCCCAGGGAAGATTGCAGTAGAAGAGAACCCCAGGAGTCTGCAAACTTTGGCGCACACAGAAGTGGAAACTCTTTAACCTGGAGGGTTTACTGAAGGGGGGACCACAAAAGTGTGGCTCTGGGCTGGAGATCTGGGCAAGGCCATTTTTGCTCTGACCCTCTGAAGTGGTGCAGAAAGCCTCCAGGGAACAAAAGCCACACAGACAACAAGCTTACATTCAGCCCATCCCCCTGACAAGGGGTGGGGCAACTCCGCCCAGGCAAAGACATCTGAAAGCAGCACTGCAGGCCCCTACCCCAGAAGACAGACTGGAAGAACAGGTGAAAGACAAGCTTAGGGATCCCACAAAACTGTAAAACTCCAGCACCAGGCAAAAATAGTATATTGAGCTCCAGGTGTTTCCTCACGATTCCTTTATCCTTAACTCTAAAATTTTTTTTTTTTTTTACCTTTTTCCCATTTCAACTAGATTATTTTACCTACTTAGGTTTTTAAATCGTTTTCAACTTTTATTTTTTCACATCTACATTTTTATAGATATATGCTTCAATCTAGTCCTTTTTTCATTCTATTCAATTTTGCAAAAATTGCAAAGAAAGCAAAACTTACATATATATATATTTTTGGGATGTAGGGTCTTCTAACACATAGACCAAAATTCAATCAGGAACAAGTGGATATCCCTGCTTTGTCCACCCTGTGATATTATAATCTCTCTTTCTCCGCCTTTTACTATTGTTTTATTTCATTTTGGCTTTGTTTGCTTTTCTGTGGTGGCTTCCGAACACTTCGGATTTTTTCTAGGGTGCATTCTGCTTGAGTCATGGTTGGTATTTTGGCCTCTGTTCATTCGCTCACCCATCCTTCCCTTGGACAGAATGACTAGAAGGAGGAATTCACAACAAAGGAAAGAACCAGAGGCAATGTTCTCTGCCACAGAGCTAATCGATAAGGATATAAGAGGTCAGAGATGGAATTCAGGATAGCAATTATAAAGTTAATAGCTAGGGGCGCCTGGGTGGCTCAGTCGGCTAAGCAGCTGCCTTCGGCTCAGGTCATGATCCCAGGGTCCTGGGATTGAGCCCCGCATCGGGCTCCCTGCTCAGCGGGAAGCCTGCTTCTCCCTCTCCCTCTGCCTGCCACTCTGCCTACTTGTGCTGTCTCTCTATCTCTCTGTCAAATAAATAAATAAAATCTTTTAAAAAAATAAAGTTAATAGCTAGCCTTGAAAAAAAAGCATAAATGACAATACAGAATCTCTAAGGGCAGAAATGAACTCTAATCAGGCCAAAGTTAAAAATGCTATGAAAGAAGTGTACTAAATGAGAAAAATAGGCAGCCAAGAATACTTTATCCAGCTAGGCTGTCATTCAAAATAGAAGGAGAGATAAAAACCTTCCAGAACAGGGCGCCTGGGTGGCTCAGTTGGTTAAGTGACTGCCTTCGGCTCAGGTCATGATCCTGGAGTCCCTGGATCGAGTCCTGCATCAGGCTCCCTGCTTAGCAGGGAACCTGCTTCTCCCTCTGACCCTCCCCCTCTCATGTGCTCTCTCTCTCTCTCATTCTTTCTCTCCCAAATAAAAAAATAAAATCTTAAAAAAAAAAACAAACCTTCCAGAACAAATAGAAACTAAAAGAATTTGTGATCACCAAACCAGCCCTACAAGAAATATTGAAAGGGGTCCTCTAAGCAAAGAGAGAGTCCAAAAGTAACACAGACCAGAAAGGAACAGAGACAATATACAGTAACAGTCATCTCACAGGCAATACAATGGCACTAAATTCATATCTTTCAACAGTTACCCTGAATATAAATGGGCTAAATGCCCCAATCAAAAGACACAGGGTATCATACTGGATAAAAAAGCAAGACCCACTGATATGCTGTCTGCGAGAGACTCATTTTAGACCCAAAGACACCTCCAGATTTAAAGTGAGGGGGTGGAAAACCATTCATCATGCTAATGGACATCAAAAGAAAGCTGGGGTGGCAATCCTTACTATAATAAGAGATGAGGAAGGACAGTGTATCATACTTAAAGGGTTTATCCAACAAGATCTAACAATTGTAAATATTTACGCCCCTAACATAGGAGCAGCCAATTACATAAGCCCATGAATAACAAAATCAAAGAAACACATCAACCATAGTACAATAATAGTAGGGGACTTTAACACCCCCCTCACTGCAATGGACAGATCATCTAAGCAAAAAACCAACAAGGAAATAAGGACTTTAAATGACACAGTGGACCAGATGGACTTTACAGATATACTCAGAACATTCCATCCCAAAGCAATAGAATACACATTCTGCTCTAGTGCACATGGAACATTCTCCAAAATAGATCACATCCTGGGTCACAAATCAGGTCTCAACTGGTACCAAAAGACTGGGATCATTCCCTGCATATTTTCAGTCCACAATGCTTTGAAACTCAAACTCAATCACAAGAGGAAAGTTGGAAAAAACTCAAATACATGGAGGCTAAAGAGCATCCTACTAAAGAATGAATGGGTCCACCGGGAAATTAGAGAAGAATTTTAAAAATTCATGGAAACAAATGAAAATGAAAACACAACTGTTCAAAATCTTTGGGATGCAGCAAAGGCAGTCCTAAGAGGAAAGTATATAGCACTACAAGCCTTTCCTAAGAAACAAGAAAGGCCTCAAATATACAACCTAACCCTACACCTAAAGGAGCTGGAGGAAGAACAGCAAATAAAGCCTAAACCTAGCAGGAGAAGAGAAATAATAAAGATTAGAGCAGAAATCAATGAAATAGAAACCAAAAGAACAGTAGAACAGATCAACGAAATGAGGAGCTGGTTCTTTGAAAGAATTAGTAAGACTGATAAACCCCTGGCCAGACTTATCAAAAAGAAAAGAGAAAGGAGCCAAATAAATAAAATCATGAATGAAAAAGGAGAGATCACACCCAACACCATAGAAATACAATTATAAGAACATATTATGAGCAACTATATGTCAACAAATCAGGCAATCTCAAAGAAATGGATGCATTCCCAGAGATGTATAAACTACCAAAACTGAACCAGGAAGAAATAGAAAACCTGAACAGACCCATAACCAGCAAGGAAATTGAAGCAGCAATCAAAAATCTCCCAACAAACAAGAGCCCAGGGCCAGATGGCTTCCCAGGGGAATTTTACCAAACTTTTTTTTTTTTTTTTTAAGATTCTATGTATTTATTTGACAGAGAGAGACACAGTGAGAGAAGGAACACAAGCAGGGGCAGAGGGAGAGGAAGAAGCAGGCTTCCCGCAGAGCAAGGAGCCTGACACAGGGCTCGATCCCAGGACCCTATGATCATGACCTGAGCGGAAGGCAGACACTTAACAACTGAGCCACCCAGGTGCCCCTCTACCAAACATTTAAAGAAGAATTAATACCTATTCTTCTGAAACTGTTCCAAAAAATAGAAATGGAAGGAAAACTTCCAAACTCATTTTATGAGTCCAGCATTACCTTGATCCCAAAACCAGACAAAGACCCCACCAAAAAGGAGAATTACAGACCAATATCCCTGATGAACATGTATGCAAAAATTCTCACCAAAATACAAGCCAATAGGATCCAACAGTACATTAAAAGGATTATTCACCACGACCAAGTGAGATTTATTCTTGGGCTGCAAGGTTGGTTCAACATTCACAAATCAATATGTGATACATTACATTAATAAAAGAAAAGACAAGGGCGCCTGGGTGGCTCAGATGGTTAAGCGTCTGCCTTCGGCTCAGGTCATGATCCCGGAGTCCTGGGATCGAGTCCCACATCGGGCTCCCCGCTCTGCGGGAAGTCTGCTTCTCCCTCTGCCTCTCTCTCTCTCTCATGAATAAATAAATAAAATCTTTAAAATAAATAAATAAATAAAAAAGAAAAGAAAAGACAAGAACCATATGATCCTCTCAATAGATGCAGAAAAAGCATTTGACAAAGTACAGCATTCTTTCTTGATTAAAACTCTTCACAGTGTAGGGATAGAGGGTACATACCTCAATATCATAAAAGCCATCTATGAAAAACCCACAGCGAATATCATTCTCAACAGGGAAAAACTAAGAACTTTCCCCCTAAGGTCAGGAACACGGCAGGGATGTCCACCATCACCACTGCTGTTCAACATAGTGCTAGAAGTTCTAGTCTCAGCAATCAGACAACAAAAAGAAATAAAAGGCATCCGAATTGGCAAAGAAGAAGTCAAACTCTCACTCTTTGCAGATGATATGATACTTTATGTGGAAAACCCAAAAGACTCCACCCCAAAACTGCTAGAACTCATACAGGAATTCAGTAAAGTGGCAGGATATAAAATCAATGCACAGAAATCAGTGGCCTTCCTATACACCAAGAACAAGACAGAAGAAAGAAATTAAGGGGAGGGGGGTGGGAGGATGGGTTAGCCTGGTGATGGGTATTAAAGAGGGCACATTCTGCATGGAGCACTGGGTGTTATGCACAAACAATGAATCATGGAACACTACATCAAAAACTAATGATGTAATGTATGGTGATTAACATAACAATAAAAAGGTAAAAAAGAAATAAAGTGTTATTAAGAAAAAATACTTTCACGGGATGCTTCAGTGTGTTTTACCCAAAACAGGGACACTCTTTCCTTGGAACCACTACATAACACTAAATGAGGAAACAAAGGCGGTTTCCACATTGTAACTCAGACCACAGGCCCACTTCAACTGGCACCACCTGCCCCACGGTCTGAAATGTCCTTTTCCATTCAGATCCAGTTTTCTGTTTCTGGAACTGCTCCCAAGACTTTCCCTTATTTGGGTAACCTTGATGGATGTAAAGAGCAAAATGCTTCCAATCTGGGTGGCCTTTTCTGTCTGGCTTCTGTCACTGGGGCTGTTTTCAGTGTCCATCCATGTTGTGACATGTATCAGTCCTTCATTTTTTCACTGTGACTAAACATAAATAACACTGACCACTTAAAACATTTCAGGTACACAGTTCTCTGGCCTTAGCTGAATTCACATGGTTGTACATCATTCTCCAGAACTTTTTCCTTCTCCATGAGGGAGAGGTGCTTGCTTGAAACACCAACTCCCCATTCCCCTTTCCCCTCCGCCCCTGCAGCCACATTCTACTTTGTGTCTCTGGATATTTCATATAAGTGGGATCATACAGTATCTGTCCTTCTGTGACTGGCTGATTTCACTCAGCGTAATGACTTCCACGTTCAATCCGTATTGTAGCCTGTGTCAGAACTCCCTTCGTTTTTTGGTTTTTGTGGGGTGTTTTTTTTTTTTGCATAATTTATGATTTTAATGAAAATAAGTACTCTAAAGTATGCTTAAAGTATATTTGAAAAGTATTTTTTCACACTAAAGCATCCCGTGTTAAGTGACAAATGTGGTTAAGAAACGACAACTGGGGGGACTGAGTGTGGGATAAAGAGTATTTGTGCGCGGTGACAGGTTTACTGCACTTTGAAATCACCGCAATTACTCTTCCAAACAACCATGACAGCACCAGGTCACAGAAGCAGGGACACCAAACTTCGTGATGGTGGCCAAGCCCTCCCAGATCCAGTTTCATCCACGTGGAGAGGCCACTTGCCCTTGTAGGAGGCCACATGTTAGCAAGAGACTCGTGGGAGGATTAAATCGGCGGCCACTGTGTTTTGGGTGTAGTAGAAGCAGTGGGATTTGGAATTCCAATTTTCCACAACGCTCCACCAAAAACTGGTTAGAACTGTAAAAATGCATGAAGGGAAGCCTCAGTAAAGTGGACTGGGGATGCTAGAAGGGGACGCTGGAGGGGGTAGCCTACCGCTCAGGGTCAATTACAGAACCAACATTAGAAGCTCCCACAGGAGAGACTCATCAGTTACGGGCCCCACAGGGGAAGATGTAGGTTTCATCTCCTCCAAGAAATCCACCACCCGTGCAGCTCAGCGGGTGAGAACCTTCCATCACCCCAAACCCCTGCTTTTCTCCAGTGGACTTTCCTTCAAAACAACCCTCCTAACTTCCCCCACCTTCTCCACGAAATACTGAACAGGTGACAGACCTGTTCTCTCACACCCCCCATGAGACACTGATGACAGACATCGAGGGAGACACACGGAGACGGGAAGACACTCTGTGCTCACGGAAGAACCGACACTGAAAATATCTACTCTCCCCAAAGCCGTCTACAGAGTCCGCGCCGGCGCTACGGAACTTCCAGGACCGAACCGACAACCCTGAAGCGGGTGTGGACTCAGGGAAGGACCCCGCAGGGCTGAGGCCGGGGGAGCACGAGCACAGCGGCGGGCAGCCGCCCCCTGACCGCAGACTGCCGGAGGAGCCCCAGGAACCGAATCCGTGCGGCGCATAAACACAGACGCATGGACCCCCGGAGCGGATCCGAGCCCAGAAAAGGGAGACCCGACAGCTCCGCGCACAGCACCCCCGGGACCCCACGTCACCGCACACAAAGCCACAGACACACCACCGTCTACACAGCGCGCCCTTCCTGTGAGCTCGCACCCCCTTGGCAGTCCCAGCTCAGGCGGCTTCTCCTCACCTTCTCCTCCTGGGGCGGGTCCTGAGGCCGGGCTCCTGTCCGTGTACACACGGACCCACATCCTCCACAGCGGGTTCTGTCGGTGTGGATGCGGCCCCACGTCCTCCAGTGGGTCCTGAGGTGGCCGGGCTCCTGTCGGTATGGACACGGCCTCACGTCCTCCTGAAGCTCCCAGAGAGGGTCCTGAGGAGGCCGGGCTCCTGTCGGTGTGGAGGCGGTCCCCCGTCCTCCCAAACCTCCACAGCGGGTCCGGAAGAGGAGGGCCTCCTGGTACCGCAGGCAGAGATGAAGCCGCCTGAGCGCGCATGCGCCGCACGGGTTGGGCAGCTGGGCTCGGGCGCCCCCTGCGACCAGTGGAGGCAGTGCAGGACTCGGTGCACTCAGTTCAGGGGAGGCACCGACCCCTTCCCCGGGGGCCCGCTGAATCCAATAAATTTTGGGAACTTCCTAACTGAAATGGAATACAATATCCCGGCTTCTCCAGAAATACTTAAAGAACAATTACTTGGAAAGCATATAGAATAAAATGAAATGTAGACCAAAACTTTACAACTTACACCAAAATTCACACAAAATTGTACATAAATTTAGGGCGCCTGGGTGGCTCAGTCGTTAAGCGTCTGCCTTCGGCTCAGGTCATGATCCCAGGGTCCTGGGATCGAGTCCCACATCGGGCTCCCTGCTTGGCAGGAAGCCTGCTTCTCGCTCTCCCACTCCCCCTGCTTGTGTTCCTGCTCTCGCTGTCTCTCTCTCTGTCAAATAAATAAATAAAATCTTAAAAAAAAAAAAAAAATTGTACATAAATTTAAAATGCACAACTATCAAATTATCAAAAAGAAAACATAAAAGGAATCTACGTGACCTTGGGCTTGGTGATGAGTTTTAACACACAACACCAAAAGCCAATCCAAAAAAGAAAAAAAAAATGATACTGTGAACTTTATAAAATTAACACCTCTACTATGAAAGACCTTGCTCAAAGAACTAAAAGACAACCCACAGACTGCAAGGAGATATTTGCAAAACACACACCTGATAAAGGATTTATATTCAAACCATACAAAAAACCCTCAGAACTCAACAATAAAAAAAACCCCTAATTGACAATGGGTAAATATCTGAACACATACCTGCACAAAGAAGATATACAAATACAAAATCAGCATACAAAAATATGCTCGACATCTCTATCATTAGGAAATTACAAATTTGAACAACAGTGAGATAGCACTGCTCTCCTATTAGAAATGCTAAAGTCCAAAAAATGAGAACACCCATTGGTGGAGGGTGGGGAATGACAGGAATGAGCTTTCATGCTGGGGATGGATGTACGGCCACTTTGGAAGGCAGTTTGGCAGTTTTTTCCAAGGGAAAAACTGACTGTAGGTGATAGGGCAAAAGGTCCTCATCTTGATATGGAGAACAAAGGCAAAAGAAATACAGAAAAAAAAATGAATTTCCTTTGCAGCCTGATGAGGTTTTAGAATATAGGTGAGGTTCGGTGGGGTGAGGTCTGTCTGGAGCCGATGACCAAGAAAGAATTCTTGAGACGTCTTTGATGCAAAATGGTGGCTTATTAAAGCATGGGGACAGGAACTATGGGCAGAAAGAGCTGCTGCACAGGGGTCTTGAGGAGTGGGGATTATATACTGGAAGTTGGGGGAAGGAAAAGGAGGTTTCAAAAGAACTTTCATACGCTAAAGAGGACGGACCTACAAGATACCAGAGGTCTTGCCATTGTCAACTTAAGGTTGCTTTCCCCTCTAGCAAGGTACTAACATTAAGATAGTTGGGAGATTCCTGGAAGAATGTCACACATGTCCCACCCAGGAGTTGGGGGTGGGGGGATGTTGCAGGGTGTCAGCTTGTGCCTTGTCTTCAGCCAGCCTTCTGTTCCCTCATCACAGCCCATTAACACATACTGAAGACAAGCAGGGTGATCTTCCTCCAGGAACTCAACTGCCTCAATACTGATACTTTGCCAAGGGCAAAAGGCAACCTTGGCTTGACATTAGCCTGACCACCAGGATCCTGTTAAGTCTTCTTCAACGTATAAAAATCCCCTTAGAAACTTTCTTTACCCGGGGCGCCTGGGTGGCTCAGTTGGTTAAGCAACTGCCTTCAGTTCAGGTCATGATCCTGGAGTCCCAGAATCGAGTCGTGCATCGGGCTCCCTGCTCAGCAGGGAGTCTGCTTCTCCCTCTGACCCTCCTTCCTCTCATGCTCTCTCTCTATCATTCTCTCTCTCTCTCAATAAATGAATAAAAATCTTAAAAAATACTTCCTTTACCTCCACCATCCCTCAAGATATATGTTAGCAATTATCCTCTAAACATATGGCCCACTGATACACATCTGAAGGGTTTCATGACTTAAGGTTTTACTAGACGGTAGTAAATGACCCCTCAAGGTCCTGGAAACCTTGCTTCCAAATTCCTTAGAGACTTACACCATCCCTAACCCCATCCCAACTTGAAAGTATATAATCAGTCACTCCTCACAATCTCAATGCAGCTTTTTCTGCCCATGAGTCCTGTTCCTGTGCTTTAATAAAACCACCTTTTTGGCATCAAAGACGTCTCAAGAATTCTGTTTGCTCCTGGACTCCAACATTTCACAACAATCCAACCTAAGAAACTTTGGAAATGAATGGAATCTGTAGACTAAGCACACAAAAAAAATGTACTATACATAAACAATGGACCCTATCTTCTTTTTTTTTTAAGATTTTATTTATTTATTTGACAGAGAGAGAGAGAGAGCCCACACAAGCAGGGGGAGTGGCAGGCAGAGGGAGAGGGTTAGGCAAGCTCCCTGCTGAGCAGCGAGCCGGGTACGGGGGCTCAATCCCAGGACCCTGGAGATCACGACCTAAGCCGAAGGCAGACACTTAACTGACTGAGCCATCTAGGCACCCGTGGACTCTATCTTATAAAGTTCTTTCCCATGGGGATAGTAGCTAACAATTCTGAAACCACTACATCTATAATCTGGAGTGGAACAATGAATTAAATAAATGATAGGTGGTGGGGGCCAAGGGTTAAAAAGAAAACCACAGGCCGAAAATGGCCTGACAAGGAAATTTACTGATACATCCCTCTGTTTTCCTTAGGAGGGCTACCTTGCCTAAAATGACGTATTCATTGTTAATAATTTCTTTTTTTCCATTCTCTCCCTGCCTTAAAAATCCTTTCCTTTCCTACAACTCGATGGAGATGCTATCTATTTGCTAGATAGGATGCTTCCAGAGTCATGAATCATTGAATAAAGCCAACTGGATCTTTCAATTAACTCAGGGGGATTTTGTTTCTTAACGACAAGCTTATCACCCTTGGAGTGGGAAGTTACAGATAAGTAAGGGGAAAAGGTTACAACCTCCACGTGATAGTGGATGCAGTTGGAGATATCAGTATAAACTCATCTTGAGCTTAATATAGACAATCAACTGAGAAACTGTCAACCTTAAAGATAGAATTGCCAGTTATTTTACCAGCAAAATGAGTTTCTTCGGGAATAGCTGAGGAACTGCAATTCGGGGCAAGAGAACTATGGCAAACTACAGGCAACTCCAAAAAGACAAAGGAAAGGTCAGTTTGTGCTGGGTTTAAATAGGAAATTAGGGAGTATTGTTGTAAACTGTTTTAAAAAGGGCATCACTTATACCGAGTTCTTTCTGCTGGTGGTGGCCCAAGTGGTGGTACCCGTGTCAGAGCGCCCCCTTCAGGCTTCCTGGCTCCACTTTAAGCAAGGTTTCCTTTATCTAATTTTCACTAGAATACATGCATATAATTCCTTGCATTGTCATCTGAGCAGATTTAGTTCCTATGGTATATAAGTTTTTTATGCCATTCTCTATAAAAAGGGCTCTTGGAAGAGATGGCTGGCTCTAGGGGCTGAGACAGTGACTACAGGAACCAAGATAATCCTGAAGTATCAGAAAATGAGTAAGTACTGGGCGCCTGGGTGGCTCAGTTGGTTAAGCGACTGCCTTCGGCTCAGGTCATGATCCTGGAGTCCCTGGATCGAGTCCCGCATCGGGCTCCCTGCTTGGCAGGGAGTCTGCTTCTCCCTCTGACCCTCCCTCCTCTCATGTGCTCTCTCTCATTCTCTCTCTCTCAAATAAATAAATAAAATCTTTAAAAATAAAATTAAAAAAGAAAATGAGTATAAGTACCAATAATGAAAATCCACCAAGTTGAAATTAGGTCAAGGGAAACAGGAGACAACAGAAAGTGCCACAGCAGGAATAAATTTATCAACCAAACACCCTACTGCTGGAATAAAACCAACGCCTAAAATAACTACCCAGGTGTTCACACTGGTAAAAATAACTTATTACATAGATTTTTTTTTTTTTGGTAATGAGTAGAAAACAATGCACAAGAATTCCAAATGCTTGATGGAGACACTCAACCACCCATCCCAGAAGTGGGGCTAAATCCACAAAACCTCTGACCATTCCTCCTCAACACTATCAAGGTCACTGAAACAAGGGAAATCTCAGAAACTGTCAGAGCCAAGAAGAGCCTGAAGAGACGTGATGACCACGTGATCATGTGATGCCCCACATGGGACCCTAGAGCCCCAAAGGCAGAACAGAGGGAAACTGGACACAATATGAACTTCAGTGAATAATAAGATATCAATATTGGCTCATTAACTGTGACAATTCTGGAAAAAAAGAGAAACAGAATAGACATTAAAAGTCAAATAAGAGAGGGGCGCCTGGATGGCTCAACTGGTTAAGCGTCCGACTCGATCTCAGCTAAGGTCTTGATCTGAGGTTCGTGAGTTTAAGCCCTGCATTGCCAATTGTACTTAAAATAAAAGTTTAAAAAATTTTTTAAATCAAATAAGAGAACACTGGAAGCGCAGAGGAAATGGGTAATTTCCAAGTAAAAATGCACATTAGCAAAATGGACCCTGATATAGTGAAAATAGAAACAGACCAATGAGCATGAAAGGTCACAGTAAGGCTTAGAAATCTCCCATCAGGGGCGCCTGGGTGGCTCAGTTGGTTAGGCGACTGTCTTTGGCTCAGGTCATGATCCTGGAGTCCCAGGATCAGTCCTGCAACGGGCTCCCTGCTCAGCGGGGAGTCTGCTTCTCCCTCTAACCCTCCCCCCTCTCGTGCTCTCTCTCTCATTCTCTGTCTCAAATAAATAAATAAAATCTTTAAAAAAAAAAGAGAAATCTCCCATTGGAAAACTCCCCAGAAACAGATGGGTTCATAGTAAACACCTGAGTGTTCTGATTATAGTATCAAAGCTTGCTATATTTATATAGTTCATCTAATGTAGGATTCCTGTGATTCCAAAATAAACATTATTTTATGTACCATCGCAAATGTGCTGCCAATTAAACTGTGACTTTCTCAACAAAAGAAAAAAAAATGGTTGACGAGTTTACTTCCATTAAAACCAGAAAAGTTAATTTTTAAGAAATTCAGGTTTGGTATAACTAATATATTTAAGCTTAAATAACATTGCGATTTTTATCACACCTACTTCTCAATATGCATCCAACTGTCAACACCAGAACAGAGAGGACCTCGAGTGGAGCCCAGGGTGGCCTGGCCGCTGGTCCCACATGAACCTGCTCCAGCCCCACACACACTTGCAGCCAGTTGCTCTCGGTGCTTCTCGTCTCCAAGAAGCAGAATCTGTGAAAAGTACTATGGTATGGCATGGTTATGAAGGCCAAAGCCCTGATGAAGGGACAATTCTGTAAGATACATCCTGCTGAAATGCTACAGGAGAAAGTAAAAATAAACGTGTGAGAAAGTAGGACACCCAGGGTTCTGGGCTCGCCTCGGATGACACATCTCTGGGGAACCTGCCATGGATCTCCCTCCTGTGCCCCGAGGACCATCTCTCTACTTTGTCCTCACAACCCCAAATTGTCTGGAAGCTGCGGACACCACCCACTCACAGTTTAGCTGTGGCCAGTTCACCCGCTCAGGAAAGGTCTGGGGAATCTCTGAAATTTAGAGTTCTGAGTATCTAGTGTCATAATTTGGAAATTCCAACTGAAATAGAGCCAACTGTTCCTGTCCCTTGGTAAGAAAATGTAAAGATGACAAAGAGCGAACTAGAAGGTAAATGTACAAAAGTCAATTGATATCAGGACTATGGTGTGAAAGTTTGTGGTCCCCCAAATCCATGTGTTGGAATCCTCATGAAAAATGTGATGGTGTTAGAACAGGTTAGGGTGCCAGGGCCTTCCCTCCAAGTGAGGATAGAACAAGAAGTCTGCCATCAGAAACACCCTCATCTCAGACATGCACCCTCCAGAACGGTGAGAAATCAATTTCTATTGTTTATGAGCCACTGGTCTGTGATATTTTGATAGCAGCCTAGATTGACT
This sequence comes from Leptonychotes weddellii, assembly GCF_054177405.1. Classification (NCBI taxonomy): domain Eukaryota; kingdom Metazoa; phylum Chordata; class Mammalia; order Carnivora; family Phocidae; genus Leptonychotes; species Leptonychotes weddellii. The sequence goes on along the minus strand of NC_138373.1, from coordinate 35,927,906 downwards.
GAGGTGATCAGCAATGATGTATAGGACAAATTGGGATGTGAAATGAAAAAAAAAATTACATACGAAAATTAAGGTTCTTGAGTATAAATCTAACAATATACATAAAAATATTCACAAAACATTAAAACACAGATGAAGGAAATCAAACAACACATAAATAAATGTGCCTTGTGCCTCGGTGCATCCGAGAGAGCAGGATGGGGCACCAGCAGCTTGGAGCCATCCGAGGAAATTTGGGCAGGGTTCCCTTCTTCCACCTCTGCTCAAATCCATGCAGTCTGATCCGGAAATACGGCCTCAATAGGTGCTGCCCTTGTTTCTGTCGGTTCGCCAAGGGCACTGGCTTCAGTAAGTTGGATTAAGTGAACCTCCTTGAATGGGTCATCCAGGATACCTGCCTCAACTGCAGATATCCAAGATACCCACTTAATGCCAATTCACTGTACATAAAATAAAAATACTTCAATTATGAAAAAAACATAGATAAATGCAAAGATATTCCTTGTTCAGGAGCAATGCACTCAATATTGTTAAGCTGGCAATTTTTTCGAACTTGCTCTACAGATTCAATGGAATCCCAACCAAATTCCCATCAAAGATATTGACAAACTATTTCTAAACCAAGACTAGCCGACATAAGACTCAAGACCTCATATGTGGATCCAAAGACATAGCATAGGGCACCTGGGTGGCTCCGTCGGTGAAGCGTCTGCCTTCAGCTGGGGTCATGACCCCCGGGTCCTGGGATCAAGTCTGGCATCGGGCTCCCTGCTCCGCGGGAAGCCTGCTTCTCCCTCTCCCACTCCCCCTGCTCATGCTCGCTCTCTCTCTCTCAATCTCTCACAAAAATAAATTTTAAAAATCCTTTAAAAAAAACAAAGACAGCATAAAGTTGCAATAATGAAGAGAATGTGGTCATGCTGAAGGGACAGATGAACAAAAATGAGCTGTGCCAACAGAGTCACCTACTTTGTCAGAGGGACAAGCACCCCAATAATGAAAGGGAAGTCTGTTGCACAAATGGTGATAGAACAATGAGAAAACACATGGAGAAAAAAGGGATGTGAATACAGACCTTAAAATTACACAAAAATTGGGCACCTGGGTGGCTCAGTCGTTAAGCGTCTGCCTTCGGCTCAGGTCATGATCCCAGGATCCTGGAATTGAGCCCCGCATCAGGCTCCCTGCTCTGCGGGAAGCCTGCTTCTCCCTCTCCCACTCCCCCGGCTTGTGTTCCTGCTCTTGCTATGTCTCTCTCTGTCAAGTAAATAAATGAAATCTTTAAAAAAAAAAAAAGGAAGTCTCCTTCCTTCTCTTTAAAAAAAAAGAAAAAAAGAAAAAAAAATTACACAAAAATTTACTCCAAATGGTCCACACACATACATTTTTTGAATGCAAAGCTGTGAAAATTATAGCTCTACGTAACCTTGGGAGGGGCGCTTGGGCAGCTCAGTCGGTTAAGTGTCCGACTCTTGATCTCAGCTCAGGTCTCGATCTCAGGGTTGTGAGTTCAAGCCCCTCGCTGGGCTCCACGCTGGGCATGAAGCCTACGTAAAAATAAAAGAAAAACTAAAATAAGATAAAAAATAAAACATACATGACCTTGGGTTTGGTGACGAGTTTTAAAACACCAAAGCCAGTCAATGAAAGAAAAAAATTGGTGATGTTTTACTTTAGTACAATGTAAACTATCTACTCTGTGAAAGATCCACTAAAGAAAAGCCACAGGTGGGGAGAAAATGTTTGGAAAACACATCTAAAAAAAGGACTTCAGTGCAAAATATACAAACAAACTCCAAGAGTGAAAAAGAGGACCAACAACCCAATTAAATATGGGTAAAGATCTGAACACACACCTCACCAAATAAGATCTACAGATGACAAATAAGCATACAGAATAACGCTCCACATCATGTGTCATGAGGGAAAAGCAAATTAAAACGATGAGCTAGCACTGCCTATCTAGAGAATATCTTCAGAAAAACAAACAGCGATAGCAACAGGAACTTGCATTCATTGCTGGTGGAATGTATAATGCTGCGGCCGTTTGGGAAGACACTTTAGCAGTTCTTTCCAAAACTACACATAGTCTCACCATGTAAGGCAATAATCACATTCCTGGGTATTTAGACAACTGCTCTAAAAACATATATCCAAGCAAAAACCAGCCTGCAGTTATGTACAGCATCTCTCTTCAAAATGGCCAAATACTTTCCAACAAATCAGGATCTCCTTCAACAGGTGAGTGAATAACCAAGTGAGATCCATGCATGTGTGCAATGGAACACTATTCATCAACAGAAAGGAATGATCTATCGAGCCACGCCAAGACATGGATGAGTCTCACATGCATATTACTGAGTGACAGAAGACAATCTGAATAAACTACATGCTGTACGATCCCATGTGTATGACATTTGGGAAGGAAAAATTATAGAGATGGTAAAGAGCAGTGATTGAGAGTGGTTTGTGGGGTGAGTTGACCAGGAGAATAGGGTGCTGAAAGGAGGTGCTGATGGGCCAGGGGGAAGTGGTCGCTTCTGCTGGGGGAGATCTGCTAGGTGTGTGTGCATAAGTCTGGTCTGAAGTAGCAGTGTCCATGAGAAAAGTCCTTCTCACTCTAGGGGACAAGGGTCTTCCTCCATCACATGTGTCACTATTTCAGGACCAGTTCTTAGGGAGATTGTTTTGAGGGAGTGAGAACATATACATAACATTAAATTTTCTTTTCATTAATTTTTATTTTTAAAATTATGGTAAAATATACATAACATAAAATTTACCATTTTCACCAGTTTTTAAAAAGATTTTATTTTTATTTTTTTTTTAAAGATTTTATTCATTTATTTGAGAGAGAGAGAATGAGAGAGAGCACATGAGAGGGGGGAGGGTCAGAGGGAGAAGCAGACTCTCCGCCGAGCAGGGAGCCCGATGCGGGACTCGATCCAGGGACTCCAGGATCATGACCTGAGCCGAAGGCAGTCGCTTAACCAACTGAGCCACCCAGGCGCCCCTAAAAAGATTTTATTTACTTATTTGACAGAGAGAGCGAGAGAGCACAAGCAGGAGAAACAGTAGAGGGAGAGGGAGAAGCAGGCTCCGATGCAGGGCTCGATCCCAAGACCCTGGGATCATGACCTGAGCCGAAGGCAGATGCTTAACCATCTGAGCCACCCAGGCGCCCCATTTTCACCATTTTTAAGTGAATAAAACTAGCTTCCATTTTTTAGAGAGCAGCCATTTTCATGGGTGTGAAGTGGCATCTCATTGTGGTCTTCATTTTCATTTCCCTGATGTCTGAGGATCTTTTCATGTGTTTGTTGGGGTTGGGTTAGGCAGTGATCTATTGTGTAGGACACCAAATAACATGCAGAATTTAAGAAAATATTTGCGAATGGAATATCTGCTATGAGTTTAGTATCCAGAATATATAAAGAGCTCTTACAACTCAATAATACAAGGACAAGCAACCCAATTAAGAAATAGGACAAGCAACCCAATTAAGAACAGGCTTGTCTCCAAAGAAGATACAGGAGTAGCACATGAAAAGATGCTCAACATCACCAACCATCAGGGAAATGCAAGTCAAAATCACACTAAGGTACCACTTTATACCAGTCAGAATGGCGATTTAAGGGGCCAGTCAGAAGAGCACATGACTCTTTTTTTTCTTTTAATGTATTTACTTATTTTAGAGAGAAAGAGAGAACAAGTGGGAGGGGCAGAAGGAGAGGGAGAGAGAATCCCAAGCAGACCACGACAAGTGCAGAGTCTGACATGGCGCTCGATCGCACGACCCCAAGATCATGACCTGCGCCAAAACCAAGATCAGACACTTAACCGACTGCGCCACCCAGGCACCCAGGCATGGGACTCTTGATCTCAGGGTCGTGAATTCAAGCCCCACTTTGGGTGTAGAGATTACTTAAAGAAAGAAACTTAAAAAACAAAACAAATTTAAAAAAAAAGGACACTAACAATAGTTGGTGAGGATGTGGAGAAATTAGAACGCGAGTACATTACTGATAGAAAATGTTGAAGTCACTGTGGAGAACAGTTTGGCAGTTGTTCAAAAATTCTAAACATGGAGTTACCATATGATCTAGCAATTCCACTCCTAGGAATATACACAAAAATATAGAAAACAGGTATTGAAACAAAAACTTTTACATGAATATTCCCAGCAGCATTTCTCACAACAGAGAAAAAGTGGAAACAACCCAAATGTCCAACAGAAGGGTGAATAAACTAAATGTGGTCCATCCACACAATGGAATAACATTTAGCCACAATAAGGATTGGGGTGCCGATACTGCAAAGTGGGTGAACCTCAGAAACACTACGCTGAGGGAGAAGGCTGTGCAGAAGGTCACATATTGTATGACTGCATTTATACAAAATGTTCAGAAGCGGTGAATCCACAGAGAAAGGAGGTAGGCAAGGGGCTATATAGGATAGGTCACATGGAGAGCCCAGTGGGGAGTGACTGCTTAACAGGAAGGGGATTTCCTTTGGGAGTGAGGACGGTTGGACCATATTATGCACGTACTAAATGTCACTGAATTATACACTTCAAGAGTTATGGTTAAATTATGTGGATTTCACCACATTGAAAAACAAAGAGGGGCTGGCTCAATCAGTGGAGCATGGGATTCTTGATCTTGGGGCTGTGGGTTCAAGCCCAACACTGGGTGTAGAGATTACTTAAAAATAAAAAAATATTTAAAAAAAGAAAAAAGAAAGAAAGAGAAACCATTGCACATCCTCCCTTGCCCAGGAGAGTTCCCTTCCCTCACAGCCCTCAGTCTGACCTTCCAGGCCCTCCACAGTCCAGCCAGCCACGTTTTGGACACTTGAGCTCCAGCCTCGCCATGCCCCCAACTCCTCGAAACACCAGCCACGTCAGGATTTCAGTTCCCCAGTGCTCTCTGACCCCTTCAGTGCCCAGGGCTCAGCAACTTCCTCATCCCAAGGTCTTCAAACCTTGCTCTGCTGCACACTGGATCTCGGCACACGGTGTCCAAGGGTCGTCTCATCTCAAAAGGGGGACGCTAGCATTTCCTGGGCACAGAGGTGTGCAGGTGACTTGCTCAGGTGAACTCACAGCAGCACAAGGAGGTATTGCTCGTCCTGAAGGGGCAGGCGTGGCTCACCTACCGTCACACAACCTCCAAGGGGCTGCAGGCTCACGCTCCGGCCCAAAGCCAGGTCTCTGGGTGCCACAGACAGAAAATGTGTGACTCACAGGAACAACGTCTCTGGCCACACAGAAGAGGCGTCCCCGCTGTGGGGGTCACTTGTCACATGCGGGTGGCCTAGGTTCCCTGGGAACCCACAGGAGCCACACAGATGCTGCTATAATACCCCAGCCCAGGGCTCCCCAGGGGTCGGCCCCAGGAAGTGGATTCACGCTATTTTTTTTAATCCTCGGTTAGAACTGAAGATGTCTGCACCTCACTTCCGTCTACACCCTTCCCGTTCTCTACCTGCTAAAAATACATTCTGGGTCCTGCCTCACCCCTGCTGACCACCATCTGGCTCCGCTGAGGCTCCCCACAAAACCGCGGGGGCTCCACAGGCACGCAGAGGGGAGGGGATGCCTGTCTGACGCAGAGGGGGCCTTTGCCTGGGGAGCCTGGGGCCACAGGTGCTTTTTTCTGTGCAGACCGCAGGGGTCACCAGAGCCCCACGGGGAGATGCCCTCTCTATCTGGGCACCCAGAGAGGGACCGGCCTCCATTTGATCCTCCTTTTCCAACATCAGCACCTCCCACCCCAGAAAGCCCAAGAGCAGACAGAGCCCATCCCCCTGCACCTCCTCTGGGCCCCTCTCCCGTCCAGCAGCCAGTTCTTGTCATCTCAGTAGGAGAGGTACCTCAGGAGGGTACGGAAAGAGGTCATAGCACCACCTCATCTGTGTCTGCTGGGAGCAAGCTGGCCCTTTAAGGGGGTGAGGGCAGAACAGGTGTGGGGCTAACACCCCCTGCTCAGAGGGGCCTTGATGGAGCCAGAGGGCAGGGAGGGAAGTGGTGGGCCCGGAGTGGGGGCTGGGTAGCAGGATGCTGAGGGGAGGGGAGGGAGGAGGGGTCGTCTGCCTGCCTGCCTCCATCCGGACAGGATGTCTGTGCAGGGGCTTCATTCTCAGAGAAACTTTAGTCCATTTTCCACAAAATGGATTTTATGCAGCTGGCCCAAGTCGGGGTCCCAGGTCAAACCCAGTAGGAGCGAAGAAAAGGCCCTGCGGTCCTCACGGGACGCATGCAGTGGGGTCTTGCCTCTCACTGTGACCGACCCCCCCAGGACTACTTCCTCACCAGGTGTCCAGATTCTGCTGGTCACAGGAAAGGCCACAGGCCGAGGCCGGGCTGGGCTCCGAGCTCTGGGTGTTTCCTGGGAAGGTGGAGGGGTGGCAGTCCCCAGAGCAGCCCAGGGCCCAGTAGTCGCCACTGCTGCCCTCTGACTGTGGGGAAGCTGGCCTGCTGGGGATCGAGGGGGCCCAGTCCTCCTGTGGCAGGTAGGCAGGAGGCTGCCCTCTCTGTTCCACATGCCCAGCTAGCAGCACCGCCTCAGGGAGGCCGGCGCCAGGGCCCTCCTCCTCTTCCTCCAGGGCCACTGACTGCCAGGGATCCGCTGGGTCGTAGGTCAGCCACGCAATGACCTCCTGGACACCAGGCTCCGAGACTCCTCGTGGGGAACCGACACAGTCCTGGCTCGGCAGCAGACCGGTTCTGTGGGCCCCTATCCAGGTCTACAACAGAGAGCGTGGGGGGGTGGGAAGGGCTCAGGCAGCCTGTTTGGGACTCTCCCTGGAAGCAGCCTCCCCTCCTCCTCCAGAAAGGTCTCCTGACATCCTCACCCAGAGTCCAAGCAACAACTATGCTTGGAACATTCTATCTTGCCCGCCATGTGCCAGCCCACCCTCAGCCCGGGACCCCGAGTCCCTTCAGGACCCTCAGCAATCCCCCACCTCCCTGCCTGGTGCTCACAGCAGCCTGACACAGGGTACAGGTGGTGACAGGTGCCGAGGACAGAGAAAACCCTGGTTGCTGCTCCAGGCACTCCCACGAGCTACAGACGCTGGGCACCCTCTCCTGGACCCCCCTCCCCGCCAACACACACACTGGGAGACGCTGTGGGAACAGCACCTTTGGGCTGAGGGCAGCAGACCTGGATCCCTCCGTGGAGCCACAGGAGGCCCCCACCTCCCAAAGGAAAGTATTTCCTAGGTGGGACCAGGAACCCCCACCAAATGGACCACACATACCTCACCCTCTGTCTGCCCTGATCCCTGAGAGCCGACCCGTGGCTACAGCCCACCACCTGAGGGGTCTAAGTAGCCTGGCAGGTGACATGGGTCTACAGAGGAGGTTTTGTGGGGAGCCTCAGCAGAGCCAGATGGTGGTCAGCAGGGGTGAGGCAGGACCCAGCTGTGTGCAGCCCAGATGACACATTCCAGGACGATCACCTCAGGGGTCTTGACAGTGACGGCCCCTGTCTGGGAGAAGGAGGTGGCCTCCACCAAGGACAAAATGCTCAGCTTTAAGCTTTGAGTTATACTTTTGGACAACAATCTTGAAACCTGGGCTCCCTTTTTAAATTTTTTTTCTGGGCTCCCTTTTGAGAGACACAAGGGGGAGGCAGGGGGATGGGGAAGGACCCCAGGAAGCATATCATCCCATCCTCTGCCCACAGTGGGGAACCCGGGACCACTTGGGGGAGCTTCTCCCCGCCCCCTCCCATCCAAGGGGCAGGGACCACCAGGCCAGTGGGAAGGGCAGGGGTCTGATGCCCCACAAAGGGGGAGATGGGGGGTGTGCCAGCATGCTACCCATGGGGACCAGGAGGGGCCAGGCACTCCCCAGTGACCCCCAGAGCAGGAGCCCGCAGACCACTGAGGGCCCCAGGGACAGCACGAGCACCAGGCCCTCCCCACAGACGTCTTCAGAGGAGAAGCCGGGACAGGCGATAGTTTGCACTAAAACAGGACCATGTACCTCCCAGGGGCTGCTACCCCAAGACAAAAAGAAACCCGCAAGAGAGAATAAAGCTAATTGTTCTGATGCATTTGAGACACAGTGTGTAAATTTAAACCCACTACGTGTACCAAAAAAGCTCAAAGCACTGACAAAGGCCCCATACTAGCCCCCAACTCTCACCCGAAGCCCACATCCTGGGCAGGCCAGACACGTGGGCGACCCCAGCCCCTCCCCCAACCCCTGCCGTGGGCTGTGCACGCACCTGGAAGTCCCCATTGTGCACACTGTAGAGGGACTGGAAGAAGGCCCCTGGAGAGGGCACGTTGCGGTAGAAGCTTCTCTTCACCCTGAGGCCAAGAGAGGACAGCTGGAGGCCTCTGCACACCCAAGGAGGGGTCCTCGGAGGCCCAGCTCCAGGAAGCGTGAGGCCCCCGTGGGAGCTTCACCCCCTTCCCGCCGCCCTGCCTCATCCGTGCTGATGCCTCTCTGGCCTCTCATTGGGTCCAAACCTGTTCTTGGGGCAAAACCCAACACTTGCCCCTGTGGCCTCCCAGGCTAATGACCCCGTACAACAGACTTACACCAAGACACGCGTCCTTTACGGGGTGAGTAGTGATGGTGGGTTTAAGGCCACAGGGTGACTGTTGTGTCCTCATCCCACCTGACTCCTCCCTGAGCAACAGAGCCACGGGCCCTCCCACAAGGAGGTAGCCCAGGCCTCCAACACAACAGGTCCAAATCAGCCTCACCAGCTTCCCAGGGGAGGAAGCGGCCCCTCCAGGTCCCCACCTCGCAGATCACCGGTCCTAGCTCATCTGCCCCCTCAGCTTCTCTTCCTAAGGCCTGGTGGCTCCCTCCACTTTGCTCCCTCTCTGCTTCTCCTGCCCTCTCCAGCCAAATTGCTGCCCCCGGGCCACCACCACTGGCCTCCGGGTGGGTCCTCCCCATCTCCCTGTACCCCCAAACTCTATCCTCAAAATACAAAGCAGATCTTGTCGCACACCGTTTCCCATGCTTAAAGAGCTTTCCTCTGCTCCCAGGTCACATCTGGCCAGCATCAACACCCCCACCCCCCAACACCCACACGCCCCAACACCCCCACCCTCAGCCCTCACCACCCCCACCCCCACCCACCACCCACCCCGCTCCCTTAGGCCAACTTCCTCTCACCCTTTCTGCTGCCAGTCCGCACCTGGTCGGTCTCCTACGGGCCCCCTCCTACAACCTGACATGAGTGATTTACTCCAAATGGGCCCTGGGTCTGTTTTGTACTCTGGGGCGTTCACCAGGGTCCTGAGCACAGGACTATGTTTTCATAGGAGGCATTTAAAAATCAGCAAACCACAGAGCACCTCCAGAGGCAGGAGATGAGGACCTTGGGTGACTTCGTCCCAGTGAATCTGGGTCCCTCTGAGCCTCTTCGGGGCCCTACTGCCCCCAACACACCTGACAAGTGGGTAACTCTCCCCAGGTCCAGGGCAGAGGCTTAAAAACCCCCACCCCGTCCAGGACCAGATGGAGGGTAGGGATGGCTGGTTTGGCCCAAGATGCCCCACCTACCACACACGCACACGTGCACACACTAACACATTCACACACACGCACACGCACACCTTGGCTACTGACCTGGGTGAAAGCTTGAACACGAGGTAGGTCAGGCTGGTCAGCAGCAGAAAGACGGCTATAGCAACAAGGGCACTGCTGTTGGGTTGCCCCCGAGGTGAGAACAGGGGGCCTGTGGGCAGGAAGGGCCAGGCTTGTGAGCCTCCCTGGCCCCAGGACGTTCCTTCAAATCCACACGGCAAAGCCCCCATAGGAGTGCTCTGGGCCATAGTGGAAATTTTCTCATAGACCACAGGAGTTGTGTCATGCCTGCTCATGAATCACCCACCCCTGGGCCTCACCTCCTCCATCTGCAAGGTCATCAGGGCCAGTCACCCTCCCTAGCAGGTCACAAGGGTCAGCCCAGCCCTCCCAAGGAAGGTGAGACCATGTCCAGGCTCCAGAGACGGAAGCAGAGGCCCGGCGTGCCACCCTGGGCCACACTCACTCCCAGGGACAGACAATAGCTACAGGTTCCAAGAAGCCCAACGCTTGGCAGGTGTTTGTTTCCTCCTTAAAAATCTCAGATCTCCAGGGGAGAGTGGTCATCCAGGGCAGGACCGCCTCAGGGAGGGGGCTCCGGGAGGGTGGAAGGGGGGACGCTATGACGCACGAGGGAGCAGAGGCCCTCTGGGAGGGAGACTCCCACCTCGGGCAGGGCTCTGGGGAGAGGGGAAGCACACAGGCTGGCTCCATTCGCTCCACTGGCCCGCATAGCACTGCTCCTCCACCGTTTCATCCTCCGGGGTGGCCATCTGGACCCGCAGGCGGGCCTCATAGCTGGAACCGGGGTCCAGCTCGGCACCTTCGAGGGTGAGCCAGGTCACCCCGGCAATGTGAGCCCTGTGCCGGGCCTGCTGTGGGGTAGAGGACAGTTAGCAGGTGCGGAGGGTGGGACAGGGCCATCGGCCCTCAAGAACACACAGGCACACGTACACACGACCACGCCCAGGCACGTGGGCACATGCACCCATGCACGCCACCCAGGCCCGTAAGCACACACACTCACGACCCCCGTGCATACTGACGCACGTGCACGAACAGGCTCACTACACTCTCACTCCTATACATAGGCATAGCCTGTGCACACTCACCTCACATACAAACACATGTGTGCAGTCACGCTCCTAGCTCTGATCACCCCCCTCCTCATTAGTCCAAGTTGACACCCTCCTAAGTGGGGGGGGTGGCCCCGAGCTGCCACTCCCAGGAGAGAGGCCCCTGGAGTAGTCGGCCCAGCTCTACCTCCCAGGCCTCTTCCCGCTTCTTGAAGGCCAGCTCGTAGCTGAGGAGGGAGGTCAGGGGCTCCAAGGCAGGACTGACGCTCCAGGTCAGGACACAGTAGTCAGAGCTGACATTGCTCCGTAAGTCAGAGGGAGGGTCCAACTTCACTGAAACAGAGTGAGGTGACATGTGGCTGTGTCTGTCAGCATGCCCAGGACTGCGGGGTCTGAAGGGTGCTGGGGGCCTCACTAGCGGGCAGGTCTCTGTCTCCCAGTGAGGCCCCGGGTGAGACAAGAGCCCCTGCAGCCAGACAGGGTGATTTTCAAATCTTGCCTGTCTCTTCCTTCATAAGCTCCTGCTGGAAATGCTTCCCAGTGTCTTACTGGAGTCCTTCCTGCTGTGACTAAAGTGCATTTCAACCCCATCTCTCCAGCAAGCAGTGGGCCCTCCCCTCCCAGGGGCCCAGCCTGCTCCCAGCCCTGGGGTCTCTCTTAGTCGGGACACAGAACTTTCACTGGGCCGTGGAGGTTAAGGGCAATGGGACCTTGCCCCCCAATCCCCATGAAGCCAGGATGTTCCCGTCAAGGCACCCAGACCAGGCCTCACCATGTCTCCAGGGCAGGTACTGTGGGTCCACCAGGCTGACCTGCTCCCTCCCAGAGACGTAACGGTGGAAAGTGATGGTGAAGTTGTCGGAAGGCACGAGCACCTCCTTGGGCGGCAGCACCACGGTGCACTCACTGGCCCGGAAGACACATCTATGCTTGCTGCCCAGCGCGTGGTTGCTGGAAAGGGTGTATGTTGGCACCAAGGGGCCACCGCACCAGCCCGGCCCTTGCTGCTGCTACCATGGGGCTCCCACCCTCATGGTCCTCCTGAAGCCTGGTCCTCCAACCTCACCTGGTAAAGAGAAGCCAGGGACTGGGGCCCTGACCCAGCTCTGGGGCAGACCAGTGGCAGTCAATCCTTAAGATGTTGTTGCTGAGGCAGGTGAAAGATCCAGCCCCGAGCCCTGGGAACAGTGAGGGTGTGGAGCCCACAGTGGCTGCTTCAGGGCAGGATTAGGACCTGCAGCTGACACTCTGACAGGGCAGTCCCCCAAGAATGATCCCAGGAGAAGGCATCAAGGGCAGGGCTGGGAGCTGATGGGCTCTGACCCATGAGGCATGGGTGGGAATGAAGTCCAGGCTGGTCCCTGGAGAACAGGCCCCAGCACGGTTCCAGCCAAACCCTTCCCTGTGGAGTGAGACAGATGACAGCCCTGCCCCCCAAGCTCTCCACCAACCCACCTCACAAGACACTACTGCCCAGCCCTCACCTCCTCCTTCTCCTTGGACGGAGTCTCCCAAGCCGACCCAAGTGCCGAAGCAGGTGCAGATCAGGAGCCAAGTGCTCAACTCTCGCATCAGGGCCTCACTCTCCAAGGTCCATCCTGCAAGGGACTGGGCTGAGGGCACCCCCCATGAGATCCTCCCTAGGAGGGCCGCTCCCTGGGGGCATGCTCCCCATGAGATCCTCCCCAGGAGGGCTGTTCCCTGTGGGGCATGCTCCCCACGAGATGCTCCCCATTAGATCCTCCCAGGAGGGCTGCTCCCTGTGGGGCATGCTCCCCATAAGATCCTCCCCATGAGATCCTCCCCAGGAGAGCTACTCCCTGTGGGACATGCTCCCCATGAGATGCTCCCCATGAGATCCTCCCCAGGAGGGCTGCTCTCTGTGGGACATGCTCCCCATGAGATGCTCTCCATTAGATCCTCCCCAGGAGGGCTGCTCCCTGTGGGGCATGCTCCCCATTAGATCCTCCCCATGAGATCCTACCCAGGAGGGCTGCTCCCTGTGGGGCATGCTCCTCATTGAGAGCTCTGAGCAGGTCACCACCTATACCCTCCCCATGTCCCATCTCAGGGATTGAGCACCACGGCCTGAGCTGTACTCCTAAGAAACTGAAGCTCTGAAAGATCCATATGGCTACAGTGTATAGCATGGTGCCCTGAACAACAGATCTCCTGGTGGGCTCTGGACTCTGAGCCAGCTATGTGTGTGAGTCGGCCTAGAAGGCTCCTCTCTGGGATGGGCATCCTCTGCCAGCACAGAACCCCGGTTGCTGGGCCCGGGTCCTGTCACACAAGGAGGCAGGGTCACGGGAACCTTGTGCCGACTGTGTAGCACGCATCATACGCTTGCATTCCCACAGCAGCCTGTGAGGTGGGGGACGGTCCCAATTACAGACAAGCAAGCTGAGTCCCAAGGAGGGCAAACGCCTTGCCCAAGGTCACACGGCCAACATCTATCTACACATCCTCTCTCCCTGCTGTATCCTTAAATAGAGACCCATTCCAGTGTTCTGACTTAGGACTACGTAGGAGGACGGCGGAGGGGTGTCCGTGCAACAGACAGCACTCCCTAAGCTCTGTCGGCCGCACCCTTGTTCTGAGCCACCTGCCCTGTGAGCGGGAGCACCTCAGGGGAGCAAGGCTTGCGGTGCTGGAGTGCCAGCCTGAGCAACAGGATCCCTTGGGGGGACCAGAGGTTAGCTAGAGACCAAGGGGCTGGGTGTTAGGAAGTGCCTGGGTGCAGGGAGGCTGTTGATGTCCTATCACCCCATTTGTAGCTCCAGATGGTGCGCTGATAGTTCCTAAGCAGGAAGCAGGGCCAGCCTGGTTATGCAAGCCTGATGGGTGATAAGGAGGCAAAAAAGCAGCAGATGTGCTCACAGACCACAGAACGTAAGCCCTCAAGGAGCGCGCACACACTCAGGCAGCAGACAGCACCCCAACGCCCAGCAGCCTATCCGTGCACCCACAGGACAGACCCCCATTAAGATCGAGGCTCAGGAAGACTGCACCCTCATCATCCGGCACCACCAGCCACAGCACGGGAGGCTGCAGCAAGTTTACCCCAACAGCATCTGCCCCTTCCCGCACAGTGATTGGGTGGAGATGACAAAGCAGCCTGACATCAGCCCACGGTCAGGGTGTATGATGACAGAAGCAGAGTGAGCACCAAGATCTGGGGGGCCTGAGGCACGGCAGCCACTCCCCGGCTGAGAGTGGACCCAGGCCCCGGGTGGAGGGACCCCTCTGTCTCTGCAGAACTGGGCCAGCCCTGCCACAGCCCAGGAGCGGATGGTTCGAGAGCATGGGGTGGGGTGGCTCCAAGCTCAGCAGGCCCCAGGGCAGGGACGACCGAGAGCTACCAGGGCCAGGACCCACTCTGGGTGAGCAGCAGAGACTGACACAGGGCCGCTTCTCCTCTGAGAACTCTTTCCACAGAGAACCCTTCTGCGTCTGCAAAGTGAGCTGGGCAGGGCGGGCTGCCACCCCACCCCCCAGGTGTGGAAGCCAAGACCAGGGGCAGCAGCAACTTGCCCGACATCGGCACCTGGTACCTCTGTTCTTGGCACACGTCCAACCAGTTGCCACACAAGCCCAGGAGCTACCCACCTTGCCCAGGGCACCACTGGTCTGTCTTTCCTCGGGGCTACCCACATCCTTGACAACAGACACTAGGTCGGGCGGTGTAGAAACCCTCATCCCCATACCCCTGGTCCTGGAACAGGCCCTGGGATGACATCAGGGAGACCTAATCACAGCTCAGACAACACCAGACAATCTTGCAGGATGGCTGTCAGAGCAGGAGGACCGAAGCCAGTGTCTCCCCCTTGGGACAGTCCTGCTGGGGAGCATGACTGACACCACCACCCAGCACCGCCCCCCCCTCAGGTCTGTGGACACTGCCTTCAGCCCATCTCAGGACCCATCTCCTCCATGATCTCAGGGTCAAGGTCTGGCCATGAGGTCTGACCACTAGGGCCTTGCAGCTGGACCCCTGCATCAGAACCCACACACACTGCCAGACCTGCAGACACAGCCCCTCACCCTCCCGGCCTTCACACCCTGAGTACTCACCTGATGCCAGGGGACTGCCTGCCAGAGCAGGGCGCCCTTGTTAACACGCCCTCCAAGCTGGCTTCACGCCAATTCCTGCATCCACTTACTGTCCCCTCCTACACATACTCTATTTTTAAGGGAGTGATATCCATCAAATTCCCTCCAGAGGAATGGAGGTTGCTCTTTCAGTGCACACTTATCTAGCACTTTCTTCTCTCCGCTGGGGAAGGAAGAAGAAATTCCAAGAACCAGATACATGAGGACATGGGGATTGTGCTAAAAAGTGAGACAGGAGGTGGAAGGAGTCCCCCCTCCCAGCTCTAGGCCACACAAGTGCATGTGGGCAACTCTAGTGCTGGTGGGAACCGCCAGTACTGTTGGCAGAAAGGGCTGGAAGACTGAGCTTCCTACAGCGATGCGGACGGCGGGCAGGAGAGGTGGAGGCAGAAGGCCGGGTGGGGTGAGTGCAGGCAAGGTGCAGGGAAGGCTGAGGGGAGGGAGAGGTGGCCCAGGGAGCACCTTCCACATGCTTCCTGAGAGGGGTGAGCAGGAGGGGCGGCTGCACCTGGAAGGCGCATGTCTGGGGGCCATGGAGATGGACAAGCTGGGCCCAGACGCGCCTCAGGTGGACAAAGACATGGACGGGGGAGGGCCCCAGGGCAGGAGGAAGAAGAGAGCTGAGGATGGAGGTCTGAGGGGCACAGACAGAGGGGGTCCAATGGAACTCATTTTGGGTCCCCTGCGGGTCTAATCCCCGTCATACTGTCCCCTCTGCCTGACTTCCTTCTGGATCACATGCCTCTTCCTTCATGAAGTCCTCCTGAGCCCCCCCAGTGTCTCTGTGGCCAGACCAGACACCCCCTAGTGAGGCCAGTCAGCTCAGGAAAGGAGCAGGGGAGCAGGTAATGCTTTGGGAAAGGTCTAGAATAAGGGTTCTGAGGGGCCTGGGGGCAAAAGGGGGGAAAATGATGCACCTGCTCTTCCCGCACCTGTTAACTGACCTCCTCTGCCCAGAAACCCCTCACAGCCCCTTTGCAGCCACGTCAGCAAAGCCCACTGTTACGCTACCTCTTAACACCAGGCTCTTCCAGGGTGAGACCCGTCCAGTTTACATTGTGCCCCCTGCACCTAGCCCCAACAGGAAAAGAAATGCATCCTGAACACCCCTACAGATGCTGACCGTGCCTCTAGACAGTGTTAAAGGTCCAGACCCCTGGGAAGAGGGCTCTGGGACGTTACATGAGCACACACCCTCACCTCCCCTTCCTCTGCTTGGCTGAGCTGACCTCCCTTCTGGGATCCCACCCTCACCTGCTGCCCGCGCACAGCTCCAAGGGGGGATCCCCGGACTCTGGCTCCTCTTCTGCGTGAAGGCCTCCCACGGACATGGGAGTTTGAAGGGGTTTTGCCAGCCCCATCACCTGGACCTCACCTCCACTCCAGGCCACCACAGCTCAGACCATCTGGCCCCAGGACGAGCCCCCGCTCAGTTACTGAGGAAGCAAAGTCTCTTCCACACCGAAAAACTCTGCCTAACAAACTCAGTACCCTTCCCTCTGCCCAGCAATACTGAGGCCTGGAAGCAACAGCCTGTCATTCTTCAGCAAATATGGCCAACATGCTGTCTCTGGGAGACACCCAAGCCCAGGACACTGGAGGAGGTAAGACCAGGGTGATGACCCTAACGGCTTCCAAGGTTCATCCCCAGGCTCTTCCTGGGGCCCAGGGATGGCAGGCAGTCCGCCCTCTCTGCCACCAGCTCAGGCTGACTTGACGGCCAGACTCACCTTCCCAGATGCATCTGCTGGGCCCCATGGCAAGTCCGAGGGGCCCCCAACCCTCCAGACCTGGAAGTGACCGTCCCTGTGTTTGCAGCAAAGCCTCTGAGCCTGATTCAGGATATAACTGCAGTGAGCAGTGACGTGAGCCTCCCACGGCGGGCTTACACAGGCCGCCCACATCTGAAACCACAACGCAGAGCACAGCAGCTGTCCCAAGGGGGCTGAGAGACAACTACCACCACTAAGCCTAACCCCGGGGATTAGGAGGTGGGATGACCCTTCATTCCCCACGACACTGAAGGTTGCTAAACATGGACTCTGGGGATCTGTCCACTGATTGCCAGAGTGTGTGCTGTATTCCTTCCAAGAAACACCCCTGGAGAGGGTGTTAAACACAAAAGTGATGCACTCTCATTTAAAGAAAAACAAGTAATTCAAAATAAAAAATGAGTCCCCTTTATCTCACCCAAGAGAGAGCCTCTGTGAGAAGTTAGGTGCAAGTCCTTCCGGACAAAGATGAAGTGCAAACAAACGCACACTTTACTGGGCTCATAGCTTTGCAGACTCCTTGTTCCTCTGGCTATTTTCAACATCCTTCTAGGTCAGCACATAAAAACCATTAATGGTAGCATATGCCATGGTTCAATAATCCTACTGATAGACATTTGGATTGCTGCTTATATATACTATTTTTATTTTTTGAAACAAGACATGTAACATTATGTTAATTTCCAGTGCATATGCAATTTTAGACAAAGGTAGTAAACAATTCTGGGCATGGATCTTTAATCACCAGAGTGAGTACCTCTGTACAAATAATTCTAGGGGTAGGACTATGGGATCTAAAGTTCAGCATTTTAATGGGACGCCTGGGTGGCTCAGTCGTTAAGCGTCTGCCTTCAGCTCAGGTCATGATCCCAGGGTCCTGGGATCAAGCCCCACATCGGGCTCTCTGCTCCACGGAAAGCCTGCTTCTCCCTCTCCCACTCCCCCTGCTTGTGTTCCCTCTCTCACTGTATCTCTGTCAAATAAATTTTAAAAATCTTTAAAAAAAAATAAAGAAAAATAAAGTTCAGCATTTTAAAATACTGATACTACCAAGTGGCACTGCAAAAACGTACCAACTTCTGCTCCTACCAGAAGTTTAAGAATGCCTGTCACCAACAGTGCACATTATCAGTTTTTTTCATCTTTGCCTATCTGATAGGCAAACATATTTCAATGTTGCTTTCATTTACACTTCACGGATAATTAGTGAAGATATGCATCTTTTCATTTACTTATTGGCGGTATGTTCTTTGGGGTACCAAATAAGGTCACACTTCAGTGTGCATGTGTGCTCTGTGCATCAACACATCTCAGGTAAGCTTTGGATAGCCCAGAGCTGCAGCTCTGGAGTCTGAGAACAACCAGGACCCACAGAGAGATGAAATCAAAAGTTTAAGCCCATGAAACACCTTAGGAATGGACAGAAACATAAATCACACATCTTTTTTTTTTTTTTTTTTGAGGTGGGGAGGGGCAGAGGGAGAGGGAGAGAGAGAATCTTAATCAGACTCACACCCAGTGCAGAGCCCCGAAGCAGGGCTCTATCTCATGACCCTGAAATCATGACCTGAGCCAAAAATCAAGAGTCAGACTGAGCCACCCAGGCGCCCCCATGCATCTTTCTAATATTTAAATTTCAGTCAGCCTGGCCCCCATCTTACCCATTACAAGTACATACATTTATATTGACTGGAGCTTCTCTAGTATCCTTATAAAGAGTTTCCGGGGCGCCTGGGTGGCTCAGTCGGTTAAGCGTCTGCCTTTGGCTCAGGTCATGATCTCAGGGTCCTGGGATCAAGTCCCACAACGGGCTTCTTCCTCAGCGGGGACCCTGTTTCTCCCTCTGCCTGCCATTCCCTCTGTTTGTGCTCTCTCTGTCAAGTAAATAAAATCTTAAAAAAAAAAAAAAAACATAAACAGCATACCAACTTTCTTGAATCAAAATTCAGGGTATACACTCTGAAAATAATCTGATAAATGAATTAAATTTTTTTAAATCTTTTTTTTTTAAAGATTTTATATATTTGATAGAGACACAGCAAAAGAGAACACAAGCAGGGGGAGTGGGAGAGGGAGAAGCAGGCTTCCCGCGGAGCAGGGAGCCCGATGTGGGGCTCAATCCCAGGACCCTGGGATCATGACCTGAGCCAAAGGCAGACGCTTAAGAACTGAGCCACCTAGGCGCCCCAAATGAATGAAATATTTTTAAAAAATGATGGTCAGAAAAATCTGAGCTGAGGGGTGCATGGGTGGCTCCGTCAGTTAGGCGTCTGCCTTCGGCTCAGGTCATGATCCCAGGGTCCTGGGATCCAGCCCCACGTCAGGCTCCTTGCTCAGTGGGAAGCCTGCTTCTTCCCTGCCTGCCGTTCCCCCTGCTTGTGCTTGCTCTCTCTCTCTTTTTCTATCCAGCTCTCTCTGTGTCAAATAAATAAAATCTTTAAAAAAATAAAAAAGAGAGTTTCCAGGGCGCCTGGGTGGCTCAGTTGGTTAAGCAACTGCATTTGGCTCAGGTCATGATCCCGGAGTCCCTGGATCAAGTCCCGCATTGGGCTCCCTGCTCAGTGGGGAGTCTGCTTCTCCCTCTGACCCTCCCCCTCTCATGCTCTCTCTCTCTCAAATAAATCTTAAAAAAAAAAGAAAGAAAGAAAACATTTAAAAAGAGAGAGAGTTTCCTCTCTGACAGGGTCCCCCCCACCTTGTTGAAACTAGAATTTACTACCTTAAGTCCATCAGACCACACCATCCACACCATGAGCCCTCAAGTGGAGACCACAAAGGCTGGAATGGGAGGAAATCCTGGAAGGGAGGAGAGCACCAAATTCTATGTCTAAACTCTACCCCCCAAAACAAACAAACAAACAAACAAACAAACTCTACCAAAATCTCTGGATACTTGTGAGCCACATGTGTACTGGAGAACTCCAAGCAGCACAGCTAAGGTGAAACCACCTGAACGGAAGTTTCAGCTGCTGCCTACATCAGAGACACAGAGTTTACAGCCTGCTTTAAATATAAATAAAAAATCAACACTCTCCAGAGAAACATAACAGAATCTAGTGTCTACAGTCTGTATCATTCACAATTTCCAAGATAAATCCAAGAGTATTAGACATTGAAGAAACAGAACTAGATGACCCACACTTAAGAGGAAAGGTAACCGATGGACACGGACTCCCAGGACTAAGTTGTTGGAATCAGCACAGGTTCTAAAGTAGCTACGCTAACTGTGCTCAAAGATATAAAGGAAAATATGCTCCCAAGGAAGAAACAGGAAACATGGGAGGAGAGAGACACACTACAATAAAGAACCAAGAGAAAACATAGAAGAGAAAAACACAGTATGTTAAATAAAAAGAATACATCGTAACAGTACAGGAAACAAGAAAAACACATAAGCGAGGACATCTGTGAAAGTCAATGCAGTGCCCTTCCTGGGTGATCACCAGGATTACCAGTCCTAACCACGAAGCAGCCATTTAGTATATACATATTTTTTTCCCTTACCCTATTACCAGTGCATACCATTGTGACAAAACCAGAAAAGGGGACCCTGAAAGTCACCCTTTGAAGGCACAGTGTAGATTACCGCATCATCAAACTGGCTGGCAAAGGAACGTTTACTACCCAATGACACTACAGCAGGTCATTGTCATCAGACTACGCACCGAGTCACTGGCACCGCTCTCGACACGGCGCAGAATTTCTTCAAAAAAATTAACTACGAAAATGAAACAACCAATTAAATTTCTGAGGGGCTCATTTGTTAACCAAGCCAGGAAAGCCACTGACTTGTGTTTAATTGCAGCAGTGGTGCAATTGTGGTTGGTGCACAGTGGTGACTTGTGTTTAATTGCAGCAGTTGAAGAAGTGTGTCCAGAGAAAATAAATTTAGGACTCTCGGCCTTTTGGAGAACAGTTCTAAAAGCTAAGGGCACTGGGAGCAACATCAAGTCAATTAAAAATGAGGCGAATGATACGAAGTGATTTCCCTTGATTCTTGATGAATCCTCCAATGTTACTGATATTGCTCAAGTGTCCTTCTGAAAGGTCAATGCCTCGGCCCTGAGCTGGGAAGGGACGGAAGAGTGAGCCTGTGCGCACGGTCTGCGTAGAACCAACTGCAGGCAAGAATATTTTCAGAGCTGAGAAAACACGAATTCAGTAGACCATGGATTGGAATCTGCTAATCCATGTTACAGCAAATTCTCTATGGAAATTATTTGCATCTCTCATCAGTATTGACTCTACTCAATCTACTGCTGATGTCAACAGTTAACTTCATTTGCTGTCCTGCACTTAACCAGCATTCACAGATGCATATTCGCAATCTATTTTGATGACCAGAAATGCTAACTTTGAACCCCAGTTCAGCAAAACGATATCCATTCTTTTCATCAGTAGACCCCCATTACAAAATGCTGTACTCAATTACAATTACATTTTGAATTTTGTTTATAAAAAAGTGGTAGAAGTTTGTTTTCCTAGATTTTGACTCTCGACCCACAGAGTCTAAAATATTTACTATCTGGGCCTTTACAGAAAATGTTTGTAAACCCCTGAAATTGACTATCATCATCACTTTACACACGAGGAAGTGAAGGCAGAGGCTCCGCAGTCTGACCGAGGTCTCACAGCTAAGAAGCAGATATGCAGGGCCGCCTGGGTGGCTCAGTCGTTAAGCGTCTGCCTTCGGCTTGGGTCATGATCCCAGGATCCTGGGATCGAGCCCCGCATCGGGCTCCCTGCTCCGCGGGAAGCCTGCTTCTCCCTTTCCCACTCCCCCTGCTTGTGTTCCCTCTCTCGCTGTGTCTCTCTCTGTCAAATAAATAAATAAAATTTAAAAAAAAAAAGAAGCAGATATGCAGGCCAGCTTCAGAGCACACGACCTTCACCACTGACCCAACAGCAAACACCCACAGAGGAGCTGAGGAAATAAAACTGATGGAAAACAAAACAAAAAACAAGAACTGATGGCATGAACAGAAGCTCCTAAAGGCAACACCCACATTATAAAACTTTTATCGGTATAACCAGAACAAGCTGTTTTGGAAAATAACCAATTAGAGATGAGGGGCTCAGGACCTGGTCTACGTGTTATGGCAAAAAGCAAGCCTTCAGTGTTGGGGCGCCTGGGTGGCTCAGTCAGCTAAGCAGCTGACTCTTGATCTCAGCTCAGATCTTGATCTCAGGGTCGTGAGTTCAAGCCCTGCACTGGGCTCCAGTGTGGAGCTTACTTAAAACAAAACACCATTTTGTCAAACTTCCAAGATTAATCATTTCCAGAAAAGATACCAAGTCCCAAAAATGTACAAATCTGTATCAGAGGTATGAATTCACATCCCATGATTTCATGAGCGAGACTTCATTATTAAGAGATTTGGAAAAGTCATCAAATCCAAGGTCCTGAGCAAGAAACCAATCCATCCACAAACTACCATCCCGTCCCCCTCTAGTCTGGGACGTCCTTTTTCTTTTGCAAGTGAAAAGATGAAGGAAAAAAGTAGAAATATCTTCTATCTAATAAATTTACTGCAATCCTAGGAAATAACAGAAATGATAAACTGAAATCCATGTTATTAGCAATTCTGTGTCCAGGAGAGTCCTAAGTATGGCAGTAGTTTGATGTCTACTTCTCAAAGCATTTAAAACACTGAAAAAACGCTCTCTTGCTGCAGCAACATGAGTGGGAGGACCAGGCGCTGGGCTCAGAGCACAACTCCATGGATCGCTTTAAGAAAATGGCAAAAGCTGGACACGGGGGAGATCGCCAGCTTCGGGAAGGCCAAGCTGGAGAAAACAGAGACGCTGGAGAAGAACACCCTGCCAACCAGAGACCACTGAGCAGGAGAAGCAGAGTGAAATTTCCTGGGGCGCCTGGGTGCCTCAGTCGTTAAGCGTCTGCCTTCGGCTCAGGTCATGATCCCAGGGTCCTGGGATCAAGCCCCGCATCGGGCTCCCTACTCCGCGGGAAGCCTGCTTCTCCCTCACCCACTCCCCCTGCTTGTGTTCCCTCTCTCGCTGTGTCTCTCTCTGTCAGATAAATAAATAAAATGTTAAAAAAAAAGAAAGAAAGAAAGAAAGAAATTTTCTAACAACCTAGGGGATTCCCCACCCTCGTCATCTTTGAGACCTCCCAGTCGTGATGTGGAGGAAGAGCCACCTGCAAGGTGGACACGAGTGACAAGCTGCACTGTGGGCCCGGGCACCCCGTGCTGACACCACCAGCCTGCGGGTCTCTGAGGGGACCCCCCTCAGGCTGACTGCCAAATTCTCCAGTTTGCCCTGGGATATTATAGCAAATTATTTGTATGATTAATAAAAATAAAACATACTTCTTGGCAAAAAAAAAAAAATAAAACACTGAAAAAGCAGTACTGGACTTTCCATTTTAATTAAATATTCAGAATAGATGGTGATAAAATAAGTTTACAATTAACAGTTAAATACTTCGGGACATCCGATGTACTACATTATAAAATTTTACTTTATAAGCTGTGCAAACGGGGTACATATTTAAGAAGGCTGATGATGAGAGAATGTCTATTAGCCAATACACATACGAGATCGATGAGCAGGACATTAAACAGATCACACTTACGGATACCCGATCCACACACAATCTCCCTGCACTTAACTGAGCTCATCCACTGACTGCCGATGGGCTACAGTCGCGGGCACCATGGCCAGCTCCCCTCAAAGGGTTAGCTTTTCGCCATGCCAGCAGAGACGTTTCAGGACAAACAGCTCACACACTGGCTGGGAATCCAGCCTGGGGAACGAGGTAAGCAGACAATGGCACGGCTGGGCCCGCCTGGGCCTAGTCCCTCCAACGGTGCCCACACTGAGCACTGCAGCATTTGTAGAAGGTGGTCATCGGCTCATCTGCAGAGCGGGTCTGAAGCTGCATGAAATAGGCACGAGGATGTTCGCATTTAGGACATGGCTCTGGCAACGAGAAAAACAAGTGACCCACATTATTTAAAAAAAAAAAAATATGATGCTCATGACCAAACATACCTGCTAGAAGTAGGTGTCATGGAAAGGCAGCAAAGACCCTCTCCGGGCCCCATTCATCTGGCAAGCCTTGCCTAGGGTACCCTGTACCATGATTAAGGCTATAGTTAGTGGTATCATTCCCACTACGCTCTCACAACGAGGGAATCAGGGAGACCTGTGATCTGGAAAACACTCCAGCTCCCCCCGCTGGGTCCCATTTTTCTTCTCAAATCTGGTTGAAGACTGGCTGGAAACATAACAAGGAAAGTGATTTATGACTACCATGTGCATTATGGGGTCCACTCCCTGCAGATGCTTCTAAGTGCATTTCCATCACTTGGGCCCTCTCAGCCTCCCAGAGGAGCCCCCAGTGGACGATGAATCCACTTCCCTTTAAATTTAGGGATCCTTTTTGGCAGCAGTTCCTCAAGCTGTTCTTACAAAGATCTCACCATACATTCCACACCTGTGTCAAGGCAAAGTGACTTCACTTTGAGAAACTGCCTCTACTCTTGATAACACCTTCAAACACTCTCAAACACCATTTTAAACACTGGGTACATAATTCATCTTTTTTTTTTTTTTAGCAAATTCTGCCAATGCTAATTGCACCATATCAGATTTGGATGTTCTTCTATAGGGGAAAAAAGATAACAGTAAACAGGAGTTGGCTCTTCCTCCCCGCAGTACAGGTGTGTTTAGGGCTCTCCTCTTTCCCTCCTTGGTCATGTCTACCTCTTTCAGATATGAAACAAGACGTGAAATAAACACTTGAATGCTCTCTGGCACTGACTTTTATTTATTTTTTATTTTTTATTTTTTTTTAAAGATTTTATTTATTTATTTGAGAGAGAGAGAGTGAGAGAGAGCATGAAAGGGTCAGAGGGAGAAGCAGACTCCCCACTGAGCAGGGAGCCCAATGTGGGACTCGATCCTGGAACTCCAGGATCACGACCTGAGCTGAAGGCAGTTGCTTAACCAACTGAGCCACCCAGGCGCCCCTGGCACTGACTTTTAAAAATCCACACCAGAACAAACAGCTCCTATTTCTTCCTTAGGCTCTTTCATTACTCCTGCCACCGTCGCATTATCATGGCTACCTCTTACGGAGTACACTGGATGCCCGATGCTGTATGACTCACTTTATGGGCTC
Source organism: Leptonychotes weddellii (assembly GCF_054177405.1). Lineage (NCBI taxonomy): Eukaryota > Metazoa > Chordata > Mammalia > Carnivora > Phocidae > Leptonychotes > Leptonychotes weddellii. Next base: position 35,903,237 of record NC_138373.1, on the reverse strand, counting down.
ACACTCAGTGAATATGGAATAGCCCCAGAAAGGGCAAGGGAGGCCACCAAGGTCATAGAATGTTAGGAGGTCACTGTGAGACTCTAACCCAGGCCTGCACAGCGCCGCGGCTTGTGCCAATATTGTCTAACAAATAAATTACTAAGGAAAAAATAAATACACTTTGTATTTTTAGAACCTCCCTTCCTCTCCATACATCACTGAGTCAAACACAGGCCAGCGGCCTCCTACCTCTCCACAGCTCAGTAACAGAAAAGGTTCCTCCTCACCTGCAGTAGAGTCAACATTCTCCCAGGCTGCTGCTCCGCCAAGCACATCATCCACTTCTTTCAGCTTTGGATACTTCCGATTTGTTACCTAACAAACAACAGCAGGTCTTCAGGCTCCAAATAAGTGAAAAGTAGAAACCTGGGCCACCAAACCCTACCTGTCCTCAAGTGTCTCCGCAGACTTCCTTCCTTCAACACAGACTACTAAAAGAATCCAAAGTTTCTACTCTCACAGAGCAGGACTCAACACTGGAATTTAAAGAATCCAGGTTTGGGATGCCACCCAAAAGAGGAAGATTCAGTGGTGTGGAGTTATTCTCAGAAAATGTATCCTAGGGGCGCCTGGGTGGTTCAGTCGGTTAAAGTGTCTGCCTTCGGCTCAGGTCGTGATCTCAGGGTCCTGGGGTCGAGTCCCGTGTCTGGCTCCCTGCTCAGAAGGGAGTCTGCTTCTCCCTCTCCCTCTGCCTCTCCTCCCCGCACTCATGCTCACGCTCTCTCTCTCTCTCTCACTCTATCTCAAATAAATAAAACCTTTTAAAAAAAGGAGAAAAGAAAGAAAATATATTGTAAGCCCTCAGGAGTGATTGTGGAAGCAGCTGAAACGTCAGCAGCGTTCCTGTTCTCAGGCTATTGAACGCAATGGTCTGGTAGGAACAGGATCCCATGATCCCCAGGAGCAGGGCACAGGTTATGAGCTAGGGGCCCCCCTTCCTGCACCTGGCGTTTGCTCGCACAAACATCCCACTCTTCCCTTTATCTCATGACTGCCTCCCTGCAAGCCTGCGCGTAGGGAAGGGTACAGGCCTGCTTTACAGCTTCAAGCTATTTGCCATCCCGCTGTACTCCTTTCCCAGGCTTTGAGACTTCTGTCCTTGCTTTTCTGATAAAAAATGAAATAAAAGCTATGTGCAGAATCCAGCTGCTGCAGCTCTACTTTGCAGAGGCAGCCCTGCATGGCCGCTCAGATCGGGGTCTGAGAATTTTATTTCAGCGCCGTGACCACACGGCGGTGAGATCTCTGCAAGGACTGGATGACACACCAGAGCAGGAAAGAAAACCAGGTAGGTGTGACCTTCCCCCTTCGCCCCCACCTTTAGGATACTAGATTACCCAAGATAGCAAAACACAACTAAAGCCAAAGAGCACCACTTAGCTGGAGAGCCCCGCCAGAGGCTTTCAAAGCAGATCACACTTGGCTTTCTTCCAAAATTTTACCAAATATCCTTGAAATTTCAGGGTTACCTAAGAGTTCACTCTTCCCGCAGTTTCTGATCCTAAACTCCCACAACATTAAGAAGTTCTCTAGTTCTAAAAAGTAGAAGCGTGCTAACAAATAAAGATTACGGGAAAACAAGTTGTAATGATACCGAAAGCATTATTCAGGTACTGAACATCCACTACATTCTAGATTCAGACTAGATAGAACCTAAGAGGCAACAAAACGGAAAAATCCCTGCCCTCCTACACCTTACGTCCTAGTATTCATAAACAAAACACTTAAGTCGCGGAGTACACTGTAAGGTAATGAGTCCTATGGAAAAACGTAAGACAGGGAAGTCGGATAAATGGCGGGAGGGGCTGAAGTCTTAAACGGAGCAACCCTTCAAGTACAGACAGGTCCAGCGAATGGCATGGCCACCCAGGGGGAAAGTAAACTGAGCAGAAGGCATGTGCAAAGACCCCGGCAGCAGCGCCCCGTGCGCGGTGGGGCCCCTCCCAAGAGACCGGTCTGGCTGCGGACAAGGCATGCACTAGAACTTGGCACCAGACACGCAAGCTCGGAGGGAGGGGTCGGTGTCAGAGCCTGCTGGGTCCTGGGGTGCGCTGGGGAGCTGCGGAGGGTTCCCGAGCACAGCACCGGCTCGGACACGGTCCACCGGGAACGCAGCGCCGGAAGCCCCAGCGCGAGGTCAGGACCGGGACACAGGAGAGGCGACGGGGCGGGGCCCGAGGTGGCGGCACGGAGGGGGGACACACGGCCACATCCGCACAGGATCCGCACCCGACAGGCTCCGCAGCCGACCGCAGGCGGCGGCGAGAGCGAGGACGGCCAGAGGCGGACGCGGGGCTGGTGGGCGGGGAAGCGGGCTCCGGGCCCCACCCCTAACCTTGCGGGTGATGTTGTGCACGTAGGGGCAGGTGTTGCAGGCGAAGCGGTGGCACCGCTGTCCCTCCTCCACGATCAGTCCGTTCCCGCAGCCGGGGCAGAAGAGCAGCATGGCAGCCGGCTCGACCCCGCAGGCTCCCGGCAGCCCCTGCGGCCGCCGGGCGCGGTCGCTGGGCCCGCCTCGAGCTCCCATTGGTCCGGGCGGCCGACCCACCCTCCAGCCGACCAATGGACAGGCCGATGTCGCGCTCCCAGCAACAGCTGCGGCAGGCCGCCTCGAGCTTCTCATTGGTCCTCGTGGCAACCCCGCCCCCTGGCGGTCCCAGGGGCTCTACTGCGGTCCCCGCGTCGGTGGGGCGCGCGAGCCGGCGGTGCGGGCGGAGCGCGGGAGCGGAGAGGCGCTCTGGAGCCGGCCGAGGCGGAGGCTGCCGTGCGGCCCGAGGCGCCCGAGGACGATGAGGACGAAGAGGAGGCGCTACCGCACTCCGAGGCGGTGGACGTGTTCCAGGAGGGTCTCGCCATGGTCGTGCAGGACCCGCTGCTCTGCGATCTACCGATCCAGGTGCGCGCGGGCGACGGAGGCCGCCGGGGCCGGGGTCGTTCCCCGCGGGGCCGTGCGCCGAGCCGCGGACCGACCTCGAGAGGCCCTGATGGGGGACTGCGGCCCAGAGGCCTCAAGAAGGCGCCTCTGGGCTCCAGCGAAGGTCTTACCCGGGGCTGGGGCTGGGGGGCGGGGGCGAGCGAGGCTCTCACCTGGCTTGCAGAATTTAAGGGGGCGCCCAAAAAAACACTCGTCGGGATACATGACCTTGTAATACACCGTTTTCCAAAGCTCAAAGGGCGTGTAAAAAAGGCTCTGGCAAACAAGACAGCGAAACTTCGCGTGAAGACGAGATCAGTATTGATGGCTTTTCATGTATCTACCTTCAGTCTGGTTCGGCACAGTCCTGTCTTTAAATCTTTGCTAATTTGCCCCACTTGGAGTTTTAAAGTTCACTTGTATTTTTTGTTAAGTTAGTTCAAAATGTTTATATTACTGTTTTTTTGGTGCCCTGGTAAATCTTGCACACCTGCCTCAACTCAAGCGTTGCCCTGGGCCTTGGACTGACAGTGTTCTTACTCCTACCCAGCCCCAGAACCCAGATCTGATCCTCATCGTCCCCTGTTTGTGTACTTCTCTTTTGCCGAGCTTTTATCCACTTTGGACATTAAATACAAAATGTGGGTGGAACTGGGAAACCCTAACATATAAGCAAGAAATCTGTTTCTTGTCCTTCAAAAAACATGGTATTGCTTTTTGGACAGTAACAGCTTGTTTTCTTTGGTTGTTGTTTGGGATAGTAAAGAGAGCCAAGGTTCCCACCTCCACCCTTGGTCTTTTTGTAGGTGACTTTGGAAGAGGTCAATTCCCAAATAGCACTAGAATACGGCCAAGCAATGACAGTCCGAGTGTGCAAGATGGATGGAGAAATAATGCGTAAGTGTTCGCCTTCTCCCTTTGGACCTTACAGTCGGAGCTTCCACACAGGCAAGATGCGGACATGGCTGCTCAGGGGGAAACTCGGGGCCATGTCCCAGGGTATTGGGCCAACTACAAGCCTACTCCACCTGGACTTGAGTCTCCGTCCAAAACAGTCTGGACAGAGCTTCTGGGTTCCTTTCGTGCCATCCAAGGCTGTGGCTGTGGATTCCCACCATGGCTGTCCTCCCATTTGTGTTGCAGCTGTGGTTGTGGTACAGAACGCCACAGTCCTGGATCTGAAGAAGGCCATTCAGAGATACGTGCAGCTCAGGCAGGAGCGTGAAGGGGGCATTCAGCACATCAGCTGGTAAGTGGAGTGGCAGGAAGGCCTGGTGGCGCATGAGTGCCTGTTGCATGTGTGCCGCAAAGTACTGGTGAGTTCTGAGTTCCCTGTCCCAAGCCTTCAGGCGTGGTGGGTGCCTCCGTGCCTGGGAGTCCTGCCTCAGTTGCTCTTTCATCTACATCACCCCACCTGGGCAGCCGGGTTTCTTAAACGGGGGGCATCTCGGGGCATTTCTAGTGTCTGTAAGTGGTCTCGCTAGCTGTCAGTGGCCCCCGCCCATCTTCACTTGGGTGCTCTCCTCACGCCTGTTGGGTCAGGTGTTCTGCTGTCTGTGTCTCAGTACTGCCGCCTATCTCGTAAGGTGTGTTTGGCCCCCAGCTACCCAGCACAGCCCTTGGAGCAGTGCCTCCTTAGAGCTGCCTCAGCCCATCTCACACACAGCCCGTGTCCCAGCTGCCCAGTGACCGTGCTTGTGGTTTACCTGAATCCTCATCTGAGTCTTGCAGGTCCTATGTGTGGAGGACCTACTACCTGACCTCCGCAGGAGAGAAGCTCACAGAGGACAGGAAGAAGCTTCGAGAGTAAGTTCAGGCACATTTTGAGCTGCTGGGAGGCATCTGGTCTGTTGCCCTCTAGTTCCCCAAGCTCGGCCAGAGGGCTGGGGCCTCTTCCCAGGAAGAAGGAGTCTTAAATCAGTTCCTGGGGAATCTGCGAGACCTGGGGAGTCCCTGGCTGGACTGATACCCTCCTGCAAGGAGGTTCCTGGGGGCCCTCCCTTCTGGAATGGGAGACCTAGGGGCACTGTGACCACTGCTCTCCAGGGGCAGTGAAGGGCTTCCCGGAGCCAGAGGAAGGCAGTGTGTGCGGGTGAGAGGCTGCCCACGGGCACGATGGGGGTCTTGAGAGGGTGGCCACTGCCACTTCCTCACCTTCCTGCACACAGTGCTCTTCCTACCCATTCCTTCTTGGTCCCTCCCAAGTTTCACGTGAGGAGTCCAACCTACCTTCTGCAGATCACACACTATAGCCCTCCTCCTTTTCCAGTTACGGTATCCGGAATCGGGATGAGGTGTCCTTCATCAAAAAGCTGAGGCAAAAATGAACCTCCAGACGAGGACAGCTCTGTGCTGGTGGCCTGTACCCAGCTGGGACACAGCTGAGCCCTAGGTCCAAACAACCGAATGATGGGGCAAATGGGCCTGGCCCTGTGTACAAAATAAATCTACTTGCTTCTTAGTTTGAAAAGTCAGAAAACCACAGTACCTGGGGCAGGAGGGACTGCTGCTGCCCAGTTACAGAGGGGAGGCAAGGGCAGAAAACGGTGCAGGTGAATCCAAAGGTCTAAGATGCTTCATTTGAGCCCCGTGCCCACACCATCCGCTGGCCATAAGACCCTTTTACTGTGGTTTCTACGGCAAGGGGAAATAAAAGCAGATGGCTGGCTTTCAGTGTGTGCTTGGGGGGAAACAAGGGCCTTGCATCCAACAGTATGTGGATGAGGTCTCCAGCCTCAGCTCACAGGGTTCACCTATAGCAACACCCTTCACCCTTTGGCTCCTGCAAAAAGAAGTAGCCTGTGGCTGAACTTGGAACTGCTGGCTACAGAGGGAGCACTGGGGTCAGGGTGCTTCTCCATGGGGGTGAGGGGACGAATGTGACAGCAAAGCCATGGGTTCTTCTATCATTGTCAGCTGCCAGTCACCCTAAGGAAGGGGGCAAGGTGCAGCCATCCACCTGGCTGAGGGGCTTCACTGGGAGGTACATTTGACACTTAGTTCCCCGTTCTGGGGAACTGTAAGTGGGAGGGGAGGGTGGGGAAGAGGCCTGAAGGACCTCCCTCCACAGCCCTAGCCAGAAACCAGAAAGACGAGGCAGCTCTGATAAGTTAGTGGCAGCTAAAACGCTCCCGGTCCATTTATTGGCCACATGAGGTGGTCGTCCAGAAACTAGTTAGAAGGTAATCGTGGGAACTAGTGTAATAAATGCCCTGAAGTACGAGACGTTCACCAGCGGTGAACAAGGCACAAGAGGTCAGTGTTCAGGAAATGGGCAGGCCGGCACACAGGGCTCGCAGGCCGAGTCCTGTGGCCTGTGAGGCTCGGGGCGGACAGCGTGCCCGGCTCTGGCCTGCTGGGGCTCACAGCCCCGGTGCCCCGGCCAGCTCAGTGGAGCTGGGCGTCCAGCTCGTACTTCTCACAGAACTTGTCAGTGAAGGGGATGCAGGTGAGGAACTCACACCACTCACAGCGGACGGGGTAGAAGTAGAAGAGGACCACCAGGCCGGCCAGGAGGCCCAGGAAGACCACCTGAAAGACGATGATCTGGCAGCGCTTGCGGTACAGGTCAAACTTGCCGAAGCTGATGTAGGGCAGGAAGGCAAAGGAGAGGAAGAGGCCGCTGATGAAGCCCGAGATGTGAGCGAAGTTGTCGATCCAGGGCAGCAGGCCAAAGGTGAACAGGAAGAGGACCACAGCCGACAGCTTGAAGAAGGCACGCCAGGGCCGTGCCAGGACCTGCCAGCTCTGGAAGAGCTCCACGAACAGGCAGGCCAGGATGCCAAACTGCGAGCCGGCTGGGCCCACCTGGCGACAGTGTGGGTGGCTGTGAGCTGGTGAGGCTGAGCAGATGACGCCCACCCCCAGCCTGGACCCAGAGCCCCATCTCCCCATCCCGCCTCCCATGGCCCAGAGCGTGTCAAGATGGAGGAGCCAAAAGGAGATGCTCCCAGGCTGGACTCTCCAGGGACCCAAACCCAGTGCCAGACATGGACCCAGTTTAGGATGGGCAGCAGGTACACTCAGGAGGGTGCCCACCCTGGGGGATGCCCTTACCTCTGCCCGGTATGGCAGGAAAATGGCACTGGCCAGGTTACCAGTGACACCACTCAACAGGTAGATGATGGCTATGCGGTGCCAGCCTGCCAGCTTCTCCAGGTCCCGCAGGACGGTCATCTGGAAGCAGACGGACACCAGGCAGTGCAGGATCCTACGGGGGCGGCGGGGGGTGGTACTCAGGAGGGAGGCCACCCCTTCACCATCTCTGGCCAGCCACTCCTAGGGTCCCTGGGGCCACTCACCCCACCTATCCCTGCTCAGCCCACATGGTATCACTTGCCCAGCGTGCAAGAAGAGGGACAGCCACAGGCGGTAGAACTGGTCAGGCACCTCAGGGTTGAGGAAGGGTAGGAGCCCACACACGTCATCCATGCAGTGCACCTGTGCAGAGTGGCCCATCAGCACCCGCTGTGGCTGGGGGGAGGGGAGGGACACTCGCCCCAGAGGCCTACCTGCGAGCACAGTGTGGCCTCCTCATGGAAGTAGCCCCTCATGAAGTCACAGTACTCCCGGGAGGTGATCTCACACCTGGAAGATCAGGCCAGGGTTGAGAGGACTTGGAGAGGGGCCTGCTGGGGCCCAGGGCCAGAGGCAGCCGACTGCCACCCAGGCCCCTTGGTATCTCGGGTTATTTCCGAACTTGGTGAGGGAGAGGGACCGCAGGGCAATGTTCTGCACCCAGGAAGGGCTGGCTGTGCACACAAGCGCACCTACCTGCCCTTTGTGCCGATGCAGCAGGGCCGGCCCGTGAGGGCACAGTCCATGTGCGGGTGGTTGGTGTGGTTCCCAGCGCTGTTTTTGGTGCAGATCTGGGTCACAAATGGGGGAGAGCTGGGTTAGGGCCACCCCCAACCCTGAGCCCCACACCATGCTTGGGGATTGGGGCAAAGATGCACAGGTCCTAGGGTAGGAAACCGGCCTCCCTTGACCTCAGGCATGCTGCCACACCCTGAGACCGATGAGCCATCTGTCTAGTTGGAATAATGTCACTTGACCTCCCAAGCTTCCACCTGCTTCTCCCGTTCTGGCTACCTGCTCAGAGAAGCAGGTGTTGGGAGGTAGACAGGCTGGGTAAAGGCCTGGGGCACAGCATCTGAATATGCAGGGTGGTCCCATGATGGCTATCTCTGGCATCACATCACTAATGGATGAAGTGTGGATTCCTCCCCAACATGACAACGGTGATTCCAAACAACCCTTTCACTCTGGCTCACCGGCCACTTGGTGATGTCATCTGGCCACTCGTGGGGGTCCTCTGAGGAGGGCTCATCACACACCCTGCGAACCCAGCATGTGGTCAGACCCCGCTTTATCTCCTTGGCATCCACACCTGCCCAACTCAACAACAAGGGGGGCTATACCCTCTCCCCCCACACCCCACAGAGCCTTGGGCTAAGGTGGTAAAGGCGGGGGCAGGCAGCAAGACTGACCTGGGGTCCTGGTGGCAGACAGAGCCAAACTGCCTCTTGTGGCCGCCAAAGTCTGGGGCACTGGGGTGTAAGGGCCACTTCACCCACACTGCCAGTGTGGACTGTGGGAGACACAGGGCCAACCCCTGGTCAGAGCCCACCCCTTACCAGCACCGTCAACAGGACGCAGGAATCACCCTTACCCACAACCCAATCTCAATGAAATTACACTCCAGAAATGTGCGGGCATGTTGGGAGACCTAACAGGATCTCAACAGCAGAATTCCTGTTAGCTTCAGAATAGAAACCACCAGTCCGGGAACTGGTATAACTACAGCAGCTCCGCACAAGATGATGTGATAAAAACCTGGATGGGGGGCGCCTGGGTGGTTCCTCTGGTTAAGCATCCCACTCTTCATGTCAGCTCCGGTCATGATCTCAGGGTCCTGAGACCGAGTCCTGCGGCCAGCTCTGAGCTCAGCGGGGGCCTGCTTCTCTCCCTCTGCCCCGCCCCCTGCTTGTGCTTTCTCTTTCTCTAAATAGATCTTCTTTTAAAAATTAAAAAAAAAAAAAAAACTTGGATGAATCTTTTTTGCTTTTTGGGTCTCTTTTAATTGCTTAGGGGAAAGAATACGGCACTACCACTCGTGTCAGAAACAAGACGCACACGTGCGGAAAGAGCGCCCCCAAATCAACGCCTGGCTACAACTGTCTGTGACGTGAGAAGCAGGAGATGGGGGAGGCAGGGAATGAAGGTGAACGGAAGGCCCTTGCTTTGAACCACAAACACACGGCAGCGGGGCCACCCACCGAGCACTCGTCCTCCGATGTCTGCACGCACCCCGACCGGTCGTTGCGCACGCAGCAGGCCGAGTGCTTCTCACGCTCCCGCGCGGCGCGGATAAAACTGTGCACCTGCGGGTCCTGGCGCATGCAGGGCGAGAACTTGGCACCGAGGTGAATGAGAGCCTCCTGCGGAGGAGTGGGATGTGCAGAGGTGGCCCTGGCCCCTGCCAGCCCAGGGTTCCCACCCTCCAGTGCCCACAAGGCCCTGCCCTCACCGAGCTGGGCCCGATCCAGAAGTTCTCCTGCTGCACATACTTGACGTTCTCATAGACCCCGCGGTTCCGCAGGACCTGGAAGGTTGGGGAAAGAGATGAGACAGATCCCGCTCTGGCCCTCTCCTCCCAGGGTGACGCAGGAGGCAGTTCAGAGCCTAGACTCCAAGGGTCTGGGCCGGGGAGGGTGCCAGGGCTCACCGAGTCCACGGTCTCATGCTGCGAGAAGCCCACAGGCGCGATGCCGTAGATGCACACGGCTAGAATGGTGACGAGCGAGTGCACGAAGGTGAGCCAGTAGGTGAAGAAGGGCCTGCAGGGTGGAGCGTCAGCAGAGGCAGCATCCCCAACCCAGAGAACCCGCCCCCAACCTGGAGCTTTGCCCGCTCGAAGCTGCAGACCACCCCCACACCCGCACGCCATGCCTACCTGTGGTCATCCATGTCCTCGATCTGACGTTTGACATAGCTGTCGATACGCTTGCGGTAAGTGCGGTTGGTGAGCCGGCCTACCATGCCCAGCCCGTACGGCCGCTTCTCCCTGGCAAAGAACTTGCGCACGGGCATCGCGATGCGCTGGCCCCGCCGCTGACCCGCCGTGCTCACTACCTCCTGCCGTAGCCGCACCTTAGGTTGCGGGGCTGCTGCTCCACCCTCCTTCTGCTTCCGCCAGCCTCGTTCTAGGGGCCTGGGGGGAAGGGGCGCAGTCAGCCCCCGCCCTAGACGCCTGACCTGCTGCAGTCCCTCCTGCACGGGGCCGACCCTCCCGCTCGGTCTTGCTCCTGTCTAGCAGTGAAGGCTCCGTGCAGCCATTCAGCCTCCTCCCAACCAGTAAAAGCAATCCTGAGCCCCTCTGGGGTGGAAGAGGTAGAACCTGACTTACATGAGGTTCCCTGACAGTCTGCAAGTACTAATCACAACCCTCTCCTCCTCCCTGCAGGACTCCGCCCAGCCTGTGGGTTCTGGGATCATGTGCCCGTCCCGCAGGCGGGCAGCTGAGCCTTGGAGGGTGCCCGGTCCTGGGTCCCATAGCCACAGTGCACAAGCTGGGCTCACATTCCACAATCCTTCCCTCAGCCCTCCTGGGCACCAGTGTCCCAGGGCCCAGCCACTCCTGACGGCCAAAAGTCTGGCCCCCTGCCCTCCCCTCCCCTCCCCAGGGGCCAGCGGCACTCACAGCATCAGATGGCTGCGCTCAAGTTCACTGCGGTCCAGGGCCCCACCCGTGAGGTCGGCCTGCTCCATGGCTTTCTCCCAGTCCTTGAGCGCCGCCTCCGAAGGGGACTCGAACACCTCGTCTGGGTACGTGGACAGCTCCTCATGGAGGACTCCTTCCTGAGCAAACATAGGCGATCAGGGTGGGCCACGCAGACAGAGGGGTGGCGGGTGATGCCCCTGTGCTCTTACCCGGGCAAAGAAGGACGTGTCCAACTCGTCGGGGAAGTCAGCTGTGTCCTCCTCCAGGAAGCTGGCAGGAGTAAAGCTTCGGCGCTGCGCCCGGCGCAACGTGCCATCCCTAACAGAGCGGCCCTGCCAGCAAGGAGGTGAGCATGCGGCGTGCTGGCCGCCGCGTTCCCAGCCTGCCCCGGCCCCCGCACCCACCTTCATCAGGGCCGCGGCCGCCCGGAAGCTCATCTTGGCCACCGATTCGCGCTTGCGTCGCCGCGGGAACCGGCTGCAGCCCGAGCGGGAGCTGGAGAAGGAGCAGAAGGAAGCGGCACCAGGCGTGACAGGCGTGTGCGGGGTACTCAGGCCATCAGCCGTGTCATCCGCCACGCGGAAGGCCCGGCCCCGGGCCAGGGGGTCTACGATCTGGCAGACGGAAGGAGATGTAAGAGTCCAGGCCTGGGCCGTGGCTGTGGGGGCCCCTTCCCCACCCTAGACCCCGCTGTGGAGAACATAGCTGCCCCTCCTTCCCACCCCCCAGCGGGTCCCTGGATGGCTGTGCAGGGGGCTAGGAGGGTCCCCGTCCTCACTCATGAGGCCTTTACAATGCTGTGCATCCTGGGATGTTCTCCCATCCTGATCCCAGGACCCTGTCCCCTCCCCCAGGCCCCAGTTCCCAGAGAGTATCTTAGGTGCCTTTCTGGGACCATGTGACTGCCCCCACGCCAGGAGCTTCGCAGAGTCTCCTGTCTTCAGGTCGGCCGTGTCCCCAGCCCCGGCCCAGGGAACAGAGAGAGGCTGGTGGGAGGCAGCAGGGCTGGGCATACCTTCTGCATGCCCAGCTGGCACGGCCCCACGTACAGCGGAGGGGGCGTCTCAGTGCTGGCCAGAGACACATTGTCCTGGCTGGGCAGGTCCAGCTCCCGGATGACCTGGGGCTTCAGCTTTCCATAGCGCTGGCTGCAGTGGCGGATGCTTTTCCGCTGCCACTTCTGGGTGCTGTCACTGTCCTTGCTCACTCCGAACCAGTCCGCGGTGCCCCTGCCACGGGAGGGTCTCAGCAAGGGGAAGCCAGGTCGTCCCCCGGCCCCGCCAGGGCGGACAACATGCCCCAACCCAAGCCTCCAATCACGCCCGGGGCCTGGGGCCTGGGGCCAGGTGTGCTGGGTCTAATTAAGAGGATGGATGGGTTCCGGCCCTGGCCACCCCTAAGCAATTAGCCAACTCCAAATTCCCACTAGAAGCGCAGATGGCAGGCCTTGCCCAAGTGAGTATTTTACACCGGTCCTCAGCCCATCCCAGAGAGGGAGGTTCATGGAGAGACACTGAGTCCACAGATGGCACGCAGAGCTCAGCCCTTCGCCAGAGAGCTTGGCCCCAGGCAGCAGCTTGACCTCAGACTCCACAGAACTCAGGCAGTGGGCACTGCAAGGCCAGGCAAGCTGTCCACACCTCTTGGACATGCAAGGAAAAACACCACCAGGACCTGCTGTTAGGAACCCCAGGGAACACCAAAGGCACTGGCAGCCCCCAAGAGATCGCAAGCCATGCACACGCCACCTGACGTCCACACACTCATGCCCTGCCCCAGGTACCTGAGCAGGGACCGAGAGAGAGAGCGGCGCTGTGGCAGAGCCCTGCGGGCAGCGGGGGGACCCAAGAGGGGCAGAGTGTGGACACGCCCAGAGCGCACCTGCCGGCTGTCCAGGGGCCAGGGCGTTGGGATGGGAGAGACAGAGAAGGAGACAGGGGGAGGTGGTGGGGAGCAGGGAAGGTGGCAGGTGAGAGCAGTTGGTCCCCAGAACAGGAGGAGGACAGGGTGACATGGGGAACAAGATGGAGGAGACAGCCGAGACAGGAGGGACCCTGGCTCCGGTCCCAGCCCCCGTACCCAGAGGGGACAGTTCTGCCTGCCTCTGCCCCCCGGCCCCCCAGCCCCCACGGGCGGAGCCGCCACGGCAGCCGAGTACCTGCGGATGGTCTGCGTGATGGACATCTGGCGCTGCAGCGGCGGCCGCCGGAGCTCATGGTGAGACGCGGGGACGTGGGCCGTCTCGGCAGGCATACTCACACTCCGCAGGAAAGCCTGCCGTCTCAGGGGCTGCGCCGTGGGGTCACAGTGAGGAGGCTGGACGGGGCACACGCCCAGCCCCTGCCCAGCAGCGCCTACCTGGAAGAAGCCGGGTTCCTCTGTTGCCGGGGGCACCACAGCCGGGATGTCCAGCCTCAGCCAGGGCGGCTTCTTGCGCTGCAGGCTGCTTGTGCTGTCCCTGCGGGCCTCGCTCATGGCGCCAGGTGGGGCACGGCAGGCCTGGGAGGGGGACAGTGATTCAGTGCTGACGGACCTCTCAGGGGTCACTGGGCCCAGGGAGGGTCCTGGCCCCGATGCAGCAGTCCTCCTCTGTGCTCAGCACCGATCTGCTCCGTGCCTGCTTCGCCCATCCCTGGAGACACCGCGGGGCACGAACTAGGCCCTCACAATACAAATCCATTCATGTCGAAAGAGAGAAATTCAGGACAAGTATTTGAGCATCTACGATGAGCCACTCCTAGGTGCTCAGGGACACACTGGTGGAGAAACAAGGAGACAAAAACAGACAAAATCCCTGCCTCTCTGGAGCTTACGGTCCAGACAATAAACCTGTAAGTACAGGGCGCTTGGTGGCTTGGTTGGTTAAGCGTCCGACTCTGGCTTTCGGCTGGGGTCATGATCTCAGGGTCGTGGAACTGAGTCCCACTCAGCACCGAGTCAGCTTCTCCCTCTCCCTCTGCTCCCCCCACTGCCCCGCCGCTTGCACTCTCTCTCTCAAATGAGTAAATAAAATCTTAAAAAAAAAAACAAAAAAACTATAGGGGCGCCTGGGTGGCTCAGTCGGTTAAGCATGTGACTTCAGCTCAGGTCGTGATCTTCGGGGTCCTGGGATAGAGCCCTGCGTTGGGCTCCACACTCAGCAGGGAGCCTGCTTCTCCCTCTGCCCCTCCCCCTACTTGTGCTCTCTCATTCTCTCAAATAAATAAATAAAATCTTAGAAAAAAAACAAAAACCTATAAGTAAGTAGAGACACCATGTTAACATGTGACAAGTATGATAGGGAAACATAGCACGTTACAGTTGCTGGGGCACGGATGTCTCCCTGGAAGGTGACATCTAGCAAAGACCTGAAGGTGGTGATGGAGTGAACAAGGCTGCTGGAGAGGGCAGAGTTGCTCCTCACACAGGGAACAGCCAGTGTGAAGATCTCAGCGAGTGTGCACACAGGCCAGCTGAGGGTCTCGCCCCAGTCTGTACATGGGGCGAAGCTCAAACCTGTCTGACCCAGAGACCGTACCCTCTTCCCCACCATGCCGTCTGCTCCGAAGACAGAAGGCCCCTGCACCCATGACAGGGGGGTGCGACCCCTGCATCTCACGGAGGAGTGGCCACGGGGCTTCCCCATCCGGGAGCTCCCACCTGCAAGGGACCTTCTGAAAGCCACCTGGGCGCAGATGCTGCCGGGACCACCAGGGGGCGTCGCGCACCCAGAAACAGACACACGGCGCGCACCCCCCTCAGCATCTGAGACACAGGGCGAGGGCCCAGGACCCAGAGCGAGGGCCCAGGACCCAGAGCAGAAAGGCCAGGGCTTGATGTGGGCCTCCACTGCCTGGCCATGTGACAGTGAGGCAACGACTATGTGACCATGGCCTCTCTGGCGCTCTACTCCCCGCTTACAAAAGGTCACTTTCAGGGCGGCTCTGGTTGCCCCTCCCCAAAGAAGGACCACAGGGTGTCTGGAAACGGGAGATCCAAAGCACATTGTGGGGCATGGAGAGCAGGGAAGTGGCCGAGCAAGACTCGGAGGGAAGAGACTCCAAAATTCCTCCACTGCATCCAAGAGCTAGGGAACCAGACAGACTCTGAAATTCGGGTTGGGGGTGGCACCTGGGTGGCCTCTGACTTGGGCTTAGGTCATCATCTCAGTGTGCTGGGATGGAGCCCCGTGGTGGCGGGCTCCGCACTCAGCTTGTCCCTCTGCCCCCACCACCACCACCAGCCCCCGCTCATACTCTCTCTCTCTCAAATAAATAAAATCTTAAAAAAAAAAAAAAATTCGGGTTTGGGAACCCACCCACAAATGCCTCTAGAAACGACCTCCCTTGCACTGCCTGAGGAGATGTAGAGAAAACCCCACCCCTGCCTTACAAATAGGCAAACTGAGTCCTACAGAACAGGGGCTTGCCTTACCCGAGGTCACGAATTCGGGTGGCATAACTGGACACAGGCCCAGGATGCTGCCCACAGCTCCTACTGGACTTACACAGAACAGGGAAGGCCAGAATTCTGTTCGGAGCAACTCCCAGCTCTTTACTGACCTGAGAAGGTCGACCTACACAGACCCAGAGGGCATGGAATGCTGCCCTCCACAAAACAGGGGCAGCCCCAGGTACTGCGCACAGCTCCTTCCGGCCCTGGACCCAACACTGGGGATCCACAGGCAGGGTGCCAGAGGGCTGGCCTCTCCAGGAGCCCCCCCCCCCCATACATTCCCAGCACCTCCAAGTGATACCGGCTGGTCCTCGACTTCGGAGTCCAAGGAACCTCTGGCAGCTGTTCGGCTTACACCACCACCCACACCCATGCCCCTACCAGTTCCCACTGCCCCCATGGCCTCTCCTCACAGCTCCCGCCCGCCTCAGGGCTCGAGTCATGCCCCGCCCCTGCACATGCATTCTGCCCAAGGACCCACAGCCTTACTCAGGCTGGCCCCACCCTGACAGATGCTCCCAGCCCTGGATCCCCGGGCACAGCTCAGGGCATCAGCCACGTGTGGGCTGTCCTGTGACTGCCGGGCCCACAGTGCCCAAGACAGGCCTGGTCCAGAGCCACTGTTCCGTAGACATTGGTCACTTCTGAGCACGGACTGGCAGGGGCCTGTCCTCACCATCTGGAGTGATGTGGGGTTCCTGAAAAAGATCCTTCGGCGGGGTCTGGTAGGAGTAGCTGACCACAAGCCGAGGTCGGGGCAGGGGGAACCCAAGCCAAGAAGTGGGAAAAGGGTGGTGAGGTACCCAGGGACTCAGACATTCCCCAGCCCCTGCTAGCCTGGGCCTACAGCTGGCCCCAGGAACACAAGAACCATTGAGCTCATGAGGAAGGCACCAGATCCCTGCCCGTGTGCCCAGATCTCCCGGGGTCCCTCACCTCCACCCAAGTCCTTCCTGTCTTTGGGGTGGAGGCAGGAGGGTGCTCTGTAACCCACAGGGCTCCAGGATCCCCACCGTGCCCCCAGTGCTGCAGGGTCCTGGTCTGCCCCAGCCCTCTGTGCATAGTTTCCCATCTGGGCCTCAAGTGGGTGGGATCCACAAGGGGGGGTGTTCCACAGTGGGCCCCAGGGGTGTGGGGGAGGGGCGGGCCCAGAGGACAAAGAGTCTGGGCTGGGGAGGGGCACCGCGCCCATCCAGGGGAGACAGTGGCTCAGTGTCCAGGCCTCCCCCAGGCACACAGTGGGCTCTTGTTCCCAGACAGCCCCTCAGGGGGGAATCCCAACAGCATCTCTGCTCTGCTGACCCCCTCGGTGCGGGAAGAAACGGCAGCCCCAGGGAGGGCCTGACTGCTCGGGGTCACACATCATCTGAGTCACTCTGGCGACAGTCAAGGCTGCCCACCCAGGGCCCAGCCCCATCAGGAGACCCCTAACTGGGCATCCAGAAGTGAGCTAGAAAGTGCTGACAACTGCTCAGCAAATGCTAAGGGTGGGGACCGAGCCCAGCAAGGGGGCACGAAACAGGGGCAGACACAACACCCAGGCACTCTGGGCAGCACAGGACAAGCGTGGGGCTCATGACAAGGGCCCAAGATGGGGCTGAGGGACAGAGGGCCCCGCAGAGTCACAGGACCACTAGGGCTGCTTTAAATGGATGGAGAGAACTAGGAGTAGCTACAGCCTCAGGGCAGAGGGCTGGGTGGGGGGCAGGGGCAGGTCCTACTGAAGCATGTGCCTGCCCTGGGGATGAGCGGGGACCTTCTGGGCTGCCACATGCACAGACAGAAGACGGGGCCAGGAAGCCAGGGGAGAGCCTGGCCTGAGACACCGGGCAGACCCTGCTCACCTTCACCACCTGCAAGCCTCAATTTTTTCGTCTGAAAATTAGGGGCCACAGTAGTGCCTGGCACACAGTGGTGCTTGAGAAGCAGCGGCTGAACCAAACGCCCGGGCTGGTCAATGCCTGCCGGCTCTGCGGGGCTCCCTGAGGGCAGCCAGAGGAGGAGAGGAGAGGGGAGCACGAGGCCCAGGAGCATGTACGACCAGAACACTAGCCACGGGAGGCACCTGGCCGTGGGAGCCTTCGGAGATGCCCAGTTTGGTAGGGTGTAACCAAGAGGCAGGAGGAGACTGGGGAGCAGGTGTGGCCTGCCCCAGCCTGGACAGTGGCCAGAGCCACTATGAGACTGGATCCTCAGGTGCGAGCGGCGGCCACCAAGGCACTCGGGCCTGCTCAGCCAGCTGGCAGGACGATGCCAGCAGCGGCGGCTGGAGGCTGCGTGGAGAGGCGGGATAGCCCAGCCCCAGGACAAGATCCACCAAGCCCCGGCCCCGCCCTGCCCAGGGGACCACCCACTGCCAAGGTCAACTGGAGCAATGGCCCCACCCCAGGACACCTGCCCAGGCGTGTCCCCAGCTCACCGGAGCATGATCCCAATGCTCCAGCCTCCACACTAGAGTCCTGACCTCTGACCCCCACTCTTCTGTTTGACCCCTAATCTGATGCCCAACCCCCGAAATGCCCTGCGAGCGGGGATCACTAGCCGAGTGGCCTTCCAGAATCCAGGCCTTCACCACCCACATGCAACCGTGTAGCAAAGCAAGTCACCTGGCCTCGCTGTGCCTCTCTGTCTCATGTATAAATGGCATCATGCTAAAAATGGTACTGGTTGGGTCCTCAGCCCTCCTCAACCCTCCCAGACCTCGCCGCTTCTCTGTGAAGGAAACGAGCTCAGAGAGCAGCAGGGCAGGCCCGAGACCTAGCTGATGGCCTGCACAGTGCCCTCTGCCCATCCTCAAGGGGACACGTCCATCCCTACCTCCCGGTGTCACCCGTCACAGGACAGACGTCACCCCAGACAGGTATGCAGAAGGCCAATAACAGAACAGGAGGTTCCCTGCTACAGGAGGCCCCGAAGGCACAGGAATCCCTGGTGATAATTACACGCCGGGACCTAACCAGGGAGAGTGGTGCAGAGGAGGCTCTAGCCCTGGGGAGGGCTGCTGCCCAAAAGCTCAACAGGCACATACGGACCTGGGGGTCCCTGACAACCAGAATCAAAGCCCTGGACCCCACTGGCTCTGGCAGGGGCTGAGAGGGTGAATACACCCCAGGTTGGGGAGCCCCAAAGCTCAGAGAGGTGGCAGGTCCGTGCCCCACAGTCAGCAAGCCAGCAAGGGCGCAAGGGAAGAGACTTAGCTATAGCAGATTCTGGCTTCGACAACCTGAGGTCTAGCTGGGTCTCGGGAGTTAGGTGAAAGCCTCCCCCAAGCTGCAGAGGGGAAAGGCCCACATTCTACCAACATGCCTGGCTCAAGGGCAGATGAGCAGCCGGGCCACCGCTCAGCACCCCCAGAAGTTCCCCCACTGACTTGACGCACGTGTGCTCCCGGTGCCCTGACACCCTCGGGCTTAGCGAGCTCCTCCCTGAACGGGCCAGCTCCTGGATAGTACTAGAGAGGTCCCAGGAGGGGACACCAAGTCCTGAAGTCTGTTGTAAGAGCAGAAACGGCTTGTCATCAGAAGCCTGGCACACCTGCTGGAAACCTGGGTCTAACTGACCCTGCTGACCTATCACAAGCCCTGGGAAGGGTCCTCTGTACCATCTTCCAGATAAGAAAACTGAGGCTCAGAGAAGCCAGTCACCACCTGAGGTCACCGAGCCTCCAAGGGGGGGGTTCAAAACCTTGGACAATGTCTGCCCAGGAGATGGGGTCCAAGGAACCCGTGTGCCTGCCTAGCTGGCCCTGGCCACAGCCCCCCAGGGCCCCCAACTCCACCCTGTCCTGACCCAGAGCCTTTCAGCTCAGGGAGGAGGGGTCGCCCTCAAACACACCCAACCCAGAGAACAGGCAGAAGCCAGGGAATATGATCCTTGGGTAGAAAGTGGATCCTGTCACAGACACCGAAGCTGGAAGGGGAGCACCTCACATCCAGGGAGAGGAGCAACGGGGTGTGCCCAGAGCAGTAACTGGGAGCTGAGAAGACCCTGACAGGGAGCCCTAAAAGGCAGGGAAGACCTGGGTGATCCCCTCTGAGCCAAGGGCCCCCCGAGAATATGAGTTCCCAAGGACAGCAACTTGGCCGGACACTAATGCTGCGTGAGGGATTCTGGTCATGGCAATTCTCCAGCTCGGCTGCCCTCAGTCAGCCTGTCTGCACAATGGGAGACTGGTTGGCTGCTTGGAAGGGTTGGGATGGGGCCTGGGGCCCCGCATCTTAAATTTGGGGCCCCTTGACTCCTGTGCCCACCTACTAGCCCTGCCCCGTTCTCAGGGAAAAGGACCTAGCTTGCCCAGAATGGCCCCTGGTGGCAGGGGGCTCAGCTGAGGGGCCTCTTGGACCCCAGCCACCTGTTGGGTTCCCCACCTTCCTCCTAATTTCTGGGGGCTCTCTAGGGGGCTGGGGCTGGCTCCAGGGGGGTGGGGAGAACCCAGCATCTAGCTGGGCCAAACCTGAAAAGCCAGTTTCATCCTTGAATCTTCTCAGTCAGGAAGTCCCAAGGTTGGGGGGGGGGTTTCCCAGCACAAGGCTAGGGCCTCGGGATCCAGGCCCCGCCCACCCAGACAGACAGAGACACACAACCCAAGCTGCACCGAACGAACTCGGGTCAGGAACCAGCTGGGCCTTGGGCAGGCATGGCTGCGAGATCCCCTGCCCATTCCCCATCCAGCCACAGACAAGCCCGCAGCAGGACAGACAGCTAGGCCGTCCCCCGTACCCCGAGCACCTGAGGTCCAGCCATCTTCCCTGCCAATAGAAGGCCTGCCTCTAGGCACGCCCCCACGCCCCCCACCTCCGCTCCTCTAGGCCACTGAACACAACGCAGCGGGGTCTTAGGGAGTAGCTCCCCGGTCCCCACAGTTCCAGGATTTACAGAGTGGGGAGACAGGGGTTGTGAAGTCCCCCGCCCCTAGCCCCCCAACTACTGCTATTACTGATGATCATATTCCCATCCCCTGTGAGGACGGCTGGGACAGGGACGATCCCGAGGAGTCCCACCCTCGGAGCTGGAGTTTCGACTTGGAGCACCACCCACCGGTGGCGGCCGGGACGGAAAACGTCAAGGGGGGGAGGGCACAGCTCGGAGGAGCCTGGGGACACCCCCAGACTCCGAGCCCGCCCGCTCCCAGGACCCTCAGCTGTTGGGCGGGGGCTGGAGCCGAGCTGTCCGGCCCGGTCAGGCCGCCGGGACGTGCTAATCCGGCCCTGGGCTATTTTTGCGGCGCGCTGGGTTAGGAATCCCGGGCTGGGCCGCCTCCGCGGGTGGCTCGGGAAACTCCGGGAAGGAAAGTCCGGACGCCCGGGGCGGGAAGTCGCCCGGACCCGGACCCAGGCCTGGACCCCGCGCCCGGCCCGACCCCAGCCGCTGCCAGCGCCTCTGGCCGTGGCGGGCTGAGCACGGGCCCCGCGCGCAGCGGACGCAGCCCCGGAACCCGCCCGGCCCACGGAGCCCTGCGCCCCGCTCCCGGCGCGCTCACTCACCGCCGCCGCCGGCACCGGGGGGTCCTCGGGGATCCTGGGGGCTCCGGGGAGGGGCTGCCGCCGCCGGCCGGGAGGGCGCCCGCGCCGAGTCCCCGCCCGCGCGCCCGTCCGGCCCGCCCGCCCGGGAATGCCATGGAGCGAGGGGCGTGCGCGCCGGGGGCGGGCCCGGCCGGAGGGGGCGGCCGCGCTGACTCAGGGCTCAGGAATGCGCGCGGCCCGCCCGGCCCGAGTCACCTCCTCCGGGAAGGCCGCTGGGCTCCGCTCTCCCGTGTGTCCGGCCGCGGGGATAGCTGTGGCTGGGGGTCTTGGCCGCCTTGGCCGCCTTGGCCGCCTTGGCCGCCTTGGCCGGGGAGGGAGGACCTAGTGGCCCAACGGGACACAGCCTCCGCGTCAATGGAAGTCCTGGGCTCCTCAGCCTCTCCCCGCCTCTAGGGTGAGGCCTGACCTTATGCTGCCTTGACTTGTGCTTGAGAAAGGGGGGAAGGGGCAGGTGTGGGACAGTGTCCCTGGATCTCCTGTAAACCGAACCACCGACCTCCCCCGAAGGCCCACACTAAATCACTCACCCTACATGCACCCGGTCCCATGGGAGCACTCACACACTCATACAACACGTGCTCACGCATCCGTGCAGGCACACACCCACATGCTCTAACCACGTATCCACACACACGCGTTTACAGAGGCAAACGCACACCTTCACACCCCCTTCCATCCAGTTATACACGTGCACACACCGCAACTGTACACTCCCACTCATGTGTTTACCCAGGGCTGCACACACGCACTCACAGCAAGGGCAGGTTCAGAGCAGTGGGCCCCTCCCCGGACCCCTATGCTCCCCGCAGTCACTCCCAGGCCGGGCTGGGCCTGCAGCCCCCCAACCCGAACCCGTCAGGGCAGAGGTGGTACTGCTGGTTTCCACTCCGCACGCTTCGCTCTTCCAGAGCTTGCCCACTGCTCCCAGGGCGCTCATCCCTGCCTCTCTGAGTCGGACACGAAACGACCCATCTGCTTGAGGCTGAGGTGTGGGTGGGAATTTCCCAGCATCCCTCTCTCTTGACTTTGCAGGACTATGTGGGGCTGAACCACTCAGAGGACGACCAGGCAAGGGGGAGGGGAGTGCCAACAGCAGGGTACAGTCAGGGTACCCAGGCTGCCTCACGATGGTCTCCCTTATGGCCCTGGAGAAAACAGAACTGGGACCACAGGTCTCCTGAGGACCCTTTCACTAGTTGCCAGAACACCTTGGGGCACCAGTGGCCCCGCACCTCAAGCCTTGCAGTGCCTACGAAGATGGCCTTTGCTGTTCTGGGACCAGGTGGCACTGGCCCTCTCTGCACAGTCGCTGCACCGTCAGCAAGTCATGGCGGGCCTGACTGCACACAAGACCCCGTTCTTGACTACACAGAAAATAACGTTGATGGCGTGAGGTGGCAGCCAGCTTACGGGCTGGCCCTGGAACCTGGGCAAGGGGCAGAATCCTTGATCATATCCTCTCCCATACCAGGGGACAAAGCGGTGCCTCCTGGATGAACACAGGCATATCAACACAATTCTCAGGTAGCTTTGGAGGAGTTATAGGAGGACTCCTTCACTGGGGGTGGGGAGGGTGACTACAGGTGGGGACACAAGGCAAGAGGGCGGCTGCCCAGTGCTGATGCTCATGGCCCCTGCAGCCTACACGTGCCACTCCTCCCATGCCAGGCTCTCGGCCAGACAGGACAGTCTCTCCATGCCAGGCATTCTCGGGCATGCTCGACCCCTGCCAGGGATCAGCAGGTCCCGCCCACCTGGATGCCCAGGCAAGCCTGGCAGGGTCAGCGGTGGGGTCATTTCTGGAGTCCAGGGCCTGGGCTCGCCTCCAAAGCATGCCATGGCTGGGCATCCAGTGTTGGCAGGTCCCCTCTTGCAGCAGTCTATGTGTTCAGTGACAGGTAAATGGCCTCCCCTGTGTTCATTCAAGTCACCTCCTCCGAAGGGTCCTCTCGGTTCCTGAGTTTAAGTGGGATTCCCAGCAGCCTCTGTCACAAATCCTTGCCCCTCACAGGTGCTGCTCCCAAGGCATTACCCCAGTATACCCTGGCAGGCAAATCCAGGAATTCCCCAGGTTCTCAACCCACCCCGGCATCCTGAACAAGGACCTTGGAATCAAAGGATGGTGCAAGCAGAGGCCTGGACCTAGTCCACACGGACATATGTATCCATACGTGTATGCTCTGCCTCATGTCTGCCCCACTGCCCTATGCTCTGGTGGCGCCCCTACATGGAAAGCCAGCTCCCAGTCCCTCTCCTTCCTCCTCCTCCCAGCCCTAGAGAAATGGAAATCAACTGCAACTGCCCAGCATGTGGACAGGTGACTGGGGGTGGGTGGATATCTGGACCACCCCCGTGGCTGTGGACTTCACCCTAGGACCTGAGGGGGTAAGATCCCAACCAATAGGAGGAGTTGCCATCAGCTACCCTGGAGTCCTCAGCTCAGCAGGCCAGTTCCTGGGCTTTGGGGAGCCTGGGTGGGCCCAGCTCCAGCTCCTGGCTCTTTGGGGAAGAGATGAAAGTGGGCCAGGCCAGCCAGGGGCCTGAAGTCACTGACTGTTCCGGAGGCAGCGGCCCCTCCCTGTGTCTCAGCGCATGGCAAGGGGTCCCATAAGCACCTGGGCCCAAGGCTCAGCACACTGGCAGCACAGCCCCAGAAAGGAAGGAGGCAGCCTCCACGCACCTCCTTCGGCCACCCTCTCCAAAGAGGCTCTGACCCCCACAGAGCCCGTCAGATGCAGAGAGCCTTGGAGGCCAGTTGGGATACGAGAACCCCTGAGAAGCTGCCGGAGGGCCCTCCGCCATCTGACATGGAGCCCACTGGGCTCTGACCCGACTCTCTCCCTTCCACGGTATCAGCATCCTTACATTAAAGGACGCCGAGCCAGTGCGCTGGGTGCCCCGGGTCAGTGCTGGTGCTGGAACTGTGGACTCTGTACTATGCTTTTTCTCTCAAGGCTTCAGTCACTGGCAGCCCACCCCAGCACTGATCCCTTTCAAAGCATGAAGGGTGTCCTCACCTCCATCTGGCACGGACATCCTCCAACACACCTCTCTCGGCCCAGCTGCAGGGCACACTGGGGACAGAGAAGGCCCTAGGCCCCTCCTCCCGCCAGGACCACCTCCTCTCACCCCCAGCCAGCCTGCCCAACAGGCCACAGTGGGAACGCTCAGCCCACCACTTCCAGCCTGTGGTGGAGCCTCAGACCGCGAACCAGGAAGTGGGGGCGGGGCAGAGGAGGGCCCACCCTGGAGAGGTTTCGCAAGCCCCTGCACTCGGCAGGAGCATCTGGAGAAAGTGCGTTGCTGGCACCAGCTCTGCCTCCTCCTGGGGCCCCGGCTGTGCTCTAAGCCTCTCCTCATTCCCAAGGTGGGGGTAAAACACCCCTTCGGGAACGGGTAGACGCCCATGATTTCTACAAGGACCACGCACCATTTGTGAAATCAGAATAAAAATTAATACAGACGGCACCCACCCTGCCCCAGCCCTCACCAGGAGGACGGGGCCCA
>NC_138373.1:35824819-35878995 GCF_054177405.1 Leptonychotes weddellii | reverse complement strand
GGAAGGCAGGAAGCAGGCGTCATTGTTTGGGCCGAAAGGCTGCGGGGGGGGGGGGGGGGCGGTAAGAAGGAAGACAGGGGTGGGAGTCACAACTAGGCCTGCCTTCCAAGCATGGATTTATGACACATTGCCCACCTCCGGAAGCGGCACAGAGTGCCACAAACAGCTGGGTGGCTTCCAGCAGGCAGCTGGAAGGCTGGGGCCCTTCCTCCCCAGGAAGTCCTGGTGGGAGCCCTGAGGGGAGGGGGCCAGCAGCGCTGTTGGGCCTGGGCCTGGGCCCAGCCTGGAGTTCAGCCCCGGGGCTGGTCAGAGGAGGAGGAACACAGTGGGAGCCCAGAATCCTCCCAGCCAGACTTGCTCTCTGCTCATCTGAGGCCCCATTCACATGGCCCATCCGGCACTTCCTACCTGACATCATCCTATGCCCAGTTGCTCTCTGAGGCCCCACAGGTACCCCCTCCCAAGGCCAGGGTCACAGAAATCAAAGTGCAGGCCCTGCTCTTCAAGGGTTTTCCCAGGGCAGGGGTGGGTGATACAGGAGGGTGGGACTGTGCCTGCCACAGCAGAAGGGCCCTGCAGGGGACCCTAGAGCTACAGAGTGTATGTGATGTGGGGGGGGGAGTGACTCTGCTGGGTGTTAGGTCCCCCATTCACCCTCCTGGTCCACTGAGCCACAGGCCAGCGGTGCGCCCCTCCTACCCCCCATCCCAACCCCACGATTGTCCCCAGACACCAGCCCTGCGCTTGAACACCTCCCCCAACCCATGGCCCTTCCTTCCTCTGGACCAGACACTGCCCTCCCCAAACTCTCTTCGCCACCCGCCCTTGGGGACTCCAATCCGTTTTAAGAGATTACAGGCAGGATGGGCAGCATAAGAGGTGGGAGGGCGGGACGGTCCCCATACCGCCCCCAGCCGCTCCCCTACGAGCTGCAAGCCGGGCGTTCACGGGTCCCCCACAGCCCTACCCCGGCCTCAAGCCTCTTGAGGAGGCTGGCCACGGTCCAGCAAGCCCGCCGAGGACGTGGGCGGGCTCCTCTGGGCATCTCTGGGCGGCAGAAGGGGTGGGGGCTCCACGGCGGACAGAATCCCCGGACCCGCCCGTGATGATGACCCGGGCAGGGGGCAGGGGCTTCCGGATAAGTCTGGCATCCGCTTCCTGGCCCACTTCCCATGTCCTCTCCCCACAAGTGCCTCCCGGAGGTCGGGAGCAAGTAAAACCCCTCCGCAGTCCAGGAAGGCGTGTCCCGAGGACCGGGGCTCCGCCGCCACCTCCCCCACGCTCACTCCATTGTCACCCACCGAACCGTCTGCGGGCCACCCCCCCCAACCCCCAACCGGGGCCCCTCGAGGACCTAAGCAAGACTCGTGACGGACCAGTCCTCTTGGGGGTCCGACCACCGGCTGGCGGCCGTGCAGGGACCACCTGCTCGTGGGGGCGGGACGCAGGTCACTGGGAGGAGCACCAGGCTGCGGGGGTTCTCGCCCCCACCCCAGCCGCTTCCCCCCGGCCTCACGCCACAAGTGTCCCGGCAGCCCCCGGGCCTTTGTCCAGGATGGGAGGAGCCCCCCCACCCCACCGTCCGGCCCCTCCTCCGGGGGCGGATCGGTGCCGCGCGCTCGCCGCCGCTCCCCGAGCTTCCGTCCTCCTCCGCGCAGGCGCCGGCGGCACTTCCGGGGTCGCCTCTGGGCGGGCGCGTGGGGGGCTCCCGGCGCTGCGGATCCGTGCGCCCCGAGCCCGGCCCGAGCCGCGGGATGCCGGCGCGCGGCGCGGCGCAGGTGAGTGCGCGCCCGGGTGCGCGCGCTTCTGGCTGCGCGCACGGCAGCCCCGCGCTGCGGCCGAGGGACGAACGGGCTCCGGGGGGGCAATCTCCCCCGCAGTGGCACCAGCGCTGAGCGAGCACCCGGGGAAAACCAGTAACGTGCGCGCCGGCCCCTGACGGGCGCTGCACTCCCCATACGGGCGCCCACCGGCGTGGCGGCCCCGGCTCGGCCGCTCCCTTTGCTGTTAGGAAAAGTCGAGGCCCGACCCGAGGTTGCCAGTGACGTCTGGAAGGAGCCCCCGACCCCGATTTCCTGGTTGAATGCGCTGCACTGAGGCCCAGCTCAGACATGCCCTCCCCGGGGGCCAGGCTGCGACAGAAGTGACCTGGGTTAGCCCAAGGGGCCACTTTCTCACGCTCCTCACTTCAGCGCCAGTCACAGCCGGATCAGTGTTCTCTCCGTAGTTACTAACCCTTGTTTGCCCGGGTTTTGATGGAGGGCTGTTGGGTCCATTGGACACCCACATCCAGGCCAGGCTCTTTCCTGCCCTCCGCCGGCTGGACCCGCTCTGCCAGAGAGCCTAGTCCCCAGGTTTTGCCTGGACACATCCTGGAAGGAGGGTGTTTCTTGCTAACGTTCATGGAGTGCTTGTTGTATGCCAGCCACGTGCCGGCCAGACTTCTCTCATTTTTCCTCCTAACCACCTTGTGCCACAGATAACTCGGTCCCTTTCTACAGATGAGGAAAGAGGCACAGACACTTGAGGTCATTTTCTGGAGCCCTTTCTTTAGGGGGCCCACATTGCTAACCAGGGCCAGGGATGCATGTGAGGTGCCCAGGTACACGATTTGACACAGTGCTCACTCTTGAGTGCAACAGCAGGGTCACCCGCTACTTAGTCGTGCGGCCAAACCGCCACGAAGGCCTGTGAGGTTCAGATTCTAGGTCTATAATAGAGAAACTGAGGCCTCTCTGAGCCTCAGTGCCTGCGCAGTTTTGTGAGTCCCTCACCACCCAGGGTGGGCCAGGGCTGACCCAGCATGACCCGAGTGCCATGAGGCAGGCAGGGGGCCAAACTCCAGGTGGCAGCGTCCCAGCGTCTGAGCCCATGGCGGGTACTGGCAGATGGGCTGGGCTGCAGAGACGGTCACGTCAGTGTCCACTCTAAGTAGACTGGCAGTCTCCTTTCGATCTGGAACGTCAGCACTTATGTTAAAAATAATGGGTCTGTCTCATGCCAAGGAAATGTGGGTACTACTGAAAACCAGCCCCTGCGGAGGGTGTTTCCAGGCCCCAGTGCTCACCTGTTCTTCATCTTCTCCCACTTGTAGCAGCTGGTCCCAGAACAGCTGAGTGTGTGTGGTCAGGTTTCTCAGGCTGCATGGCAGCAGGTGGGAGGTTAGGTCTTGTCCCTTGGGAGAACTCACCTTTGCCCCACTTGCTCCTTATCATTATGACATCCTGAGAGAGAGGACAGTTGGGGACTCACCAGGGGTCATGCCCTGAGCACTTGGGTTGGAGCAAAGAAGACAGCCTGGTGCTCCCCGACCTGTGTGTGTCAGGCCTTCCTGGCCATTCTGAGGAGGGCAGCCCTACCAACACATCAGCCGGGTGGGAGGGATTGTGGAGGACACAATGACCCACAAACCACAAACGTTCCTTGGCCAAACCCCATCAGGGTCATGGCTGTGCTTTTAAATTCCTGGTTAGGGGGGCACCTGGCCGACTCGGTCGGAAGAGCATGCAACTCTTGATCTTGGGGTCATGAGTTTGAGCCTCATGTTTGAGTGTAGAAATTACTTAAATATAAAAAATTAATTCCTGGTTAGGGTCAGTGCAAAGGGCTGGGTTCCAGAAACAAGATGAGAAGTTTGTTTGGGGTCCACGTCATGAGTGGGAATGAGGATACCAGCCCTCCTGCCCTAGGCTGGAGTCCCCACTGTCCCCTCCTCAGGCCCTGCAGCCCTCTACCATCAGCCTGTGCATCTTCTGCACGTGGACAGTGTGTGGATCAGAGTGGCTACTCTCTCGATGCCACCAACAGCCTGTCCTCCCGCGCAGGTACTTCCCGAGCCTCTGGGGGCCCAGCACAGGGCCGAGTACATCAGGTATCGGGTTCCGTTGGCACCATTACAACCCCCAAAGGGGATGCCTCCGTTTGACGGATGAGGCCGGCAGTCGAATACAGTTCCTCCACTCTGACTTCACCGCAAAACCTATTCAGAAGATTTATTTTGTCTGTTCACATTACAGCTTTCCCGCAGAATGGGGCAAAAAAAGCAGCGGCTGTTGGAGGCAGAACGGCATCCGAGTCCACCAGACAGAGCCCAGATGCTTGCCCCTCTGGAGCCCTGCTTGGGGCCACCTGCAGCCCTGAGCCCCCAGCGCAGCATCTACTTCTCAAGCCCAAAAAGCCACTCTGCACAGCTGGGATCTGAGTTTTTCGACCAGCCCGCTGTCCCCCTGGCACGGGCATTTCTGGGACAGGTACTGTCACGTAGCCAAGGAATAGGCGGAAAGGCTTCGGGCCGAGGAAGATGCAGTTCACTGGCACACTCAGCGCTCCACAGGCCCGCCCTGGTCCCCTGTGGCCTGGACTGCTCTCCAAGGTGCCCTGCTGACCTGAGAGCCCCTGCCCTGTCCTCAGCTGGCCCTTCTGTCCCCTTGGGCCTCACCCCTGCCCGGGGTGCTGTCTGGGCCACCTGCAGCTGGCTCCTCTCCCTGGCGGGCTGCCTGCACTGACCCGCTCTTGGTGGCGCTGGCTACACCCGGGGCCATGGTCCAGGCCGGGGCCACTGCAGGGCAGCTGGTCCTGCTGCTCGGGCCTTTCAGAGCCAGGTGCGTGGGAGCTGAGGAGGACGGTCCTTTGTGGTCAGTCCAGGTGGAAGGCGTCCTGGGCAGCTGTGTGGGGACAGCACTGGCGCCCTGTGCCCTCCATGCTGCCCTGCCCCAGGCTCAGCATTTAAGTCCAAGGGGACTTGGGGAGGAAGAGGCAGGGAGATGGAGGGCCCCGCCAAGAAGACTTGAAGTGTGTGACTTGACTAGTGCTGGCTTTCCAGCCTGGCCCTGGCCGGAGGTTGAGACAGCTGCCACCCGTGGACAGGATACTTAGCAGGGCCTGTGTTCCCGGGGTGGGTGACAGGACAGAGGGGAGAGTGGGGGGCCTGGCTGGACCTGGGCGCCCTGGTGCACCCTGAACTGGGGAGATGACGCCCAGGCTGTGGGCTGTCACAGTTGGGTGTACCCCGGCCCCTCCCTGCTCTGAGCAGACGGACTGCCCACAGGTCCTGGTTCGACGACTTGATGACGGCACAGAGCTCCGCGGCCGCATTGTGGAGACGGAGGCATACTTGGGGCCAGAGGATGAAGCTGCCCACTCTAGGGGTGGCCGGCAGACCTCCCGCAACCGTGGCATGTTCATGAAGCCAGGAACACTGTATGTGTACATCATCTATGGCATGTACTTCTGCATGAATGTCTCCAGCCAAGGTGAGCAGTGCTGGGGCGCTGGGGCGACAGGAGGCCTTGGGCATGGTCCCTTCAGTTGGCGGCTGGGAGATCCCTGGGAGGACCAGGCCGGGGCAGGTGTCTAAGCAAAGAGGTGTCATTGCTAAGCTAGATTTTCAGGAACGCTGGCTACACTGTCAGGGCACCAGGGCCCCCACTGGATAGAGGTCATGGGTTGACCTGAACACAGAGCTGACTGGTTCCGCAAGGACACCGATGGTCACAGGGATCAAAGGTGGTGTCTCCTATGACCCAGGGTGGACCTGGGAGGGGCTGGTTGTGGGGAAACGAGGGTGAGATCAGTTTGGGTTGAGTTGGGCTCAAGCCAGAGCCTCGCCAGGTGGTCAGTTATGGGGTCTGAATCAGTCATTCTCCGCCGGGGATGATTTTGCCACCTGGGGGGGGTACCATTAGGCAATGTCCAGAGATGTGTGGTCATCCCAGCTGGTGACGTGCTACTGGCGTCTAGCAGGTGGAGGCCAGGCATGCTGCTGAACGGCCCCCACCACACAGAATCCTCTGGCCCCAAATGTCAGTAGTGCCGAGCAGAGAGATGCTGGTCTAGAGCTCCCAGGAGAACCTGCTCACCCTGTGAGACCTGCTCTGGGGCACTGTGAGCGGGTGGCTGTTTTCCGGAAGCTCTGTGCTCAGAAAGAAGAGCCCACAGCACTGTCCTGCCAGCGGCACTGCTGACCAGGCGCAGGTCCGCCTGGCCCATTCTGGCCAGCCAGTCCCAGCCTGTGGGTGTCTGTTGAATCTCCCCACTGCCCATCCCAAGAGGAGCAAATGCTCGAGGAGACCAGTAAGAAGCTTGGGGTCTGGTATATTGTGTGTCACACACATTTGTTGAATGACTCCAACGACCTGGGAGTTGTGACTGCAGCGAGGAGACAGCTGGACACGTCCAGTGTCAGAGCCACAGGGGCTAAAGGGCCTACAGGAGACCCGCGACTGATCCTGTGCCCAAAACAAAGCAGGTGTTGAGTGAAGCTGAGTGACTGGACATCAGAGGATGGTAGGGTCCTCTTGTCATTCTGGGGAGCTTACTTTGGTTGTCTTTACTTTGGCAAGAGAACCAACTCCCTCTTGTGAAGTGGGACTGAACTCAAGAGTCTAGCATTGCCCAGGGCTGTGGTCAACAAGGAAGGGGAGAAGCCCAGGATTTTGGGGTTGTGGGGGGAGATACAGTGGACAGGGCAGACATTGGAGGTGGTGCATTACTTTATGGCCATGTGACCATCCAGGTCAAGTCAGTGCGGGGGCAGGAAACCACACAGGTGCAGTCAAGGCCAAGGGTCATCTGGGCAGAGTGAAGGGGAGGGGAGGCCAAGGACATGGTCATTGCCTGCCTGCCCTCAGGGTGGGGGTGGCACAGAACCAACCCGGAGGGCAGGTGGTATAGACGGAGGACCAGCAGGTAAGGACGGGGAGACTTGGCAGGAAGATGTTAGGGTGTCGTGTTTTCATCAGGATGAGGGACTCAGATGCATTCCAGGGTAGGGGTGTGGGGATGGAGGAGGAGGCCACTCCATCCCAGGTGCAGGGGCTCTGCGGGACAGTGAGGGACATGTGTGGCACCCCCAGGGAGCCCTGAGGCTGGCGGGCTGAGAGGAGCCCAGGAATCACAGAGGCACAGGAACTAACTTCCAAGGCTTTGTGTACCCCGAGTGTATCTTGAGGTCCTTGGAGAACAGGCTGGTTAAGGGGCATCTGGTCAGCTGCTGGCTACTTGAGAGGGCCTGGCTGCTGTGTCCCCTCGGGGCTCCCAGATGCCAGTGGGGAGACCTTTGTGGCCAAGGTCCAAGAGCAGAAACTGGCCTGGCCACCCGAGCCTCTCAGACCCCCTGGTGGGGTGGCGGGGGGTGGCCTGGTCAGGGGAGCAGTCTTGCTGGAGGCTCAGAGTTCTCGTGGCCAGGGTCCTCACTGTCTCCAGCCATGCAGGACTGAGGGAATTGGGGCAGATGCTTCTTCCTGCGTGAGCCCTGGGGCCCAGAGTGTCCATCTGCGGTCTCTGGTCTCTAAAAGTAGCTTGGACTGGGGCGCCCGTCTAGCTCAGGTGGTGCAGCGTGTGACTCTCGATCTCAAGGGTTGTGAGTCTGAGCCCCATGTTGGGTGCAGACATGACTGAAAACAAACTTGAAGCAGCTTGGACTGATACGCAAAGGGCCAGGGCTAGAAGGAATCCCAGGGGAGTGAGGGGCTGTGTGCCGGCATCTCCTCCCGCATGGTCTCCCCCTGCGTCACTGGGCAGGGCTCCCCCAGCAGTGTGAGCACACCGGTAGCTGTTCTGGGCCGACCTTCCAGCTTGGAAGGTTCCAGCTTACCTGAGCGGGTAAGGCAGATGGGGTACCCTGGGGCCGGCTCAGAATCTGGCCCAGGCCTGAGGCTTCCTGCTTCCTGGTGGGGTGACCGTGCTCACAGACGACTGGCCCTCGGGGATCTCCTTTGCCAGCCTCACAGGTGCTGCCAGCCACCAAACCAGATGAACCCGGGGAGGAGGCTGGCTACCAGCACCCACCACGCTTCTTTTAAAGAATAGGTTCTCCCTAGCTAGTGGTCAGGCATTCGGGCCTCGTGGGCACAGCCCACCTTGCAGGTGCGAGTCTGCAGAAGGTGGAAGCAGCAGACGTGTGGAGACTGAGTGCAGGGGTGCTCAGCACCTCCGCAGCACTGGACGTGCCCCGGGGTAGGGAGGGGAACAGCCTGCGGAGGCTCGGCTTTCTAGGCTGTCTGTGTGTCCCACAGGGGATGGGGCGTGTGTCCTACTGCGAGCGCTGGAGCCCCTGGGGGGCCTGGAGACCATGCGGCAGCTTCGCAGCACCGTCCGCAGGGGCGCCGCGGGCCGCGCCCTCAAAGACCGTGAGCTGTGCAGCGGCCCCTCCAAGCTGTGCCAGGCCCTGGCCATTGACAAGAGCTTCGACCAGCGGGACCTGGCCACGGACAAAGCTATGTGGTTGGAGCGCAGCCCCCCGGGGTCCAGTGAGCCAGCCGTGGTGGCGGCAGCCCGAGTGGGCGTTGGCCGTGCGGGAGAGTGGGCCCAGAAGCCCCTGCGCTTTTATGTCCGGGGCAGCCCCTGGGTCAGCGTGGTAGACAGAGCAGCTGAGCAGAACGCACGGGCCTGAGCAAGGGTCCGCTCCAACAAGGCTTTTTAATTGTTTAAGAACCAAATAAACGCTTCATGTCTAGAAAACAGTATTGCTTGTATCTCCGCCAGAGCCGCCCTCGTGGCCAACGTGTGCTTGCCGTCGGTCCTCCCTCCAGGACAGGACTCGGAGGCCCTGGGTGTGCGGGAGGCTGGACGCACTGTTCCTCAGGCCTGTGTGAGGGAGGGTGGGGGGCACCAGGGCAGACTCACCCCCAAGATGTGGACCAGGCCAGGCCCTTGTGAGGCAGGTGTCAAAGAGGGGCCAGGTGACAGCCTGGTCATGAGCCTCCTGGTGGCGAATACGAAAGCTGTAGCGGGGGCCGGGCCGGGCTCTCGTCCGCTCTTGGCCTCAGACACGTTTCTGAGTATCGCCCAGGGTGACCGTGTGGAAGGCAGCAGTGGAGGGGGCCAGGGAACGAGGCCAGGGTTGGGAGGAGGGTCTGAGAGACGCACGGCCCAAATCTGTGTGTGGGAAGCACGCAGGCCTGAGTCCTGGACACTCCCTCCGGCTGGGAGCTCGGACACTGAGGCTGTTTCAAGGGCCGGATGAGAATAAGAACATGGAGGGCAGCGGCCTGCCTGGCCTCAGGGGAGCAGTGCCTGGAAGACGGCGATGACCGGGTCCTCGTGGGTGGTCACGACCAGCACGCTGCGGAACTTGTCGAAGAGCATGAGCAGCTGGGAGCGCCGTGTGTTCTCATTGTACATGATCTCCTCCAGGTGGTGGCGGCCACGGAAGTAGTGCAGGAGCCTGGGGTGGGGGGAGGGCAGCGTGAGCCCAGGCAGCCCCTGTCCTAACAGCCACGGGTGGGGACCAGTGCTGAGCTGCCCACAGACCTAAGCAGAGCCGGCAGGGATCCTGGGGCCTCCACCCCCAACAGGGGCGGGTGAGTTCCCCGGAGTTGCCGCCCACACGGTGCCCTGACGTGGGTCCGCGAGGACACACAGCTGTTCACCCCCTGGAGCCACCCGAGCCTGAAGCTCACATCCGCCCTCGGCATGCTGACATGGGTGGGGAAGTGCAGGGGACAGGTCTGCCGGGGGCTTCCCTTCTTCATGCTGCTGTGGCAGCGAGTGCCATGCGGCCATGGGCCCAGATGGGGTCACTGCTCTAGGGGCCGTGTGTGGCTGGGGCTGACACACAGGCCGGGACCCAGCTGCTTCCAAGAGTCACCTGGCATGCGGTTCTTAACTGGGGGCCTGCTGCCAGTCAGCCTCACCCCACCCAAAAAACCCTCCACCTGCAGAGCCCCCCAAGTCAAAGCTGGGTGTGACGAAAGTTTGTCACCAATGATGTAGGGGTCCTGGACAGCACCGCCCTCAGCCCGGGGCTCAGAGTTTTCCCAGTTGTGAGAATGAGAACCTGCCGCAGCTTCCGAAGGAGTAACAAGAAACAAGGAAGTCTTGGAGGGACCCCCACGGGCAGAGGCACCAGGCCTGGGGTCTTGGCAACAGACGGTGCCGGCCACAGCGGGCACGCACAGGCGCCAGGTGGGGACACCTCAGTGCTTGAGACGCCACGGCAACCAGCAACTGCCGTTGGTCATCAGTGAATTTCAGCTGGGTTGTGCTGGGTAAGTCCCCATCCACTTGCTGTTCTGACCCTAGAACTGGCCCAGCGCCGTGGGTCACCCTGCGCCCACCTGGCAAACATGCGGAGGTCCTCGGGATTCTGGGCTGCAGGCACGCTGAGGATGGCTGCCCGCTCGTGCTCGGACAGGCTGGCCAGCAGGTTCTCCGTCATCCTCTTGTTGAGTGGTGAGTCCCCACTGGGGAGGAGCTCCGCGCTGGAGTTATCCATGCTGGGGCTAGTGAGGGTCATGTCGTCACTGCTGGCTGTGGGTGGGCACGGGTCAGGGAGCAGCCGGCCGCCCAAACACACCCCTGGTGCACCCACTGTGCCGTCCGTGTCCACCGGGAATCCGCTGCCACACCCTCTGGTAGCAGCCTCCACACCCCAAGGCAGGCCTGCTCATCCCACCCCTCGTCCCAAGATGGACAAGGGAGGGCCCTGAGCAAGGCTGGGTCCTTGCACTGAACTTGAAGATCAAGGTCAGGCCTCCATCTAGGGAGCCTTCCAGCCCTTCGTCTCCCCCGAACCTGGGAAGCCTGGGGGACCCGGGGCCTGGCAATGGGCTGTGGCCTTTGGGCGCATGCGGTGGCCACAGCGGCTCTTCTAAGAAGCGACCGTGAGTCAGTGTCTCCCCACAGGCCCCGAAACAGCGGGCTCAACTATCCCCCAGTGAGGCTGGGACGTCTGCTCTGATCCCAGGCTGCTCGGGTGCCCAGAGCCACAGAGGTGCAGGAGACGAGGGAGACGGGTCTCCTGCCCTCCTTCAAGGGGCGAGCTGCTCAGCAGGGGACGGTGGCTGTGCATGTGAGGGCCCAGCTGCCCACATAGGGGGCGGGAGTGTGTGCACACGCACGGCCCTGTGAGGGCGCCTCGGTCAGTCCCAGCAGTGCCCATGTTGGGATTCTGGCTGCCACTCCCAAGTACCTCCCAAATGCCACCCCCACCCACCAGACGGATGCCCTGGGCAGGGGGCACCTACTTGGGGAACCAAAGCTGAGCGCATTAGGTGTGCTGAGGCTGCGGCCGCTGACCCTGGCGGTGAGGGGGACATCGTCCTCTCGAGGGTGGGGCTCGTCCTCACTGGGCGAGGCCATCAGGCACACGTAGGTGTGCAGCTGGACAAGGAGTCTGTGCTGCAACATCCACACCACCATCTGAATGAGCTGGGTCTGCAGGACAGGCGGCACGAGGCCCAGGGCAGTGGAGGAAGGCTGGTCCCCCACCACTGCCTTGCTCTCCTCCAGGGAGGACCAAGGAGCCATGACCTAAGACACGATCCCCACAAGTCATCCCGGAGGCAAGGGGTCCATGAGCTCCAGGGGCCTGACCCCGGGGCACAAGGCTTCCCACCTCAGAAAAGGACCCCTCAGCTGCTGGCCAAGCCCAGCTCCTTGCTCCAGGGAAGGCCACAGGAGCGCTCCCACCACACACTCAGGCCGCCCCCGTGCCCGGCCTTTCGTGCCCAGAGCTAAGAAGAAGGGCCGAGTACATGGAGGCCCTGCTCGGCCCTGTCGCTCAGACCCCCACCACACAGAGCTGGGCCTGTGGGGGCCTCCGCACTGTGCCCTGGACACTGTTCACAAAGAGGCTTCAGGCAGCTGTCCGCAGAGCAAAAGTCCTCTGCCTGGCTCAACCTGGAAAGACCTCAGCCCTGGACCGGGAGCCCTGATGAGGTGTGTGGAGTCCACCCTTCTCTCATGGGGCTGGCCCCTCAGCAGGACCAGTGAGGAGCCCCGAACAGGCCAAGCTCGAGCATGGGTGAGCAGGGAGGTCACACATCTGCCTGCTCGGCTTTGGGAGTCCCCTCTGGGAAGGGACGGCTGACCACGCATGGAAACAGGGATGTACCACGTACCATGGGCAGGTCATGACCTGGTCAAACCAAATAAATTTGAAAAGGACTGTAAGATAGTTAGAATTAAGGAATAAAACAAAGGGGCTTCATAAGCACTCCAGAGCACACGCCAGGCCCTGAAGCAGAAGACGTGACAAGCAGGCGCCTCACCCCGCTCCATCTGAGCCCCTTGACCAAGCACAAGGCGGCCCCCAGGCATGGCCTGGAAAATCCACCCGTCATCCGGACCATTAGGAAGCTTCTGCTGGGGGAAGTGAGGGCACAGATGCAAAGTGTGGCTTTTATTCAGCTGGCAGGGCCTGGCATACTTCCTGGAAACCAAAGGCCCCGTGAAAGACGGCCTTTAGAACTCTGTCACACTCAGCATCTGAATGAACTCAAGAACCAGGATCCCCTCCTCATTCACAACTTGAGAAGGGAAAGGGTTTGCTTTTAAGGACTGGTTTTGCCTAACAGAGCTCACACTCATTTAAAAAAATACTTTCCTTCTGAAGACAAAGCCTTGAGAACACCCAGCCCCATCTCCCAACACCTGCCCCAACCTGGCTCTGTGGTCCCTGCCCAGAGTTCCAGAGCTCCGGACCTTCAGCACAGAGGAGGGAGGAAGAGGCTCGTTCTGGGATCCAGCCTGCACCTGACCCAGAACTCACCAGTTCATTCCATATGCTCATGCCTCCCTGGATGAGCCCTTGCCACACCCAGCAACCCCACCTGTCCCTCACCTGGATCCAGGCCCACTGGGGCCTGTCCCAGGCCTGTCCTCTCCAGATCCTCTTGGATGAGGAGATTCTGGGGACCAGTGGGCCCAGGACTTAGACCCACATACCCTGTGGTCTCCTGGACCATGGAGGGGGAGAGAGCAGGAAGCCAGGGCCCAAGTTCAGTGAAAACAAAGCTGACTCGGCAACTCCCCAGGAAAGGTTACCACTCTCGGACACCTGGGCCTCTTAACTCGGTTCTAACCCCGAGAACCATTCACGGCAGCCAGGCTAGGCTCCACTGGGGGGTTGGGGGCTGGGACTTGGGACTGCCCAAGTGTCTGCAGGTAGCTCGGCTGGGGAGCCAGCTATTGGGTCACCCTGGCGTGACATGTACCACCTACACAGCCAAGCCCCGTCCTCCCCAAAACCCAGGCTAAGGGTACAGCAGCACTGCAGGCCCTGGGATAAGGAACTTACACTGGGAGGATGGTTCCCGGACTCCCTGGACTCCTGCGACTTACCTCCTGCACAGGGGGCGCGAGAGGGTTCCTGAATTCTGACAAGGAGACGGGCAAGGAGAACTTCGCAAGGACGGAGGGCAGGTCGTGAGCTGGAAATTGACGGGAGAACTGTTCGGCCAGTGGGGAGTACCTGGGAGAGGTGAGGCGAGCGTGCCCATGAGCTCAGCAGGCCTCGCCATCGCTTCCTGACATCTGTGCCCTTGCCGCGAGCCCAGGGCGGACAGCAGGGAGGCGCAGCACGGCAGGTGGCCCAGGATGGATGCCATGCGGACAGAACCCAGGTGCTTTCCCTCAACGGACGGCAGGAGCCACGGGCACAGGCCAAAGCCCCTCTGAGCCCCCGAGTCAAGATCAAAGCTCCCACCCCCCACCAGGCACCCCATCTGGAGCCCACTGGCCGGACCCTGCATGGGGGCTTTGAATGCCGGAAGAGCACAGGCCCGGGGCAGGCCACGTGGCACAGGACCAGCCCAGAATTAGAACGTGGACACAGCAGAGGCCAGCAAGCAAGCCCAAGTGGGGAGCACCATCCTGGGCTCCAGGGGCCAGAGATACTCACAGACACACGCTGGCGTTGGGAGAAAGCATGTAGACGTTGTTCTCACACAGCGGGTAGATGATGATGGCCTTACCCCAGTACACCAGGTGGGCCGCGAGCTGGAAAACCTGCAGGCAGTGGGAGCTCGGAGGATACTGCCCGACTCTCCAACCCCCTACCTGGGCGTTTGGCACAGCACACGCACAATAACCCTTCTTATCACTGGTCCCTGGTGTGGTTTGGGACAGTCACTTCCCAGAGGACCGTGACCACAGGACCCTGTCCAGGCTGGCACTCAGGAAAGGTCTCATGAGCATGGGGACACACGAGGCCTGGGACACCTCACCTCGGCAAACAGGACCACCAGCGCCAACACGGCAGAAACCTCAGTTCCTTCACCACCGCTCTTCTCTCTCTTCCCAAGTCTTACTGACACTCACTCCAAAGCAAGGATACGCCCGCTTTCCTCCACCTGCCATCGCCCTCACCTGTGCCGTCCACCTCCCACCACTCCCTGCAGCCAGAGCACCATTCTGGAGACCAGAGGTCTGAACTCGTAGCTCAGGCTGGACTCCAGCTCTCAGCAGGGACACGATCTCCGGAGACTCTGGGGGAAAAGCTGCCCTACCTCCTCGAGCGGCAGTATTCCTTGGCGTGTGGCCACATCCCTCCGATCTCTGCCTCCGTGGTCGTACCCCCTGCCCATCTCTCACAATGGCCCTGTGGTGGCACTGGGCCCACCCGGACAATCCAGGGTCACTGCCCACCTCAAGGTCCTTCATCACATCTGCAAAGTCCCACATAAGGTTGCATTCCCAGGACCTAGGGAGTAGGATGTGAAGGTCTGTGGGGAGCCAATCACAAGGAATGGCAGTGTGACCCTAATTTTCTGATTCAAAGATAATGTGTTAATAATTGATTCATACAAAAAGTCTGGAAGAATCTACAATGGTTACCTCTGCGATATAGGATTGCAGGGATTCTCTGCCTGTAACTTGTGTAATATTTGAACATACTAACTTTATCACGACAAAAAAGCCCAAAATAGGGGAGATAGGTGGGAGGACGGGTGAAACAGGTGAAGGGGGTTAAGAGCGCACTTATCTTGGGAATGAAGCACTAACATACGGAACTGCTGACTCACTGTACTGTACACCTGAAACTAAGACAACACTGTATGCTAATTATGCTAGAATTAAAAGCCCAAAATACTGACTTTGCCTGTGATGGAACACGAATTATTTAAGATTTTATTTTTTCTTAAGCAATCTCTACGCCCAACGCGGGGCTCAAACTCACGACCCCAAGATCCAGAGTCGCAGCCTCCATCGACTGAGCCAGCCGGGCACCCTGAGAACCTAAGTCGCTTTAAATCATCTGAAGACACTCACACCTGAAGCTGACACTTTCTCCCTAGGGGGGCCATCCGTGCTTGGGGCTCCAACCGGGCTCAGCCAGCTCTGCTGTCCTCGGGGCCCCCACGGGGCCACCTGCCATAGGTAACAGCAGCTGCAGAGGCCAGGGAGGCCGACCACCACACCAGCAGGAAACGCTGATTTGAGGAGTGTTCAGTGGGGAAGGTTACGGAAGGGAAAAACGGTCTCCCCATGGCGAGGCTAGGGCAGGGAAGTGAAGGGGACATCACCAGACCTTTGTCTTTGTCCAAAGAGACCGAGAAACTTGAAAGCTTAGCCCATATGGGTCAGAACACAAGCTCTGCAGTGTGTACGAAACAGCCAGCACGTTTAAGGTTCTATCTTGTGGATGATGCTACGAAGGGGAGCAGGACGCGGTGCTCAGCGGGTCCCCTCCAGTCCAGGAGCCCGTATGACAATGCACAAGGGCAGAATCCGATAGACGGTCTCGGGGGATGGACAAAGGTCATGGGTACAGACAAGGGAAGGACTCATTCTGGATGGCACACTCAGAAAATACTGCTTTGGGAAACACAGGCCTGAGAGTTAGGCTCCCCCAACGGCTAAGGACCAAGGCCAAAGGCGTGCCTCTGGGGGGGTGGGGGGCAGGCCTGCCTCACACCCGCCTCACGCCCGGGCTCCTCTTCCTCAGAGCCACGGCTCCAGGGACAGGTCCTGCTGCCCCCTGGTGGCCACACGGTGCCCACCGCGGCCAGACTGCGGTCCTGCCCTCGGCTGTCACTTGGGAGGCACAACCGCCCTGGGACCTTCAACCTCTTCCTGTGCTTCTCCTCACTCCCTGGCCCCCACCCAGGCTCCAACCAGATCACAGCCAGAACTGAGGGCATCCGGCTTTCGTTTTCGGCTCAGGTCGTGATCTTGGGGTCATGAGATCACAGGAGATCGATCCGTGGGTTAGGCTCCCTGTTCGGCAAGGGGTCTGCGGGGGATTCTCTCCCTCTCCCCCCCGCCTCTCCCCCAGCTCGCGTGTACTCGTGCGTGTTCTCTCAAATACGTAAATAAATCTTAAGAAAGAAAACCTGCAGCCCACAAGCACATGGCTCAGCAAGAGGGTGGGACCTCCTACAGAACACAGGCCTGAATGCAACACGCAAGGGGGGTGGTCAAGGCCAGCAGGTTAGGCCCTGGTTCTGCACACAGGTGGGCCCTCACCTCCCACACTGGCGAAGTAGAGATGTGGTACTTTCTCACAGGGTGACACCCTGCGGGCCCCTGCTTCAACCCTGCAAGCCCCCAGCCCTGGCACCCCATCCTCCACAGCCAGTCACCCAGCACCTGGGGGGCCTCATGCCTCACGACTGCTGGACAGGGGACAACATCAGTCCCCCACAGCCAGTTCACAAAGCCAGCCCCGACTCAGATTCCAGAACTTGGAGCCAACCCAGGAACAACCCACCCCACCACAGCAGGCCACGCAGTGGCGCTCAGCTGGACAGAGGTCCTGGGGACACGGCACACAGGCAGCCTGCTTTCCTGAGGCCCTGACCTCCCACCTCCTCCCAAGGACCACCTGCTTTGAGGTGCCCGCCCACTCTCCCCAACTGAGGGTGTGTCCCCAGGCCCCCAGGCTGATACCTGCAGCAAGGCCAGGTCTGCATCCTGGGCCAGCTGCTGCAGGTTCTTCACGGCGGATGTGGTCTTGATGACACGCACCAGGGCCGGGGAGCAGTCGAGCGGGAGCTCGCCCAGCAGGGACTTCTCATCACTGAGCAGCAGCAGAGCGTGGTAGGGGCTGCAGAGCAGAGTCAGGGGTCAGCGGGACACGCGAGCCCAGGCCCCCTGACCAGGCACGCTGCTGGGGCACACACACTGAACCCGAGGGAAGAGGCCACCGCAAGGGTTACACAGAAGGAGCAGTGCATCCAGGGGCCTCTAAGAAGCCACAAGGGTCACTACAACCCTCAGAAAAAACAAAGTGGAACAAAACTGAAGGTGGCCCAACGACCCAACTCCATCTCCCACCTCCGGGACTGCCCAGCGAACATCTGTCAACTGAAAAAATACATGAATCTTTTCCAAGCAAAGAGTCCCAAATATGGAAAAGCAAAATCCCCGCCACAGGCTATGAATAGAACTACATAAAAATATACTTCAGCAAGGAAGTCCAGGAGGAAGGACACGGACTTAGAGCACACACGGGGCAAGGGAGAGACGGCTAGGTAGTGCCTTGCTTTCTCTCCTCTCCAAATTTTCTGTAATGTGCCCAGATTTCTTTTTTTAGTTATAAAAATATCTAAGGAAACGGGACTTTAATGGGGGTGGGGGGTTGCAAAAACTGAGCTTAGCTCTTTCCTTGCAGGAAACCAGTTAAATTAAGAAACTGAGTTCCCACAAGTTCTGATTCAAATGCAGGAGGTCCGGTGAGCAGCCCTGGCAGGACGGAACTCCCCCCACAGTCCCGCATCTCGCCAGGGAGCTCGGCCCCTACAGCCCTGCCCGGGCCTGAGGCGAAGACCCCCGAGCAAAGAGCCTCATCACCCTCGCGGTGCCGAGAGGGCCCGGAGGAAACTTGTGGTTGGTCGTTTCTGGACAAAAACCAGACCCCAAAATACGCGTTCTCACTTCTATCAGCAGTAGAGCTTTACCTGCCGATTCCTGCGGCAGGAAGAGGAAAGGACAACTCTCCCCGGGCAGAAGCTAGGCAGTATGTGGGCTGGCACTCACCGGATGGCTTTCAGGCTGCGCTCGATGGCCTCGGGTGGAATGAGGCTGGCAGCGGCGTAGTGGATCTTATGAGGCAGGCAGAAGCTCACCTCCAGCCAGCTGTTGATGTGGAGCTGCACCACGCCTGAAGTACACAGGCTGCAGAGAGCAGGCCCCGCTGCCGTCAGGTGCCACCGCGAACCCACACACACACACACACACCACACAGAACCCCATGAAGCCCTTGGGCAAGAAAGCATCTTTCCAGATCTCAGGTGTTTAAGAGAAGAACACACACAAATGTATCTCTGGGTCGCCCTGGAATCTGCAGTCTGACCAGAGTGCAAGGACTCGAGGGAAGCCTCTTCTGTGTCTGCCCCAGAGGCTCAACGTTGCAGGGCTAAGGCCTCCTCGGCACAGGGTGAGGGCCAGGCCCCTCGCACACCCCGTGAAGGCCCCACCACAGGTGGGCAGCTAGGCAGGGCAGGGCCTGTCTCCAAAAGAGAGAGGTGGGCAGGAGGGGAAAGGTGTGTGCGGGGGGTGCCAAGCCCCCCAAAACGTCCTGTCAGGGAGAAGCACAAGGCACCCTCCTCCCTACAGATGCCAAGCTGCACCAAAGCAACCGTCCAAGCCAGCCTCAGCTGCAAACCTCTCACTCCACACCTCCTCGGTGACAGCAGTTTGGTTCTTTCAGGACCAAACACTGCTCAGGGCACATAGGGCCACCCTGTCCCTGAATCCTTGTTTCTCCTACATCCCACCCTGACCATCTGCAAATCCTGTCTGCTCTCCCTACAGACCTGCGCAGCACCAGCCCCCGTCCACCCTCCCCACTCAGACCCCCATGGGAGCCCCAGCCAAGGCCCACAAATGCCCGGAGCCCCACATGACCTGCCCGCTTTTCTCGGACCTTCTCTCCTAGCCCAGGCTGTCTGGGTCCACCTGTACTGACCACTCTCCTCTTCTCGGCCTCTAGTGCTCCCTCCAGGTGCCCTGGGTTCCTTCCCCGTTCCAGGTCTCAATTCAAGCACCACCTTCTCCGTGAGGTAAGCCCTGGCCCAGCCCCAGCCCCCCAGGCAATCACTGCTGTGTGGTCATGCGTGTCTGGAGCACTTGACCACAGGATGCACCTACTTGTCTGCTACTGGATGCAGTTTCCCCGACAGAATTCAGTCACCAGCTGTGGTCCTAGGTTTCATTAACTGCTCCCCGCATAGCTAGTCAAGTGTTTGGTGCTTGGGGGGCACTGAGAACCATCTCATGAACAGAGGAAGGTAAGGGGCCCAAGGAACACGCTGCCAACTCTGGGCGGACAATCTCCCGGGAAGCCCCTGCTCAGAGAACAGGTTGCTGGTGGCTCCACAGTAGGCTTGTGCCCCGTATGCCCTGCACCGCAGAACCACACACAGAGCTGTTTCCAGCAGGTGCTTCTGAAACCCTCCAATGAGAAGCCAGCCTGACAGCACCCAAAGCCTGGTGCACGGCTCCTGTACTAAGTGCCAATAGCACTTGGTGTCTGACACAGAGAAGTGACTACTTGGGCAAAGCCCCGCTGGCTGGTCCTCACCACACCCCTGGCAGGTGGACAAGACGGGGAGGATGTGTGCCCACTTCGAGACCTGGCCTGGCCCAGTTCTTCCCATCACATTCCAACCCCACTCTTCAATTCCCAAGTGTCTGGAGAGGCCAAGACGCCCACATCCGGCCAAGTGTGGGGCGGGCCATGGCTCAGGAAACCCGTCTCAGACCTCCCTCAGGGGCACACAAATGCACGGTGCTGGCAGGCGGCCCTAAGGCCCTCACTGCCCA
The DNA here is from genome assembly GCF_054177405.1 of Leptonychotes weddellii. Classification (NCBI taxonomy): domain Eukaryota; kingdom Metazoa; phylum Chordata; class Mammalia; order Carnivora; family Phocidae; genus Leptonychotes; species Leptonychotes weddellii. The sequence continues at coordinate 35,859,504 of NC_138373.1, read as the reverse complement.
CACCCACAGGCTGTTCTTACCATCTCTTCCCCGAAGCCTCAGGCAGCAGACCAACTACCACAGGCTTCTCCACAGGTCCACCCAAAGAGCCGGCAGAATCTGTGGTCAGCTGTTTTCTCAAGCAAGGAATGTGTAATGAGGAGAAAAAACGGGGAAGAACACAGAGCACATCCGTGACCTCCAGGACCCCCTAGGATTCCTGCCAACACCACTATGTGCTCATTGCCCCGTGACGCACTCTCAGGACATCTGCACCACTGAACAGCCCCCGGAGGGAGGGTCAGAGCACCCACTGCTGGGAGGGTGGGGGCTGCAGGCTATGACTGAGTCTGGAAGGCAAAGGTTTGGTCACTGCTGATGCCACAGTCCCTCAGTGTGAAAATCATGGGTGGGTCTGATAAGAGTCACAATCTAGAGAAGAGATCTGGGATCCTTCCCCAAGGTCCCAGAAGAACGGAGTGCTAGTGAGCGCCTGGGTGGCTCAGTCGGTTAGGCGACTGCCTTTGGCTCAGGTCATGATCCTGGAGTCCTGGGATCGAGTCCCACATCAGGCTCCCTGCTCAGCGGGGAGTCTGCTTCTCCCTCTGACCCTCCCCCCGCCATGCTCTCTCTCTCCCTCTCTCATTCTGTCTCTCAAATACATAAAATCCTTAAAAAAAATTAAATTAAAAAGAAGAACGGAGTGCTAAGTAAGTAAATATGAGCAGATGGAGGTTCCCAGAGCCTCCCCAGACTTTGGGCAAGGGTCTTTGCAGGTGGACAGCTCCCATCAAACCCTGAGAAACAACCTCTTACAAAATCCAAGGTCACACCATGGGAGGGCTGCCCAGTGGATGAGAGTCTCAGCATCCATGTACAAAAGGAAGAGAAGAGTGAGGAAAAGCAGGGCTGCAGGGAGAGCGAACTTGACAAAGCTAACATGGGCAGGCTTCCTCCCTCCTCTGTTTCATTATATACCTGGACAGAAAGGCTGGTGGACTGAAAGAAAAGTCTGCTTCTGAGCTGTCATCCTTAGGATATGGCTCAAAGTAGCAGATGGAACACCAGAGAATCAGAATTAAACACTGAGACTCCCATGACCTCACATGCAGCTGATTTTGCGACCCCAGGAGCTTGGCAATGACACATGCATGCACACACTGGTGTGGGGTCTTCTCCCAAACGCTCCCACGTCAGTTCCCTGGTGTTCATGTGGATTTCCACTTTTCCAGGCATCTGTCCACCCATGGAGTACTTCGCACTGAGATGCAGCATGGAGCCTGCGTGGAACATGCCCACCCACATGGAGCCCCAGGAAGCCCACAGTCCTCCTGCAGCAAGAGGTGAGCCAGGAGCCGCAATGAAGTCTGCTCAGAGGAGGGGGAAAAAAGCCTCCTCTCTGTTTTTGAAGCACAGTTTGTTTTTTCCTAACACCTCCAGGGTGGAGGCGGCCCACCCTCCGAAAATCTGAGGCTACGACTCATGTATATATTTATTATTATTGCAGAATAGTTGACATACAGCTTGTACCAGGTTCGGTGTTCGACAGTTCTCTACATTACTCAGTGCTCACCCCCATAAGCGTAGTCGCCGTCTGTCACCAAATAACATTACTGCAGTATTACTGAGTATATTCCCTATGCCACATAAAGTGCACTTTTAAGACCAGACTCTCGGGGCGCCTGGGTGGCTCAGTTGGTTAAGTGACTGCCTTCGGCTCAGGTCATGATCCTGGAGTCCCTGGATCGAGTCCCGCATCGGGCTCCCTGCTCAGTGGGGAGTCTGCTTCTCCCTCTGACCCTCCCCCCTCTCATGTACTCTCTCTCTCTCTCTCATTCTCGCTCTCTCAAATAAATAAATAAATCTTAAAAAAAAAAAAAAAAAGACCAGACTCTCTAGGGTTCCTGCTATGTCTGTACTTCTGCTGGCAAGGCAGTCATGTCTGGTCTGGAAACACTGTACGAAAGGCGCTGCCCCATGTGAGGCTTATCCAGCCTGCCACACAACTCGGGGCCACACAGCATCGCCCAGCCCCATCTGCCATGCGAGATAGATGCTCTGAGTCCTAAGCGATGACTGTGCATGAGGCAACACACTGGCCTTCAAGACATGCCCTTATCGTTCCCGCCCCAGATGGAAGGCAGTGTGTACCGGCTTACTCCGTTACCCTCTCATCTCACCACGTGAGAAAGAACTTCAGCTCCTAACGCTTTAGCTAAGAGCTGAAACCCCCTTCTTTGGTCTCCCGGCCAGCCCAGCACCTCCCGATCACTCTGGTCCCACACACAGCCAGGTTTCCTACTACATGGCGTGGGACACTGTACACAATTCAAGAGGGCCGAGTGGGCTACAAAAGGCCCACCTTGAAATTTCACACAAAAGGTGTACAGAAGTGCATTTTATGGAAAAAGGCACTAAAACTCCCAGAATATTAGCGGAGGCGTCTGTGGCCGCATCTCTGCTCTGAGCAGAGAGCACTGGGAGGCAGCGGTGAACAAGCACAGAGTTCCCAATGCCACCTGCTCGGCCAGGCCCTGGGCAGCTCCCCTGAGCTCTGAGCCTCCTGGCCCCACCACAGGCCCCGTTACCTCTGAAAACCATTCAACAAACACTTTGTCAAGCCATGGACTCCACAACAACATGACTGCTGTCTACTCGTTCCTTCAAGCGACAGCAGGCAACCACAAGGTCTGTTACTGAAAGTGAAGGGACATTCCCCGACTTCACGGAAGACCCAACCTGACCGTCACACAAATGCGTGGGGCACGCTCACTGAGGTCACCGGGCCCCAGGGGGAGACACAGAAGCTGCAACAGTCAGGGAAGGCTCCAAGGGAGTCATGCTACCAGCCTATGCTCACAGACACTTAGGTCCCGGGGCACGAGGCCACACCACAACCCTGGATTTTAATTAAAAGAGCAAATCCAGAACTCCTTTGAGAAGTCTCACCCCGATCTCCAACCTCCACGTCTCTCATGTCTGCTCAGAGAAAACCTTTCCCAGGATCTGCCGGAAAGCTGTGCCAAAGGGAGACGGCGGCTCTGTTGCTACCGGATCAGTCATGTAAACCCACGTCTCCCTTTCTCAGCTCCAAGGTAAGTCCACCCTGCAGCAGCAAAGGGAAGGCCACAGCCCAGGGGGGCTCCTGGGCAGTCGCGGAGCCCCTGCTATTGGCAGGCTGGGACAGGGTGCAGGGGAGGACCCCACTGTCCCTGGGACTCCCACCAGAGTAGCACTGCTGCTGGCTTGCGGGAGCTGGGCCCCAGAACCCACGACTGGGCAGGGTGGGGCCTGGGAATAGGAAAAGGTGGGTGGGTGGGGGTTCACCCAGAGGAAACGGGATCCTGAACACTAACACACTAGGGTGCTTGGGCTAGAGGAAGGAGGCAAATGCTGAACAGTGAACCCTGGGAGCCTTTCTTCCCCAGAACTCTGATTCCTGGCCTCCTTTACACAATGCCCACTGTGGGGCGCTGTGCTGCCTCAAGTTCTGAGCAGCGGCAGGTGGGCCGACCACCCAGCCCTTCACTGCCTCCAGCTTGCAGTTCAAATGTAAGAAAGCACAGTCCATTCTTTCTTTAGACATAGCGAGTCTGGTCCTGGTTTGGTGTTTATGTCCGGGTTAACCTGAACTTTGCCTGTGGCCTGACCGTAGCTGAGGCAGGCAGAGTACCTTTCAGAGCAAGGGAGCATGCTCCAAGGAAGCGGTTCCCAGCACCAGCCAGCCCAAGACCAAAGGGCAGCACTTCTCTGACTGCAGAGACTTCGATGTGGTCATGAGCGATGTAACGGGAGGGGGGGGAGGGGGTACGACTACAGGACGAGAGTTTCTGTGCCCTAACAGCCAGCAATCACCAGGGTCAGGACAAAGCAAGCCCTGCTCTGCCTCCTGTGTGACGGACGGGGGTCTGAGGACAGCTTGGGCAGGACAGGGGGACACGCACGGCGGCATCTGGACACGGCTGTGGACACAGCTCACCAAGACCCTGGGCCAGCACAGCCAGAGGAAGAGGGATCTCCTGTGGGGCCAGTGGGGGTGCAGCCTGAGGCAAAGCCCCACAGGGACGTGCGCCCTATCACAAGGGCTTTACCTCCTCGGCCTGGCAATTCTGCTGTTGGGAATTCATCGGACAGATAAACAGGTACAAGTGCACAACCTCACGTGTGCACGGCTGAGCATCAGGCCTTGCAGCACCAGAGGCTGAGGCCAACGAAATGCCCAGGACAGGGGCTGGCTAACTGGGTAGCCGCAGAAGCAGCAGCCCTTATTTCCCAGTAGAGACAGGGTCAAGGCAACACGGCTAAACTGAGAAGGCAGGGGTCGTCCACACGTTGCAGTGTAAAGGGACAAAGGGGGTCAGTGTCCACCTGTGTGTGCCTCCAGGCCAGCGGTGCAGGATGGCACATGCCACGTGCCGGCCTGCTGACATGCTTCTGCCACCGGGACGGGGGCCTGGTGGTGGTACAGCAGGAAACGCACACAACACTGATTTTCAGACTGGATGGATACATGACCTTTTCAAAAGCTTCAGTTAAAACAGCAAAAAGAACGGGGCACCTGGGTGGCTCAGCCGTGATGCGTCTGCCTTCGACTGAGGTCATGATCCTGGAGTCCAAGGATCAAGCCCCACATTGGGCTCCCTGTTTAGCAGGGAGCCTGCTTCTCCCTCCCCCTCTGCCCCTCACCCTGCTCTAGCATGCTCTTTCTCAAATAAAGAAATAAAATCTTTTTTAAAAATTAATTTAAAAAACAGCAGAAAGAATGAAAAATTTCCAAAACGCTCATAACAATAATCACTGGGTATGGGACCATAGATGGGCTCTGTTTTCTCTATACTCTTCTACATTTCCTAAATACCAATAACGAGCATGTATTGTCGGTGAGATCAGGAAAACCGCTAATACCAAAAAAGGATGCTAGACAAGCCACCCTCCCTGGGCTTGGATGACACGTGGTCTCGCCAGCCACAGCTCAGACCCAGCCCACCACCAGCGGGTAGCGTGGAGCCTGCCGATGGAGTGAAGCGCCGAGAAGGCCCAGGGCTGCGTGCATGGACAAGGCCCAGAGAAGAAGCCTGTACCTCGGTGCAGACTGTGCAGCAACATGTCTGGTGCTCTGAGTGGTGGCACCTCGAGAACCAACGGTCCCGGAGCAGAAGGGCACAGCTTGCAGGGGAAGTGTCACCCGGGCACCCGCCCGAGCCCCCTCCACCACCTCCCACCCACCCTGCATACCCAGGCTCAGGGAGCAGTGGACCCTCTTAAAAGAAAAGAAGTTCTTTGCTTCTCCACAGAAAGCTGGGAACACCAATATGACTGGAACAACTGAGAGGCTCTGCTGGGTCTGCAACGCGGGCTGCCTTCCTAAACTCAGCCCCCAAACCCCAAGTCCCACGAGTGGAGGGCACCCTCTGAGCCTCAGTTTCCTCCTCAGTGAAGTGATGACAGTGACACCCATCTTAGGAGGCAGACCCAGAACTTGGCACCGTGTCACCTGACCTGTATCTCATGACTCACAAGAATTTCAGGCTCTCATGCGTGACTTCAAGGTCGGTTCAGGGGGCTGGCACTCCCAATCCTCTCACCCCCATCTCAGTGGTACAACAGGAGAATGGGCAGCAAGGCCCACGGGCAGGGGCACCACCTGTCTTACCTGTCATAAGCTTCCTTGAGGTCCCTGGCCAGCTTGCACTTGGGCAGAATGTGATGAAATGGGGACTGAGGACCATCATTTGCTGCAAGAATCAGAACACAGAGAATTTAGAGCCTCCAAAGCAAGGAAATATGCAAAGGCTAGAATGGAAAATACCTTTAAAAACAAGGTTAACTGGGGCACCTGGGTGGCTCAGTCGGTTGAAAGTCTGACTCTTGGTTTTGACTCAGATCATGATCTCGGGGTGTCGTGAGACAGAGCCCCGCACTGAGCTCCTCACTCAGCAGGGGAGCCTGCTCAAGATTCTTTCTCTCCCTCTGCCCCTCCCAACGCCTGCACTCACGTGCTCTCTCTAAAATACATAAATCTTAAAACAAATAAAATTTAACTGAAAATAATCTGTGCAAACAGTTGAATTAAGATGAGACTTTGGCTGCGTTCAACTGTCTTTATATGGGAGATCTGTATGGAAACTTCACCACTGGTGCCCCCTGTCCCTGCAGCCAGTTCACCGGTGGCCCCAGACACCCAGAGACACTTTCCGCCTGGTGAGCAGGTGCTTCCATGCCTCATCCCACTCATTCATACCAATACTATTTATTTTTATGATCAAAAGTCTTTCATTAATCCTTTCTCATTAATGCCTTAAAATATGTAGTTAAATTGAATTTGTAAAAAAAATTTCCTGTGATAGGGGTGCCCGTGTGCCTCAGTTGGTGAAGCGTCTGCCTTAAGCTTGGGTCATGATCCCAGGGTCCTGGATTCGAGTCCCTCTGCCGCTCCCCCTGCTTGCACGCTCTTTCTCTCAAATAAATGACATCTTAAAAAAAAAAAAAAATTTCTGTGATAAAGTCACAGACTCTAAAGAGAATTTTTTTTAAACAGCTTCTGGATTGTTATTAATCAACACATAACTGGCCAAAACATTATACATTTTGACAGCTGTCAAATATAAAAAGCAAGTTTTCACTGAAAATGCACCTGAGTGGGACAGTTCTCGTACGCCGATCACTACTTTCACTTATTGCTAGAGTTACACCAGGGTCACCTTCAAACCTGTTTCTGGTTTTCTCTTGTTTCAGAGGCGCTGACCTGAGATGGAGATGGAGCGTGTCGCAAGTAGGCGTTTCTCTGTGCTTAGAGGTGTTATGGAATGCCAAAATCCACAGGGGGATCTACTGGCAAATGATACCTTTAATAATCGGCCCGTTGGTAACTCAGCTAGGTCCTCCTTCACTTCACTTGGAAGCGAGGGACTGGGAAGGGCCCACCTTGCCAGCCCCGTTCCCAGCGGCCCCTGCGCGCGGCCCCCCACCACAGGCCGTGGGGCAGTGCCGCTGGGAGGCGGGGCGCCGTTCGGGCTGGGGATCCATCTCCAGCATCAGTTCAGAGCTGCTCTCCAGCTATGTCCCTTGGGGCGTCCTCCCTTCGCAGGGAAGATCACCAGACCAGCACATACGGCCTTGGTGCCTGTCTCTGCATCTGCAAACCTGGACCGGGGCCCCTGGCGCATGTGTGGAGCAGAGAGACTCCCGCAGCGCTCACCATCGGCCACCGCGGACACCTCGTCCTGCAGCGCCAGGATCAGCTTGGCCTCTCTCGTGAGGTACTGGCAGCGGCGCTCCTCATGCTGCAGCACGGTGGCGATGCGTCGGGAAAGGGTGTGCAGACAGTTTATCACCGACGGGTCCGCATTGGCCTGCGGGAGAGGCCACATGGGACTCAGACGGCACCCAGGCACGGCCAACCCAGGGCACGAGGAACCCTCTCCTCCTTTCCCGCACAGCCCCCTCCAGGTGCCGCCGTGGTCCCTGGCCCTGTGTCCCCTCCAAGGTCTGTCCACACAAACACAAGTGTGCTCAGCACCCCAGCTCGGGAATGGCTGCCTGCAGGGCAACCAGAGGTGGTTCTGTGGGGCCCCCCAGCTGGTGGGGGGACACAGGCATCTCCGACAAGCAGAGATGCTGCAGGGCACCGCACCAGGGCCATCCAGGACGGCGGGGTACAAGCCGGCCTCCGCTCCAGGCCAGGCAGGGGCAGCACTCGGGGGCGGCGGGGCAGCCGACCCACCTGCTGTGTGACCCCAGGCTCCCATCTGAGAACGTTCAACAGGGGCCCTCCCTCACCAGTTAGTCTGACAGAGCCTATCCAGGGCACAACCCCAGCAGTGTCTGCGGTCAGGGTGTATGGCTGACTTGGTGGGCAGGACCAGGCTTCATGAGACTTCAACCACACAGACCCATTACACGAGGGTCACGGAGCGTAGTAAACACAAGCACTGGGCCAACTGTCTGCTGAGCACACTGTCCTCAGGAGAAGAGGCTCTTCCCAGCAGAAACAAGCCTGGCTAACAGAAGAAGTCAGCAGGCTCCAGGCCACCCCTCTCCCCACAAGCTCCCCGGGCACCCCTGTGCTAACTCTGGAACCTATCAGACGCCGCAGCGAGGCCAGGCAGGCACACCCACCCAGGCCAGGGGTGGAGCAGGCAGCTGTAGGGTCTCTGAAGATGCTCCACAGAGCAGATAACCGGCCAACCATGACTCAGTGTGTCAGGAGGTCGACAGGGCTGCTGAGTCATCCGAGGGGTGGAGGTGGGAGAAGGGAGAGGGACGCATGGTGCCACCGATTAAAACCCCTAGTACGGCCTCCCCTCCTGTTTATCTGGCAGGCAGGGCCCTTACAGCAAGGTGTCCACAGCCAGCCTTCTGGACCAAAACCCACACCAGACTCAGTGAACACCTTCATCACCTGGATTTGGAGAGATTTTCTGAACTCCTAGCAGATCTCATGTTCACAAACGGAATCCACACCTGACAACAGCATACCTGCGCTGGGGAGAAGACTAAGCACCACTTTCAGGCCATGCCCATCACTGGGCAGCAACCCTGCCCCTTCATGTCAAGGACAGCCCCTCAACAATGTCCCCCACAAGATTGTGGAACTAGAGGGCCTAGGTTATAAAGCATGTGCAACTGCTTTACAACAAAATACACTTCTAGAAGACTCTGTGTCAAAATACCGTCAGCAGCAAAACAGAGGAAGGAGAATGATCGTATGCACATGGTTATTCCCTTCAAGAAGCAATCAAGTCACACCTGACAGCCTGACCCTATGCTCACGGTCCCAGTGGCTGGAACAGGACGGTGTTTTTAGTCAGATGCCCGAGCCCACCAGTTCTACATTCCCAGGCGTGCAAGGGGGTGCTCACCCAGGCGAGGCCCGATGACCCACACTGATGGGGTATGCTAGGGTATCCTGTGTGGCTTCACAGGCCAGGCATCACTCAAGGTGCCTGCAGAGCCCAAGGCTTTGTCTGGCCACAGTGAGAAAGGGACCACCTAGGACGTGCCGGCCCTAAGTGGGAACTCTTAGAATTTGCCCCATAGGTGATGTGAAACAGCAGGAAATTTAGGGGATCGCCTGTGAGACTTTTCTCGCTCCCAGAAAGTGCACCGAAATGTAGTAAGGCCTTTAGAGCAAATGTCCAATTTGCAGGCAATACACAAACAGACAGTAAGCACGATCAGATGAATCCAGACATGGACCATTCAACGGGACGAAGGGAGAAGAGAGTCCTAGACTGGAAGAGACCTACAGACACAGCCCACACACCTGTGAGGGCGAGGTTTTCATCCTGGTCCAGACAGGCCAACGGCAAAAACTATGGCCACTAGGCACTAGCTGATACCAAATTACGGCAAACTTTATCAGGTGTGAAAGGGTATCACGGTAGAAGATAAATGTTCCTATTTCATAGAGATGCCACCCGAAGTACATAGAAATGAGCAGACATGAGGTCTGGGACTTGTCCTGAAACACCTGAGAAGCCAGGGTGTCCCGGTGACGGCAAGGGGACATCAGAGACGGGTGTATGAGGTTAATCAAACTATCGTCACTAGTTGGGGATTTGTTTAAAACTATTCAAAGTGAAAAGTAAAAAAAAGTATATGTTTTTAATGTGACTATTAAAAAGGAGAAAATAACTTCCTACCCTAAAAATATCAGCGCTTTACATTTAAAACTCCCCCCCCCCCCCCCGCCTTCAACATCATGGTCCCTGCTACTTGAAGTCCTGCGCTACCTTTTTTTTTTATTTTTATTTATTTGACAGCGAGAGAGGGAACACAAGCAGCGGGAGTGGGAGAGGGAGAAGCAGGCTTCCCGCGGAGCAGGGAGCCCGATGCGGGGCTCGATCCCAGGACCCCGGGATCACGACCCGAGCTGAAGGCAGACGCTCAACGACTGAGCCACCCAGGCGCCCCCGCTACCTTGTTTCTTACTGCAGCAATCCACCCTCCTCCTCCAGGTTCTGGCCTCGCCCCCAAGCCTCACCTTCAACAGCCACAGGCTGGGCTACATAGTAACTACCACCCTGTCTCATCAGCCCCCAGCTGCTGGACACAGGCACTGTTTCCAGCCTGGTTATTATCATAAAGGTCTCCCTACAACCTTAAAATCCGCTTGTTTTCTTGACGGCTGTACCCAGGGGTGTCAGACATGCTGCTGTTGAACGCTGTTCCCGAGACCAGGGCCTGCCTGCAGGGTGGGGCCGCAGCAGCTTCTCAAGGCCACCCACCGGGACAGCCTTCGCCAGGATTGTCGGGGCTGTTTCTTACTTAACGGACCGCTCTCTCTGGGTGTCTGCAGTATGTCATTTTAGAAGTCATGCCCTGTACTATTTACACTATGAAAATCCCAAGACTGTAAAAGTCAAGGTCTCCACTTGGAACCGCACACCCCAGGGACAGCCGCTGTTAACCCATCACTTTGTCTTAATGCGGCTCCTTATTTATCAGCAAGGTAGGCCAGTTTTAAAAATTAGCTCCGGGCGCCTGGGTGGCTCAGATGGTTGAGCGTCTGCCTTCGGCTCGGGTCATGATCCCAGGGTCCTGGGATCGAGTCCCGCATCGGGCTCCCTGCTTAGCGGGAAGCCTGCTTCTCCCTCTGCTTCTCTCTCTCTCTCTCTCTCTGTGTCTCTCATGAATAAATAAATAAAATCTTAAAAAAATAAATAAATAAATAAAATAAAAATAAAAATTAGCTCCATTCCAAAGAACCTTTTCTCTGGCATCATTTTGGTTTTGAGCCGTTCACAGTGAATGTGGTCTTCTCTCAAGAGAAAAGCACCTCGAGACTTAGAATGACACCCAACTTTACCAGCGTCCTCTGCTTAGTGTCATTTCGGCCACTCTTAAGGCTTTCAGAGCACACACTGCTCCTCGTCACGGAGGCCAGTCACTCTGTCTGGGACACTTCTGTGAAAAGCCATCATGCAGATCACATGTGCCCAGCCAGAAAGAACTACTGAGTATTTTGGCACAAACAGGTAGTGGGACAGTTCAGAGGAATTCCGTTATGTAACAGTCACCAAATATAAATTTCCTAGGCAATTCAAAGTCCTTTCATAATATGAGTGAGTCTTTACCCAGGGATGCTTTTTATGTTTATTTAGATCCCTTATATTTTGACAGCTTCATTGAAAAGAAATCTCCTCTAACACAACTTCAGACAGTCTGGGAACTGCCCGAAGAAACTATCAGCTTAATCATTAAAAACAAAATGGAAAGCCACAAGTGCTGGTGAGGAGGTAGGTACGCTGGAACGCTCACACACTGCTGGTGGGGAGGAAAGATGGTGCAGCCACCGTGGGAAGCAGTCTGGCAGCTCCTCAACAGGACCCTGGAATTCCACTCCTAGGTGTATACCCAAGGGACATGAAAACATGTGTCCACACAAACATTTGGACACAAATGTCCATAACAGCATTGGTCATAATACTGTACTGATGAACATACATCGTTCATAATGGCCAAACTGCAGAGACAACACAAACGTTCATCAACAGATGATGCACAAACTGTGGTCCACCCGTACAAGAGAATACGGTTCTGCCACAAAAAGGAATGAAGTCCGGATACATGCTACCACATGGATGAACTAAGTGACAGCAGACAGACACCAAAGGTCACATAGTGTAGAATCCAATCTCTATGAAAATGCAGAATAGGTAAATCCACAGAAGGAAAGCAAACTGGTGGTTTCCAGGGGCTGGGAGGGGAGAGGAAATGAGGAATAAGTGGTCTCCTTTTGGGGCAATGAAACGTTCTGGAACTGACAGTGGTGAGAGTTACACAACACTGCTCCTAAAGCCACCGAACCGTACACTACAAAATGGTTAAAATGGTAAATACTATGTGTATTTTATTTAGAAAACACAGTATGGATAGACTCTTGCAGGACCCCAGGAGGGGCCTGGCAACAGCTGGGCAGTCTGAGCTCTGAGCCAATGACACAGTCACCAGAAGTGAGGGGCTGCTACTCTCCCCGGACCCTCCTCCCCGATCTACCAGGGCTCTTCAGCCATCTGTACACTCGCTCACCCTCAGTGCAAACACCACATTAAAAAGAATCATGGTGGGAGCTTCCCTCTTCGGAGATGGATCTGTTTTGGAAACCTAGAAAAGAAATACATTCTAATGAGTGAGAGCCACCACATCCCAAGAAATCCTGTTTAGTGCTATCTGTCAGGCATGGGGAGAGGTTCCAGAATATAGCCAACACAGAGAAAAACAGAGCCCTAGGGTCTTTGAGAAGTGATCACTGCCTCTGTATGGGCAAGCACAGGCAGCACAGACGGAGACACGGGTGAGACTAGAGTGGGAAGGTCAGCGCTATGACCCAAAGTGACAAGACTACCCCAGTCAATGGGAGTGAGCTGAGGTGCCCCCGCGAGACAAGATGGGGAGAGGCTCGAGCAGATGGGGTATTCTCTGCCCAGACTCTCCCTCCCCCACTGCTGTTTTCAGTGTCCACCTGGGTCCTCTGTCTCCGCCAGGTATGGCAACCACTCAGGACGATTAAGAGACAGGATAATGCTCAGAGCCAGCAGAGACCAAGCTGCTGCTCCGGCATCCAGCCACCGCACGTCACCAACACCAAGCTGAATACATGTGTTGCCACCAGGGGGCATGGGAGTGTGCGTGAGGGGGTGGTGGCCACATCTCCCTGGGCCATCCCAAGCAGGCTCTTTACCATCTCTGCCTGTCACTCCAGTTTGGTAGGGTATAACTCCTGGCAGGATGTCAAATCTCCCCTCTGTCACCCAGACGTCAGCCGTGCGGACTGAGCTCTGTCTGCAGGGACCTTGGTAAAGAGGAAGGAGCCACCCATGGGGCCCAGTGCACCCAGCCATGGCCTGATGTCCTGGCATCTCCAACTGCCTCAGAAGCTCCTTCCACGGGCATATTCATGGATAAGATTTGAGGACTGCAATTTCTGGATCATATAAATGGAGCTAAATCTTATGCCATCTTATCAAAGCCCTGATTGTGCCTGTGTGCAAAGGACTGACTAGCAGGTTCTGGTGTCAAATTCCCTTGGGTAACAGTGCATTCAATCTTGTTAAAACCCCTCAATACTGTAACAATTTCATTCATCGCAGAATGCACATACAGGGTTTAGCACAATAGTAAGAACTAAATTAATAATCATATTTGCTATGTCATCATTTAATAAGCAAGAAAAAATACTTGCACCACTTTAGAAACAGATGTCCTAGATATAAAGGGGAAGGTGGCAGTCAGGAAAGACCCAGGATGCAAAGAGCAAAAGCCAGGGGCAGGGACTGAACCCACGGGAGACCTATGGGGACATGTAGGTGATTGTATGCATGAACACACGCACGGGGTCAGATATATGGCATGATTCGATGGCTGCCTTCACCAGAGCCAGTGTGAGCCACGGCTCCCCGAGGGCCCCAGGGTCAGGATAGGCCATGCCTTCCCAGGGAGGGCCATACCTGCCCAGGGAGAACCTTACCTGCCCAGGGAGGGCCATACCTGTCCCAGAAAGAACCTCACCAGCCCCTGGAGAACCCCACCAGCCCCTGGAAGAACCCCACCTGTCCCAGGGAGAACCCCACCTGTCCCAGGGAGAACCTCACCTGCCCCAGGGAGAGCCCCACCTGCCCAGGGAGAACCTCACCTGCCCAGGGAGAACCTCACCTGTCCCAGGGAGAACCTCACCTGTCCCAGGGAGAACCCCACCTGTCCCAGGGAGAACCTCACCTGCCCCAGGGAGAGCCCCACCTGCCCAGGGAGAACCTCACCTGTCCCAGGGAGAACCTCACCTGTCCCAGGGAGAGCTCTACCTGCTCAGGGAGAGCTCCAGCTACCCGGGGAGAAGCCCACCTGCCCCAGGGAGAAACCCACCTGCCCCAGGGAGAACCTCACCTGACCCAGGGAGAACCTCACCTGTCCCTGGGAGAACCTCAGGTGCTCAGGGAGAGCCCCACCTGCCCAGGGAGAACTCACCTGCCCCAGGGAGAACCTCACCTGCTCAGGGAGAGCCCTACCTGCCCAGGAAGAACCTCACCTGCCCAGGGAGAACCTCACCTGTCCCAGGGAGAACCTCACCTGCCTCAGGGAGAACCTCACCTGTCCCAAGAAGAACCTCACCTGTCCCAGGAAGAACCTCACCTGCCCAGGGAGAACCTTACCTGCCCCAGGGAGAACCTCACCTGCCCAGGAAGAACCTCGCCTGCCCCAGGGAGAACCTCACCTGCCCAGGAAGAACCTCACCTGCCCAGAAAGAACCTCACCTGCCCAGGGAGAACATCACCTGTCCCAAGAAGAACCTCACCTGCCCAGGAAGAACCTCACCCGCCCCAGGGAGAGCCCCACCTGCCCAGGAAGAACCTCACCTGTCCCAGGAAGAACTTCATCTGCCCCAGGGAGAGCCCCACCTGCCCAGGGAGGGCCATACCTGCCCCAGAGCATGCTGCAGCAGTGTCGGGTGCCCAACAAACCGCACGTTATCAATCTTCAGTTCAAATTTTTGGCCACACATTTCAGACTTGGTTGCCAAAATTGTTGCCAGAATGACATCCGAAAACCTTAAAATTAAAAAAAGGCAGAGTGGAAGTAAGTAAACAAAGTGCCACAGTACCATGCCCACCTGCCCTCAGAGGGGAAAGGTCTCAGGACATGGCAGCTCCGTGCGTGGAGTGCTCTACCCCACTGCGGATCTGGAAGCTTCTATCAATTGCCCTTCTGAAGCGATCCCCAAGACTGGGGACATAAAATCACCAGAATTACAAGGTAAAAGGCATGAGAAGCATAGACTGAAGGCACATGCTGTCATTTCTCGGCATGCTCTATGAAATTCAGGAGAGAGAACGAATTGCAGTTTGCTTTCAAAGGGAGGACAACAGCTGGAGCCGGCACCGTCCTGAGGGCCACTCGTTAAGGCGCACAGGTGTGGGGAGGGGTCTCCTGACGGCCTGGGTTTGCCAGGCTGCACCGCTCCACCCCCAGGTGAGTAAAGGACAATACTAACTACAGTGTGCTCATCACCTTCCTCATGGCACGGCTGCCCGGTCGTTCCCTTACGCTCAACATTTCAACCTTCTAGTTCTTACTGGGGAAACCTTTAAGATGTGCAAAATGTGCAGAACCAGAGACATGATACAAAGGTGGGGATGCACAGGACTGGATGCCATGGAAAAGCAGGCATGGCTGTGGTGGGACAGCAGATCTGGCTACGATCTCTGTAAAACTGTAGAGCTCACCCCCATTCAAGATGCAGCTGTGCACTTATGTCTCCCCACTAGCAACCCTGCTCCTTCCTGCCCAAGGGGATCCAGATAAGCGAGAGTCACCACAGGGAGGAGAGGGCCGGGGGTGCAGTGTGGACTCTTATCTCGGAGCCCAGGCTCCAGGGGCCTCCACTCTAGAAACACTGATGTGCTGTGTCGGATCAGGAGCCAGGAGGAGACAAGTCCTGTGCTCATTTCTCCACCTGGGAAAGCATCTCTAACACCCAGGTCGAAGGGCACACTGTGTGGGGGAAGGTGGCTCCAGCTCCTTCAAGGCCACGCTCTGTCCAAAGAGGCCAATGAGGACAGACACTCCAAGGTGCATCCTGGGCCTTCACTGAGGAGCTCCGGTGAATCAGGGACCACACCAGATGTTTCTCTTCTAAAGGAGCTGGCTGTGGGGGAGGGCGGCAATGAACACCCTAACACTCCAAAAGGGAAGGTCCTGCTGCAGACTGCGGCTTCAGTTCAACTCTGAAATAGCAAATGACTTGGACATTAAGTGATCTAGGAGGGGGTCGTGGCTCTGGGCCCCTTACACTTGGCAGGGCTCAATGTCTAATGTAAGAGAGGTAACTTAGAACCAGCCTGGAGCAAGAACCTCACTGTGGTCAACCAGCATACGGACAAAAGCAAGACAGGCAGCTATGGGACTCTTCCCAAGCCTCTCCGCTAGACAGCCGGGGAGCCTAGCACTGCCAAGGGGGGCTGGTCATGCTGGCTTCCAGCTGTCCCCTAGGACCAACATGGTCATCTCGGTGTCCTTGGTCACTCTGTGGTCCCCAAACAAACCAGATACAGGGGTCTGGGTCAAAACGGGCTGCCTTGCGTCCTGTATAGTCAGGAATGCAGCTGGACCTTCTGATACCAATGTTGTCAGAGACATTCTGGGAAACTCGGGACCCACAGCTCAAGCCCTTGGCTGCCCAGTGTGGGTCACTCCTTCCCAGGAATACTGCTCTCTAGAGTGAATAAACCAGAGATGGAAGATTCCAGAGTCTTAGACAGGAGGCTTTACATGCTTTCTTCAAAAACTCTAAATGGCTCACCCCACCCTGTAACTCCCATCTGAGGGATACAGTGATGGTGAGGGCAGGCTCAGGATGATAAAACCCTACTAAACACTTCTGCTCTAGTAACTGATCCAGTGCCAACATTCCATACCCTATCTCAACAAACACGACCTCTCCACTCTGTCACCCAGTGATACAAGGGATACAAAGATGACGGAGAGAAAAACAACTTCCTACCATTCCAGAGGTTCACTTTTTCTTGTGATATGAAAAATCTCCACTAAAAACCTCTGCTCCGCCATGAAGAGCCATAGACGGGCCTCAGCCACGGCCTTTAGCCACCAGTCCAGGAACCTAAGTTTGGCTGTGAGATGAGCCCTGAGATTCAGAGGCCAACAGTAGTGGCCCAGTTCACGTTTATAAATACCCAGATCCAAGAGGTACCCTTCCAAGAGCCAAATAAAAAACACTTCCCCCTCTGGGTCCAGAAAGGACAGAGCAGAGGGGGCCAGCTTGAGAGCCATGTACTGCTGACGTTAAAAGCCACACTGCCCTAGGTGGCCATCAGGGAGGCCTCTCTGGGGTGGCCCGCGGGGTGGTGTTCAGCTGCTCTGCTCTATGAGCAGTCTGACCCACACAGAAATCCACTCACTGTAGCCTGGTATTACACACTTATGGTAAAAAAATACTTGAGTGGCTTATACTTTCTGTACTGTGTCTGCTGACATCAGACACACAAAGTCACAGAGTTCTATCATGAGATTTGGGGGAAGGGGACATAACTGATATAAACAGCAAAGTAAAACAAAAACGAGGGACAATATTTATTTCCAAAATTTACAAAAATCCTTTTCCCTTGTTTTGAAGATAAAAGGCCTGGTAAATATGTTGCAACACAATAAAATAGCTGTTATAAAAACTAATATTCCTGGAATAACTTTCAAATTTAAAAAAAATAAAAGCATTTGAGATGAACCAGCCCAGTTGAAAAACAGGCAAGACTTTCCATTCCTGCTGGGTTATTCAGGAACGGGCTTTTTCTAGGGCTTGGCCAGGAAAAAAAAAAAAGGAGGAAGAGACAGCAATGGAAGGGAACTCCACTCCACTCCCTCCTGTTTTTTTGCGGGGGGGGAGGCTCACAGATGCTCCAAGCACCTCCAACACCCGGGGGGGTTGCCCCATCAGGGGCACAAAGGGTATCACAGTATCCACACCCTTCTGGAGAAGTGCCATATAATCTCCATGGGAACATTTTTGCCTCTAATGGCCACACACAACGGCATCTAAGTCCAAGCCTCACATTTAACACCTGGCCCTTGGGAGAGGCCTCCTATAACTCCTCTGAGAAATGAAGGCAAGAAGCAACGATCAAGGGTCTCTCTAGGGGGAAGCTGGCTAGGGAGACAGGGAGCCCTGTTCTCGCTTGCCTACCACCTTCCTGAGGCCACCGGTGCCTGCCTGGAGGAGGGGCGGTCTGTGTGCACGCCTGGCTCCAGAAGTCCCCCTGGCGTCAGCCAACCTTGCCTTGGCCTCCCAGGTAATGTGGAATAGCTGAGTAACTCCAGGTGGAGAAAGGGCAGGGGCCGTGGGAAGCCGGGGCACTCGTGGGGGGATCGGGCAGTGAGGACCGAGCCAGAGCCTGTGTGCCTCGTTAGTCATTCTTCAACACTGAGGGCAATCAGGAGTTAAGCACAATTACAAGAGAAGGCAGCAGGAATCAAGACAGAAAGGTGGTGGAGAAGTGTCGGTCTTACCCTGCAACCAATCGCTCATCGGTTGGAGGACATGGCTCGCTGGAATGGGAACAGGACCATCAAGACCAAACAAACACACTGATTTTAAAAATCACGAATAGTTACAAGGCTGTTTTATTAAAACAGTATTAAAGTCTAGCACAAGTACTACCATAAGCATTAACTGCTGAGGGCAAGGCTAAGCAACTTACCAGACAAGAAAGAAGATACAGACAATTGCTAAGTTGAAGACTTACCAGAGTTTTCTCACGAAAGCTTAAATTCCCACATGTAAACAGAGCCTGGGCACAACTGAGAGCCAATTTTCAGAAGCAAGAGCAAGGCTGGAAGACCTGGGTCAGAGCCCAGCACCACACATATTAGCTGGACACCCATGCACAAGCATTTTAGTCTTTCTGACGAAACCGTCTCTGTGAGATCCCGTGAGATCCCCGTACGGAGCTTCAACCCTTGAGGTACTGTGATTGCCTGCACACCCCAACTCGCCGAGCCTTTGCTCAGCACGACCACGGGCCCTCTGGCAGCAAGGAGGCTGTGGCACCCATGCACATGCTATGCCACACCCGCGCACTGTGCAACTTGAGTTCTGCAGAGAGTACGTTTAGAAGAGTCAAGCTACTCTGCAGAGTGTTCTGGGACAGTCCCCGGAATCCAGGAAACAGAGAGCAGGCCAGACCCCAGAGGGGGACAGCACTGGAGGGACGAGAGCCTATCACGACCCCGTGCCATGACCACCGGGCTGCCCTGCTGCTCCCCACAGCTCTCACCGAGAAATATATACCACAGACCCACAGGACAGAAGCACACAGCCAAGAGCCCCTTTTTCAACAGCTCCCGAACGTCAGCTCATCAGTGTCCACAGTATGAAAGGGGGAAGGTGTTCTGTGGATCTTCCCAAGATCACCCAGAAAGTCAGAATCCCTACAGGCTCAAGTGCAACTCCTCCAACTTTTATCTCCTACAACCAACAGGTCACAACGAAACCCCTCTACTTTCCAAAGGGAAGAAGCGTGTGGGGCTTCCGAGTATCAGCAGTGCTCTTTTCCATACCAGGCTGTGGAGGTGACGCGTCAAACGCCCCTGGCATGTGTCATGAACTTGTGTCTGCCCCTGTGTGGGAGGCAGAGCCCCCAGCAAGCACTCTCACCAAGACACAGATGTTCCCATGATACCAGACCTGGGAGGGGAGGCAGAGGTGCCTTGCCACCCTCAGGCATCTTAAGACACCCAAACTGAGGCTCATGGTACGAGGAACATGCCCAAGACTATACACTGTAGGTGCAAAAATGAGAGTCACACCCAAAATCCAACCCTGTACTTGTCCCAGCACACTGTCAGCCTGCATGCACCAGAGCGGACGCACCAGTGTACTTACTGGCTGGGCCAGGAAAGGGGTGGGGGATGCCCAAGCTTGGGGACAGCACTGCTTATCCACCTTCTGGGCACTAACCCCAGCTCTAGGAAATAGGGGCTCCTTCCTTCCTTCCCCTTTCCTTCCTTCCTTCTTTCCTTCCTTCCTTCCTTCCTTGACTATTTATTTGAAAGAAAGAGAGAGAGAGCACAAGCAGGGGGAGCAGCAGAGGGAGAGGGAGAAGCAGACACCCCGCTGATCAGGGAGCCCGACATGGGGCTCGCTCCCAGGACCCTGGGATCATGACCTGAGCCGAAGGCAGACGCTTCACCAAGCCACCTTTCTAACACATGGCCACACACATGCTAGCAGAAGCAAAGCTGTCAAGAGAGGCCTGGTGGAGCCCCGTGCACCTGGGGGAGAGGACTAGCTATGTGCCAGTTTGCACCCTGGCACACCTAGCCGAGGTTCCCATCTGGCTGAGGTTGTGAATGTGCCCCAAAGCTGAATCCACTGCTTAGAGAAAGGTGGTCAAGCCTGAGGAAGGCAGGAGTGCCATCTGATTCCACTGCCCCACAGGGAATTTAACAATGCTGAGAATTTAAAGGTGTGGACAGAAATCTTTCACACTTCCAAGGTCTTCTGGATGGTATCTAGAGTAAAACGATTTCTGACTGTTTTGAAATGAAGTCGACTCTTCTTCAAGCTACCATCTTCTTCTCTGAGATTGTGCCCAAAACACTCCACGTTGGGAGGGATAGTGCCAGCGACAGCGTTTGTGACTGATACCAGGCTTTCTCCAGGACCTCTCCTGACGGTTTTTCCCCTGCTGGTGTGGCAGATGCATA
This sequence comes from Leptonychotes weddellii, assembly GCF_054177405.1. Classification (NCBI taxonomy): domain Eukaryota; kingdom Metazoa; phylum Chordata; class Mammalia; order Carnivora; family Phocidae; genus Leptonychotes; species Leptonychotes weddellii. The sequence goes on along the minus strand of NC_138373.1, from coordinate 35,839,311 downwards.
ATGCTATTAAGCATGACCTCCCCAGGGGCACCTGGGTGGCTCAGTCAGTGAAGCGTCTGCCTTCGGCTCAGGTCATGATCCCAGGGTCCTGGGATCGAGTCCCACCTCGGGCTCCCTGCTCAGCGGGAAGCCTGCTTCTCCCTCTCCCTCTGTCGCTTCCCCTGCTTGCGCTCTCTCTCTGTGTCAAACAAATAAATAAAATCTTAAAAAAAAAAAAAAAAGAGCATGAGCTCCCTGGTCCCCAGCACTCATCCAACAGGAGCACTACAGCTTTTCTACATTTGAACTTCAAGCCTTAAAGACAATGAACAATATCCATTTTCTTCCCTTCCTACTGAATTCTATAAGAGGCTTTTTTTAATAAAAGGGTTAAAAAAACCCTGCCAGTTAATTCTTATACCCTGAAGCATAACATCTTGATTCACCTTTAGAAGCAGCACACGCTCTGAGACAGTGTTGTCCAACAGAACCTCCTACTGCAAATCTGAGCCGTTCAGTGCGGCAGCCACCAGTCACCTGCGGCCCGAGCACCTGAAATGCAGCTGGTGCAAGGAGGAACTGAATTTCATCTAAGGTCATTTCTATTTAAATGGTGACTTTAATACCGGGCAGCACAGCCCTGCATCCTCACTTCTCTAGGGCAGCGTCCATCTACCACCACACTCAGAAGTTGCACAACTGGCCTGTTAACATGGCTTCAGTCTGCCAAGACAACGAGCAAGAACATTCTGCTGGTTCCCAAAGAAAAGCACCTTTGAGAGGACCATCGAGGACAACCCTGTACTACCCCAAGAAGATGTCTGAGCCATGGCATGGCTCCCCCAGGCGCCAGAGGCTTGGCAGGCCAATGTGACGAAATACAGCTGGGCACTCAGAGGTATTAACCTGTATCTCTGACACAGGGGCAGGTGGGGAGTGGGATCATCAGATGCTATAATGTGCCACAATTACCACAGGAAGTAATTCTTAAATTTAATGAAAAAGAGAGTATGGAGAACCAGCTCTTCTTAGTGAAGAGCGTATCTGTGATACCCTGATAGACCCATAATGTCTTGCTCCCTTCCCATGGTTTTTCCTCTTCTTTACGCTAAATATTGAAATAACTCCCTAAAAACATTCTCTTAGTCTTTTATTATAAGCCTCTGAGAGTTAACTGCAGGAGTCAGGTGCTGCCAGCCTCCTAGGAAACCCACATAGACTGTTCCAAGAGCACTTTCTGCATTTTCAGCAGCCTGAGCCTCCCATCTGTGGAGCCCGGAGAACGGCAGGCAGGGGGCCAGCCCTGCTCTAAAGGAATCTATGCCACAGGTGGAGGACAAAATGCACCCACCCCATGGGCAGGGGCAAAAAGCTTTCTATGCACCTGGAACAAACAAGAGTTTGCTCCAAGTGGCCGACCTCAGAGGACAAGGTGACCACAGCTTCTACATCAAGCAGAACAACCCATGGATGTCCAACAGTCCCCCACACCTCCTACCCCGCCGCCCTGCTGGTCTCTCCTTCAAAGCTTGCTGCCCTCAGAGACAGTCACTGGTCATGCCAGAGGCCCCGATATCCTCACAAGAAAGGATAAAAACCACACTCGTGGAACTGCATAATACCATGGCAGGTATGGTGCCTTGTCAAGAGAACTGAGGGAGGCTGTACTCCATGGCACTCCATGCGAAGTTCACTCCATGGCAAAGGCCCAGGTGGGAGCCTCAGCTCTGCGGCCACGGGACGGTGGAGGCTGAGTCCTTTACCTCACCCAGGCCCCAGCTGTGTTTAGAGGCACCCAGGACAGGCAGTTTACAATCCTTCCTCCTTCAACTGGGCTTGTGTTACCATTTACTAAGCTTTAAAAAAACATAAGGCAGAAGTAGTCATGTGTGATGTTTGCCACCCTGATAGCACGTCCCAGAAAAAGCAGGGGGAGCATACACAGGAAGGAACAAGACCTGCCTTTCATCTATGCCCTAAAAGAGCAAGGGTCACATCAGCCCTGGCTCTCAGCCCACAGCACCACCTGAACAGGCTGCGCTGCACCCAGGCCCCTCCATGTGACCTCTGGGCACATGCCTGAGGAGTCGGGTCTGAGGACAGCACCGGGGTCTGCTTTCCCCCCCGTTCCTCTCACAGAAGACAAACGTTCTCTCCGGCCTCGTCTGTTCTCCAGTCTGTTTTACCAGCCAACCAGTTCCATAGCTGGAACATGCGACCACACTATGCAGCAAGTCAGGCATTGGCAACACAATTCCCAGCTCTGCAAAACCTGAAACACCCACCAAATGGAAAAAAAGGACACCAGGTTTCTCACGGGAGAAAACCTCTGGGTCAACAGGCCTGGGGGCAGGACTAGCCCCATCGCAGCGTGACTGCAAAGCCCTTACCTGGAATCACCATCCTGGTCGTCTGCATGGTCTCCCGTGTTGTTGACGGCATATCTGCTACGAGGCTTATCTGAGTGAGGGCAAAAATGGGAGAGTGGCTGAGAAATCAGGATCCGTCCACCTACCGGGGGATGGTGGATGCATTAAAAGTGATGGAGTCTAGGGCGCCTGGGTGGCTCAGTTGGTTAAGTGACTGCCTTCAGCTCAGGTCATGATCCTGGAGTCCCAGGATCAAGTCCCGCGTCAGGCTCCTTGCTCAGCAGGGAGTCTGCTTCTCCCTCTGACCCTCTCCCCTCTCATGCTCTCTCTCACTCTCTCTCTCTCTCAAATAAATAAATAAAATCTTTAAAAAAAAAAAAAAGTGATGGAGTCTAAAATGTGGTATATATACACAATGGCCATAAAAAGGAACGGAGTTCTGATACATGTTAGAACATGGAGAACTTGAAAACATTATGCTAGGTGAAGGAAACCAGACACAAAAAGACAAATACTACACCTATATGAAATATCTGCAGTGGCGGGACGCCTGGGTGGCTCAGTTGGTTAAGCAACTGCCTTTGGCTCAGGTCATGATCCTGGAGTCCTAGGATCGAGTCCCACGTCGGGCTCCCTGCTCGGCGGGGAGCCTGCTTCTCCCTCTGACCCTCCCCCCTCTCATGTGCTCTCTCTCATTCTCTCTGTCTCAAATAAATAAATAAAATCTTTAAAAAAAAAAAAAAAAGTTATGGTTTCCAGGGTGACTGGATGGCTCAGTCAGTGAAGTGACCGACTCTTGGTTTCAGCTCAGGTCATGATCTCACTGTCCTGAGATTGCTCCATGCTCAGCAGGGAGTCCACTTGAAGATTCTCTCCCTCTGCCCCTCCCTCCCTTCCCATGCTCACGCCCTCTACCAAATAATTTTTTTAAAGATTTTATTTACTTATTTGAGAGAAAGAGTGAGCTAGAGAAAGCATACAAGCAGGGGGAAGAGCAGAGGGAGAGGGAGAAGCAGACTCCACTGAGCAGGGAGCCCCACAGCCCCGGGCCTTGATCCCAGATCCCAGGGATCATGACCTGAGCCGAAGGCAGACACTTAACCAACTGAGCCACCCAGGCACCCCATCAAATAAATAAGTGTTTTTTAAAAAGTTATATTTTCTAAGAAGTTATGATAACAGCAAATGTTTTTGCTAGTTTTTTTTTTAAAAAAAAGGATTACACATATGCACACACACAGACCCTCTCAGTATATGATGACAACTAGGTCAGAAAAAGCATAGGCAAAAGAAAGAATTTTTTTTTTTAAAGATTTGTTTATTTATTTATTCATGAAAGACAGAGAGAGAGGCAGAGGCAGAGGGAGAACCAGGGTCCCTGCGGAGCAGGGAGCCCGATGCGGGACTCGACCCCAGGACGCTGGGATCATGACCTGAGCCGAAGGCAGATGCTTAACCGACTGAGCCACCCAGGCAACCCGCAAAAGAAAGAATTTTTAAATGTCCATATGCCAATATCCTTCACATACCTTACCAGAGTAATAAAGACCCTGGGATGAACTTAAGAAGTTCATCACAGGCAAGAGGTCCATGAGGAAAATCAGAAACGCTAGCAAGGGAGACACGAACAAAAAGAAGACATGCTATGCCCTTGAGTAGGGGGGATGAACACAAAGATGCCACTTGTTCCCCGTTAACCCATCCATTTAACATGACTCTCACAACGACATCAACAGTTTGGGAGTAGGGCCCAATACATTCAGTACTAATAATGTTCCAAGGGAACAGTAAGCACAAACAGCCTGGATAATGCTGAAAAAGAGAAGTAATGGTAAGTGACTAATCCTATCTGAAAGTATAACACAGTGTAAAATTACAGTAATTCACCGGTGCGGAACCCACATCACTGGGAGAAATAAGAAAGGTCAAAATGAACTCAAATAAACATGGAATTTAGTGTGTGATAAAGGAGAAGAATCAATCAGGGAGGGAAGAGAAAATTATGGTGGCTCTGCAGCGGTGGGGCCCCATGTCCCCACACCCCTCCTCACTCAGCACAGCACCTGCTCACAGCGCTCCTGGACATGCACAAACAACTCTTCCAAGTGTGAAGAAGACACCAACTCCTAGCAGGAGCCTCCACCTTACACAAGATAAACACATTTAAAAAAACAAGATAATAGGGGCGCCTGGGTGGCTCAGTCGTTAAGCATTGGTCTTCCGCTTGGGTCATGATCCCAGGGCCCTGGGATCGAGCCCCACATCGGGCTCCCCACTCAGCGGGAAGCCTGCTTCTCCCTCTCCCACTCCCCCTGCTTGTGTTCCTGCTCTTGCTATCTCTCTGTCAAATAAATAAAGTCTTAAAAAAAAAAAAAAACCCAAGATAATAAATAGGAGAAAGGAAAACTCGAGAGTCTCTTATTTCTTTTTGTTCATAATCTTGGAGAGCAGAAGGCCTTCCTACGTTTAACAAAACTCAGATACCACAAAAGAACAGAATAAAAACTTGACTCCATAAAACTAAAACTCTATGTAGCAAGAACTACACAGAGGCAAACTGGCTAAGAACATACGGCTTTGTCACAAAGGCCTATTTTTACCCTAGATATATAAAGAGCCCCTTCAAATCTATAGGGAAAAACTCAACCCATGATGAAATTAGGCGAAGGTTATGAGTAAGCTGTACACTAAAAAGGAAATCCAAATAGCTCTGAAAAGAGGAAAATATGCTCACTCTCAGTCATAACACACATGTGCATCAAAACTACTTTCAGGACACCTGGGTGGCTCAATTGGTTAAGCATCCAACTCTTGAGTTCGGCTCAGGTCATGCTCTCAGGGTCATGAGATCGAGCCCTGCATTGGGCTCCATGCTGAACACAGAGCCTGCTTGGGGTTCTCTCTCCCTCTGCCCCCCTCCCCCCACCCCCACTGCATGCCCACTCACTCACGTGCCATCTCTCTCCCCCTCTCTCAAAACACAAAACAAAAACCCAGAAAACCACTTTCAGACATAACTTTTCACCCATCTCATTAACAAAGATAGAAAAATCTGGTTTACTAAAAATAAGTATGTTCGTTATCCCCTAGATCCAACCATCCCACTTCGGGGAATTGATCCCATATTCTGAAAAATGATACTGTATACGGCAAAGACATTCACACTGTTTGTATTAGCCAAAGTTTGGAAGCAACTTAAATGCCCATCAACAGAGAGACTAAATAAATAAATCACAGTATGTTCATCCCATGATTCTGATCGTGATTCCAAATCTATATCCAAGATGTAAAGTGAATATGGAAACAACAGAGTAGAACCGTGTGTATCATGTGTTCACTTCTGCTTAGAAAATAAAGCACGTGGGTGTGCCTGGCTGGCTCAGTCGGAAGAGCATGGGACGCCTGACCTCAGGGTCCTGGGTTCAAGCCCCACACGGGGTGTAGCGATCACTAAAAATAAAACTTTTTAAAAAACACATAATTTTAAAAAGAAAAGAAAATGTGTGAGACGCCTGGGTGGCTCAGATGGTTAAGCGTCTGCCTTCGGCTCAGGTCACGATCCCAGGGTCCTGGGATCGAGTCCTGCATCGGGCTCCCTGCTAGGCGGGGAGCCTGCTTCTCCCTCTGCCTCTCTCTCTCTCTGACTCTCATGAAGAAAGAAAAGAAAAGAAAAGAAAGAAGAAAGAAAAAGAAAGAAGGAAAGAAAGAAAAGAAAAGAAAATGTGTACACATGCTTGTATTTACACGGAAGGTTCTGGGAAAACGCACAGGAAAATGGTAACAGCACCTGCCTGTACAAGGAAAAAGGAGTGGCTGGGGTTCAACGGTGGGAAAGGACGTTCCTTTCATCTACACCCCTTTGTACCTTTAAAACTGTGTCCCACGCTAACAAATCTAAAAGTAATTTTAAAACAAAACATAAATGAGGAACTGCACCTTCATAATTGTGAAAAAGTGCGAGTAACCTAAGCGTCTGTCCCGAGGGAAAGGGTATGTGAGTGACGGGGATCTTTTTATACACTGAAAGTGCTCCAAGGAAAAGAGAGCGCCTGCAGAACAATACATTCTATACACGTAGCTGCACGAAGGGGACAAGTGCCAAAAGGGCAGGTGGTTACCTCCGCGATGGCGAAGGAGCAGAACTGGGGGGGGGGGAGGGTCCGAAGAACACTTGACCTGAATCTGTACTTTCACATTTTTTTCAAGCTGAATACATTCACACGATGCTTATATATATTCTTAAAGGGCTGGAGACATGGCTGAATGTTGGCAACAGTGGCTTGGGCATGTTGAATTACGAGGGATTTTTCTCTGGTTTTAATTTTCCGTACTTTCCAAATACTCTGCATGGAGCAGGCATCGGCTACATCCTCGGGAAAAGAAGAAAGTCAAGGACTTCCATTTGAACGTGCGAGGCGGGGAGGGCAGGGGGTCTCCGCCCGCGCTCACTTACTTGTCTGGGACGCCGGGTGCTCCTGGCTTCTCTGGAAGGGGTACCTGAACAGCAGCTTATTGCCCCTGCTGCCCGAGCTCACCAGAATCACGCTGATGGGGCTGGTGTTGTCGCCCATCCTGCCGTGGGCGGAGGCGGGCGGGGGGCCCCCCGAGGAGGACGGGCCCGGACCGGGTGGGGACGGGGAGGGACACAGAGAGGGCCGGAGGGGCGGAGGCGGGCCGGGGGCCTGAGGAGGACCGGCCGGGACCGGGTGGGGACGGGGAGGGGCCCGGGGCGGAGGCGGGCCGGGACCGGGTGGGGACGGGGAGGGACACGGAGGGGGCCGGAGGGGGCGGAGGCGGGCCGGGGGCCCCGAGGAGGATGCGCCGGGGGCGGGAGGAGGAGAACCTGAGGAGGATGAGCCGGAGGGCGGGAGGCTCGGGGGACGACGCGCCCAGGGCGGGGCTGAAGGGGCCTGACCAGGACGCGCCCAAGGCCGTGGAAACGTGGGGCGCCGGGAGCCAGGCGGACGGGACCCCCGGAGTTTCCAAACCCACGACCCACCACCCACGTCCTGGCAAGTTCGCAACACCTCCGCGACACGGCCAAGCAACAGCGCAGAAGGCGCCTGCGCGCTGACAGGGGCCGTCGGCGCAGGCGCAGGCGCAGGCGACCTGTGCGCCACGGGGCGGGGGGGGGGGGTTGCTTCTCGGGATGTTGGGCGCATGCGCGGGCCGTGTACTTCCCGCGTGGGGCAAAGGGACGCACCCACCAGCGTGAATGGGAAAGTAACACTTTCTTTGAGCCGGAAGTTTAGACTTAAGGCATGTAAAGAACTAAAGGAAAAAAGGAAAAACAAAAAAAACTCTTCAATGAATGGATCATAGACCTAAATGTAAGAGCTAACAGTATAAAACTCTTACAAGAAAACGTAGGAGTAAACCCTCCGGTTCTTGGGCTAGGCAAGAGTTCTCAGATAAGACACCAAATGCTCAAGAAACTAAAGAAAAAAATTAAGTGGACTTACCAAATTAAAACCTACTGTGCTTCAAAGGGCACCACCAAAGAAACTAAAAAGAGCACCCACAGAATGAGAGAAAATATTTGCAAATCATATAAGGGAATTGTATCCAGAATATATTAACAAAAACAAACTTAGAGCTCATCAATAAAGACAACCAATTGAAAAATGGTCTTAGAGGGCACCTGGCTGGCTCAGTCCGTAGTGTGTGAGACTTGATCTCTGTGGGTCGTGATTTTGAGCCACACCTTGGGTGTAGAGATCCGATAGATAGATAGATAGATATAGATATAGATATAGATATAGATATAGATATAGATATGCTAGGAAGGGAGGGAGGAAGGAAGGAAGAGAAAAGTGGGCAAAGGATGTGAACGGACATTTCTCCAAAGAATACAGACAAATGGCCAGTAAGCTCATGAAAGGATGCTCCACATCATTACTCATTAGGGAAATGCAAATCAAAGCCAAAAATAGATACCACTTCACACCCACTAGGACGGCTGTAATCAGAAAGACAAAATAACAAGTGTTGGCAAGCATGTGGAATTGAAATCTTGACACACTGTTGGCAAGAATGTAAAATGGTGCAGCCGCCGTGGAAAACAGGCAGTTCCTGAGAAAGGTTGGACACAGGGTTCCCATATGACACAGCCATTCCACTCCTAGGTGTAGACCCAAGAGAAATGAAAACATAAAGTCACTCAAAAACTTGTGTGTTCATAGCAACATCATTCACAGTAGCCACAAAGTACAAACAAGCCCAATGCCCATCCGCTGATGAATGGGTGAATAAAACATGGTCTAATCCATACAATGAAATGACCATTCAGTCATAAAAATTAAGTACTGGTGTGTGAATGAACCTTGAAAATATACATGTTGTGTGGTTCCATTCATCTGAAATGTCCAAAGCAGGGTTATCTGAGAGAAAGAAAGTAGATTAGGCTGTTTAGGCCTGGGGGTTGGAGGGTATGGCTCCTTGGGTATGGAGTTTCTCTTGGGGTGATGAAAATGTTCTAAAATTAATTGTGGTGATGGTTGCACAACCCTCTGAATGTACTAAGACACCCTGACCTGCACACTTTATTTTAAAAAAGATTTTATGTATTTTATTTATTTTAGAGAGAGAGCATGCACACATGGGTGAGCAGGGGAAGGAGAGCGGGAGGGAGAGGGACAAGCAGACTCCATACTGAGTGTAGAGCCCATCTCGGGACTCAGTCTCTCAACCCAGAGATCATGACCTCGGCCGAAATCAAGAGTCAGTCGCCCATCCAATTGAGCCACCCAGGCGCCTCCGAACTGCACACTTTAAACGAGTGAATGAGTGAAGTGCATGCTATGTGAATTATATCTCAATGCAGCTGTGAAAGGAGTGTGTAATATCATTCCTCCCACTTTATTCTTCATTTCTAAAATGGTTTCGGTTATTCTAGTTCCTTGGCCTTTCCATGTGAATTTTAGAGTCAGCCAAAGAGGTATCTGCACAAAATCCTGCTGGACTTTTTAGAATCAGAAGCAAATGTTTCCTCTACAGGGAGTTTTGATCACAGATATTTTCCTGAACTATTCGTAGAGAAAATTTGGTTTAGACAAGCCCTGTGAAATGGAAAACCTGTGCCTAAACGTCAGCCAGTATTGACCACCTTCTGTGTGCGGTACACTGTGCTGGCGTTTTACTCGTGTTATGGTGCTCATTTCTTCCATGCCCGAGATGTGAGATGGTGAGGTCTTCAGGGGTTGAGGGCAGGGGCAGCGTCTGATGGATGCTCAGCTCAGCAGACAAGGTCGGGGTCTCTCCCTGGCTGCAGGTACCTCTGTGTGTCTTGGAGGTGAAGTCCACCTTCCCAGAAGCTCTTTCCAACACTGCCTGGGTCCTTCTCCATCCTGGTCTCTCCCTTATTTACATTTCACAGCTGCCCCCTCTCCTTATGAGGCAAGGTTCCCCTCTCCTAGGGGTGTACCCACCCTCCCCTGGCTTTCTGATTGTTTGCCAACTGTCCTGGGCCGTGCCGTTGCCAACCCCAGAGGGCTCTAGGGTGTCTGCCTGGAGTGTGGTGGTGCCTCTGTGGGTCTATTCCAGACTGAGATGAGCCCAGCCCTCCTTGGTCGTCTCTTGCTTTCGCTTGGTTCAGAAGGCACGTGGGCCTACGGTAAGGGTGTGTGGCTGTGCCCAAAGCTTCCGCTTCTAGAAAGGAGAGAGACGGGGGAGGCAGGGAGAGAGACAGAGATAAGCAGACAGACTGGCAAAGAAAACAGAATGAGTGAGTGAGAAAGAAGAGACGGAGGGTCAGAGGGAAGGCCAGGCAGAGGCAGGGAGTCTGGAGGCCTGGGGTGAAGCACAGAGAAGGGATGTGCCTCCAGCTGTGGTGTGTGGACACTGCAGGGCTGCCCTGTCTCCTCACAGAAGGTAATGACCGTGGACCCCGGGATGGCACTCCCAGGCAGCTGCCTCCTAGGGGCGATGGTCCTCACCGCCCATCAGGCCTCAGGGCCTCCTCTCCCTCCTGGCAGAAACTCCACCCCATCCTTGGCCTCAACAAGGAGGGGGAGCCACTGGAGGCCTCTTCGTTTCTGAAACTTCCAAGCCCCACAAACCTTTGTTATGGGCAAACATCCCATTATTATTTTTTTTTTTTTACTTTTTTTCGTTGTGAAATATATACAGGCCACCAAATAAAATAAAGATTTTATTTATTTATTTGAGAGAGAGAGCAAGTGAGAGAGCAAGCAGGAGGCCGGGCAGGAGGCGGGGGAGGGGAGAGGGGCAGGGGGGAGAGAGAAACAGCCCCTCTCTGAGCAGGGAGCCCAACGCGGGGCTCGATCCCAGGACCCTGGGATCATGACCCGAGCCAAAGGCAGACACTTAACCGACTGAGCCACCCAGGAGCCCCTGACTCCACTCTCTTAATCCTCTTTATGGTCGAACAGTTTATCATTTTAATGTAGTCAAATTTAGTTATTTTTTGGTCCTATTTAAAAATATTGCACCTTCTATTTACAAAAGCCAAATGTCCATCAATGGATGAATGAATAAACAAATTATGGTATTTCCATTCAATGAGATATTATTTAGCCATAAAAATAAAGCACTGGGGGCACCTGGGTGGCTCAGTCGGTTGGGCGTCTGCCTTCGGCCCAGGTCATGATCTCAGGATTCTGAGATCAGGTCCTGCCTTGGGCTCTCTGCTCGGCGGGGAGTCTGCTTCTCCCTCTGACTCTCCCTGTGTGCTATCTCTCTTTCAAATAAATAAATAAAAATATTTTTAAAAAAATAAAGCACCAACACCTGCTCCAGCATGGATGAACCTTGAGAACATTATACTAAGTGAAAGAAGTCAGACACCCAAGACCACATGTGTATGATTCCATTTACATGAAATGTCCAGACAGGCAAGTCCATTCAGATAGAAAGCAGATGAGTGGGTGCCAGGGGCTGGGGTGGGGGGAATGGGGAGCGATTGCATAAAGGGTACTGAGTTTCCTTTTGGGATGATGAAAATACTCTGGAACTAGACAGTGAGGATGGCTGAACACCACGGTGAATATTCAAAATGCCACTGAATTGTTCACTTTGGAATGATTAATTTTGCATTCTGCTAATTTTACCTCGATTTTCTAAAAAGTGAAATAAGTGTTGTGAGGTGAAGAGAGCCTTCCATGTTAGCTTTCTAAGAACTTTACTGTTTGGTCTTTCAAGTCGGGCAACAGTCCACCTGGGACTGGTCTTGCGTGTGAGGTGAGGTGAGGTGTGGTTTTAGCTGACATTTGTCATGTGCTGTCTGAATTCTGGGTACAGCACCAAACACTCTCCGTGTTGGGTGTTTGGCCCTCACAGCTCTCTGTGGGAGAAGTTTTCTTTTATTATCATTACATGCTTTAAGATAAGGAAATTGAGGCTCAGGAGGGTTATGAATTGTTCAAAGGTTCAGTGAAGGAGGGAACCAGCCCCAGTGGGTAGAGGGGACCTAGGTTTGGTGTGGGCCAGATTGCTGGCTTTTTGGGACTCAGGCAAGTCTCTTCAGTCTCTGGGCCTGGGTTCTCCCACCTGTGACACAAGGAGCCTGAGCTTGGGCAGCGCTCCAGGATATTGAGACCTGCTGGACTTGGCTGAACACCAAGCCCTGGGCTCACACAGAGCTTGTGTAGTTGGGGCTGAGCTCAGAGGGACCCTGGTGACTCCGCAGAAGGCCGTGATGGGGTCCAGAGACCTTCCCCTGAGAGCAGCTCCTGGGTGGCCCTGGCCAGGCTAATTAACCTTGGAAACCCCAGTTCCACATTAGCAACCACTCAGGTGGGGGTTAAAAACAGCCCCCACTTCACTGCTAGGAGGGAAAATTTGTTACCATAGAACCTCAGGACATGGCAGCGTGAATTCAAGATTCTTGTAGTACTATTGGAGTGGGTGATTCTTTCTGGGCAGGAGCACTGTGGCTGAGAAGGTGGAGAGGTCAAGGTGGGTCCAAGATAGGGAATGTGAGCCCCGCCTGGCCCTCTGACAGACAGTGACAGCTCTATGGGGCCCAGAACAAGTGGCAGGACTGATAAGGCCTGACTAGCCAAGTGGCCTCCTAGCCCTGTCCAGGGGGCACCCGGGTCGTGTGGAAGGGTCAGGAATTTTGGTTTCCAAGAATCCAGTTCCTTTCAAAAAAGTAGGTTACTAAGCAGAGTTATTAAAGTGTAAAATGAGGATGTAGAGGCGTGGGGTGTTAGCAGGGAAGTTCGAGGACATAAGCAAAGGTTGGCCCTGGGCACATCATTGTCCAGGCAACTGTGAGGGCTTTGAGCTAGGACCACACTTAGAGACCACCCACTCCCAATCCTGTCACAGATGGGGAGGCCCAAAGCAGGGCCAGCCTACCCTCGGGTCCCTCCAGCTGCCAACACCAGACTGGACTGGCCAGGGAGTGACAATGTGTTCTGACTTCTGTAATAGCCCAATGAGGCAGACCAATGAGGGTGGTGTGGGATTCAGACCTCTGCTCTCTCCAGTCCAGCCCTGGAGAGCCCTGCACCTAAGCCCTGCTAGGGCAGCCGGGGAAGGGATGCATCTGGGGTCTCTGTGGCCTGGGTCCTTGTGGTTCCCTTTACCTTTCATGGATTCCAATCTCATTAGTGATAAGATACTAACCATATAGCCAGAAAAGTAAACAACAAATGCTCTTATGAAGGCTGCGAGCAGGAAGCAGGCCCTGCGGGGGTGATTGGAAAATTCTGGGTTCCTCCAAGTCTGGGCCTTCCCCCAGCCCAGGGACAGCCATTGGACATCAGACCTCCTCCTCCAAGTCCTGGGGTCATGAGACTGCCCAACGGGGCAGCAGCATGGTCAGGGAAATTGGAGGAAGGAGGCCTGCGCCAGAGTCCTGGACCTCATATGTGGGTACTCGCAGATTCTCAGTGCCCCTGTAGAGAGACCCCCATGACCTCAGCTGGCTCTGCCCCCAGACAGAGGTTTCCCCTTCCCCATCATCCCAGCTCCCTCAGGCTCACCTCCTGCTGCTGCACCCTTATTTCCTTTCTAGGGATGTTCCTGGTAACTGTAGGAGAACTCAGAAACCTTCTGATTATACATAAAACCAAAACATATGAGACTAGGAAAAAGGCTCACAGAATCTGTAATAAAGGGTGACTATCCCTCAAAAAGAAGAACACACCCAAACCACCAAAGAAGGACAAACAACCCATAGGGAAAGTAATAAGGTGATTCTCAGACACTGGCAAATAATCAAGTGATGCAATTCTCCACCTCAGTAATTATCAGAGAAATGCAACATAAAATAAGACAGCATTTTTCTTTTTGGAAATTTTGGAGAAAAAATAAAATCAATGCTATGCAGCCCCACGCAGGGCTATGTGTTTGTTGGTAATGTCTGAGACATTCCCAATGTGTACAAGTTTCATGCTCATGTGCCTACCCACAGGTCTGCCAGGAATCAGGTTTGGTGCAACAGGTGACTTCACCAGGAAGTCAAAGTGAGGTGAGAAAGACTTCACTGCTGTTACTTCCTGGGGAACACCGGAATGGGGTATAGGGGGTGCTTTCACTGATTTTTTAGAAACAGCTATAATTAGATACAATTCACATAACATGCATTTCATTCATCTAAAGTGTGCAGTTCAGGGTGTTTTAGTACTTTCGGAGGGTTGTGCAACCATCATCACAATCAATTTTAGAACATTTTCATCACCCCAAGAGAAACTCCATACCCAAGCAGCCACACCCTCCAACCCCCAGGCCTAAACAGCCTGATCTACTTTCTTTCTCTGTAGATAACCCTGCTCTGGACATTTCAGATGAATGGAACCACGCAACATGTGTATTTTCAAGTTCATTCACACATCAGTACTTCATTTTTATGATTGAATACTATTTCATTGTATGGATTAGACCACGTCCTATTCACCCATTCATCAGCTGATGGGCATTGGGCTTGTTTGCATTTTGTGGCTACTGTGAATGATGTTGCTATGAACACACAAGTTTTGTTTTTTTTTTAAAGATTTTATTTATTTATTTGAGACAGAGAGAATGAGAGAGACAGAGAGCACATGAGAGGGGGAAGGGTCAGAGGGAGAAGCAGGCTCCCTGCCGAGCAGGGAGCCCGATGCGGGACTCGATCCCGGGACTCCAGGATCATGACCTGAGCCGAAGGCAGTCGCTTAACCAACTGAGCCACCCAGGCGC
>NC_138373.1:35805476-35824319 GCF_054177405.1 Leptonychotes weddellii | reverse complement strand
TTTTTTTTAAAGATTTTATTTATTTATTTGAGACAGAGAGAATGAGAGAGACAGAGAGCACATGAGAGGGGGAAGGGTCAGAGGGAGAAGCAGGCTCCCTGCCGAGCAGGGAGCCCGATGCGGGACTCGATCCCGGGACTCCAGGATCATGACCTGAGCCGAAGGCAGTCGCTTAACCAACTGAGCCACCCAGGCGCCCTGAACACACAAGTTTTTGAGTGACCTTATGTTTTCATTTCTCTTGGGTCTACACCTAGGAGTGGAATGGTTGTGTCATATGGGAACCCTGTGTCCAGGCTTTCTCGGGAACTGCCTGTTTTCCACGGCGGCTGCACCATTTTACATTCTCGCCAAAAGTGTGTCAAGATTCCAATTCCAGGGCGCCTGGGTGGCTCAGTCGGTTAAGCGACTGCCTTCGGCTCAGGTCATGATCCTGGAGTCCCGGGATCGAGTCCCACATCGGGCTCCCTGCTCTGCGGGGAGCCTGCTTCTCCCTCTCCCCCTCCCCCTGCTTGTGTTCCCTCTCTCGCTGTGTCTCTCTCTGTCAAATAAAAAAATAAAATAAATAAAATCTTTAAAAAAAAAAAAGATTCCAATTCCACATGGAGGGTGAGACTACAAAGGGGCAGCATTTGGGAGTTTTTTTGGGGGGGGTGATAGAGCTGCTGTATGTCCTGATTGTGGGCGTGGTGAATGAATTTATACATGTGTCTAAATTCACGGAGCAGTACACTAAAGACAGTCAATTTTGTTTTATGTTAAAATAAAATGTAAAGGAGTATTTGCCTCATTATGTTACAACGATAATATGGCGAGCAATCCCGCAACCCCTAATAGCACATGATATGAGAAGAATCCTTTTATTAATCTGACACTTCACCCAGCTTTTCAGAGGACCGTCAGTACATCTCTGCTCAGCGATAGGTGAGCAAAACCATTGCTTTCTCAAGGAAACCTAGGGATCACAGAACCAGAGGGAGAGGAGACGGACATGTGGCCAGGCTGTGCTAGCCACAGGATCCCACCAAGGAGCACTGCAGGCAGAACACGTCATGTTCCAGCCTGAGCACGGTGTGTGTTGAGCTAATCCTGGCTTCCCCCATTCTGTGATTCTGAAATGAAGGAGGAGAGTCAGAGCTGGGCTACAAACACAAGCATGGCATCCTGGGCTGGCTGGGCCCCTATCACTTCAGGACTGTGGTCAGGCTGTGGCCAACACCCCCTCTAAGGCCCTGGGTAGGAGTGGGTGGCCCCTCACCTCACCAGTGCCACCAGCCCCTGACCACCCACCCTCACTGGGTCTGATAAGGGACCCCACCCCCACAGCCCTCTCCCCTCTCCAGACCAATGGCCACAGCCCAGCCCCCACCCTGGCTCCATGTATATAAAGGGATCCTGGGGGTCGAGCACCACAGAGGCCTGTCCTAAGCACGCCCAGCTCAGCTACCACCATGTCTCTGACCAAGGCAGAGAGGACCATCATCCTGTCCATGTGGGACAAGATCTCCACTCAGGCGGATGCCATTGGCACTGAGGCCCTGGAGAGGTGAGTGCCAGATGGGCTGGGATGGAGCCAGGTGACAGTGTGGGGCCAGGGAGGACAGGGGCCAGCGAGGAGGGACCAGTGAGGAGGGGTGGATGATAGTGAGCAGGAAGAGGAGGTGAGTGGGAGGGTACATGACTGTAAGACTGTCTTTTCCACAGGGCCCAGCACCTAGGTGTCCACAAACATCTGTGGAATGAGTAAATGAATGAATTAACCAATTGCTGAATGATGGGACAGTGAGGGTGGGATTCGGCTGTGCCATAGTGGAGCCTGGGGTAATAGGGAAAATCAGCAATACGGATCCTGTCTTTGCGTAAAATTACAACATTTTGTTCAACGTGAATTGTTTGCATTAATTTTTATGTTTTAAAATACTGCGTTAAAGTATTATTTATCGTATTTCAACTGCTGGGCTTTTCAACGCCGGGTAAGTTTTGCGCCCAAGGAGCGCGGCACTGGCCTCACCAGGTGTGGCTGCCGCCCGCTCACAGGCTCTTCACCAGCTACCCGCAGACCAAGACCTACTTCCCGCACTTCGACCTGCGCCCCGGCTCCGTGCACCTGCGCGTGCACGGTGCCAAGGTGGTGGCCGCCCTGGGCGATGCGGTCAAGAGCATCGACAACGTCGCGGGCGCCCTGGCCAAGCTGAGCGAGCTGCACGCCTACATTCTGCGCGTGGACCCCGTCAACTTCAAGGTGGGCGCGGGGCCTGGGGTCCTGGCAGGGACGAGGAGCGCGGGAAGGGGCCGGGTCTCGGCCGAAGGTGCTCCGCCCCACCCCCAGAGCACGCGCTCCCGCACCCGGGCCGCTCACTGAGCCGCGCTCCCGCCCCTCAGCTCCTGTCCCACTGTCTGCTGGTCACCGTGGCCTCGCACTTCCCCGCCGACTTCACGGCCGACGCCCACACCGCCTGGGACAAGTTCCTGTCCATCGTGTCCTGCGTCCTGACCGAGAAGTACCGCTGAGCGCAGCCGCCCTACGGAGGGCGGGCTTTCCCGAACCCTCCAGCATCCCACCGACAGGCCAATAAACGAATGCAAGTCCACCTCGCCTCTGTAGTCCCTGGGGCCATCGCGGGGGGCGGCAGAGGCGTGGGGGGGGGGATGGCGGGGCTGCACCGGGTCACCAGGAGGGCTGCGGAAATCCTTTGCGCTGACCCCAGGGTCTCTCAGAGCGCAGAGCGCAGCTCAAGAGACAGGGTGTGTGGGGCGGGGGCACACGGAATCCGATGGGGTGGCAGAAAGGGCGCCCCTCAGCCATTACTTCTAGGGTCAGCGCTGGAGCTCACCTGGCCCCTCTGACCGTCCTTGGGGCCCACCGTGGTACTCTCTTCTTCCTCTGGAGTTTGTACTATTCCCTGGTTTATGCTTGATCGTAGCAAGAAAGGCGTAAGGAATGTATCTAGTCCCTCATTCATTCTTCCATTCTTCCCCTACAAAGCACTTATTGGTACATAAACCGCCCAAGCATTTTTCTAGACTCTAATACAACAGCTAAAATAAGCAAAGCCCCCTGCCCTGTGGAGCTGACAACCTAGTGGGGGATACAGATATGATATATAGTCAGATCGCAGTTCACAGAAATAAAAAAGGAAAAGAGTTCAATTTTGCCCAAAATTAGAAAAATGCAAATTAACACCACTAAAAATGAAACTCCCTCAGATCCACTTCTCAACTACCTGATGGACAAAAATCCAAGACTTTGACCACACTCTGCTGGTGGTCCCCTCTGCAGTGCGGTGGGGTGGGGAGCCGGACACAGCTATAATAGACACTGGGGCAGCTTAGTTTTCTGACCACCAGAAACCGCAGTCCATCTTCAGGCATTGAATGAATAAACCATGAAAACCCACGCAGCAGAGAACTGTAACCTGAAAAAGGAATGAGGACAGTTTCTAATAGTGGCTGTGAAGTGATGTCCAGAATTTATCAAATAAAAAGGAAAAGAAAACAGAAAAAAGTAGAATGGTGTATATATATCATGGTAGCTTTTCTGTAAGAAAGGAGAGGAGAGGGGCACCTGTTTATCTCACTCAGTAGAGCATGTGACTCTTGATCTCTGGGTAGTGAGCTCAAGTCCCACATTGGGCGTAGAGTTTACTGAAAAAAAGAAAAAAGCGACAGGAGATACAAATGTGTGTGTGCGCACACACGTGTGAATGTGTACTGTGTATGTGCATTTTGGCACATGTGTATGACTGTTCATAGCCCTGAGTATGTGCACTTGTGAGTGTTCATAAGTTTGTGTGTGTTTCTTTATATTTTTTTTAAGTAAGAACTATGCCCTACATGGGACTTAAACCCAGGACCCTGAGATCAAGAGTCACATGCTCTACCAACTGAGCCATCCAGGCACCCCTTGTGTTTGCTTATTTTTGCAAGAAGGTCTCACAAGGATAAACTGGAAATGTTTACAAATAATAATATGGGTGGGGATGAAGAGGAGGGGTGGAGGGAGCCCCCCCCCTCCAGTCTAGCTCTCTCCATGGTTTGGATCTTTCAATCATGTAAATCTTTAATATCACCAAACATAGAATCAAAAAGAGCAAAAAGTGAAAACATCAAAACTGAAAGCCAACTTAAATGAACCTGTGCAAGAATGTAAAAATATAATCACTTGGCTGTGACCAAAAGAACAGCAAAGAAATCCTAACATTCACTCAGTAGTTTATTGGTCATAATAACAGATATTGTAATTTCATAACCTTTTATTTAAAAAATTTTCAAGGGGCACCTGAGTGGCTAAGTCAGTTGAGCAACCAACTCTTGGTTTTGGCTCAGGTCATGATCTCAGGGTAGTGATCTCAGGGTGGTGAGATCAAGCCCCGCTCAATGTGAAGCCTGATGGAGATTCTCTCCCTCTCCTTGCCCCTCCCCCTCTGCTACTCCTCCTCTCTAGATAGAAAGAAAGAAAGAAAGAAGGAAAGAAAGAAAGAAAGAAAGAAAGAAAGAAAGAAAGAAAGAAAGAAAGAAAGAAAGAAAGAAGAAAGAAATATTTTTTAAAAAATTAAAAATAAAAATTTTTAAATTATCAGGGCGTCTAGGTAGCCCAGTTGGTTAAGCGACCAACTCTTGGTACCGGCTCTAGGCTGGCTGAGGAGTCTACGTAAAATAAAAATAAAAAATAGATTTCCAACTCTCAAAAAGTTGCAAGAATTAAGAAAGATGGAGAGGGGTGCCTGGGTGACTCATTCGTTAAGCGTCTGCCTTCGGCTCAGGTCATGATCCCGGGATCCTGCTCAGCAGGAAGCCTGCTTCTTCTCCCTCTCCCCTCTATGCTCTCTCTCTCTCTGCCAAATAAACAGATAAAATCTTAAAAAAAAAAAAAAAGACAAAGATGGAGAAGCAAGGGTGACTGCTTGTGAGTAAAGGGTTTCTTTTGGGGGGGGATGAAAATATTCTAAAATTGATTGTGGTGATAACTGCACAATTCCATAAATATAAGAAAGACCACTGCATTGTACACTTCAAGTGGGTGAGCGGTATGGCATGTGAATTATATCTCAATAAGTCTGTAAAATAAAATGATACTAAAAAAACACCCTCAAATACTCTTCATCAAGACTCCCCAGTCATTGGCATTCATTTGCTCACTTGCTCTTTCTTTCTGAGCCAGTCGCAAGCATAAAAGCACCCGTGGCTCTTGGCATCCATTGATGACCCTCGCCTATATCAGTTGCTACCACGATGGCAGTTCTCCATCATTCCTTCCATAGTTACTAGTAGGCATTCTACTGTAAGGAAAAGCTTTTACTTCCCATCACCTTTTTATATATATCATATTAACTCATTAATTTCCATTTTATTCAGTGGGTTATGATCTATTGCCAATCATTATTTATCTTGATCCCCAAACTGTCCCAGATTTGGACAAACTGACTCATGTGTGCTTTGATGTGTCCTCATCATCCTTTGACTACATTCCTTATTTCTGCCATAAGAAGTTCCAGACTCATCCTGTACTTTCCCTGTACCAGCCTAACATCAGCCCTATCCCACGTAGCTCTGTTTCCTCCTAGTGAAGAACGATATTTGGGAAGCAGGGAAGCAGGGTGTCACTGCTTCCAACCCCTCTCAGCTGACAGAACTAAGAGATATATTTATATTTATATACACACATGGGCGTGAGTAAATACACATGCACACATATATCTATTCTGTGTCTAAGTATATTAGAAACCATAACCTCGGGGCGCCTGGGTGGCTTAGTCGGTTAAGCGTCTGCTTTCGGCTCAGGTCATGATCCCAGGGTCCTGGGATCGAGCCCTGCATCGGCTCCCTGCTCAGCGGGGATCCTGCTTCTCCCTCTACCTCTGCCTGCCACTCTACTTGTGCTCTCTCTACCTCTCTGTCAAATAAATAAATAAATAAATAATCTTAAAAAAAAAAAAAAGAAACCATAACCTCACACCAATATCTCTAGTTATGGTCCAACACCACATGGTTTATTCTTGTCTTCTCCCTCCCACAATAGCGAGAAACCTGGCTCTCACTGTACTCAAAATATTTACTTATTTGCTCAATTCCCTGTATGTTACCAATATCCCAATTGAGTCAGCATATGCCAACTGGCACCAAGAGTCGATATCACAATTTTGAAACTACATTATTTATTTTGTAGGATAAAAGCAAATAAGTAAAAATATTATGCCATTAGGAACCACTATTTTCAGTCTAAGTGAAAATAGATGCAAATATAAAAACGGTGACATTTTTTGTTTTAAAACATTTTTTATGATTGGGGTGCCTGGTTGGCTCAGTCTGTAGAGCATGTAACTCTTAATCTCATGAGTTCAAACCCCACATGTTTACTTTGAGGAAAGGTTAGGGGCACCTGAATGGCTCAGTCGGTGAAGCGTCTGATGCTTGATTTTGGCTCAGGTCGTGATCTCAGGGTCCTGGGATCAAGCTCCCATGTCGGGCTCCCTGCTCAACTGGAATCTGCTGGAATCTCCTCTTCCTTCTGCCCCTCCCTCCCCCACTAAAATAAATAAATAAGTGGGGTTTTTTTAAAGATTAAAAAGTCTTTTATGATTTAAACTTTCTTTACTAAAAACTACATAAAATTTGAATTGGAAATATCATTGTAAACTCATGTTTTACATATATATTTCATAGTTCTGTCCACTACTAAGGTCCTAGAAGAAATGACACCCAACAGTCACAAGTTGACACAGCACCCAGATCCTGGTTCTAAACACCATCCCTCACTGAAAAGAGTCCAGACTTCCTTGAAGAAATGGCTGATTCCAGGGCAAAGACAGAGAAAGTAACGGTGAGCGAGGAATATATTATTGTTCCAGGAAGCAAGGAAATATTCACAGAGGGATGGGGTATGGCAGGAGGGCTCCCACCGGTCACGTCTGAGACAGTTTGAGCATCAAAAACTAACAACTGTAATTGTGGAGAATACTGAATAAATTAAAAATCCATGATTACATAGCATTAATCAAAAAAGAGAGAGAGAAATTTATTTGCCACTAGTAGAGTAAGAATTTGCCACCATTGATCGCTTACTGTAAAAGCTGGTAAGCAAAATAATTAAGCACAAATCCGACCTTTTAGAGAAACTGTCATTCATCTGCAGCTGATGAGGAGAGCCTCTATACAAAAGAACACCAACTCATCAATACAGAAGGAATCATCACAATTCTTTTTTTTTTTAAGATTTTATTTATTTATTTGAGAGAGAGAATGAGATAGAGAGCATGAGAGGGGGGAGGGTCAGAGAGAGAGGCAGACTCCCCGCTGAGCAGGGAGCCCGACGTGGGACTCGATCCAGGGACTCCAGGATCATGACCTGAACCGAAGGCAGCCGCTTAACCAACTGAGCCACCCAGGTGCCCGGAATCATCACAATTCTATGATCCTCGATGAAATAATGATTCAAGCAGGATCATCAATGATTGCTAAAACCGTAGGATGAAGTTTCTTTGGAATAGGATATTTCCATGGTGCCAAAACAATCGCTCCCAAATTACTACCTACCTGCAAAGGGGGAGAGAGATACCTTTACTATGGAGATATCTGATGGTTCCCTCCTTAACCAAGTGATCACACTTGGCATCACCAACAGCAGGCAACCTGACATCACATGCCTCCTGGTACCACGCAGGTCCTCAGGATCGCCTGTGACGCTGGCCAATAAGTTCTCGTTTTCTTGTGATAAAATACACAAAACACACATTTACCACTTTAACTATTTTAAAGTGAGAAACACAGTGGCATTTGGTCCGTTCACAGTGTTGTACAACAATCGCTTCTACCCATCCCAGAACTTTTCATCACCCCAAACAGAAGCTCCGTGTCCCTCAGCCCCGGGGACCACTCTGCTTTCTGTCTCTATGAATTTTTATATTCTTGAAATTGCATATAAAGGGAGTCCTATAATATGCAGACATTCATGTCTGGCTTCCTTCACTTCGTATAACGTTTCCTAAGTTGATCTATGTTTTGCGGGTGTCAGAACTTCCTTTTCCTGGCTGAATAATACTCCATTGTATGCATGTACCAATTTTGTTTATCTCTTCCTCTGGGCGGACATTGAGGTTGTTTCCACCGTTGGCTGTGTGAACTGCGATGCGACGAACATTCTCGTACAAGTTTTGTGTGGACATATGTTCTCACTCAGCTTGAGTCTTATGGTAACGACATCTAACTTGTTGGGGAGTCCCCAAGCTGAGTTCCACAGCGTCTGCCCCTTCACACTCCCAGGGTGTGAGGGTCAGTTTCTCCACTGCCTCACCAATCCTTATCTTGCTTTTTTATATTATCTATCACCATGGGTGTGAAGTGGTACGTAACTGTAGGTTTTGATTTTTATTTCTCTAACGAGTAATGAGGTTGAGCATCTTCTCATGTGCTTTTTGTGTATCTTTTTTAGAGAAAAGTCTATTCAGGTCCTTTGTCCATTTTTAAATTGGGTTGTGTTTTTGCTGTTGAGTTGTAACCATTATTTCTATATTCTGGATACAAGTTCCTTATCACATATATAGTTTGCAAATATTTCCTCCCATTCTGCGGGTTGCCTTTTTATTGCCAATAATTTTTAACCTGACTTCAAGCCTTTAGATCTGACTTCTGGTGTACAGAAAATACATGGATAAAGGGACCATCTAAAAAAAAACAACAACAACACTTCAAGCAAACCAACAGACCAATCCAAAATATAGAATGTTCTACAAGACACCTTGCCTGGGCTGTTCAAAATTCACTGATACGGAGAAAAGGTGGATGTGAGGTGGAAAGCTTCTGGAATAAGAGAATAAAGGGACAACTGAATGTTATGTGTGAACCTGGGTCAGATCTCCATTTGAACAGGTTGAACAAATTTGGGGGATGAGTGAGGAAATTTGATGCAAAATAATGTTAGTTCACTTAGATCGGCAATAAACTTGTGGTTATTTATGCCAGGACATCTCCTTATTCTAGGAGACACATGCTGAAGTGTATGGAGACAGAGCTCCAGGATGCCCACCACACACTTCCATGTTGTTCAGGAGAAAAATAAAGCACACCCTGGTATATCCCTATATATACTGACAAAGCAAATATGGCAAATGTTCACAACTGTGGGACCCAGGAGGTGGCAGTTCACAGGACCATCGTTCTTTACTGGGATACACTGGGATGGAAAGGGATATACTGTACTAACTGTAAGATCCATCCTGAGTGCCACTCCTGTCACCCTTACTCTGCCCAGCCTCACTGTCCCCCACCCCGCCTTGTTTCTCTTGAATGATGGAGGCACAGCCCTCCCGGGGGCCTTTGGACTTGCCTACTCCCTCTACTTGCTACACACATTCTTGCCCGGAGCATCTCATGGTTTATTCTCCCAACTACTCAATACTTGCTTAAATTTGCCATCCCAGCGATATCTTCTCTGGCCGCCTCGTCTAAAACTGCAACCCCCCTCAACACTGCCTACCATGTTCCCCTCTTTCTTTCCAATGTCACTGCCATCCAGCCAGAGACCCCTGGGAACACTCCTGTCCTCAAAGTTGGTTTCGTCAACATGGCCTCCTCCATGGCCATCCACCACGGGAAATGGTGGGCCTCTGAGCTAGAGGGTTGGGCCTGGTGTTTAGTGATTTGGGCTGGAGGAAGCAGGGCTTTGCCCTGGATTGGATGCTGCCAAGAAGTGGGAGGAGCCCTATGCTCTCGTATCTTAATACTTCCCGTCTAGAAGGGTGGGAAGGGCACGGGAGGCTGGAGCTGCAGTTGGCCAAGCAGCAGTCCCCCTTATCAGCCAGGATGGGGATGCTGGGCATGCCTGTGGTTTCTCTGTGTTCACATGGGGCTTTCGTCTGGAGCATCACAGTCATGGGAGAACACGGGGCTTGTGGCAACAGCCCAGGTGTCAGGGGCTTTTACTCTTCCTCACTGCTGGGCTTACCTACTGTACTCACCGTATTGTACAGTTTCCTCCCCAGAACATCAGCTCTGGCCAGCAGGTGTTTGTGTGTGTCCCCTGCTGTGCCCGCAGCTGTTAGAGCAGGCCTGGCTCAGGACAGGTGGTCAAATGTAATCCAGGAAGAGCGCATGGGGCTTCTGGGGGCTTTCAGGGTCCTGCTGGAGGTTGTGCTTGCTATGTGCCTGACATTAGGGCCTGGGGGTTCTCAGTGCCGCAAAGAGACTCTGTCCTGAGGGGAGGTGCCCAAGGTGGGACCCCCTTCTCCAGGGAGGACTCTGACCCAGAAGGACTCCTGCCCAGGAGCATGGGTGTGGGGTATGAGGTGTGGTCCCATGTGCCTGGTTGTCGGGGAGGTGCCTGCCAGGAGTGGGACCTTTGGCGTCAGCATAGGAGAGGCCCAAGTCTGAGTCTCCTGAGGCCCGGGCCCTGCCTCCAATGGGCTTTATGACTGTGCCCAGCCTCTCCTCCACTCTGGGCCTCAGTTTCCCCCAGGCCCCA
Organism: Leptonychotes weddellii; assembly: GCF_054177405.1. Classification (NCBI taxonomy): domain Eukaryota; kingdom Metazoa; phylum Chordata; class Mammalia; order Carnivora; family Phocidae; genus Leptonychotes; species Leptonychotes weddellii. The sequence goes on along the minus strand of NC_138373.1, from coordinate 35,813,863 downwards.
GATGACCCCAGGGATCCTTCCCATTCCAAAAAACCAGTGCCTGTTTGTTCCGGTGGATCTGAAGACTTGAGTGTGTGGTCAGCCCCATGAAGGGAGGAAACAGCCTCCTTGTCCACCGTCGGGCAGCTAATGACCAAGCATTCATGGTGCTCCCAGCCCTGGGCTCTGTCTGGGCGGCAGGGCAGGCAGGACCACCAGCTCAGAGAGAAGACAACCACAGGGTTGAGGACCACTAACTCACTCAACAAGTACTTTTGGGGGAGCTTGCTCCGGGAAGTCCTGTCTGGGATTCTTGGAATAGACCAGGAAACAAAACTAAAACAAAAATTCTCTGCTTTTCGGAGCTCACATTCTACTGGAAAATAAACAAAAACAGTTATTTTCTGAGGGGGAAAAAAAAAAAAGTAGAGCAGGTGGGAGATTGCACAGACAGGGGTAGGGAGTTGCAATTTTAAATGGGGTGATCACTCTGGGCCTATGAACACGGTGACACTTAAGTGAGTGACAATATTGGGGAAGAGTCATCCAGGGGACTGAGGAGGACAGGGGGTGGGAGCAGAGCTGGGAGGGCAGGGAGCAGGAGGGGGGCAGCAGGCTTTCCCTCACTGAGGATCAGAAACCACAGCCATTTTCAGGGATGAGAGAGGAAGGTCCAGGAGGCCTGTGGTCTCTGGCCTGAACCACCAGGACCAGGGGAAAGGTGAGCAGGGAAGAACAGGCTTTGAGGGGAAGATCAGGGCTTCATTGGAGATGCACAGGTGAGGTGATGACTTGCTCCCTGGATAGAGTCTGAGCTCAGGAAGGGTGTCTACATGGATGTCAGCAGGAGTCTCAGGTCACAGATGGAGGTTAAGGTCATGAGGTGGATGAAGGGCAGACAGAGATGGGGATAGGATGGAGACTGAGAAACTACCTCAGCATAAGTTTGGGGGGTCAGGACACAAGCCTACCCCGGAGAAGAAAGAAAGGGTGGAAAATTTGGGGGGCAAAGGGTACTCTTAGCTATGCTAACCAATTGGGCAAAGTCTGGGAGGTATGCCTGGGATGGGCTTGAGGTACAGACCAAGGCCCCAGCCTGCAGGAGGAAGGGATACTGTGGACTGCCCTAGGGACTGGGGGAAAGGGTCCCTGTCTTCTGCCCTCAGGCCCTCCCTGGCTTCTCCCCAGCCCTTCTCACCAAGGCACCCTTGGGCCAAAGGTTGGTCTCATCTGCAGCCCCTGCCTCTGCCTAACCTCCGGGGATTCAAGGTTGGAAGGAGGGAGCTCAGGGCTGGCACCCTGAGACCAATTTCTACTCCAGAGTGATTAACTGTTGCTTTGATCTCTACATGTTCCTCCCCCCCCACTCCTCCGCAGGCCTGGCACACTGGGAGTCCCTCCAATCCTCTCCCCACCCTCCATTTTGGCTGGAGACCCTCTCCTGGGAGGAATTTCCAAGGTAAGGGTTGGCAGTCTCCTCTGGGTCCTCTCCCTAGCCTGGGGCCTGAATATTGTCCTCATCTTCTGTGAAGACATGGACATGGAAGTAATTTCTGCTAAACTTCAGACTTGCTCAAGTGATGGTGACGGCACCCAGCCAGCAAGGGCACCCACAGTGAGCCTCCAGTGGCTACTTTTGGTTTCAGACTTAGCTTCCCAGATGGCTGGTTCAAGTTGACTCACAGGGCCACACGTGCTGGACTGCAGTACATGAAGACGCATTTTCAAGGTAATGCAGCTGAAGGAAGAAAACAACACTAAAACGTTAGTATGACTGGTGAGATATAAGTGATTTCTATTCACCTCCATAGTCTGTAGGCTCCCTCAAGAGGTCTAAAGAACCATGCATTGGGGGCGCCTGGGTGGCTCAGTCGTTAAGCGTCTGCCTTCGGCTCAGGTCATGATCCCAGAGTCCTGGGATTGAGCCCCGCATGGGGCTCCCTGCTCAGCGGGAAGCCTGCTTCTCCCTCTCCCACTCCCCCTGCTTGTGTTCCCTCTCTCACTGTCTCTCTCTGTCAAATAAATTTTAAAAATCTTTAAAAAAAAAAAAAAAGAACCATGCATTGTTTTTATGAACGGAAAGGGTGGCTTTTAGGAAGCCTTTAAGGACACAGTGCTAACTGGCCCCCTCTAGAGCTGGGGGTGAGGACCCTGGCAGCCCCGGACTTTGGAATGGGGAGAATAACTCACCCCATGTGAGCTCTCTCGGGCATAGTTTCAGTGATTACACACACACACACACTTTTTATTAATCTCTGTGCCCAACGTGGGGCCTCAACTCACGACCCCAAGATCAAGAGTTCCATGCTCAGGGCACCTGGGTGGCTCAGTCAGTTAAGCATCAGACTCTTGGTTTCTGCTCAGGTCATGGTCTCAGGGTCGTGAGATGGAGCCCTGTGTTGGGCTCCACACTCAGTGTGGAGTTTGCTTCAGATTCTCTCTCCCTCTCCCTCCGCCTCTCCCCCGACTCCCTCTCTCGATCTCTCTCTCAAATAATAAATCAATAAATCTTTTTTAATTCCTATATTTCTTCTTTTTAAAAAGATTTATTTATTTATTTGACAGAAAAAGAGCACAAGCAGGGGGAGCTGCAGAGGGAGGGAGAAACAGGCTCCCCACTGAGCAGACCTCCATCCCAGGACCCTGGGATCATGACCCAAGCCGAAGGCAGACACTTAACCGACTGAGCCACCCAGGTGCCCCTAAAAAAATTCTTGTATTTTAAAAAGGTGTGCTTGTGAGGAAATGATTATGTTAAATTTTTAAAAATCAACCTATAATTTAACTCAAAATACACGCCTAAAAATGTACCCTTTGCAATAACACATACTAACTAAAGGAACATGTTAAGCACATTAGAAGGGTTGCCTTATAGGGGAGAAGGGAAAGGGAATGAGCTAGGAGGGTAAAGAGATAGAAATAAACCGTACAAGCTGTGCTGGGAAGGCGGCAGGCGGAGACTCATGTAATCCCAGGCTCTGAGTCAAGAGTCGAGCCTCCTCCCAGCCTGGGTGCTCAGCTTGGAGAGCGTCCCCAGTCAAGCTGCTGGGGGAGAAGAACCTCATCCAGGTGGGGAAGGGGCTACATAGCAGAGGCAGAGTGTCTGAAGCCAAGACTGTCACTTGCACCCTGTGACAGCTGGCTTCAGTGTCCCTCTGTGGACCTCAGTTCACTCATCTGTAACGTGGTTCATGAGGCAGCACAGCAAAAGCGTAAATACAGGAAGGAGGGGGAGTGCTTCTGTGAGATCCTGACGCATTCTAGGTCACCCTTCCAGCACAAGGACAGGGAGGTCAGGGACAATGACTGTGGAGGCCAGTCATGCAGCTGGGCCGACACGTGGACTCTCCACCCAGGCCTGGGCCCCTATCTCCCTGCAACTTGGACTCTAGCTGTGGCCCAGCAGGGGGAGGCTGGAGAGCCCCTCACCCCACCAGTGCCACCAGCCCCTGACCACCCACCCTCACTGGGTCTGATAAGAGACCCTACCCGCACAGCCCTCTCCCCTCTCCAGACCAATGGCCACAGCCCAGCCCCCACCCTGGCTCCGTGTATATAAAGGGATCCTGGGGGTCGAGCACCACAGAGACCTGTCCTAAGCACGCCCAGCTCAGCTACCACCATGTCTCTGACCAAGGCAGAGAGGACCATCATCCTGTCCATGTGGGACAAGATCTCCACTCAGGAGGATGCCATTGGCACTGAGGCCCTGGAGAGGTGAGTGCCAGATGGGCTGGGATGGAGCCAGGTAGGTGACGGTGTGGGGCCAGGGAGGACAGGGGCCAGCGAGGAGAGACCAGTGAGGAGGGAAGATGAACTGCATGGACTTCTGGCTGACCCTATGCTCACTGAGGCCTGAGCAGGGACAGGCCCAGGATCTTCCCAGAGGAGCATGGATGTGTTTCTTCCAAGGCCTCAACTGCCTAAGGAGGCAGTCAAGAGACTACAAGCACTAACATCAGGGTCTCTAATCCTGCCTGAAGGTGATCCCAGGTAGTTTCCCTGAAGAGATCTTCCTTGCCATAGAGCTGGAGAGGGCATTATTTCTGGCAGACCGTTCATCAGGAAGCCTGGTCAGGGGCTGGGAAGGGGGTTTCTGTGGCCAGACAAGAGGTGAAAAGGGGCTGGAGCCCTACAGTGGGTTTGCAGGGTCAACTGGGAGCAAGGAGACCTTGGAAGAGGGCTGAGGTGGGGAGCAGGGGCAAGGTTAGGTGCTGGGAGGGTGTGGAGGCAGAGGGCCTCCAGACCATGGGACCAAGCTTGGGCGAGCGGCAGCAGTCTGAGAGCAAAGTGGGTGTCAAGAATGCGATGCAGCTGCTGAGTTGGCAGGCCCCGTGGCGAGGTCGCATTTGGGTCTTCAGGCTCAGGAAAGGAAGCAGGGATCTTGGGGAGGTGGACGGGAGGCCGCCCTCCTCTGGCACTCACACGATGCCTGCACGCAGGCTCTTCACCAGCTACCCGCAGACCAAGACCTACTTCCCGCACTTCGACCTGCGCCCCGGCTCCGTGCACCTGCGCGTGCACGGTGCCAAGGTGGTGGCCGCCCTGGGCGATGCGGTCAAGAGCATCGACAACGTCGCGGGCGCCCTGGCCAAGCTGAGCGAGCTGCACGCCTACATTCTGCGCGTGGACCCCGTCAACTTCAAGGTGGGCGCGGGGCCTGGGGTCCTGGCAGGGACGAGGAGCGCGGGAAGGGGCCGGGTCTCGGCCGAAGGTGCTCCGCCCCACCCCCAGAGCACGCGCTCCCGCACCCGGGCCGCTCACTGAGCCGCGCTCCCGCCCCTCAGCTCCTGTCCCACTGTCTGCTGGTCACCGTGGCCTCGCACTTCCCCGCCGACTTCACGGCCGACGCCCACACCGCCTGGGACAAGTTCCTGTCCATCGTGTCCTGCGTCCTGACCGAGAAGTACCGCTGAGCGCAGCCGCCCTATGGAGGGCGGACTGCGGCCCCTTCCCTGCCCCTGAACCTTCCGTAATTCCTCCCCGGATTCTCCAATAAATGGATGAGGACGGAGTGGCCCCTGCGTTCGGTATTGGCGGGAAAGGGGGGGAGTGAAAGAAAGCGAGAGCCGCAGGAATGCGGCCGACCCCCGTGTCACCAGCGGCTTGAAAGCCACCCCAAGGGTGCTGTGGGGCGATCCGTGCGCCTGCGGACCCCAGAGTCGGGAAGGGGCAGAGCAGGTCAAAGAGGCGTTTGCTCCTCTCCTGCTTCCCAAATCGCCCAAAGATTGTTGCTTTACTCAGCGTGTTGGGTGAGCGTCGGCGCTCGGGAGGCTTTTCCTCAAAGCCTGCTGTCATAGCTCCCGCGCTGCGGGGACCCATGATACGATCCCCCGTCCCGCGGGGAAAAGGGGGTTCCCTGCCCAGCGCTCTTTCTCCCAATCCCTCCACTGGCTCCCTCCTGGAGAGGTTCTAACTTTGCCCGCGCGGGAGTAATTCCAGATCCAGCTAAAGTCTGCAGCAAAAGCACGCACGCACAGCCGCGTGAGTCACTGCGGGCAAGCTGGAGCCCCGCCAGGCGGTGGCCTCCGCGGCGATCGGGACCTGGGCTGGAGACACTTCCCGGTGCTAGCCGAGGGTCCCCGCGTTCCCGCCGCCGTCCTGCAGATAAGGGCAGGCGGGGTGCCTGGGGTGTGAGGAGGCTATAAGGAGGCCGGCGCGGCGGGAGGGGCCCCCAGAGCACGCCCCGCCAGCGCCATGCTCAGCGCCCAAGAGCGCATCCAGGTGGCGCAGGTCTGGGACCTGATCGCTGGCCACGAGGCGTCCTTTGGGGCGGAGCTGCTGCTCAGGTGGGTTGAGGCGGGGTTTCCAGGCTCGCAGGGAGGCGGTCACAGGGGGTTGGGGCCGGAGTCCGAGGAGCGGCCCAGGCGGGAGATTTCCGGGTGTCTGGGCAGTGCAGGCGCTGGGAGGACCCCAGGCGGCCGCCCTCCTCACTCACCGACCTGCTCCGTCAGGCTCTTCACCGTCTACCCCAGCACCAAGAGCTACTTCAAGCACCTGGGCTTCTGCCCTGACGAGACTCAGCTGCTGACCCACGGACAACGCATGCTCGAGGCAGTGGGCGTGGCCGTGCAGCACATGGACAACCTGCGCGCGGCGCTGAGCCCGCTCGCCGACCTGCACGCGCAAGTGCTACGCGTGGACCCCTCCAACTTCCCTGTGAGCCCGCCCGGGCCTCCGTAGGGTTCGCGCGCGCGCAGCCGGGGTTGGGGCTGGACAGGGAATTGGCAAAGGCAGTCCCCCTTTCATCCGCCCCTTCTCCCACAGCTGCTGATCCAGTGTTTCCAGGTGGTGCTGGCCTCCCACCTGCAGGGCGAGTTCACCGTAGAGATGCAGGCGGCATGGGATAAGTTCTTGACCGGCGTGGCGGTGGTGCTGACCGAGAAGTACCGCTGAGTCCCCTGCCCCGCCGGCTTAGATCTCTGTATGTCAATAAACAGGCCTCAAACGGCCGGACCCTGCGCGTGTGTGGTCTTTGGGGAGCTGGTGGGCTGAGGTTATTGCGCCTTGGCAGAGAACCTCCGGGTCCTGTGCGGAGCCTCCCGGAATCTTAAGGCGCGATCCCAGACCTCTGCGCACAAAGGAACAGGGGCCCAGGACTCTCAAATGGGGACAGTTCCTGGGTTGACGTTCCCGGGTCTGGGCAGGGTGTGGATCCCCAAAGACTTGAACAAAACAATTGCCTTCCTGTGATGGGGAAATGGGGGGGACAGGTGGGTGCTAAGATGAGGAAGGTTCTCAGGGTGCAGTTCATTTCCAACACACCCACGGTGACACACCGTTCACAAAGCACGTTTGCATTCATTCAATCATTCATTCATTCTCCCTCCATCCCTTCCGCTGGGGGCTACCAGCTGGAATCCTCACCTCTGGCAGACAAATGCAGGCACCTAGGACCAAGGGTCAAGTTCCTGACCAGAGGTCAGAGTTAGGGGCCAGGACCCCTCTGACCTTCTTTGCTTCCTCCCCTCCCCCTGGCACTCAGTCGGCAGTGAACTTTGCCCTAGCCAAGTTAGCCCCTTCCTCTGAATCTCCTGGGGTGGGGGACTGGGGTAGGAACTCCTGATGGCCACGATCAGGCAGACAGAGCAGGTTTCTAACCCCGTTCACACAACAGCTCTGTGATACTGGACATGTCCAGGAGCAATCTGACCCTAATGCATCCGATGTAAACACAAACAAACAAAAAGCTGACCCCTCGCTGGGTCTTTGAAGTAATTTATAAGATCATAAAGCAGGGTCAGTACCTGGCAGGCCCAGGGCCACCCAACCTCCACTCCAGCCCCAGCCAAACCTTTCAGTCTCTGTGGGTCCCCCAACCAAGGCGTTCCTCTCCTTCACCCCCAGACCCAGTCCCCAGGGTCAATCTCTCCCCCCTCCCTGACATTGGGGCAGGAATCTTAGCTCTCTACTGAGAACCTTCTCTGACAACAGAACGAGGCCAGGGAGAGGGACTCGGGGAGCTCGCTAGATTCTGAATGAGGAAGGTTCCCGCTAACAATCTCCGTGGGTGCAGGGAGCACTGAGCCCGACCTGACCAGATGCGCCCAAGTCCGAAGGATGCCAGAGGGTAAGCCCTGACGGTGCCTCTGCCGAACTACCCACCCCACTCTGCAGTCGGTGCCTGCACCTGTTACCCTGCGGTGGTGGGGAGTGCCTGCTCACCATTAGGGGAAGGAGGGCTTGGAGCACCTGATCCCACATTATCTCCTTCACCCTCATTATTTACATGGACAATCTACAGCTCTTGGTCCTGGGTAAAGTTTGGTGCAAAAACAGCTTGTTTCACTTCAGAAAATATTGTACTCTCCTCCCCAACCAGCAAATACCCCAGGTTCGGAGCCAAAAGCAGGTGCAAAGCGGGTGGGTCAGGAACCTGTGTGGGCTCCCTGGAACCACAGGAGTGGAAATGGAGGGTACCATAGAGAACTGGATCTTGGTCTGCGCTGGACGGGGAGAGGGCGGCCTTGGGACCCCCACCAGCACTCACTGGGGACACCTCCTGGCACCGGGCCAGCCAATGAGTGCGGCCCGGGCGGGCGTGCCCCTCGCGCCCCAGGCATAAATGCTCTGCACACTCCCCACCCGGCGCATTTCTGGTCCTCACACAGACTCAGAAAGAACCCACCATGGTGCTGTCTCCTGCCGACAAGACCAACGTCAAGACCACCTGGGATAAGATTGGCGGCCATGCTGGCGAGTATGGCGGAGAGGCTCTGGAGAGGTGAGGACCCAACCCTCCCCTGTTGGGATCAGGGCTCGGGGACCCCTCACGACCCTTGTCCTCCGCCGCCCCACCTAACCCTGGCTCGCCCAACCCTTCCTCCCGCAGGACCTTCATGGCCTTCCCCACCACCAAGACCTACTTCCCCCACTTCGACCTGAGCCCCGGCTCCGCCCAGGTCAAG
>NC_138373.1:35781542-35804976 GCF_054177405.1 Leptonychotes weddellii | reverse complement strand
GGGGGGGGGTCTCCTCGCTTCGCACCAGGGACCTGTCCGCAGCGTCCAGGAGAGGGAAGGCAAGAAAAGGGCAGAGGAGGGGAGTGGGGTGGGTTCTGCGCCACTGCTTGGGATTCCCCATCCGCACCTGGAGTGGTCCCTTGCGTGCATTCCATGTCCCGCGTTTCATTTCAGAACTTTGCAGATTCCGCTCCCATTTGCTGAAATGATGAACCGGGTTTCCATCTCTACATTTTATGACACACACTTGGTCTGAGAGTTGAGGGTCTCCAGCCTGGACTTCTGAGCTCTCCCGCTGCTCTCCCTGAAGTTGGGTGGTGGGGAAGACCAGAGGTCAGGCTCCTGGAGTCTCACGGAATGGCCCCTACCCATCAAGTGCTTCCCAAGTACACACACAGTCTAGATGGAATCGGCATGAGCAGTGCAATTGCAGAAGCCAGGCAATTTCCTGGTGGCGCCTCTTTCTCCTGGTGTCACTTCCAGGACACTCCCTCTGAAGATACTGACATCCTGGGGCATTGTGGATCTGGAGGCCTGGTTTTGGGGGCCAGCTCAGCAGTTACTGCATGGCCCAGAGGCCCACCAACTCCCCCCACACATACACACACTGCAAGGGAGAAGAGCCAGGTCCTGGGAGTCAGCACTTCCACATGCTTCCTCCCCTCAGAGCAAGCCCCTAGCGCCTTAGGCGTCTGGTCCCAGCAGCCATCCAGGCCCGAGCCCTGTTCAACTAACAGCAATGTCTTTTCTTCTCTGGGTCCAAGAGTCATCCTTGGAAAATGAGATGGCAGGTCTCTGCCTGAGTTTGTGATACTTTTAGCACAGCTGGGGGCACAGTAGGAGCTCTCAGTAAGAGGCAGTCTTCCTTCTTCTATTATTAGGAAAAATTATTTATTATTATTAAAAAAATTTTTATTTTTATTTAGCCCAGGAGGGCCTGGGCTAAAAAAAAATTTTTATTTTTATTTAGCCCAGGAGGGCCTGGGCTAAAAGTGGAAACAACCCAAATGTCCATCAGGGGATGAATGGATAAACAAAACACAGTCTATCCATACAGTGGAATATTATTTAGCCATTAAGAGCTATGAAGTGCTCACTGACACAGCCCACAGCGTGAAGGAACCCGGAAACGATGCTAAATGAAAGAAGCCAGACAGAGAAGTGTGTGATTCCATTCACATGAAATATCCAGAATAAGCGAATCCACAGAGACAGAGAGCAGACTGGTGGGACTGGAGGAGAAGGGTTATGGAGTGACTGCTAATGGGGACAAAGTTTCCATTTGGGATGATGATAGTGGTGGTTGCCCAACATTGTGAAGGTGGTTAAAGACACTGAATTGTACACTTCAAAATGGCTTATATGGGGGGGTGGGCGCCTGCGTGGCTCAGGCAGTTATCAGACTCTTGATTTCAGCTCAGGTCATGATCTCAAGTTTGTGAGATGGAGCCTGGCATTGGGCTCTACACCTAGCTTAAGATTCTCTCTCTCTTCTCTGCCCTTCTGCTCTCTCTCTCCCTCTCAAAAATAAAATAAAATGGCTAATATGGTAACTTTATGTTATATTAATTTTACCAAAAAACAATTTTTTTTAAGTAGGCTCCACAGCCAGCGTGGAGCCCAACATGGGGCTTGACCTCAGGACCCTGAGATCAAGACTTGAGCTGAGACTGAGTCAGTGGAGTAACCAACTGAGCCACGAGGCGCCCCCCCCCCCATTTTATTAATGCGTAGAGTGGTGCCTGGCACAGAGTGAGTGCCCAGTATAGGTATCAGGTATTACTTTTGACATACATCCGAGGCATTTAATAAATGTTTATTTACTGTCCTGAAAGGAATATCTGCTATGAGCCAGGCGCTTGACATTTGTTACCCACTTAATTCTCACAACGGTTTTGGGAAGAGGACATTTTTATGTTCATTTTACACAATAAATGCGAAAATAGACTCCGAGAGTGTCATAATAGGCTCTGGAGGAAGGGAGGGAGAATAAGCTGACGATCAATGTCAAAATCCACGCTAAAATTCAGTGTCCCCTAATACTAACGATAATAATAATAAACTATTACTTTCCATATAGTAAACACTACAAAAGTGGGGTCGCGCGGTGCATGGCCATGGGGAAGGTCCCAGGCTCCGGGACCCCTCAGAACCCGACTCTACCAGCAGAGGTGCGGCGCGGACGCGGCGCGGCGCCCCCTGCAGGCTACGGGCGGGGGGGCGCAGAGAAACCACCGGTCGCGCAGGGGCAGTGACAGGGCGCGGGGCGCGCGCGGTGGGACGCAGGCTCCGCGATGGTGCTATCCGCCGCGGACCGGGCGGCAGTGCGCGCACTGTGGAGGAAGCTGGGGAGTAATGTCGGGATCTACGCGACCGAGGCCCTGGAGAGGTGCGGGCCAACAGGCCCCAGCGCCCCACCGGCTCCCGGGCTTTGCGCCCGCCGCTCCGGGTGCCCCCCGCCGCTCCGGGTGCCCCCCGCCGCTCCGGGTGCCCCTTCTCCCCAAGCTTCCTCCCCCGGGCCGCACCTCACTCGCCCTCCCTCCCGCAGGACCTTCACGGCCTTCCCCACCACCAAGACCTACTTCGCCCACTTCGATCTGAGCCCCGGCTCCGCCCAGGTCAAGGCCCACGGCAAGAAGGTGGCCGACGCGCTGACCACCGCTGTGGCCCACATGGATGACCTGCCAGGCGCCCTGTCGGCTCTGAGCGACCTGCACGCGCACCAGCTGCGTGTGGACCCCGTCAACTTCAAGGTGAGCACGCGTGTCGGCGCTGGACCGGCTGTCGCCGAGGAAGGGGGTGGGGGAAAGGTGGCTCCGGGCGGAACGACTCCCTCTCCCCGCAGTTCCTGGGCCATTGCCTGCTGGTGACCCTCGCCCGGCACTACCCCGGAGACTTCGGCCCCGCCATGCACGCCTCGCTGGACAAGTTTCTGAGCCACGTGATCTCGGCGCTGGCCTCCAGCTATGGCTAGACTCGAAGGGGGGCGTCGCAGGACCCCCCAGCTGCCCCTCCCGCGAGTTCCAGAGTTCGAGTAAAGTTCCCGCAAGAAAGCCTCAGCCGGCGCGCGCGTGTTCTCTCTGGGGGCGCGCGCGGGTCTGCGGGGTGGGGGTCTCAGAAACGCCGGAGTCGCACCCCACCGTCGTCAGACCCGGGCGCGCCCCTGGCTGCCCTCTGGGCGCCCCGGGCGGTCGAGGGGAGGATCAGGTCGCCCCCACCCCCGGCGCCTGAGGCGAGCTTGGGACCCTTAGTAGTGCTCCGGCCAACGAGGTCCGGACTTCTTCCAGATCCCGGCACGCAGGGGCGGGACCCTCCGCCTGGCCCCGGACCCCGCCAGAACCGCTAGCAGGGTCCAGCCTCGGCGAACGTGAGGGAGCGGCGCCCCCTGCCGGCGCGGCCCGGGACCTGCGCAGACCTAGGCCCTGGAGGGAGGGGCCTGGGGGGGCCCTGGAGGGAAAGGCCTGGAGGTCTTGGAGGGGCCTGGGGGCCTTGGAGGGAGGGGCCTGGGGGCCCTGGATGGGCAGGCCTGGGGGGAGCCCTGGATGGGCAGGCCTGGGGGGAGCCCTGGAGGGAGGGGCCTGGGGGCCCTGGAAGGAAGGGCCTGGGCGCCTTGGAGGGGTCTGGGAGCCTTGGAGGGGCGGGCCGGGGGGGGGGGTTCCCTGGAAGGAGGGGCCTGGGGGGCCCTGGTGGGAGGGGCCTGGGGGCCCTGGAGGACGGGTGTGAAAGCCCCTCCGCCAGACCCTGGACCTGGTTGGATGGCTGGAGCCGTGTAGCAGACAAGGTGCATCAGGGAGGCGGGCTGGAGCCCTGCCTGCATCCCACACTTGAAAGGAGACAGACGTCAGAGCGTGTGTTTTTATATTTTTCCTCTCAAAATCAGTCATTGCAGAAACTTCAGAAAATACCCCACTTACTGCACCTTCCTCTGTATCCCAGTGGGTCCAGCACATTCATTATTTCTTCAGCTCCCACTTGACACATGGGGAAACTGTGAACAAATGGGGAGGATATGGGGGTCAGATTAAGAGCATGCGTGTGACACACACACACACACACACACACGGGCAGTAGCAATCCCATGCAGACATGCAACAAGCTAACATTTAATGTGTAGCCTTTCAGGTCCTTCCAGGAACATTTAGACATGCTTTTCTTAAATGGTATCCTCAAAGTGACACTGGAAAAAGTGGACACATTGGACTATAGAGAGAGGAAAAAACCTCCGTATGGGGAGGAAAAAAACCATGAAAAGCAGCACAGTTAAAAGAGGAATTAGAGAAAAATATTTGCCACAGATGGCAGTCGAAGGGTTATTACTTCTCTTATACAAGACAGACCTCCACAACCTTTCTCCTTCCCCCACCTTTTTTTTTAAGCTAGTCAACCCAATAGAAAAATAAGCCAAAGAATTAATAGGCAACTCACAGTGTACCGATGGCCAAGAGACATTTGCAATGATCCTCAAAGACGTGCATGTTAAAATGCTTTTTAACAAGACACTTAGCATGAAAAAATATTAAAAAGGCAAGATCTAATACACTTCTGGTAGAAGTGTAACTTAGAATGATCTTCTGGGGGACTCCTGGGTGGCTCAGTCGGTTAAGTGCCCAGGTCATGATCTCAGGGTCCTGGGATCCAGCCCTGCATGAGGTTCCCTGCTCAGCTGGGGGTCTGCTGCTCCCTTTCTCTCTGCCCCCACCCCTGCTTGTGTGCTCACTCTCTCTCAAATAAATAAAATCTAAAAAAAAAAAAGAATGACTTTTTGGGAAGGTAATTCAGTTGTATACAGTTGTGAGCTGGTGAGTGTCTAATGACTGACACTCTGGAAAACGGGGAAGGGGGCTAATTTGTAGCATTTGCCAGTTTCCATGGTGCCATCATGGTTGATTTCAAGTTATCAATATGCTATCACTGAATGGAAAATTAGGAAGAGATGCATAGTATCTGCCATTGTGTTGTATTTCCACTGTCCAAATACAAGATACAATAGAGGTGAACACAGAGAATAAGAACATAGATAATAGTAACTTGTAGTAACTTAATTAAAAGTAACGAGTTTTCAGTATTTATTACTTTTGTTTTTAACATAACCTATTTATTTGTAAATTAATACAATTTAATTTTTTTAAATTTTATTTATTTGTCAGAGAGAGAGAGCACAAGCAGGGGAAGCAGGGGGAGCGGCAAAGGGAGAGGGAGAAGCAGGCTTCCCGCCAAGCAAGGAGCCCAACATGGGGATCGATCCCAGGACCCTGAGATCATGACCTGAACCGAAGGCAGACGCTTAACGGACTGAGCCACCCAGGCACCCCTAGTTTTTTAATAGTGATGCTCTCAGAATTCCTGAAAATTTACCATGAGCTAATACGGGCAGTCTCCACTCATCAATGGCTATATCCTTTAAATCCAAAAAGTGCACCCCAGGGCACACTTTGGTTGTGGAGCAGCCTCCGGCAGTCTCCTCTACTAATGGGCTCTGTGGCCTAGTGTCCCGGTTCCCGCCACCTGCGATTGCACGTCGAGGCCCTTGGGAGGTCGCCAGCCCACGAGCAACAGCATGGCAGCCATCCGCTCAGCGGCTCGCTGGTGGCCACCCATGACTATTACTGGCACTGCCTGGGTTCCACTTCTAGTTACAGCTCCTGTGCAAGTTCGGAGTATCCTGGGGAGCCATCCCTTACCACCGGGGTCTCCCCAAGGCCAACCCGGGTCATTGGTGGGCAAGCTTCCTTTTTGGGAAGTCCACTATCCCGGTCCTGGCTATTGTGTCAGAGTCCCCACAGCGCTTGGAATCTCTCCAGGCCTCCAGCGGCATGGTCACCTGTGACTTGGCTCTGGAAGCTTTGAGGAAGCAGCCTGGCAAAGCCAACATGGGTCAATCTTGAATGGCCACCACCAGGCTTCAGGAGGTGCTGGGCTCATCAGAGACCCCCGCCCCAACACACACACACACCAGGTCCCCCCCCCCCCCATAGACTAGGCAGGCTGCAGCAAGAAGCAGCAATTGGGTTCTTTTATATCCAAACAGCAAAACACCAAAAAGGAAGTTCAGAGAACCCCACTCTTTACTACCCAAGCCTCAAGCAAGCCTTCCTGACACCCTGGAACCGTGTGCCTTGCAACGAGTGTAAAATAAACTCCAAGCAACCAGTTAAACAAAAAACAAAACAAAAAACCAGTGCAAATTTTCTAAGCCTGCAATATCGCTTTTGGGAATTTATCCTACAGAAAACAGTGGCACACATATGTAAAGATGTATGTACAGTGATGTTCTTTGCACAATCATTTATTAGAACTGAAAAATGTTTAAAAATAAGAAAATATGGTGCACAACCAACACATTCACCAGTGGAAAAGAAGTTGAACTGTGTTGCAAGGGACCACTGTGTGTAGCCATTACAGAGAATGAAGTCAGCTTCTGAGCACAGACAGCGAACGCTGCCGGCCAAGACGTTCACGTATCAGATCATGCTGCGGGTCAGTGTGTAGAACACAGATCCACCTTCACACTGGTACGATCACAAGACTTGACATTATACACTGAATGTTAGCAGCATTTTTCACAGGCCTGAGACCAAAGAGACCAAGAAGCTTTCACCACATTTCACATAATCCCAGAAAAGGAAGGAGGTTGGGGTATGAGTGATTTTTCATTTTTACAAATAATTTGCAGAAAATCTTGCTCTGAACATCTGCAGCTAAACTTTGATACAGAAACATTCACACAACTATTGTCTTGGGGGATTTTTATAGAAGTGGAATTTCTGGGGTGTATGGTATGCTCATTGCCCAAATTGCCTTCCGTTACAGCTTTGCCAGCAGGAGGAGAGTGCCTGCATCCCTCCACAGGGGTTGGCAGCTCCCCTTTGACTACTAGTGAAGGTGAATGTGTGAACTGCCCACCTGTGTCCTTTCCCGTTTTCCTACTGTGGCATTCTTCATCAGATTAGCCCATAGAAGCCCTTCTAATGTAAATCCGTAGAAGACTTTGAGGTCATTTTGGGCACTGGAATTACTTGCCCATTTTTTTCTACCTTTATTTTGTGTGTGTGTGTGTGTGGCCGGGGTGGGGGGGGGGTAGGGGGGGGGGAATGCTTCCTCCAGGTACACCCAGCTCTTCCTTCAGGGCTCTGGGCCCCTGTCATTGCTCCAAGATGGCCTGTTCTGAGCTGCCATTTCCAACCTGGGAAAAGTGGCTATAGTTTTATTTACAGCTAACTAAAAATGCTGGGCAAAATGGTTTAAATAGTTGGGGTTTTTCTTTTCAATGTTTTTAATTAAGTAAGCTCTACACCCAACGTGGGGCTTGAACTTACAACCCCAAGATCAAGAATCACACAGTCTACCGACTGAGCCAGCTGGACACCCAGGCTAAATGGTCCTAAAAGCATCAAAGAGCAAACAAGATAATAAGGAACTTTCAGGCCTAAAACTAAGGCAAGAACTCAGAGAGGGAGAGGTTATCACAATACCTTAACTACCTGGGTCCTGAGGTATTTGCCAAAACTAGCAAATGTGGGCTGGAATCTTCTTCCTCATGGGCTCATGGGTTTAAAAAAAAAAAAAAAGCCAGTATAAGGTGATGTGCTCAATAGGTGACTCCTCCCCATAAAGCTGGGGCCCCAAAAGGCTACACCTACTGGACAATTCTCTCTTTTCCTCAAACATGGGGCCTGAGGGAAAAAATATCTTGGTGTTTAGCAGAAAAGGGAACATCATTTACCCTGACAAATTAAAATCCCATGATCTGCAACCCAAGTTCGTATCACCTGAGTGGTCCCCCCAAAAATCTCAGGCTATGGATTTCATTTAAAATGATCCTGGACTCGGGGCACCTGGCTGGCTCAGTTGGACCAAGTGTGACTCTTGGTCTTGGGGTTATGAGTTCAAGCCCCACATTGGGTGTAGAGATTACTTAAAAACTAACCAAATAAAAATCTTAAAAAAATTTTTTTTTTCAAAAATGATCTGGACTCCCTCATAGGCCCCAGGCACCTAGCAGAAGCAAATAAATCCTCCCTAGATAAAGGCACTTCATTATAGGCCACAAAGGGCAAAGAGCAGCAAACTCACCAAGCATACAAGGAAATAAGGCACACCATGTATGAGAGCCAGCAGACACATGAGTCAGAGCAACAGACCCACGAGGGTCAGGCACTGAAGATGTCAGATTCAATTATGGGTGTGCCTACTATGTTAAAAAAAATTAAAGATGAGATTTTAAATATCTGCAGGAAGTAACAAAATATAAAAAGTACCATAGCACATATGATAAGCTGGAATTTTGATATGAATTGCATTAAACCTGTGTGTGTGTGTGTATATGAAGAAAAGACAATCATCAAAAATTAAAATTCAATGGATAAGTTTAACAGATAAAACACAATCATAGAGAGAAATAGGGAGCTTAAGTTAGAATAAATTCTCCAGACTACAGCCCCTGCACCCCTGAGCAGGAGCTCCTCCTGAAATTCTGTACCCCTGGAGCCTCACGCGCCTCATCCTATCCTGACTCTAGTAAAGGATGTACTTCAGGCAGAAGGAAAGTGAGACCGGGGAGAAGCCTGAGATGTAAGAAGGAATGAACAAATAAAGTGGTAAACGCAAACATTGATTATATATAAAATAATGTCTATGGGGTTATAAAGAAAAAAGCCTCGACAGACATAAAACACTAGACAGTAATAACTCAGAACTGAGTCATGACTCCATGGCGGTCAAGTGCTCTTAAGTCCTTGTATCATCTGGGATAAAAGCAAACAATGCTTTTATTAACTTTAGATTTTGGTAGGTGTATTCATTTCCTATCACTGGTGTAACACAAACTTGGTGACTTAACACAAATTTATTCTCTAACAGTTTGGGAGGGCAGAAGTCCAAAATCAGTTTCACTATGCCGGAATCGACATGCCAGCTGGATTGTGCTCCTCCCTCAGGAGCCTTTGTGGGGGAAATCCCTTTCCTTGCTTTTCCAGCTCCTAGAACTGCATTCCTTGCATTCCTTGGTTCTTGGCTCCTTCCTCCACCTGTAATGCTCGTCGCATCTTGCCTTCTTCTGCAGTCCGATCTCCCCCTGCCTCTCTCTGATAAGGACCTGTGTGATCACATTAGGCTCATCCGGACAATCCAGAATAATTTCCCCATCTCAAAATTCTTTTCTTTCTTTTTTTTTTTTTAAAAGATTTTATTTATTTGACAGAGAGAGAGATAGCGAGAGCAGGAACACAAGCAGGGGGAGTGGGAAAGGGAGAAGCAGGCTTCCCGCGGAGCAGAGAGCCCGATGTGGGGCTTGATCCCACGACCCTGGGATCATGACCTGGGCTGAAGACACTTAATGACTGAGCCACCCAGGCGCCCTCCCATCTCAAAATTCTTAATCACATCTTCAAAAATCTTTTGCCATATAAGTTCACACTCACAATTTCCAGGGATTTGGACCTGGATCTCTTTAGGGGTGATCATTCAGCCTACCACAATATATTACGCATGCCTGTTGCAAATTCTCTGGCAACCATAGAATAAAAATAGAATGTAAGACTTCCAAAGTAATCGAGAGGAAAAAGTAGAACGTATTAAAATATTCTAAAACAGTCCCCTCAAAAAGGGGCAAAAATGAAGAGAAACAGAATGTGACAAAGGGAAAGCCCAAGATAAAATACTATTAGCAAAACCAAAATGTTAACTATATTGATTATAAGTGACTTAATTCATCCAGTTAAGGGATAAAGATCAGACATATAGGCTAAGACAAAGCACAGACTCCAAGTGTCACTAATAAAAAGTACCCCAGCCTCCCCACCTCCTGGGGATTGCCTCACAGTGGCATTTCATACATTCATCACCACCTAGTTCCGAAACTTTCCATCACCCCAGAAGGAAGCCCTGTGCCCATTACCAGTCCCTCCCACCTCTGAAGGTCACTTATCTACTTTGTCTGTATGGATTTATTGTTTCTAGATATTTCGTATAAATGGAATCATACAATATGTGGTCTTTTGTGCTGG
This sequence comes from Leptonychotes weddellii, assembly GCF_054177405.1. Taxonomy (NCBI): domain Eukaryota; kingdom Metazoa; phylum Chordata; class Mammalia; order Carnivora; family Phocidae; genus Leptonychotes; species Leptonychotes weddellii. Next base: position 35,794,972 of record NC_138373.1, on the reverse strand, counting down.
CTTCTTTTTCACTTAGCATCATATTTTCAAGGTTCATCCATGCTGTAGTGTGCATCAGGATGTCAGTCCTTTTATGGCTGAATAATATTCCATCGTACGAAGAGACATTTTGTTTTTTGCACACAATGCTGCAAAAAACATAGGGGTGCATATATCTCTTCAAATCAGTGTTTTCACTTTCTTTGGGTAAATAACCAGTAGTGGAATTATTGGGTCAAATGGTATTTCTATTTTTAGCTTTTTGAGGAACCTCCATACTGTTTTCCACATTCTGTTTTAATAGTCAGCTGTTGAAGGATATTTGGGCTGTTTCCACCTTCTGGCTATTGTGAATAATGCTGCTATACACCTGTATGTACAAGTACTGAAGTTCCTTCTTGCAATTCTCTTGGGTATATACCTAGGAGAGCAGTTGCTGAGTTAGACAATTCTGTTTAACTAGTTGAGTAACTGCCGGGCGGTTTTCCCCAGGATCTGTTTTTTATTCCCACCAGCAGTGTGTGAGACTTCCAATTTCTCCACATCCTTGCCAGCAATTATTTCTTCTTTCTTCCTCTCGTTTCTTTTTGGAATTACGGTCATGCTAGTGGATACTATGGCTTGCTTTTAACCCGCAGGAATCTATAAGGGGATGGGATGTCACTTCCATGATTAAAAATGACTCTCTTGTGGGGCGTCTGGGTGGCTCAGTCGGTTAGGGGTCTGACTCTTGATTTCGGTTCAGGTCATGATCTCTGGGGTGTGAGACAGAGGCCCATGTTGGGCTCCACGTTCATCAAGGAGTCTGCTCAGAGATTCTCTCCTCGCTCTCTGCCCTCTTCCACCCCCACTTAAGTGTACGCTCCCTTTTCTCTCTCAAATTAAGTAAAATCTTGGGGCACCTGGGTGGCTCAGTCGTTAAGCATCTGCCTTCGGCTCAGGTCGTGATCCCAGGGTCCTGGGATCGAGCCCTGCACTGGGCTCCCTGCTCGCTGGGAAGCCTGCTTCTCCCTCTCCCACTCTCCCTGCTTGTGTTCCCTCTCGCCGTGTCTCTGTCAAATAAATAAAATCTTTAAAACAAACAAAAAAGTAAAATCTTAAAATGCCTCTCTTGCTTGGAGACCCTCTCCCTTTCAAAGAAGCAAGCTGCCATGTTGTGGCTGCTCAGAATGGGCCTCTTGTTGACACCCAGAAAGTAGATAAATGCTGCCGACCATGTGAGTGTGGAAAGACCCTTCTCCAGAACAGCCCCAGATGAGACTCCTTGACTGCAGCCTGTGAGGGAAACATGGCTGAGCTGTGGCTTGACTCCTAGCCCTCAGAAACCACCATGAGATAATAAAGGTGCCAATGATTCCCATGTGTCAGGAGGCCGTGAGCTCTGGGAAGACGGGCTGTGAAGGGAAGATGGGGGTTTCCCAGGAGCTGACACTGTTCTATTTCGTGACCCGCTGGACATGCAGGATTTGCTTCTTATTCTCGGGACTCTTCTGTGCTCTCTTCTGTAGGGAGAGAGGCTGGGCCCAGCCAGGAGCCGACTGGTCTTGAGTCCCAGGCATGCTGGACCTTGGGAGAGGTCCAAAGGAGGTCCTGGCAGCCTCAGAAAAAGGCCTGGGACTATATAATACTGCACTGTATTATATATTATTATTACATAATTATATATACAGTACCATATAATACTGCACTGCATATTACATAAATACATACACAGTATTCCATATACAATAAAGGTACTGTATTATATATTACATGTACAGTATTATATATTTTATATAGATTTGTATTATAGATTTATATGCATTATATATAATACTGCACCATATATTATTACATAATTATACATACAGTATTTCATATATAGTAACACCACACTGTGTTAGTTACATAATTACATATATGGTATTATATATACAATATGGTACTGTATTACATATTGTTACATTACTTATATGGTATTATATATATACAATACTGCACTGGGTCACCTGGTTAAGCGTCTAAGTGTCTGACTCTTGGTTTCTGCTCAGGTCTTGATCTCAGGGTCATGAGATGGAGCCCCGTGTCGGGCTCCACACTCAGTGTGGAGTCTACTTGAGATTCTCTCCCTCTCCCTCTGCCCCTCCTGCTCATGCTCTCAAATAAATCAATCTTAAAAAAAAAAAAATACTGCAGGGGCGCCTGCGTGGTTCAATAGGTTAAGCGTCTCCCTTTGGCTCAGGTCATGATCCCAGGGTCCTGGGATTGAGTCCTGCATCGGGCTCCCTGCTCAGTGTATATAGTCTGCTTCCCCTTCTCCCTCTGCCTCTCCCCAACTTGTGCTCTCTGTCTTGCTGTCTCAAATACATAAGATCTTAAAAAAATACTGCAGTGTTATATATTATTATATAATTACATCTATAGTATTATATAATACTGCATTGCATTATAATACCTAATTACATATACAGTATTATAAATACACAATAGTGTACTATGTATTACATAATTATACAGAATTTATATATACAGTAACATGGCACTGTATTACATACTACTTATATATATAGCACTATATATACAAGACTGCACTGTTGTATTAGTTATATATGCAGTATTATATATACAATACTGTACCTTACTGTTACATTATTACATATACAGTAACACCATAGTGTGTATTTGAAAGCTGCTCAGAGTACAGCTTAGAAGTCCTCATCACCAGAAAATACTTTTTGATATAGATGTTAAGTAGACTTCTGGTGGTGATCATTTTGCAATATATACATGTGTTGAATCATTACATCGTACACCTGAAACTAATAGAACACCATTTGTCAATTATCTCTCCATAAAAATAAAAGGAAGATGCCTGGGTCAGGCGAAGGGCTGAAGTCTTCTTCGCGAGCCCCTCACCACTGCTCCTCCCCTGGGTGTGAGGATGGATGGCAGGGGTGTCCCTTGCACAACCTCCTTGGGAGAGCAGTCCCAGCAGAGCCTCAGCAGGCTTAGCCCCAGGGAGGGAAAGTGAAGGGCAGGAACAAGGGGCCAGAAAGCACTAGAGAACTTCTGGTGCCCAGGAAATCTGCTAATCCCCAAGGATCCCTCAAGCCTTCCCGGTGAGCTCCTGTGTCACTCAGGGAGGGCTGGCCACCTGGGCTGGCACTCCTGTAGAACAGTCCTTCTCCTGCACGGACTGGGTCAGGGACCGTGGGCGCCCAGGAGACCTTGCACCTGTCCGTAAGTAGCCACCAGCTTTGTCACCTATCACCTATCATACAGCACGCAGGGCGATGTGGCACCACAGACTCATGTGCCAGAGAATGCCCAGATTAAGCCCCTGTGGGGATGTGGGGTCAGTAGGGGAAGGGCTGTCTGAGGGGCTGGCATAGGGACTGTGCAGTGGACATAAAAGCAATTAATTGTGCCAGCAACTGAGGGTATGACTCCTCAATCCCCCTTTCCTAAGGCTAAGTATTCCCTTTGCCGTGTGCCCTGATGGCCAGAGCTGGGGGCGCTGCTTTAAGGACTCAGACAGCAGCTCACTTCACATCCCAGAAGAAATGCCATTTAGGGTTTGAAGCTGGTGCCCCAACTCCCATCACCCCCACCCCCACCCCCACTGACCCCACTCCAGCTCTTGGTGTCCTTCAGACCAAGAGCATCAGCAGCCCAGGGAGACTCACGTTTGTGGTACTGACACAGGCTACCGTGCAGATAAACCCTGAAAACCCTGCTTGGTTAACAAGAGCTAGTCACAGGTCACTTACTCTGTGCTCTCACTGACAACAGGTCCAGAGCTGACAAATCAACAGACACAGCAAGTAGATCAGCGGTTGTCTAGGGCTGGTGTCAGGGGGAGTGACTGCTAATGGGTACCCCAGCTTCCTTCGGGAGTGATGAAATGTTCTAAAACTATGCAGTGATCAACTACAGAGCATAACATCGTGCAGTTATTAAAAACCACTAAACTGTACACTTTAAAGTAGTTAACATGTTGAATTTTATGTTTTAACTCAATCTAAAAAAATCTATACAGGGGCGCCCAGGTGGCTCAGTTGTTAAGCATCGGGCTCCGTGGGGAGCCTGTTCTCCCTCTCCCCTCCCTCTGCTTGTGTTCCCTCTCTCGCTGTGTCTGTCAAAAAAACAAAATCTTTAAAAAATCTGCCTACAATATAATAAAAGTACATTTTTGGGCCCCTCTCCAGAAAATCAGATGGGGAGATGGGGCAATAACCTGTTTTAAGTCCTCCCAAGTATTTCTGATGCCTGACTCAACTGTCCCAGTCTTTCCTAAGCAGGGCCACAGGCAGGTCCCAAACCCCACTGTGGCCACCATCCCAACTAGGTGAGAGTCCCTTCCAAAGCACTGTGGTGCACATCCCCTTTCCCACTTGCTCCAATCACAGCTGGGTACCACCTCACACAGGGCACTCCCAGCTCCCAGGCAAACCCAACTGCCCCCCACTATCCTAGGGAGAATCTCCACATATCCACAGGACACAGTGGGTGTGTCCCCAAGGTTGGGCCCCGCTGGGGATCCTATGGGCTCCCATGCAAGCTGCAGGGCCAGCATAGTCCCTCCAGCCCTCCCTTCACCAGCCTGTAGTTCTGGGCCTGGCTAGAGACCCCGTTTTGAGCCTGGAAGGTGGCCCCAGAAATCCCACCCACTGTGGCCAAAGGACCCCTCCTTCAGGGCAGCTGGGGGCCTCTATGCACTTAGGAGATGCCACAGTCTACGCTACGTGCTGGTTAAGATGTCCTCCTCTACTGGAGAGAAGCAAGGTGTGTGTGTATGTGGTGGTGGTGGTGGGGGGGGAACCTCAAGAGCCTGACTCCACCATGATCTTAGAGCCCTGGAGGATCTACACCTGCTGGCCTGACCCACCCAAATCTCAGGGATTGCAACTGCCTCCTGACCTGCGTCCCTGCTTCTCTCTATATAAACAAGTATTTCACACATTTTCATATTCTTCAAGAGGACTCAGGGTGGCGTGGTGACCTCTCTGCCCCCAGCCCCCTTATGATTTATGGGTGACTTCCTCTAGGCACCCTCCACATCCCCGTCTGGGAGCTCTCCTCTGCTGGAACCCAACTAGGGTGAGCTATGGGGTCCTCGGAGTGTTGTGCATGGCCTCCATCCATCTGACCTCCTCCTCTCCACCCACCCAGGACCATGTGTCCACTACACTCCTACACACAGGAGAATGGGCAGTACTTGAAATCCATGAGGCTCAGAGGTCTGGGGTGCACCAGGGACAGGTGGGTGCCTCTAGCAACAAGGTTGGAAGAGCCAAGCACAAGAGCTCAAGACCACCTGCTCCTAGACAGAGTGAGGAACACCCAGGTGTGGGGGGAGCATGTGCAGCTTCCAGGCATCCTACAACTGTCTCAAACTCAGCCTTACCTTTGTGGCTGACACCTCATTACTACTCCTAAGTCCAGGGATGTCTTCACTCTGCCTTTTCAAAACCACTCCTCCATGGATGGTGGTGATGGCTGCACAACACATGAACACACTTAACAACGGTTGAAATGGTAAGTTTTGTGTATTTTACTAGTTTTTTTCTTTTTTTTAAAAGTCCACCCCTCCAGGAGATGAGGGATGGAGGCGGGAGGTCCTTCTGTCATCCTGGCTCTTGAGCTGCGCACCCTCATGCTGCCTGACCTGGGGTGTGTTCTGCCTGCTTCAGCCCAGGCAGCCAAACAGTCATGCACCCACAATCCCAGGCCTCATCCCCCTTTGCCCCTCCCCTCCTTAGGACCACCCTTAACCCATTCATGGCTTTGCACCAACCTGCGTCTACTTCCCAAACCCTAGAGGACACACCTCTACTCAACGAGCTTGGGGTCTACTCTACCTACCAAGCAGGTATCCTTCCCCCAAGAAGTGAAAAGAAGAGATCCCTGTTACCCTTTTCAGAAGGGCTCATTTTGGTCTCTTAGTAAAATGTGACAGAATAGCTGAGAGCATGGGTACCACCACCAGGCTCTCTTGAGTATGCGTCAAACTACAACCTGACCCAAATCAGCATCTCCCGCCTCTGAGGACCTTGTGGCTGTCATGTGGATGTTGTCCAAAGGCCTGTCTTTGTTCTTAAGTAACTCCCAAAGGGGAAGCTGCAGTGTTGTTCACTGGAGCCAGGCTGAGGCTGCGCTAACAGCAGACTAGATGGGCAGCCCTTCCTAAAGAAGTGGACGTGGAATGGGGCACCTCCCTCCTCCCCAGCGGAGCCTGCTGTGGTCTACACCAAGGGGTGGAGCTGTGCAGCCCAGCGAGCAGACAGCACATTGCACGCCAGATGGTCAGGGCAGGGCAGCAGGCATTTCAGATGCCAACAGTCAAAGGGAGTCTAACATTAAGTCACAATTTCTGAGGGTGAGCTTGCTAACCAAGAACATCCAGTGTGCCACCCGCTGTGGGAGGCCACGGTGAAGTCTCTAGAGCACAGCGGGACAGCAGAGACCCCACCGCAGCAGTAAGGAGGCCGTCTGTCAGATTTATTTATTCCTACTCAACAAAACCCCAGAACACAGGAGCAACTCTGTACATCGCTAGAAACTCACAGCGAGCTCCAAAACAATAGAAATTGTAAACTACAAAAGATGAGTTGTATTCAGCAAATATAAAGGGTAACTTTAGGCTGTGTTGAATGTTTATCAGACTATTTACAGGCCCAGATGTAGGTTCAGATCTCTCCAGCCTCCTTTTCCTCCGACCTCCGCGAAGTTGTCTTCCCATTGGAGCTCTCCAGCCTCCAGTCAGCAGCCCCTCGCTCACTGCGCCCATGCTCCCAGGACTCCTCCCTCGGTGCCCGTTCTCTGGAGAACCTGGGAAATGAGAATCAGAGGCTCAGAGGAGGCCAGCATCCCTCTTCTGGCTGACTCCTTGAGCACCGGCAACTTGGACCCTCAACATGAGCTCAGGGAAGACCAAAACACAGCACGCCCGGGGAAGCCCTCGGCAGGCAGAGGGCAGCCGTCTAGTGCCCAAGCCACTACAAGGGAGTGTTCAAGCAGCTACTCAAAAGTGACATTTGTAAAGATTTCTCCTAACAGGGTAGGATTTTGCTGTAATGTGAGCGAAGCAAAGAACCACAAAGTGTACATGTGGAGTATGATCCGTTACATAAACACAGTGGAAAAAAGGCTATAATCAAGCACACAAGGGTGCTCACAGAGCTTACCTCAAAGGGTGAGTATGAATGTTTTTTGGGTTGTTTTTCCTTAAGAAAACCACAACAGAGGTAAGCAGGGCCTGGTCAGGAAGCAAATCTCAGGGACTCTGTGTACTGAGGGGACACTGAGCATGTGGCAGGTCACGAGGGAGTTATGCCCGTGTAACCACCTCCACAGCCTCTCAACTGTCCCAGCCCTGAATCCACCTGCTGCTCGAGCTTACAGCTCCCTATGCACTGGGCCCCATTCATGACTCCTCAAGGCTCCAACACTGTTCCAGAGATGCCCAGCCAGGCTCCTGAACAAAAGCCCCAGACCCATCCCGACCAGGCATGGCCAACAGGCCCCAACGATAGACCCCCAGAAGACCCTGGGAACACAAAGAGAAGGGGCTCACTCCTGGTTGCAGCTACTGAAGGAGTCAGAGTAGTTACTTGTATTTCGCACTCCGGTCCCTGGAAGCCCGGCGGTGGCCCCGGCTGTGGCTGCGGGAACGGCTGCGGTGGCGCCGGTGTCTGTCTCGGGACCGGGATCGGGACGACTTTCGTCGCTCCCTGGAGGTAGATCTGGACCTCCTGCGACGCCGATCCCGGGAGCGTGACCTGCAGCAGACAACCAGAAGGCTCTGAAGGCCATGATGCCCCCTGCCAATAGCCCTTCTCTCGCAAGAAGTTCTGCTGGATGGTTCACTGGCATCTCCCCTTCCCTTCTACAAATTTACAACTGGGGTCCACAACAGTCCCATCAATTCAGAATTATGGCCCCATCCCACTGATGCTTCCGGAAAACACCTCGCCAGGAAACACCTACCACCCCACAGGCCTCAGCAGTACCTTCTGACTTCCCTCTCATTTACAGTGGATCCCACTGCTGCACTAAGCCCCAACCAACCTGACAACAGATGGATAGGGCCCGAGCTTGGTCCCTCACCAGCCCTGCCCACCAGATAACAAGTGTGAAGCTATAAAAGATAACTAATAAGGAAAAATGCATGTGGAGGGGTGCCTGCGGGGCTCAGTCAGTTAAGTGACTCTTGGTTTCGGCTCATGTTGTGATCTCAGGGTCATGAGATCGAGGTCCACATCAGGCTGCACACACAGCGCAGCGTCTGCTTGGGACTCTCTCCCTCTCCCTTTGCTCCCCACTGCTGCACGCGCATGCATGCATACACACTCTCTCTCAAATAAGTAAATCTTAAAAAAGAAAAAATGTGGGGGGAGAAAAGACAAAAAATGTGGGGGGGAAAAAGGGCATCTGAGAATATGTTAATGGATCTGGAAACCTACCTCCTTCGATCTCTGGTTCTTGATCCAGACCTAAAATGAAAAAGAGAAAAAAAGGATGGGCAATTTCCCCCAAACAGCCCACCCCACAGTCTACAAGGTGAAGCAGTGCTGACTTCCCACCGAGTCGGCTCACCCATTCTCAGGCCCACAGCTCCAGGTGTCAATGCTCACAGCATGAGGCCAGCCCCCAACCCCCAGGGGTCAAATGCTACACTCTGAGTTCAACAACTGGCTCGTCAAAGTCACTTGCACAGCTATGCAGACTGTCACACAGCAGATGCAAGGCTGGACAGGATCTAAAGTCACCAAAGGACACCAAAGTTAAAGCAAAGCCAAAGCCTCAAGTTCCAGACACAGGTTCACTGCTAGGTGAGGGTCACATGACCTCCTTGGAAACTATATAACCAACCAGCAATCCAAGAAATACACAATACAATGAGTTCTCATTTTACACCCTGTTCTACAGCAAAAATTAACAAGATCACTAGCAAAATGTGCTGAGGGGGATGTGACAGAAGATGTTCACACAACATGCATCTAAAGGATGATCTGATAGTTTTTTGTAAAGCAATTTTTCCAACACCTATTAATGTTTATATATATTAAATTCCTTTGTCCTAGGAATTCTAAGAAATTTTATAAACCAATCAAACAGGGACGCCTGGGTGGCTCAGTTGGTTAAGCGTCTGCCTTCGGCTCAGGTCATGATCCCAGGGTCCTGGGATCGAGTCCCGCATCGGGCTCCCTGCTCCGCGGGGAGCCTGCTTCTCCCTCTGCCTCTGCCTCTCTCTCTCTCTATCTCTCATGAATAAATAAATAAAATCTTTAAAAAAATAAAAAAATAAACCAATCAAACATATCAAAATAAGGATGATCACTACAGTACCCATTCAAAAATAGTTTTACAGAGCCACCTGGGTGGCTCAGTCGGTTAAGCTTCTGACTCTTGATTTCGGTTCAGGTCATGATCTCAGGGTCCTAGGATGGAGCCCTGCATGAGGCTCCATTCTGGGCAGTGTGCTTGAGGATTTCTTTCCCTTTGCCCCCCACCCCACGCTCTCTCTCTCTCAAATAAATAAATCTTTAAAAAACAAAATAGGGGTGCCTGGGTGGCTCAGTGAGTTGGGCATCTGCCTTCAGCTTGGGTCATGATCCCAGGGTCCTTGGATCGGGCCCCACGTCGGGCTCCCTGCTTAGTGGAGAGCCTGCTTCTCCCTCTCCTGCTCCCCCTGCTTGTACTCTCTGTCAAATAAAGAATAAAATCTTAAAATAAAACCCCAAAATTGGGGCACCTGGGTGGCTCAGATGGTTAAGAGTCTGCCTTTGGCTCAGGTCATGATCTCAGAATCCTGGGATTGAGCATCAGGCTCCCAGCTCAATGAGGAGTCTGCTTCTCCCTCTGCCCCTCCCCCTGCTCATGCTCTCACGCTCTCTTGCTCTTTAAAATAAATAAAATCTTTATTATTTTTAAAAGATTTTATTTATTTGTCAGAGAGAAAGAGAGAGAGTGTGTGTGTATGCATGCATAAACAGGGGGAGTGGCAGGCAGAGGGAGAAGCAGGCTCCCCGCTGATCAAGGAGCCCAATGTGGGACTCAATCCCAGAACCCTGGGATCACAACCCGAGCTGAAGGCAGACGCTTAACTGACTGAGCCACCCAGGTGTCCCGTAAGTAAAATCTTAAAAACAAAACAAAACCCACAAAAAACAAAAATAGCTTTATAGAAACTTCGTCATCAAAAACTGAAATCAGGGATGCCTTATGTGTTTTGCTTAATACATTTTTATACTGTTTGAATCTATTTTGTTTTTGTTTGAGTCTCTTTACAATCAAAATGTGTTAGGTAATTAAAGTAATGAAGAGAAACACAATAAATACAATAAACACTTACTTGTTGTTTCTGAACTATACACTAATTCCTCCAGGAAAGCCCAGCTTCTGGGCCTTTCAAGGACAGTGAGCTGTACCCCATGACAGTGGGGTCCTGGCTCCAGCCTTTTCCCTGAACTCTGACCACATGTCTCCTAAGCATCTCAAACTGAGTATGGCCAGAGCCAAATCCTACTGCCCACCAACCCCTCTTCACCCTAGTACACTGCTCCCAGTGTTCTCCATCCCCTAAGTGGCAGCTCCAGGCCTGAAACCATGAGGCCAGCTCTGTTCCCCCTTTGCTTGCCTCACAACCTTGTACCAGCGAATCTTAACAGCTCTACCCCCACAACACACCAAGATCCCGCTCACCCTGTCAACTGGCACCTCCTTCACTGGGACTCTTGCTGCTTCCACCCTTACCACCTACACTCGTTCTCAGCAGGGCCCGACAATACTCAGTCAACTTCAGAGTCTGCTCAGACCTAAGGCCTTTCCCTGACGGATTTTCCCTTCAACGTATGGCTGTGTGACAAAGCATGCCCCAGCATGTCTGCACCACACAGCGCTCCTCCCAGGCCAGCCAAAACCCCGCTCTTCTGAACAGGCTGCATGTTTGCTCATTTTTCTTTTAAGGGCCACGTAGGTCCACAGCAGACCTCAATTGCTACAAGCCAGACTGCAAGGAAGGAGCAGGGTCTCCTTGGGCATGTGTGTACTGTGGGACTCACCTCCTGCTCAGTCGCTCCTCCCGCTCTCTCTCCTCTCTCCTCCTCAGTCGATCCTGATTTCTCTTCTCCTGCTTTTCAGCCACAGTTTTCTAAACAAACAAAAAGTTGAAAAATAAGAGAAGAAAAACTTATACCAACTAGAGTATGAATGTTGTTTAACAAAGCACTTTTATGGGGCCCCTGGGTGGCTCAGTCGTTAAGCGTCTGCCTTCGGCTCAGGTCATGATCCCAGGGTCCTGGGATCAAGCCCCGCATCAGGCTCCCTGCTCTGCGGGAAGCCTGCTTCTCCTTCTCCCCCTTCCTGTGTTCCCTCTCTAGCTATCTCTGTCAAATAAATAAATAAAATCTTAAAAAAAAAAAAAAGCACTTTCACATGATCTCAGTATTAGTAATTTAGAAATCTAAAAAAAACTCTTAGGAAACAAGAACATAATCACCTTTAAAGCTTCTTAATGGAAAATACACGAAAGTAACGCTTTTACAAATACATCTTATAAATTCATTGACAAACTGTATATTCTAAGAGGTGCTATGGTTCTAAGGCACAGAAATTGATATTTCGCTTCACACCAATCCAGATAGTTTTCTACCCAAAGGAGATTCCACACACTTTACTGTAAAAAAAAAACCACATGTATGACCAAACCTATCCTGCTGCCCAGGAGCAGCCTGTTCTTGGGAGTGCTGAGTGCTACACTGGCTTGAGACCCGGCCTCGGTGGGGACAGCAGGCCAGGGAAGGTAGACCGTGAACACTCCACAACCGGCTGGCTTTCTTGTTTGCTTGCTTTCTTTAGTATTTTAAGTAATCTCTACACCCATCATGGGGCTGAAACTTACAGCCCCAAGATCAAGAGTCACATGCTCTACCCACTGTGCCAGCCAGGGGCACCCACAACTGGCTTTCAACACCAAGCTCAATACTTGGCTTATCAGGCTCGATGGTGAACACAACAGAAAAGACAATGCAACAGAGCGGAGGAGGTCCGGAGAAACTCCACTGTGGAACACTACTGACACAGCTTAGCTCAAAGCACTAGGTCCGGTCTACATACTCCCACCCCGTATCAACCCAAAGCCTTTTTTTTTTTTAAAGATTTTATTTATCTGACAGAGAGAGACACAGCAAGAGAGGGAACACAAGCAGGGAGAGTGGGAGAGAGAGAAGCAGGCTTCCCGCCAAGCAGGGAGCCTGATGTGGGACTGGACCCCAGGACTCTGGGATCATGACCTGAGCCGAAGGCAGACACTTAAGATCTGAGCCACCCAGGCACCCCTCAACCCAAAGCCTTTTGATGTCTGCACCTCTCTGCTGTTGGAATGAAGCCCTAAGAGGGGGTAAAGTAGGTCCAGGGAGACAAAGGGTCACCAGTCTACCACGAAGGATAACCCTGTATCTCAGTGCAAACTGGAGCCAGGCCCCTAAACAAAAGGGTATAGCAAGGACTGAGGGAGAGGGGCCAGCTATCCTCCTCAAAGCACTCACAAGGTGTGAGAGCCCTCCTGTCTGGAGCCTCTGGTTCTCCACCCCTGGCTTCACTTGTCCTGGATCCGAGCAGGCACATAAGGATGGACACATTAAGGTTAAGGATGGGAGTTTCAGCCCCTCAACTTACATGCAGACTCTTCGTAAAGAGGATGTGACCGAGCACAGGGCTATGGTCTGGTATTAACTCCTTTGCAAACCTCTCTACTTCCTAGACACTGTCCTTCCACCCCTAAGAAAGAAGGCCTTGCCTCGCTATTACCTGGGTGTGTGGCCTGGTGGTATGAGCACCTCTGGGACAACTGTAAGTGAAGCCATCTCTGATTAGGACCCAGAACTCTCACCCTCCTCATTGTTTAGAGGTGCACTTCCAAACATGTTTTCAGTTGTTAGTTTAATAGCCATTATCAAAAGCTGTAATATATTTGTGTTGTTTTAGTCAACTTCGTACAACTCACACTGCAAAGATAAAGCATGCTTTCTCGATCTAGTTAATACTAAGTTCTTTAAAGGCGCGCCTGACTAGCTCAGCCAGTACAGCATGTGGCTCTTGATCTTGGGGTTTTAAGTTTGAGTCCCATGTTGCGTGTAAAGATTACTGAAAAATAAAACCTTAAAAAAACCAAAAACTTGTTCTTAAGATTTCAGGGGAAAAAATTTCAATATAGTCTCATCTCTGTTGGAGAAATATGTGTTAAAAAAATAAAAGGCTTTCAGGTATAAAAAAAAATATCAAAACTAGGGGCACCTGGGTGGCTCAGTCTTTGGCTCAGGTCATGGTCTCAGGGTCCTGGGATCGAGCCCCGCATCAGGCTCCCTGCTCAGCAGGAAGCCTGCTTCTCCCTCTCCCACTCCCCCTGCTTGTGTTTCCCCTCTTGCTTTGTCTCTGTCAAATAAATAAAATCTTAAAAAAAAAAAAAC
>NC_138373.1:35737386-35781442 GCF_054177405.1 Leptonychotes weddellii | reverse complement strand
TGGGTGGCTCAGTTGGTTAAGCGACTGCCTTCGGCTCAGGTCATGATCCTGGAGTCCCTGGATCGAGTCCCGCATCGGGCTCCCTGCTCGGCAGGGAGTCTGCTTCTCCCTCTGACCCTCCCCCCTCTCATGTGCTTGCTCTCTCTCATTCTCTCTCTCTCAAATAAATAAATAAAATCTTTAAAAAAAAAAAAAAAAACCAAAACTAAATTATGGGGTGCTATGAAATGGAAATACAATTTAAAGGAGAAATGGAAGGGGCGCCTGGGTGGTTCAGTTCATTAAGCATCTGACTCTGGCTCAGGTCATGATCTCTGGGCTCTGTGCTCAGTGGAGAGTTTACTTGGGGATTCTCTCTCCCCCTCTGCCCCTCCCCCTGCTCACGCACATGCTCCTTCTCTCAAATAAATAAATCTTAAAAAAAAAAAGAAGAAGAAGAAGAAGAAATGTGTAACAGAGTGTATCACTTCCCAAAATTCTACTGGGAGCACAGGAGCAAACTGTGTTAAGACCAGTGGCTGCCACCCCAGCTCCACTCCCAGTGCCAAGTTCACACCTCACCTACTGGCAACCCCTCCTCACGTGCAGGGCTCTGCCCCCTGCTCCTTCTAGGGGCACACAAGGCCCTCCACCTTGATTGCTGCAGTGTCCCAGTAAAGTGCCATGCGTCTTTCCACCAAATTTCATGTGTCTGGAGGGAAGACCTGCATAGTTCCCAGCACCCCATCCTAGTGGCCCCTATACAGAGCAGGGAGGACTCCACCAGTCTGAAAAATAATTCAAAGTATCTGAAACATGCTCACCCATCCTTCTAAGTGGACCCAAGATAAGTTTTAGAGTCTAACCCAGGAAACTGAGGAGCCTTGAGGAAGAGACAAAGGTGGGCAGTGGTGAAGCAGTGCTATCCAAAAAACTCCACCATGTTCTCGTCCTTCCGAGGAGGCTCAAAGGCAAGGGCCAGGAAGTGTGATCTTCTGTCTAACCTAACCACTCTCCACGCATCCGCCTCTGCCAAAGGAGAAAAACGAGACTACCGGCTCTTCCCATCTCCAACCAAAAGTTATTTCCGAGATGTGTGAGAGCTCTCTGTACCAGAGGACTAGACTCTGCGTTTTTTTCCTGCAAACAAGTGCAGACTAGTCGCTTTGGATTCTGAGGCCTTTGTTCTCTTGGGTGAATGAAGTGATAAAATCTGAATATTTCACAATAAAACTCAAAGACATGTTCTTAGAAAAGATCAAAACAGCAGTGCCTGGGTGGCTCAGTCAGTTAAGTGTCTAAAGTCGCGTCATGGTCTCAGGGTCCTGGGAGCGAGCCCCACGTCAGGCTCCCTTGCTCAGCGGGGAGTGTGCTTGTCCTTCTGCCCCGCCCCCATTTGTGCACACTCTCTCTCAAGTAAATAAATAAAATCTTAAAAAAAAAAAAGATCAAAACACAAGGTTTTCTGGAAATTAATACAAAGACATCACAAGACTTCTTGGGTTTCTCCAGAAACAACATATTAACGTACCCTCAACTGATCAAGCTTCTCTCGGATCTGAATGAACCCCAAGTGTAACTTGCCCCCGAAGTGGTCCGCAAGACGACGGTCATTGTCGTGGAGACCAAGGTAGGCCGAACAAACCTCACAGACACGCAGCTTCTGTTGTTGAAAACTGGATGCGGGCATGGAATTTCTGTATTCTTCCTGGACAGTGGGAACAGAGCAATGAAAATGAGGTCCACAGAACCACAACTAAATATTCAACCCCCAAAATGGAAATATTTGAAGGGACTATAGAGGTGACTTTTAAATAAACAAAAAATGGATCATTTACAAACTTCAGATATTTGTAACTGACTCTATTTCCATCGTTTATTTACAAAATGAACTAACAATCATGATTTCAAAGCAATAAGGAACATTTAAAATTCTCAGACAAGCAGGATGCTGTCTGTTCTCAGAGGCCAGCAGGGAAGACAGGTCTCAGTTACACACAGTGGAAAGCTCTAGGAGGACCAGAGGAACAAGGGAGACTCTTCAAAAGGGGCCCTCAAAAAAACAAAGCACAAAAACCAAACCAAATAAACAGACAAAACACACAAGAGCCACTCATGGAGACTGTGTTCCAACATCCAGGAAGCTGTATGCCAACTCTGCCCTAAAAGCTAAAATTTGGACACACAAATACATTAGACACTCTCTTCAAAAAAGAATGTGTCCGACAGAACGAGCAAAACTGGCAGCCACTCCAGTCAGAATGGATGAAATACAGAAGAAATGAAGTAATAAAACATGGTTCCTGGTGCTGGTGCCAAAGTCAAAACACGCCTCTAAGACCCAGAATTAAGAAATGCATTCCAGGGGGCGCCTGGGTGACTCAGACATTAATGTTAAACATCTGTCTTCAGCTCAGGTCATGATCTCCAGGTCCTAGGATCGAGCCCCACATCAGGCTCCAGGCTGGCTCAGTGGGGAGTCTGCTTCTCCCTCCCGCTCTGCCTCTCCCCGTGCTTGGGCTCTGTCTCTCTCTCAAATGAATAAAAAAAATAAGAAAAATGCATTCCAACAGTCACTGGTCCTTATTTAAAGGGATCTTCCATGGGACACCTGGGTGGCTCAGTTGGTTAACCATCTGCCTTCGGTTCAGGTCATGATCTTGGGGTCCTGGGATCGAGTCCGGCATTGGGCTCCTTGCTCAGTTGGGAGCCTGCTTCTCCCTCTGCCTGCCGCTCCCCCTGCTTGTGTGCGTGCCCTCTCTCTCTCTCTGACAAATAAATAAAATCTTTTAAAAAATTTTAAAAAGGGGAGCCTGGGTAACTCAGTTGGTTAAGCGTCTGCCATTGGCTTGGGTCATGATCCCGGAGTTCCAGGATCGAGCCCTACATCGGGGTCCCCGCTCAGCAGGGGGGTCTGCTTCTCCCTCTGCCCTTCACACCCCTTGTGCACACTCTATCTCAAATAAATAAAATCTTTTTAAAAAATTAAAAAAAATAAGGGAGTATTCCATTAATTCATTCAAAATTCCCTAGCAAATGCAGATTAAGATACCACATGACTCACTAAACTGGCAAAGACATAAACAAAGATGCACTCTCACACACTGCTAGTAGGAGACTAGTAGGTACGTTGGCGCAACCCACAGGGAGTGCAACTGAATTATCTGTGAAAGCCAGACAGGTGTGTGCCATTTCCAGGAACGTGTCCTAGAACATGCTCATACATGTGCCAGCAAGGAAGTGCAAGGACACTTGCTGTGAACGGTCTGTGAAGATGAGAAACCACTAATGCCCTAGAAAACCACCAACAGATAGTCACATGTTCATGAAACAGAACCCTACAGCAAGAAACTGAAGGAAGTTGTACATAGCAACAAGGAGAGACCTCACAAACAGTGGTGAGTGAATAATGCAAGCAAGAAAGACATACACAGCATTTATGGGAGATTTTTTTAAAAGCACAAAGCGCGCACGTGCACAAACACACGCAAGCACACAGTTTACGGGCAGCACACACATGTAATAAAGGGTAAAGACAGAACAGAATGCACACTTATGTCTACATTAGTGACAGGAGGAGGCTGGAGAGGGAAGCACTGGGAACCTGAATTTCCATTACGATGTGCTACAGCTTTTATTAAAGAGAAAAAACAATAGAATCTTTAAAAAAAAAAAAAGGGGGGGGCGCCTGGGTGGCTCAGGTGGTTAAGCAACTGCCTTCGGCTCAGGTCATAATCCTGGAGTCCCAGGATCGAGTCCCAGTCCCACATCAGGCTCCTGCTCAGCGGGGAGTCTGCTTCTCCCTCTGATCCTCCCCCTCTCATGCTCTCTGTCTCCCATTCTCTCTCTCAGATAAATAAAATCTTAAAAAAAAGAGAAAAAACAAAACCAAAATCCTTAGGCAAAAATGACAAATATAGTGGACCCATAAATATTTGTGATATTCTATCCCTTTCTGTAGTTTTGAAACTACCACCCTCTAATTTCTTTCAAAATAAACTCTAATTATGCTGAGTGGAAAAAAACAAAACAAAACACAACAGTCTCAAAAGGGTACGTACTGTATGACTCCATTTACATAACATTCTTAAAATGACCAGAATATAGAGATGCAGGAGATTTGTAGTTGCCAGGGGCAGAGAAGTGGATGTGGCTACAGAAGGGTCATGGGCGGGATCTTGGTGGTGATGGATATTCCGTATCGTGACTGTCAACATCCTTTCTATTATATTGTGCTATGGTTTTTCAAGATGTTATCACCACGGGAAACTGGATAAAGGGCACATGGGATCTCTCTCTATTATTCCTTGAGACTACTGAACATGCATGCCTGCTGAGAGCAGAAAGGAACTCACAGGTGCCACACCACCAGACAGCAGCCTGGCGGAGGCCTCCCCAACACCATCCTGTCTTGCCCAGTGGTTTTAAGGAGGTGGTGCTGCCTCCTGGGGGCACTCTCAGTGATGGGGATGGAGGACAATGGCTGGGTTAAGGATGCTACGAGTCCTGGACATGAACACCCATGCATCCCACATCCTGCTCCTGTCTGGGCTGTCTAAAGACATCCACATGATGAACCCCTCATCTACAATCATTTACACCCCCATACAAATCTCTGAGCCATCCCAGGGATTTCTGGTGTCTGTTCTGCTCTTGGAAGCATGAAGGGCTGGGCCTCAGGGTGCACCAAGAAGCCACAGAGCTTCCCTCCTGACTCTCTGGCCTTTCTGGTACAGCAGTCAGCAACCCAAGGAGCCTGACTCTGTTCTACATATAAACATGTATTTTCCACTTCAGTAAAAAGGAGTTTAGATTCTATGTTAAGGATTTATATACATGACTTATATAAGACTTCATCTCTACCCAGGCTCCCTGACCCCACCACCCTAATAACTTTCTCAGCCTGTGGGTCTCAGCTAAGGGCACTTCCAGGATCACTCCACCTGGAGACCCCTGGCAACACAAAGTCACTCTCAAACTCAGACCCCATTTCTTTTGAGCACCTATCTTCATGTGAATGAATCTTATCCATCTGTTCACATACCCTTCTGTCTGTATCCCCTGCCAACTCCAGCACGGTCTCCATGAGGAGGGCCTCCTCTGGTGTGCTCACAGCTAAAAACTATCTGGGGCGCCTGGCTGGCTCAGTTGGTTAAGCATCTGCCTTCGGCTCAGGTCATGGTCCCAGGGTCCTGGGACTGAGCCCCGTGTTGGGCTCCCTGTTCGGCAGGAAGTCTGCTTTTTCCCCTCCCTCTGCCTTCCCCCACCTACTCATGCTCTCTCTTGCTCTGCTCTCTCAAATAAATAAAACCTTTAAAAAGAAAAAAGAAAAACAACAACTAAAAACTATCTGGCACAGAGCTGGAGCTTAACAAGCATTTACTCCGGGAATACAACCATCCCCGCCTCCCTCTGACTCTACTGTTCCCACCATTCTCAAAGCCTATGTGAGCCATTTCCAGTTCCAGTGGTAAGGACTTAAGAGCCAGAGCATATCTAATGGATAAAATAGTCTGGAAGAAAATGCCTGTCAACGATACAAACACTGAGTCCCTGACTCAGTTTCTCCACCACCCTGCCAGTGTGTCCTGGCCTGGTACCCTAGCTGACACCACTTGGATGCTACCCTCAATCTGCATAGGTTCTCTACCAGAGATGCAGTGTCACCAAGAACACGCAGGTTTTGTTCTTTAGGGCAATCTGCACTACCACTCTGGCCCACTCACACCAGTTGAGTGACCACCACAGCCCAGCAAACCCCTACAGAGCCAAAGGACCAGAGAGTAAACGACACCACTCTAGTGACTCTTCAACGCTCAGGACTGCGCTCTGCATATGGATGTTATGCTCAGGGCTGGCAAGTGACGGGTCTGATGTCACACTAGGGTTACAGGGGACACAGCAAAGGCACAAACCCAAGTACGTGCACACTCTAAATCCTACAACCCTGTCCACATAGCACGCTATTTCCAACTTCTTCCCAATATTCAAAAAATGGAATAGTTTAATTTTAGCCCAAACAGTCAACATTTAGGGGTTACTACGTTTCCTCTTTCTTGAAGACATTTTCCCACCAACCTCAGCTTCTTTTTTCTTTGCACGGACTTTCTCCACTTCCATAAGAATCTTCTGGGATTCATCCACATTTCCCTCAGCTCCCAGTTGCTCAGCTTTAGCAAGAAGTTTTCCTATTTCTTCATTCAACTCATGTACTTTTTCTGCCTGAAAGAAGACAACAACCAGGTAAGCAAACATCTAAAACCAAAAGATCTTAACACAGAGACAATGAGTGTTTCTCTTGCTGTACTTCTGCTCTGTTCTACAAAAATTAAATGGAATAGCCAAGATCCTTGCAGGATCACAAGCAAACTAACAATTCTGACATCTTTACTGGCATCGCTGAGATTCTGACCTTAAACTAAACCTGCGTGTTGCATTCCAGTAAGAGCAGCATCATGCCTGTCACTTCCAACATGGTGGCCAGGGTCATCATGGTCACTTTCTAAGCTGTCTCTTCTCATGTCTTCTATCACAACTCAACCTTCTGGGTAGGGGCCATAAAATGTCCAGGATTAAATGCATAAACTTGTACCGTAAGCAAAATGCCTCATCATTTGGGATTTAATTCTAGAAATAAGGTAGCAACTACACATATCCTAAGCAATGCTTTTATAAAACTGAGAGAAAAGGACACTGAAGAGACTCATCAGCTGCACTCAAAATCAGGGAACAGAAGGAGGATGTGCTGATAGGCCAATGACACACAGATGTATCTTCTTCATTCTTCAGGACAGTCTAACCATTTCCCAACTAACTGTCTCCATTTCCTGTTTTATCTGGGGGTGTTAAAAAAAAAAAACAAAAAAACTGGGGGACAGACAGAGGCAGCTCCCGGGGGTGGAGAGCTTGCTGACAGCCTTCTCTCCTTACTGAGAAGCACCGAGGCAGCAAGGACTGTCCACCCCAAAGACGCAGAGTCAGTGCTAATGGTAAGCTGTTAGCCAGTTGGCAGGCTGGTTTTTACCAGACACTGATTTGCACACACAACTCGAGAAAGTCTCTCAGGCATACCTTCGCAGAAACTTCTGCACTGATCTCCTCTTGGGTCTCTGCCAGCCGCTTCTTGGCAAGCTCAGTTCTCCGATCACACTCAGCAATAAAGGACTCCAAGTGATCCATCGCCTAGCTCAGGAGAAGCAGAGAGCTATGATCAGTTAAGGGTAAGGTCTTGGAACCCATCAATTCAATAGGACATACACTCCTGGGTTGGTTTCTTAAAGCCTGTAAGTTCAGTGGGAAGATCTTAAACTACACTACAGCTAGCACATCCATAATCACATTTAACCAAGGGGCTTTGTTAAACCAAGTGATCATTCAGAAGCATGGTCTTCTCATCTGATCTATTTATTCCTAAAAGTTGTAAAAGGACCCCCATCCCTCGATAACATTTCCCGGATTTTTTTTAGCCATAATTAGTAGCGTTCTCTGTGGGGAAGCAAATGCTGGACTGAGACTAGTATCGGAGGCCCTCTTCTGGTGAGCTGTGGGGGGTGCGGATCATGTACTCACTGGTCTGTGTGAGCCACGTAAATATTATTCCCCCATGTTCTGAGGGTAGAGATCCCCCTTCCACCTCAAAACAAAACAACAGAACAAATATTACTGAGAGTTATGAGCACAGGTCGTTATTGCCTGTCTAAAGTAGCAGGAGAACTGGTAACTACTTCCCCAAAGAGATAAAGGGAAAGAAACTCTAGAAATCTACCTGCTCACTCTGAAGACTTATGGGGGAAACACGAAAACACTAATGAGCTGCTTCACATGTGTTAGGCATTTAATTTGCCAGGACCAGTCAAAGGCCCCAGCATAACCTCAGATAGACCTACAACTAGGATATCTGCCAGGCTATGACCGGTGACTGGCAAGCAGCACCTCCTAAGTTACACCCGTTAGTGCACTTGCAAATGTTGGCATTGTGTTAAGTGTGACAGCAAGGGAATTTAGCACAGGATGACAGGACTGCATCATGTGATCTATCACCAAAAAATACAGAAGAAAAAACTTTGGGTGGAGATGATATAAAGCAGATGAAGGTTACGCCAACAGACCAAGTGGTGATAATCTATGTCCCTCCGCCCAAAGATGGCCAGAGAGAGCAAGTCAGCTGTTAAGAAAGCACTCTATGAGGATCAGTGTGACACTGGAATGGACGACAGGGTTAGGGTCTCCTCCAGAAATCTTAAATACTCTTTTCAAATAAATGCATACTTGGACATAGGTCAAGACAGAGAATAGGCTCTCTGACAGTGCCAAGCCCCACAGGGTGCTGGAGAAAGGCTAAAGCATAATCACCCACTGAGGACAACTCCCAATTTCACTCCATAATTTTGGAATTCAGGACCTCTTTCCTGTTGTTGGACATCCAAATATTCCCTGATAAACATTTCTCACTATGTTCAAATCCATCAGGAAAGCAAATGATCAGCATTTGTCTGCATGCACCATACTTCCTGGAAAGACAGAGTTGACAATCCTGCTGACAGTGATAACTAATCAAGATCAAGGTGCCGGCAAGCTAATACAGGTCACATGCCTCCTGTGAGGGACAATGGATCCTAGAAGACCACCCTTATATGCCCCAGGTTCACCTACACAGAGGTACTAAGTCTATGGTGCAGTGTCCTTCTGTTATCTACCCAAACAGAGTGATTTCACACCTGAGACAGACCCACGAATCCACTCATCAGGGTTGAAGACAAGTGGGTGACATGGGACACCTTGACCAATTAAAGCAACCAGCGGCAGCTTCAGCAGAACCCAAATCAACTACAGACTCAGACATCTGATAGGCTAAAAACTAAACGGTAACTTCACAACACAGAATAGGCAGACCACAGAGACATCTTTTAACTGCCACATTCTTTAAAAGATGGCACTCTGGAGGTGCCTGGGTGGCTCTGTCGGTGAAGCGTCTGCCTTTGGCTCAGGTCATGATCCGAGGGTCCTGGGATCAAGTCCCTCATCGGGCTCCCTGCTCAGTGGGGAGCCTGCTTCTCCCTCTCCCTCGCTCATGCTCTCTCTCAAATAATAAAAAAAAAAACAATCTTAAAAAAGATGGCACTCTGTTCTACTGCCTTCTCCTGTTCAATGTGCTTGTCAATTTCAGATCGAGTCTTAAAATATATCAAAGAGGAGAGGTTTAAATAATTTTTTTTTTTTAAAGGTATTCAAGTCGGGGTGCCTGGGTGGCTCAGTGAGTTATACATCTGCCTTCGGCTCAGGTCATGATCCCGGGGTCCTGGGATCAAGCTCCGCATTGCGACCCCCTGCTCAGTGGGGAGCCTGCTTCTCCCTCTCCCTCTGCACTCCCCACCCCTGCTCATGCTTTAAAATCTAAAAAAAAAAAGAGTATTCAAGTCTAAAAATTAAGTCCTAATCACAACCTACTATTTACTAGAAAGTCACCCAAGCTCTACAACTTAAGGGTGGTACGATGAAACATGGACGATTGGGGATGCCTGAACACAGCGCCGGCACACAGTAAGCACGTGAGTCTCACTGCTGCTGGGGGCTGTTCGTCCACACTCAGGACTGTGCGGTGCTATTCCCAGTGTTGCCAGCCCAGGAGAAATGACACTGGCCAGAAATCAGTGAGGCTGAGATGGGCTGTCAAGGAGACTGGTCATGGTGCACATGTGTCCCTGTGCTGTGCTGCACGTCCACACGGAAACTGGAAGGTCTCCATTTCCCAGATGAAGAAACTGAGGTACGGTTTCCACACTACTAAGTGATGGCATCAGGGTACAAGCACCCTTATGGTTTGGCTCCAAAATCCCTACACTCAATGTGCACAACTCTGAGGCAGTCACCACCAGCCCAGTTCATAGATGTACAGAAAAAGTTAAAATAACTTGCCCAAGGTCACAAAGGGGTTCTAACCCAGAACATCATCTGACTTAGTCAATGTAACTATTATAACGTACATCTGTAGACAGAAAAAGTAGGTGTAATCAGAACTAGTTTCATTTGGTATATTAAAGATAGTCTGGAAATTAGTTGATATAATGTGTAGTTTCAGAAACCTGTAAATAAAACATCACAAACCAAGACAATTTGGGGAAAAAGTTAATTGTATTTTTACTGAGTTAAAAAGAATCAGTTCTATATTTTCAGTATGTGGACGCTAAAGAAATTGTACTGCTCTGTAACTTTTTCACAGCTTAAATTAACGTGTTAATATTGCCATTTGTTTGCCAGTGTTCAAGCTGAGAAACTTGAAATGTTATTTATACAGATTACCTAGTAGCAGACATTACATACTCTTTCCTAGGGAATTTCTGGATAAAACACTTTCAGGAAGCCAAGGCCAGGCCTTGGCATGGTCACGCTGAGGCTGTGTTAAGCTAGAAGGAGCCAATGGTGAGGACAGGGAGGCACCTTCTCCCACATAAAACACCAGTGGTTCCACCCACCAAGCTCAAGCCGAGGGTCTAGGCAGGCAATACCTCCACAAAGAAATACCTTTCTATAACTCTGACGGGCAAAGACCCCAAAATATGGTTACTCACTGTTAGCAAAGATGTGAAGATGGGAACTCTTCTACACTGCTGGTGGGAGCATTCGCTCCGCTGGATAACACCATGGTATCATCAAAACCCCAGATACCCCTCTGATCCAACAGTTCTGCATCTAGGAATCTCCCCTGCATACATGCAAACAATGCATACATGCAAACAAGGGCAATGTGTAATGCAGCACCATGATCATCAACAGGAGACTGGTCATATAAAGAAGATATCCATCGTCTGGAATGCTGTGCAGCCACAAAAAGGAATAAGGAACTCTACACAAAGATATACTAAAACGTTAAACAAAAAAAGGAAGGGTGAGGTTAGAATAGGTGTACAAATTACCACTCGTGTAAAAGAAAAAACAGGAATATAGACATTCTGTCTGCCTCAGGTATCCACATAAACTCTAAAGCACACAGAAGACACTGGGTAGTTCTAGAGGCAACCAGATGACTGAAGAACAGAGCAGGAGAGAGGTTTCACATGTACCTTCTTTACTGGTAAATTCTGATCCAAGTGAAAGTTATACATGTTTTTACGTTAGTAAAGGATGCTGTAACCTCAGTGAAATAACTCATCTAGGCAACAATCCTCAAGCGCTGCTTAAAGCATCAGGTCAAAGGCTGAAGGGGACCTTGACCATCAACAGGTCAAGGCTGCCTTCAACAACGGTGCCGGCTGAGGTGATACACGAGCAGGTGCAAAAGCTCTGCCTCTGAAATGTTCCCATCACAAGAGAAAAACTTAAATCTGATGATCAAGCCTCCAGATCTAACTCCTAAGAATTTCAAAGACAAGGGGAATCATGTTAAAAAAGACATCATGAGGCTATAATCAGCAAAATCCAGGGTATGAGACTTTTAAAAAAATTAATTTCTTCAAACAAATAGATTTAAAAAGATTTACAAAGCATTCTAATGTGTAGCCCTTATTTTGAATCCTGAGTCAAAGAAATAAAACTATAAAAGAATCCTTTCTGAAGTCATCTGGGAAATTTGAACTCTATCAGATGCTAGGAAATTACTTTTAAAGATGACTGTTTTTAGTAAAGTCCTCAAATTCTACCTGTACTATTTACGGTATTTACAGATGAAATTCTATCTTGTAGCTATAAAAAGTAATCGGGGCAGGGTCTGAGGTACGGTTTCCACACTACTGCTTGGCTCAGTTAGAGGAGCGTGTGACTCTTGATCTCAGGGTTGTGGGTTCGAGCCCCATGTTGGGTGTAGATACTACTTAAAAAATATAATTTTTTTAAAGATCTTATTTACTTGAGAGAGAGAAATCGAGTGCAAGCTGAGGGGAGGGGCACAGGGAAAAGGAGAAGCAAAGTCCCTGCTGAGCAGGGAGTCGGACATGGGGCTCCATCCTAGGACTTGGAGATCATAACCTGAGCCGAAGACAGATGCTTAACTGACTGAGCCAACCAGGTGCCCGCCAAAAATATAATCTTAAGGGGCGCCTGAGACGCTCAACTGAGCGTCTGCCTTTGGCTCAGGTCCTGATCCCAGAGTCCTGGGATCGAGCCCCGTACCAGGCTCCTTGATCAGCAGGGAGTCTGCTTCTCCTTCTCCCTGTCTCCCAGCTCTCACTCTGTATCTCAAATAAAGAAAATCTTAAAAAAAAAAAGGAAGAAAAATATAACCTTAAAAAAAACCCCAGGGGTGCCTGGGTGGCTCAGATGGTTGGGCATCTGCTTTCAGCTCAGGTCATGATCCCAGGGTCCTGGGATAGAGCCCCACATCGGGATCCCTGCTCTGCAGGAAGCCTGCTTCTCCCTCTCCTGTTCCCCCTGCTTGTGTTCCCTCTCTGGTGGTCTCTTTCTCTGTCAAATAAATAAAATCTTAAAAAAAAAAAAAAAAATCCAGTGGGGAAACACAAGGATAAAGATGAAACAAGAGTCTTCATGTCAATAATCATTGGAAACTGGGAGACAGAACCCAGAAATTTCATTGTAATATCCTGTTCACTTCTGTATCTTTAAAACTTTTCCTTAACACATTTTTAAAAACATGCCAAGTAGATTCTGTCACCACCAAGCATACCAGATCTCAACACACATGGCAACGGCAATGCTGAAATATTTACACATAAAATGACTGAGATGTGTGTGGTCTGTTTGGAGATCTGTGAGAAGCTGTGGGAAGATGAAACCCAGCTGGCTGTGGACTGATCACTCCCAACGCTAAGGGATGGGTATAAGGAAATTCATCATAAGATTACATCCACTTTTGGTATTTGAGGTTCTCCATAATAAAGTTTAAAAAAACCTTCCTGGTGGGATACCTGGGTCGCTCAGTTGGTTAAGCGTCCAACTCTTGGTCTCGGCTCAGGTCATGATCTCAGGGTCGTGAGATTGAGCCCTGCATTGGGCTCTGTGCTCGGTGGGGAGTCGACTTGAGATTCTCTCTCTCCCTCTGCCTCTTCCCTTCCCTTGCAGGTATGCAATCTCTCTCTCTCAAATCAATCAATCCCTGATAAATCAACCTTTCTTAAGAAGGTTTACTTTTTTTAGATTTTATTTATTTATTTGAGAGAGAGAGAGAGAGAGATCACGAGCAGGGCGGGAGGGGAAGAGGGGGAAGCAGACTCCCCACTGAGCAGGAAGCCCGATGCGGGACTTGATGCCAGGACCCTGGGATCATGACCTGAGCTGAAGGCAGACGCTTAGCCCAGGCCGCCTTAGTCTCTTCTTTTAATAGAAAAAGTTTATGTAATCATAGCTTTATTTTATTATTTTGTTTTTAAAGATTTTATTTATTTGTCAGAGAGAGAGAAAGCACAAGCAGGGGGAGCAGGAGAGGGAGAGGGAGAAGCAGGCTCCTCACTGAGCAAGGAGCCTGATGTGGGACTCGATCCCAGGACCCTGGGATCATGACCTGAGCCGAAGGCAGATGCTTAACGACTGAGCCACCCAGGCGTCCCCGTAATCATAGCTTTAAACTGCTTTATGAACACAACTCCCTACACCCTTTTTGCCAGCAGAGCCTCAGAATTCTGACCTAGAACCAATCCTTAAACCGACAGTGTGACACAGGCTTCCAGCAACTGCTCTTAAACACTCTGCTAAACCCTAACCAACCAAGGTCAGCTTGTGGCAGGTAAGAAGCAAGCTGCTGCTGTTGGGGGGCCTGGGCTGGCTCAGTCGGAACAGCTCATGACTCCTGATCTCAGGGTCATTAGTTTGAGCCCAATGTTGGGGGTGTAGAGATTATTTAAATTAAAAAAAAAAAAAAGGCAGCAAGTTGTTGCTTTTAAAGTGTCTGCGTCTCTGCATTTGAAGTAGTAAGGGGGATGCCTGGGTGGCTCAGTTGTTAAGCGTCTGCCTTCAGCTCAGGTCATGATCCCAGGGTGGTGGGATCCAGCCCCACATCGGGCTCCCTATTCCGCAGGAAGCCTGCTTCTCCCTCTCCCACTCCCCCTGCTTGTGTTCCCTTTCTCACTGTGTCTCTCTCTGTCAAATAAATAAATAAACAAAATCTTTAAAAAAAAGGGATGCCTGGGTGGCTCAGTCGGTTAAGCGTCTGCCTTAGGCTCAGGTCATGACCTCAGGTTCCTGGGATTGAGTCCCGCATCGGGCTCCCTGCTCAGCGGGGAGCCTGCTTCTCCCTCTGCCTGCCGCTCCCCCTGCTTGTGCTCTCTCTCTGACAAATAAATAAAATCTAATAAATAGATAAAAATAATAAATAAATAAATCTGAAATAGTAAGGGACTGCCTCCAAGGAGGGGAGAGCACATTCCATGTTTTAAAGGCCAGGTCTACCAATTCTCTAAGTAGTGTATCTTCAATAAGA
The DNA here is from genome assembly GCF_054177405.1 of Leptonychotes weddellii. NCBI lineage: Eukaryota > Metazoa > Chordata > Mammalia > Carnivora > Phocidae > Leptonychotes > Leptonychotes weddellii. Next base: position 35,767,098 of record NC_138373.1, on the reverse strand, counting down.
CCACACACACACAAAAAAACTAGAGGTGAACTCTAGTACACACAATTTTTTACCTTTGTCTTACTCGAGGTATCACCACAATTTTGTCATTAAGTAGATTCTGTAAAGTTTCGAGGGCAGTCTGACAGGAATAAATCATAATTTACTAACTCATTTCTCTCTTCTTGAACATTTCCGTTGTGTCCAATTTTTCAATGTTATAAACAATCCTACCATAAACACATTTGTGTACCAATGTCTGCCTGTATTTCTAATTACTTCCTAAGGCTAGAGATTTGTAAAAATAAATCATAAGGCAGAAATATTTTTACATTTTCATTTCTGCCTATTATGTTAGCTAACAGGACCTGATAACTTCACATGGTACAGAAAATACAGTTTCTTCTTCTCCCCACCCCCCCAAGAAATAATTACTTAATGGGGTCCCTGGGTGGTTTAGTTGGTTAGACATCTGACTCTTGATTTCAGCTCAGGTCATGATCTCAGGGTCGTGAGATCTAGCTCAATGCTGGGTGTGGAGCCTGCTTGGGATTCTCTCCCTCCCTCCCTGCCCCCACCCCCAGCTCCTGCGTGGTTTCTCCAAAAAAAAAAATTACTTAAGAATTTGGTATACGGGGCGCCTGGGGGGCTCAGTCGGTTGAGCGGCTGCCTTCGGCTCAGGTCATGATCCCAGGGTCCTGGGATCGAGCCCCACGTCCGGCTCCCCGCTCAGCGGAGAGCCTGCTTCTCCCTCTCCCTCTGCCTGCCACTCTGCCTACTTGTGCTCTCTCTCTCTCTCTAATAAATAAATAAAATCTTTAAAAAAAGAATTTGGTATATATTTTTTAAAATTGTCTTAAAATGCATACCTAAGCACTCAATTTTTTTTCCAACCAAACAAGACAGTTTGGTAAGTTTCCATTTTTTCTTCTTCACATCAATGCATACATCCTCTGTCTTCTACAATCTTCAGCTGTGCAGTATTTCATTTCACTGTAATATGACTATTTAGCTCCTCTAAAAACAAACGTACTTGGGTATTTTCACTTTTTCACTAATTCAAAACGATGCAATGAACATCTCAGGTCTTCTCATACATATGCGAATGTCCTTGTAGCACAACTTCTTACAAATTGCCTAAATATTTTAGATTTGTAAAAAGGGCTGATGAGCTCTTGTAGAAGATCTACTAAAAGTCAAATGTCCATCTATAAATTCAGCAACTAATTATGAAAATAGGTCTTAACAATAGGGGCACCTGGGTGGCTCAGTCGGTTAAGCCGTCTGCCTTCGGCTCAGGTCATGATTCCGGGGTCCTGGGATCGAGCCCCGTATCGGGCTCCCTGCTCCATGGGGACCCTGCTTCTCCCTCTCCCTCTGCTGCTCTATCTCAAATAAATAAATAAAATCTTTTTTTTTTTTTTTAAAGATTTTATTTATTTCTTTATTTGAGAGAGAGAATGAGAGAGAGAGAGAGAGAGAGCACATGAGAAGGAGGAAGGTCAGAGGGAGAAGCAGACTCCCTGCCGAGCAGGGAGCCCGATGCGGGACTCGATTCCGGGACTCCAGGATCATGACCTGAGCCGAAGGCAGTCGCTTAACCAACTGAGCCACCCAGGCGCCCCATAAATAAAATCTTAAAAAAAAAAAATCTTAATGATGCCTTCTGTAAAAATACATCTTATTTTAAACTAATATATCATGAATTAATAAATCAACTAAAAACCCAAGTTTTAGCAAGGTTTTTCTTTTTTAAAGATTTTTTTTTATTTATTTATTTGAGACAGAGAGAACGAGAGAGAGAGAGCACATGAGAGGGGGGAGGGTCAGAGGCAGAAGCAGGCTCCCCACTGAGCAGGGAGCCCGATGCGGGACTCGATCCCGGGACTCCAGGATCATGACCTGAGCCGAAGGCAGTCGCTTAACCAACTGAGCCACCCAGGCGCCCAGCAAGGTTTTTCTTTTATAAAAAAACAAACAAAAGGCATGGATGTCTTAGCAGGACCATCTAGTATGCAAAGCTTTCTCACCGACCTGATTACAATAATCTGTTCTAAAAATATATATGTACAACCCTTGTATGACAAAAATGGTTTAAAATGTAACTCAAATGCCTGTTATCTTTAATATATTTGATAAGCTTTTCAACATTAAAGCAAACGTTCTGAGTTTGAGGTCAGGTGACCCCCTGACTGGCCCACTACAAGGGGTCCAACTGCTCTGCCAGCACCACATGGTGCTGCCTCCATTAATTCTGGCAAATAACATCAGGCTTAAGGTACTTCCTGAAACTCTGGTAAATGGTGGACCCACCTAACAGAGTTATAACCAATAAGGGAGATCTACCAAAACACCTGGTGAGCTACAGAATATGCTACTAAGAAAAACCAGAACCAATCATGGATTAGTGATGGTTTACAACCTGTGACAATGAAACCTATGCCCATTTCCCAACAGTGATGACCGCACTGCAGCCCTTCCAGAAACCAACCTCAAGAGGGACGCCTGGGAGCTGCTGGTCCAGAGCCTGGGCCTTGGACAGTGCAGGGGCCTCACGGAAGGCCAGGAGCCCAGAACCACCAGCAGGTGGGCAGCAGCAGGTCAGGATTATCAAGAGTCAGCCCACTGACCACATCTGACCAAAATGTTTCTGAGGAGTTTTCTGCTTCTCAAAACCGACATTTTGACACAAAAAATCACAACTAGCCTTCTGATAAACATATCTCTTCACTGTGTACCAGCTATCTTTAAAAAATGAAACTAACCTCCAGAGAGAGCTACTGGATGGCTGGTTACATGGAAAGGGGAGACTTTTTACCAGAGCCTTTTAGACCTCTGGAATCTCCCACAGTGAACATGCATTACCTACCAAAAAGATTTAAAAACTGATTTTCATCAAATTAACTTAACAAATCTGTATTTTGAGAAAAGCCTTTATTTTTCCATTAGTTTACTCTGTAAAAGTAAGGAGATAAAAAAAGTTCTTTTAGCTTGGTATTTTAAAGTCAGGCCACTTTGAATTACTTTACTTATCAGAGTAAACCATGTACATCCAAACACTACTGATATGTATAAATTAAAAACTTAAGGGCTCCAAGCTGAGTATGGAGCCTACTTTAGAAAAAAGAAAAGAATTTAAAGGTGGGGTAAATTGTATGGCATGTGAATTATATCTTAAAGCCATTGAAGAAACTTTTTAAGGTAAAATCTCCCTCCTTAACACCCAGAGATATCTTCCTCTTAGCTTTATAAAGCAACATTCCACTGTTGATAGCACAATTGATATAACCAGTTCTCCATTAATAGCTTCATTATAGCCTCTTCTCCCTTTAAAAAAAATTTTGCAACGAGCATCTTTTCTGTGTACTCATCTGCACATATCCCTAGGATATGTTCCCAACAGCGGAGTTCTGGAACGAGTACGTATATGCATTCCACATGCTGACTATGCCCTGACAGACTGCCCTCCTTCAGATATGGCTACTCCAAAATGCCCTTCATTCTTCAGGGCAGAAGAACTTTTTCTACTGGTTATCAAACATTTTAATATGAACCATCTATAAGATCAACAATTATTTTTAAGGAGTTGGGGGGAAGAGTGGTTACCTTTTTAACTGAAAAAGTAATTCCTCTAGGTGGTATATTTTCACATAGTACACAAAGGTCTCTTGCCCTGCTCTAACCCTCAAACCAAGTTAAAAGTGGTTGTAATCTCTTGGGTTCCTCTAAAACACCTCTCTGCACATCTAAACATGTTAACAAGTGTACAACACCCTTCCTTATTAAAAAAACAAAAAACAAAAAAACAACCACACACTATGGAGGGGCACCTGGCTGGTTGAGTGGTACAGCATGCAACTCTTGATCTCAGGGTGATGAATTTAAGCCCCATGCTGGGCACACCGCTCACTTAAAAGCAAGTAAGTAAAAATAAGGATGTATGCAATTTAAAACACTGTTAAAAAACAAGACACGGGGCGCCTGGGTGAGCATCCAACTCTTGGTTTCAGCTCAGGTCCTGATCTCAGGGTCACAGGATCGAGCCCCATGTAGGGCTCCGTGCTCAGAGGGGAGTCGGCTTCTTCCCCTCTCCCTCTGCCCCTCCCACTTGCATGAGTGCCCACTCCCTAAAAATAAATAAATAAATAACATATTAAAAAAAACAAACACTATGGGGACGAGCCTGCGTGGCTCTGTTGGCGACTCTTGATTTCAGCTCAAGTAATGATTTCAGGGCTTGTGAGATCAAGCCCTGCCTCTGGCTCTGTGCTCAGTGCGAAGTTTGCTTATCCCTCTCCTTCTGCCCCCAAACCCACTCCTGCATGTGGAGCTCTCTCAAATAAATAAATAAAATCTTTTAAAAAATTAAGTTAAATTAATAAACACTAGGGAAGCATGATATCACACTTTGCTTATCCACTTAATCTGTCTTGCAGATAATCTCACATCAACAACACAATGAACTAGCCCAATTCTCTTTTCAGTTATACATCATTCCATCCTAAAGAGCAACTATGATTTAGGCAGTCCCTTACTGAGGAAGTTTACTTGGTTCCTGTTTTCTGCAGTTATAAATGCTGAAGGAACATTCTAGAACAAATGTATCTTTGTACATATGCAAGCATATCAGTGAGATATAATCTTAGAACTGGCCATGCTGGCATGTACTTTCACATCTTGAGATGTTGAGTTACCCAGGAGGTGTATCAGGATCATTTAATCCCCCATGTCTTCAGTTTTGAGTGAGGGTGAGCACCAGCCATAGGATTAGATGCCCACCAGGCAATGTCCTTTTCTATCCTTTGCCCATTTTTTTTATTGAGCCATTGATACCATTTATGTCCATTATGATGAATTTTACATAGAAAGATAACCAGCCCATCATCATAAACACTGTAAATATCCTGTCCCAGTTTATTCTCATTGTACGTATGGGAACTTTTTTTCAGTAATCTTCACACCCAACGTAGGGCTTAAACTCGCGACCCCAAGATGAAGAGTCACATGCTCTTCAGACTGAGCCAGCCAGGCGACCCATGTACAGGTACTCTTGATAGGCTAAATTTTAAGTTTTTATACAGACAAATGTACCCATCTTTCTCTTATAGCTTCTAGACTTTATAGCATCAAGATGACAAAACAAAATTCATCTCCTGGGGATCCAACTGGGTATTTTCCTACTGGCTAATGCATAGTTTTCAATAATATTCATTAAAAAAACAAAACAAAACAAAAAAACACACTCCACTTTCTGCACACTGGCTGAACACACCTCCTTCAAAATATACTAAATGACTCTGTGTGTTTCAGTCACTGACACCATTTCTTCTATGAATGTTTTCTAACTTTAAATTCATCAGTCATTTAAAAAAATGCACTGACTGGACGCCTGAGTGGCTCGGTCAGTTAAGCGGCTGCCTTTGGCTCGGGTCATGATCCCAGGGTCCTGGGATCGAGTTCCGCATTGGGCTCCTTGATCAGCGGGGAGCCTGCTTCTCCCTCTGCCTGCCGCTCCCCTTGCTTGTGCTTTGCTCTCTCTCTCTCCCTCTCTGACAAATAAAATCTAATAAAAAATAAAAAATGCACTGACATTCTGATTTAGTAGAAATGCTAAGACTTCTGATCCAGAAAACATTACTAAACCTGAGATTTCAATACACCTGTGTACATATCACTCTCTGAAACCTGACGTCCCAAAGTAATGGCCTCTTTGCATAAGCATCTGCAAGTTACTGAAGAATGAAAACTCACAATATAGAAAAATTCCCTTTCCAAGCCTCTTCTGTTAGTCAAACTGTTGCTAAAGGCATTTTTAGTTAATTCAAAGATTCAACACTGAGAGCACACTGTGGTTAAAGAATGAATCTGAAAAAGAATTAATTTTAATTACTTTTAAGACTACTGTTAAAAACAGTTTACTCCGGCTACAACATATCCTTTAAAATGTCCTTTGGTAAAAAAAATAAAATAAAGTAAAATGTCCTTTGGTGAAGAGGAGATGCCTTTCCTTGGCTTCCTCACACCAAGCTCTGTCCCTTCCCAGTCTTTACTTAGGAACCTGAATGCCACCAAACCTCTTCACTGACCTTTGATCATACTAGTGATGGAGTATTAGGGAAAAGAAAAAACAAATAGAGTGACTCTAAATCCTGCACTCTCAATGGGTCAAGAGATGAAAACTGCTGTTAAAAGGTGAAAAAAAACTCTTAGATATCACAATAGTTTGTGGCCTGGAAAACCATAGCACATTAAGGTAATATGCAGGGTTCTGTGGTAACAAAATTCCATAGAAGAGTAGGGGACGAATCAGGAAGAAAATTCTTTAAAAGGGTTCCTTTGGGAGGCAACAGTTTAAAAAAAAGTTGTGAAATTCCATTTTATAACCACTGAATTGCAAAAATTCTACTTTGGGGTATAAATTGATACCATGGCTTTATCAACAACAGAAGCAAGAGAGAAAAAGGACACCATTACAAAACTATCTTGCAAGGATGAACATATGCAATCCCTGTAAGCCAGCAATTCCTCCCCTCGGAATAGACCCTAAATAAATCTAATACGCATACACCAACAATATATTCAAGAACATTCACAATACTGTTTGTAATAGCAAAACAAAACAAAACAAAACAAAAAAACCCATAACCTAGAATCAACCCAAATAATGACTAGAGAGTTTGGGGAATACTCAAGCAGCAATGAGAATAAACCATACCCAACAAAATGGGTAAACAAAAATATAATATTGAATGAAAACCGTTATTTAAGACTGTGCTATGAAACTATTCTTCTAAGGCTTAAAAAACAAGCAAAAATACAAAGTTCAAGGAATCATAAAAATATGTAATAACATTTTTAAAAGAAAATGAGACATACAAAATGCACAATGGTATGGGGGTGGTAGACTTACAGGTAGATACCAAATATTACTGGCTATGTTCTAGCTCTCAGCCCTAGTGGTAGAATAACAAGTTATCTCTTTTGTTATTCTGCTTCATAACTTACAAATATCATATTATTCTTGTTAGTTGATATTTGGCTCTTCACAGTAAGGACGAGTTAACACAAAATAAAACTTACATCTAATTCAAAAAACAGGTCCCTTTCTTTACTTGCAATCTCATAATCTGCTCGGAGGGCCAAGTCGTGGATTTTGGTACATTCTCCTAAATCCATGCGCTGTGAGAAAGAAACAAAAGTTTACACATGAACATCTACCCATTGTAGAAAGCACATGACCTGGTGTTTCAACTGTCACCAAAATAAACAATACCTTTTTGAATAGTAAACTATAATAAAAATATTAAAAAACAGCATATAGCCAAGAAACCTTATTTTTCTTTTACCACCATGTTAATACGACATTTTGATACATTTAAGTGTGAAGCTTTCTGTCTCTTTCAGACCCAGAGATAACTGGACTAATAATGAAAACCATATTTATCAGCTTTTGCTAGTTTTATTTTTGCATCAGTCAAAAAAGAAAAGTCTATTCAGTAAGGCATCTGGGTAGATCAGTCAGCTGACTGTCCAACTCTTGATTTCTGCTCAGGTCATGATCTCAGGGTTGTGTGATGGAGCCCCATGGCAGGCTCTACACTCAGTGGGGAGCCAGCTGGGATTCTCTCTCCCTTTCCCTCTGCCCCTACTCCCCATTCAAGCGCTAAGTAAATAAATAAATAAATAAAATCTTTAAAAAAAAAAAAAAGAATAAGAAACATCTACTCAGTGAACAGCAGCATAGGGGAGGGGAGAGGTTGCAAGGAAAAGGCCAGAAAACAAGAGTATCATAAACTGTCTAGGCATTCCTTCCTGTAACCTTCACTACTCAGGATGCTCAAATGCCTAAGGTACAGAGGCAAGGAAAAGGAAAGGGCAGATAGCAATCAGGTTTTGGCAATTACAACACAACCTAACACTTGGCTTTGTGTATCTCTTTGTATACCAGAAGGCATAAAGCAGAACAGGCCAATTTAGAGCCAAAAAAATCCTCCAAACATTCTCCTAACCTAGTAAATGACCCTGGATATAAATGGAGACATAGAATCGGGCCACTCAGTTGCCCCATTTGAGAAACAAAAGGTTGTTTCACGAAAACAAATGACCTGTATTACCAGTAAGATTAGCCTGATATGCTACTATGTGTTGTAAGCACATGTAGAACAATTAGACAACAGAGCATATCTCTTAACTAAATTCTGAGTGCAGGACTCTGTGACAGCACCCTCCACCTCTGGCCATCAAGAGCAAAAGGAAAGTTTGTATGCTAAGGATCATGCTATCAAGTCATACAGTGCAAGTTAACAAAACCCAGCATCACAATGAGGAGACACCAAGTCCAAGCACTTGGACCAAAACATGTGTCTACATAACGAGTAAACAGAGAATGATGGAGTCCAGAGCCTCCTTTAAGCTCAAACGACAACTACAACCAAAATGAGTTCAAAAACTTCATGGATTATAAAGTCCTTAACATTTTAGGCAAATTAGGGAGGCTGGTAGTACCTGACTCTTGGGCCCTAGTCTCACAGTAGGCGCATGCCACGTTCACTAACAAACCATCCTTTAGTAAAAACAGTGACAGAACCAACAGTGGGCTCCCTAGTGTGGAGCTCATCTTCATTTTGACCAAGGATCAACTTCTGCATTTAAATGCTAAAGACCTCTTTTCTCCTTCATTATTCTTACTGTAAAGTCATATGAGTTCAGGGGCGCCTGGGTGGCTCAGTCGTTAAGCATCTCCCTTCAGCTCAGGTCATGATCCCAGGATTCTGGGATCAAGCCCCGCATTGGGCTCCCTGCTCAGTGGGAAGCCTGCTTCTCCCTCTCCCACTCCCCCTGCTCGTGTTCCTGCTCTTGCTATCTCTGTCTCTGTCAAATAAATAAATAAAATCTTAAAAAAAAAAAAAAGTCATATGAGTTCATGTATGTTGGTCACATGGGGGGGATCCAGAGGTAGGGCAACAGTAATTCTATAAGCCAAAGTTGTAGCCAGAATCGCTGTCCCTATATTGCTGACAACTTTTGCTTCGTTCACTCTTTTAAGCATCAGTATGATTCTTTAAAATATACAGTCTCCACAAATGAAAAGCAAGCACCACAGCTGCAAAATAACTGACAAACACCAGAAATGCTTAAAAGCTAATGAAAACTCTGTATCTCAAAGAAAACCTACCACCAGGAGAAGTAAGCACTAAAACCTTAACTACTAAGCATTTTAAGTACAAATAAATTTCCATTCTAGAAACTTCAACTGTCAAGAAAGTTTTGACATTAGCGAACCATCCATGAAGCAAAAATTCACTGCTAGCCTTCCTTTGGGTGAGAACTCTCAAAAAGCCATGGCTAATGCAAGCAGAGGACGGGGCTGGGTTCCACGGTTACTCTCCGACTGTGTATTTTCAGTTTTGCCAAGGAGGTAGGGAAGTACTGGCCAATTCCCCTGGCAGCTAAACACCACACAGAGTTGAAATACTACAGTAAGTCCTCTTCCAAAAGATTTTAAGTGGCTGTTAAATCCAGTGTGTCAGATCTTTTTTTACCAAACACCTGTGTTGTCTACCCTCTAGTGGTCTCACACTGCTGACAGGGAAGGGTACTAAAGGCTCCTTCTAGAACGTTTGGAAAACAGAAGTTTTTCCACTGAGACAAGTGTAACTTGTTACACTACATTCCCTCCAGCTATCTTACTCTGCCAAACTTACTAACCAATACTGTATTTTCCCATTAAGCCTCAATAAAACTATAACTTCCATTCCTCCTTGCCTCACCCCTACCAGTGACAGGAGATGGTTTTGAGCAACAACTTGGGCCTGGAGCAATCCTTAGAAGACTGAAGGTTACAACCACCTTCATTTAGCCACTTTGCTCTAAAAATTTAATCACATTCATTCCATTTCAATTTTACACAAAACACAAACTCATCAGAAGACCCATCATTCAACTCCACTCCTCACTTCCCACTTCCATGGAGCCCATACCAGTGAGGCTCACCTTTTACACCCACCCCCATCCAATTTCTCAACCCTCATCCTAATCCTAATCATCCTAGTCGGCTTCTTCTTAGATTCCCCTTGCGGAGCCATCCCTGGCCAACCTGCTCAGTCCATGGCTTCTCACAACTCATCTGATTCCACAGCCTCTGCCTGCCTCTCCCGCCTCTCCCCCTCACTCTCACCACTCCAGACACGCCAGCAGCATGCCTGCTGTCCGCCGGCTCCATCTTTCACCCAGGGCATTCTAACCCCAAACTGTGCACGATCTTTCTTACCATTCAAGTCTCTGCTCCAATGTCCCTGAGAAACCTTTTATCACTCTACCTAAAACAACCCGTTATCTATTCATTTATTGTCTATCCTCTTCCTCCACTGGATAAAGTAAAGACTTTATTTTACTGGCACCATATATCCAGTGCCTGGCACACAGCAGGTGTTCAATGGACTATTTGATGAGTTAATCTGTAACTAACACACAATAAATATTTGTAGGAAATGCCCCCATTCTGGTTATTTTTCTCACCAGCATTCTGGAACAATGCTACCCAGGGATCTGACACCCCCCAGCCCTCCCTCAAAAAACTGAAATGCTTCACACTCGTGCACATCCATCCCTCTGCTCCTTGGCTTCTCCCACTAAGATCCATCAACAATTCCAGGTTATGATGCCTCCCCTACAGGATTTTCCTTCAGCAGAACTGCTTTTAACTAGTGGAAGCCATTAATCTATGTTAATGGTACCCACAACAATCCACAGCAAAACATATCCCTATACTAGGTCAAACTACAGGCAAAACCTCAGGTAACAAAGGTACAGTTTGACATTCATTTCCTATTTGCTCTCTGTAGAGTCAGCTTGAGAAGATCTAATACATATATGCGGTTTTCCACAGGCTGCTCCCCTCACAATGGTAATGAGAAAAGCAACAATTAATCATGAAGAAAATGTTCCCTAGTGGATGAACATTTGACCCTTAAAATGAGCAGACGGTTTTATATTCCATTAAGTGGCTGTGCAATCTGAAAATGGTGGAACGGTGGTGGTATTTACAGGACTCCTTTTCTCTATGTGGCTGAATCATGGTAGATAATTCTCCAGCTTTTAGTCTTCTTCAATCCTATCTGATTTTGTTTTTGTCTTTTTTTAAGATTTTATTTATTTGACAGAGAGAGACACAGCAAGAGAGGAAACACAAGCAGGGGGAGTGGGAGAGGTAGAAGCAGGCTCCCCGCAGAGCAGGGAGCCAGATATGGGGCTTGATCCCAGGACCCTGGAATCATGACCTGAGCCGAAGGTAGATGCGCAACGGCTGAGCCCCCCAGGCACCCGTCTCTGCTTTTCTTTCACAGCATTTTTATCAGCTTGCAGTGCTGGCAATTACTGTGGTAAAATCTTAAGAAAGGATGGGAAATGTGCCAGTCTTGCTCACGCTTAACAACTGAGTCACCCAGGTGCCCCAATCCTATCTGATTTTGAATAAATGCACATTACATAATACTAGTATTTATCTATTTGGTTCTTCTAAAGTGAACATAAAATTTCAGGGATCGATATTCATTGGATCATGTGTTGATTTCTTGAAAGGGTAACGTAACACAACACTAAAAACTCAGTGTTATACCCAACTGATGTATTAAAAACCTAAGAATTGGGTAAGAAATGTGTCTTGTTAGGGCAACCCTCTCGGATCCCCTCCCTCCTCCTAGGAACTTTGTACTATCACTCGGCTATCACTCAATAAACCTTACATTGCTGCCCACCAAAAAAAAAAAAAAAAAAAAGTACCTCGTTAGATCAAAAGTCTAGCATTAACATATGTTCAACATGAAAACCAACCCACCAATCCCGAATTTTCAAAGAACTATAGGCTGACCTGAAGCATACTTTTTTGGTTTGGCCAAATGACACTTCTCATACTACTTAGCTGTGAATACCTCCATATAAATGATTCTACAAAAATATGAGTAAGTTACAAAAAGAAATTTTTATAGCAGTGAAGTATACCCCATAACAAAATTCCACCAAACTAACAATCTATCATTTGAAAGGCAGTAGGAGATTTCTGCCTGGTAAAGAAAAACAATTCAACCTTCACTGCCTACACAGCCCCCAAGTCTGAGTGTTCTGTGATATTCCCCCAATCCCGAATACACCTACCGTCCCAGCCAGGATATCATGAGGGCAGCAGTCCAGAAGGTGACTCTTGCAGACACGGTCATCTGTAAACTTGACCCTCTGTCTGGTTTCGTCTCCTGAAATTCATTTGTGGTTTTAAATAAGACAATATTATCAGGTTAAACACCAAAGCATATCCGGTACAACAATTCACCTGGATGATTGGCAGACTACCAAATACAATGAAAAGCTGATCTAGAGATATTTACAACTGGAGCGGAATACAGATGTTTTTTGATGCTAAATGTATCATGAAGAATCACACTTAATGAGATCTGACTCCATCATTGTGCCAAAGAAGTCAAGGAATCTGAAGAGGCTGAGCACCAAAAGGCCATTAACCCCACACATACATGTGGGCAGTAATACCAAAACCCACGCTAATCAGAGGGCCATGAATCACCACATATGACTTATAGCTGGTAGTTTCCACCAACAGAAGCTACATATTAATCTAATCATTTTGCCATGCACAAATGCATAGGCAGTATTTTGCCCAAAATCACATGAAGAAGAAAGCTTTCAAACTCTACCACTGACTGATAAATAATCTAGACCTAATCTTCCTATCCCCTTCACCCCCACCCTTAAAAAAGAAAGTTGGCACCTGGGAGTCACTTTTAACAAGACAATACCAAAGGAGAAAAAAAAAAAGGGAACTAGGTTAGTCAATACACACTGTGAGTTCCAACACATACTGTACCCATCTGCATTCTTCAAGACCTCAGCTGCAGAATTTTATGCCCGCTGTTGAAAAGTTTTAAAGGAAAAGTTTTCTTGCCCAACCTGCAGTAAGGAAGTCAGGGGAATGATACATAAAAGTAAAGGCAAAGTGGAATGTGACAAATTTTAAAGCTAATCTGTGTATACACAGAGCTGTGTAATACTAAAGGAGGAATATATTTTAGGATTTGCAAGCATCCAGGATTAATGTTGTGTCTTTTTATTGAAAATGTTTTCTTTCTAAACTACACTTTTAAAGTTATTTGTGAAAAAAAGCAAACACTTTTTTGTTATAACAGCTTAGAAATTGGTTGTGACTCACGGCTCGATGAACATGAGGCTTTTCTGCAACTCCCTTGCAGATTGATGTAGGCAGGCAAAGATACACTGAACCTTTATAAATAAAATAGAGGGGCCACAATTGTTCAGTTTGTATGAAATAAAAATATGGGAAGCAATTCAAAAGCAACTCAATATACAAAGAAAGCTAAAAAGCACTTATTCACCTATGAAATAAAGTGCAAAGAATCTGCACAGCCCTGCGAATGTGCCAATGTGAACTTACAACTTCATTACTTCAGTAGAAAAGAAAACACAAACCACAGCAGGTATATAGTTTTGCAAAGGTGCAACCGCTTTCTCCTGAGACAACCATCATGATCTTTCACTCCTCCCTACAACCGTCATTGTACGACCTACCTAACGACTGCCAAGTGCTAGCTAAACAGAGGCTCTCTTATATGGCTGGGAGGGAAAGGGGGCTGGAAAGGCACTCGGCAGGAACCCACGTTAGAAAAGCTCAGTTTACGGCTGCTCTTGGTGCAGAACAGGAACGGCCGGGGTTTCCGGGCCCATCCGGCTCCCTCGGGTTGTAGGTAGCTTCTTCCCCGAGGAGCCTCGGAGGAGCTCCGCCACCCGGCTGCCAGCGATGTGGAGCCCACGGGGGCGCCAGCCCTTCGCCGACGCCCCGGCTCCCCGAGCGGCGCCGGGCCGCGGGACAGGGAGAAAGTCGCAGGACGGCAAAAGGGGAGGGGGCGGAAGCCCCACCGACGACTCGGGCTCCGAGGGAGGAGCCCACCGGGGACCCACCGCCAGCGAGGGAGAACCCGGCCGCGGCCGCTTCCAAAGCGAACCGGCTCAGACAAAGGCCCGGCGCCTGCGGTCGGCGCGCGGGGGAGGGGAGGGTGTCCCGCGCAGGCGCAGACGGTCGCGGCCCCCGCCTCAGGCCGCCCGGCGGCCTCGCCTCACTCCCGCCCCAACCCCTCGCCTGTCCGGCCGCTCCGACTCACCGTCCCGGGCCGTGCCCATGAGCTGGTCCAACAGGGCCCGCATCTGCGCCTGGGCGGACATGGTGGCCGGCGAGGGCGGCAGGGACGGCCGCGGCGACTCCTCTCACAGCGGTGGCGGCGGCGGCGGCGGCGGCGGCGGCAACGAAGGCTTGTCGCGTCGGCCTCGAGCCCGCTCGGCTCCTTCCCGCCGCGGGGGACGCCGGGAGGAAGTGCGTCGGTGCGGGCCTTGAGCCTGCTGGGAAATGTAGTTTCTGGGGCGGAATAGGGAACGAAACTCCGCCCTGGAGGAGACCGGCAGGAGTGGTCCAAGCAAGATGTCCAAACGGCGGAGCCAGAAAAGTCCCAACCCTGAATTTATTCTAGAGCCCGAGCCAGAAGAGTCCCAACCCTGATTTTATTCTAGAGCCCAAGACCCATATATTCTGGAGACTAAACTGCAAAAAAATAAAATAAAATAAATAGGGGCACCTGGTTGGCTGTTGGTGAAGCATCTCCCTTCGCCCCAGGTCATGATCCCAGCGTCCTGGGATCGAGCTCCGCATTTGGGCTACCCGCGCAACCGGGAGTCAGCTTCTCCCTCTGCCCCTCCCCTCACTCGTGTGCGTTCTCTGTCTCTCTCTCAAAAATAAATAAAATATTTTAAAGAAAGATTCTCCCTCTCCCTTTGCGCCTGCTCTCAAAAAAAAAAAAAAAAGTATCTGGTCTGTTCTCCAAAGTGACTTACAGATTAAATCCAATTCTATTAAAAACAGCTATGGGTTTGGGGGCGCCTGGGTGGCTCAGTCCTTAAGCGTCTGCCTTTGGCTCAGGTCATGATCCCAGAGTTCTGGGATCGGCCCCAAATCGGGCTCCCTGCTCAGCAGGAAGCCTGCTTCTCCCTCTCCCACTCCCCCTGCTTGTGTTCCCTCTCTCGTTCTGTCAAATAAATAAAATCTTTAAAACAAATAAATAAAAATAAAAACCCCTATGGGTTTGTTTTGGTGAAACTTGGCCTGGTTGTAAAATTTTACTGAAGAATAAATGGCTAAAGCTTTTCAACATAACAAAAAGGTGGAGGTAGCTGTCCAACTAAATATCAGAGTTATTTTAAGTATATTGTAATTGAGACTGTGTGGTACCAGCACAAAAATGGAGAGCAATGAAACAATGACAGAGAATAAAGATGCCAGAGAGAAGCTGTAGGGAAATCTCCTCAATTTCCCAGTGCTCCTGTAAAAAGCCTTCGTCTTAGACCCTTCACCTACTATGAGCATTAGATCTGCAGCTATTTATTTGTCCAGTTAATTGCTCTGGTTCAGAAGTATAACTTCCCTTCTCTCCCTAAGAGGGCCAAGTAGTTATACACTTGGATTAGGTGCCTAGGTATTGGGGAGAATAGAGTGTTCTCTTCCCACGTACTTACACTTCAGGGAGTGAAGCCCAGGAATTTGGAGACATCTCTAGGTCCCAAAAGTGTAGCCAAGAGACACTGGGGCACTCTGGCCCCAGGAGAAACTCATTAACATACCAAAGGACTGGAGTGGGGAGACCCTTTGAAGAGGGGAGAAGGACAGCTGCCTCTTCCCCTTTATAAGTACAGAAAGTCCCTCTCCTTCATTCCTCACGTATGTTCTGTTGGGCCACTCACGTCGGAAAAATTTCCATTAGTTCTCTTTGTGTTTCCCTGGGGGTTAAAGGCTGTGGGGGACTCATCATGCTTATTATTACTAGGGAGTCGTAAGATATCTGATCTGATCCAGAACACCCGGTGTGAGCATTATGATAAAGCCAATTAATGAAGACACTCGTGCATATCCAGATTTTTTTAAGTGTGGCAGGTGCCCTTGGGGAAAAGACAGACTAAATAAATGGCACTAGCGCTGCAGGTTATCCCCCTGATGAAGAAAAGCACGTAGCCTCCTTACACCGCCCTAAATCTATTCCAAACCGAAATAAAAACTGAATGTTAAAATGGAAACTTTAAAACCATTGGGGGAAATGTGGGAGATTTATTAGGGGTAGCGAAGGATTCCTCAAACAGGGCACAAAAGGACTACCCGTAAAAGACTGATTTATTTTTCTATACTAAAACGGAGACTTGCGTTCGTCAAAGGCACCCCGAACGGCGATATTTACCGCACACACCACGGGTAAAGACGGTACCCTGAGCAGAGCGCAACGCAACAAGCGGAGAGAGGCAAACCACGCCACAGAAAGACCGACCCGCGGCCAGAAGCGGCGCTGCAGGGGAAAGGCCACGGCCAGCAAACCGCGTGGAAGGGTGCGCCAGCCCGGGGAAGCGCAATAAGGCCGCAGGAGGTGCCACCTCAAAGGGCCGCGGCGCCAGACCCCCACGCGAGCCGGCGCGACGCGCGACCCCAGAGCCGCCGCCTCCGCAGGGGCCGCCACCCCGCCAGCCGCACCGCTCAGCAACCACCTCCCGCCGCGAGGACCCCGCTCGGTTGGCGCGCTTCCGCCTCGGCTCCGGTCGGCCGGAAGTGACGCTCGGAGGCGGGGCCGAGGAGCGCGGCGGCGGCCCGAGAGTGAGCGCGGCCTCGTCTTCCTCGCGCGTGCTCGCGGCGGGGCTCGCGCGGGGCCCCACCTCTTCGCTCGCGAAAGCTCCTCTTCGCCTGGGCGATCCGGGCGCGGGGAGACTGCCAGCCAGCGAGACCCCGCCCACGGTGTCGCCCGCCTCGCCCAGCGGCGGGTCCACGCGTGTCCGTGCAGCGGTGTGGGCGGACAGGCTGGCGCAGCGGCCGCGGCCACGGCCAGCCCGCTCCGCCAGCCCTCCAGCCCCAGCGGGTCGGCAGGTCCGATTCCCGGAGGCGGTCCGCGCCAGCCCCAGCTGCCCCAAAGACCGGATTTACTCCCGGTAGGAAGCTTCCCGCCCCACGTCGGCGGCACAGTAGGTAAGCCAGTCTATACTCGCGGTGCTCTTGAGGGTGCTGCACCGCTTGCCCGCGGGCGATGCAAAATGTAGGACCACGGAAGCCGATGTGCAAAGACGGCCTCCGTCCTCCTCTCTCTGTCGTCCGGACAGTGAACTCGCAAAGTACCCCGAAGGTCAGTTGACGTGTACTCGTGTAGGGGGGACATCGCTCGCACAGACGTAGCCTGCCTTACTGAACAAGACAGGCAGACTTCGACAGGGAAAAAGGCAAGGTCGCTCTCAGAGAGTTCCTTGCTCCCCTACAAATTGATTGGCAGTGATCTGACTGAGAGCCTGACCTTGAGCAGCCTAAGCTATCAGAGGAGGCAACTGCAGTTACTTTCGGGTTCTCTTGGAAACCGTGGGATTTCAGCTAAGGAGCTTGTGTGATAGGCTCCTCTCCCGGTACCGGCTGGGAATGTCTTTCTGGTGCCGCCACCAGATTGCACCACTTCCTTGCAGCTTCTCAGGGAGCAGGCAGTTAGAGACACTGAGTGTCTGCTGGGTGCGAGGCATGGTTCTAGGTGCTGAGACTGTAGCACTCAACAAAACAGGATTCCTGTCCTCAAGGAGCTCCATTTCTGTGGAAGGATATGGATAATAAGCAAAATACAGAGCATGCGGGGTGCACCTGGGTGGCTCAGTCCATTCCGCGTCTGCCTCGGGCTCAGGTCATGATCTCAGGGTCCTGGGATCGAGCCCCACATCGGGCTCCCTGCTCCGCGGGGAGCCTACTTCTCCCTCTCCTGCTCCCCCTGCTTGTGTTCTCTCTCTGTCAAATAAATAAATAAAATCTTTAAATATGTATATATATAGAGAGAAAGAGAGCATGCTAAAGACAAAGTACAGAGCAGGGAAGGATGAGATGGAAATGATCCAAGTATCAAGTGGACATTTATTTGCACATTTTACCAGCTCTCTGGACCTTGTTGCACTGATTGGAGTGCTTTTGGTTTCAAGTGTTGAGAATCCATTAAAACTAGCTCAACCTATGGCGGCATTCTACGGGCTTTCATATGGGAAAGTTCAGAGGACCAAGAATAGGAGGGGCCAATGGCTTAAATTAGGTCATCAGGACTTGGTAATGGTGTGTGGGGGAGGTCTTCTTGGTCCCCCATCCTTTCACATACCTCCTCTTTGCCCTGTTTCTGTGTTGGCTTTTTTCTTAGGTTCCTGCCTCCATCCTACCTACTTATTTAGTTATTTGCTGCCGCATAAAAATCAACATAAAAATTAATGGATTGGAGCCCCTGGGTGGCTCAGTCGGTTAAGCATCTGCCTTCGGCTCAGGTCATGATTCTGGGGTTGTGGGATTGAGTCCCGCATCGGGCGCCTTGCTCAGCAGGAAGCCTGCCTCTCCCTCTGCTTGCCGCTCTCCCTTGCTTGTGCTCTCTTTCTTGACAAATAAATAAATAAAATCTTAAAAAAAAAAGAAGTAATGGAGTAAAACATCCTACATTTATTATTTATTTATTTGTTTGTTTTTTAGAGGTGGGAAGGGGCAAAGGGAGAGAGAAAGAGTCCCAAGCAGGCTCTACACCCAGCATGGAGCCCAACACAGGGCTTGATCTCACAACCCTGAGATCATGACCTGAGCCAAAATCAAGCGTCGGATGCTTAACCAACTGAGTCACCCACGTGCCCCAAACATTTATTATCTCCGTTTCTGTCCGTCAGGAATTCAGGAGTAGCTTAGTGAGGTGATTGTGGTTCAGAGACTCATATGGTTGCAACCAAAACATTGGCTGGTGCTGTCGTCATCTGAAGCCTGGACCAGGACTCTTGGGTCTGATTCTAGATGACCCACTCACATGGCCAAAGACTGGAGGCCTCAGTTCCTTGCTAACTGTTGGCAGGAGTCCTTATTTCCTTGCCTGGTGGGCCTTTCCATAGGGCCTGCGTCCTCACGTGGTGGTGGTCTTCCCTCAGAGTCAGTGATCAGGGAGGGGGGGGCGGGGCGGATGGAAACCACAGTGCTTTTTGTGGCCTAGCTCAGGAATTCTGATTCTGTGACTTCTGCCATATTCTATTTGTCAGCCTTATTAAGTACAAAAGACTTCACCTTTTAAGGGAGTCACACCAAAGAGTTTGTGAACGTATTTTAAAACCACCATTCCACTTATCACTCCTGTGGGAAAAGAGTGCCTATTCCCTATAATTGCAGGTGAACTCTGGCCTGATATTCATCTGGGCTCTAATCAGTTAGCTAGACCCGGGTAGGGAGCCCTCCCCAAAGTGGGGATGCGTCAGTCCCACCAGAACTGCATTGAGCATGTGGGAAAGTGGATTTCCCCGAGGGAAATTAAGGTGCTGTTACTAGAGAGAATGGATGTCAGGCAGTCAAAGTGACCCCTACAAGTGACTTAATACCATTATTTAAAATCAGGTTTTAAAAGTCAACTCCTTGGGCAAGCTGTAGATTTCAAAGCAATGGTTAATAAATCCATTAATAATTACCCTTCCAAGAAAAGAACATGAGCAGAGCAGAGCAAGATTTGGACATTTATTCAGACATGTGAATGTGTTTATTTTATGCCAGGCACTCTGCTTTGTCCTGGGAAAACAAAGGCGATAAAAACAAGTGTAGGCCCTCAGGCCCTTCCCGGTCTGGGGGTGGGTCTCACCAGTGGCTCAGTGAAGACTGAGCAGTGTGCATGGCAAGATCAAGTAGAGCGGGCTTTGAAGGCACACGGGGGTTACTAGAGGAAGAAGGGCAGAGGAACAGTGTGCCAAGAAGATCAGCACTGTGACTGGAGAACAGATCCTGGATGTAGGATTTGGAGAGAGGTAACACCAGAGGTGGCAGACTGAAGAGCTGTCCTAGCTTTGTTCTAAAGTCCTGAGGAGTCATTCAGCAGTTCAAAGCAGGGGAATGGCATTTTCAGGAGATATTTTAGAAGGATGTCTCTTGCAGCATCGAGGAAAGAAAGTTGGAGAGGGCTCCAGAAACCCAGGTGAGAAGTTGTCAGAACAGCACCTAAAGCAGTGGAACTGAATTGCAGACGGAAATACGTTGGCATCCATAGGGTTTGTTGGATGTTTCAAAACCTACTCTAATCTCACTCACAACTGGTCTTTATAAACTTAATGAATTTCGTTCACACTCTTCCTTTATAAAATTTATAATGGAGCTTAGCTTGTTTGGATGTGATGTCAAAAAAAAGGAAGAAGGAGAAGGAGAGTGCTGATTCCTAAGTGAACATCAGCAGAGACAAGGCAGATCCAGCCACAGGCCTCTTAAGTGTCCAGTTCAGAAAGATCGGAGGTGGGCTGTAGGGGACAAGCGCTCCATCCACCATGTGTTGGTAACTGTTGGACCTGGCTGATGGGCACATGGGCTGTGGGGCTCTACTCTTACAAATATGTTTTATTTTCTTATTGTTTTGCTGGGCAGCAAAGCAAGGTAAGCTCCTGAGGAGGGAGGGGATCCGAGAGGGTTGCCCTGCTCTTATGAATAATCAAACATTGACATGACAAAAGGTTTTAAAAAAATAATGATAAAAAGTAAGTAAAGTTAAGACCTACTGGTCTTGCAGAGTTGGTCAAAAGTGATGGAGTGGGCGCCTGGGTGGCTCAGATGGTTGAGCGTCTGCCTTCGGCTCAGGTCATGATCCCAGAGTCCTGGGATCGAGTCCCACATCGGGCTCTCTGCTCCTTGGGAGCCTGCTTCTCCCTCTGCCTCTCTCTCTCTGTCTCTCATGAATAAATAAATAAAAATCTTTAAAAAAAAAAAAAAGTGATGGAGTAAGAGTTACGCTTTATCTTTTTAAGGGCTTTTGCTTCCCCCCCACACACCCCCTTCCCTTAGTGTAAAGACAAGAAGTGGGGCGCCTGGGTGGCTCAGTCGTGGAGCGTCCGCCTTCAGATCAGGTCATGATCCCGGGGTCCTGGGATCGAGCCCCGCGTCCAGGCTCCCTGCTCAGCAGGGAGTCTGCTTCTCCCTCTGACCCTCTCCCCTCTTGTGCTCTCTCTCATTCTCTGTCTCTCAAATAAATCTTTAAAGGGGCGCCTGGGTGGCTCAGTCGGTTAAGCGTCTGCCTTCGGCTCAGGTCATGGTCCCGGGGTCCTGGGATCAAGCCCCGCATCGGGCTCTCTGCTCTGCAGGAGGCCTGCTTCTCCCTCTCATTCCGCCTGCTTGTGTTCCCTCTCTCGCTGTGTCTCTCTCTGTCAAAAAAAAAAAAAAAAGACAAGAAGTAACACCAGTGTAGCAGTCAAAGGAGATAAAATCTGCCTTAGAATTCAGGGAAAAGGCTACTCTGTGCTATTTTCTGGACAAACTATGAAAGTTATTCTGTGTAATAGTTACCTGTCCGAAGTGCAGATGGATGTTCATCCTTGACTGACACTTGGGAGGTACCGGGAACCATCCTCGGTCAGGCTGGTGAGCGCTGACTGCACGTGCCTTTATCCAGGAACCAGGACCTTCCAATTTGTTCTCGTCTGAAAGATGATGTCGGGCCTGTTCTTTGTCTTCAGATGTTTTTTTTGGTGAAGAGAGAAAATAGTTGTTCATCTGTAAGCAACAGAACACTATAGATGTCATTGTCTGGCTTCCGCTTTGCTCCGCCAAAAATTCAGTGCAGCCTGCTGGGATACTGTGGGTGCCTCTCATACCCCGTGTTGGACCGCTGTCAGAATACTTGGGCCGCTCCTGGCCTCCTTGTGTAGGAGACGTTCTTAAACCGCTTGTATGCATAACAACCAGCTGTAGGGACGAGCCATGGAGCGTACTTGCTGTAAGATTGATTAGCGAGGGGGACGCCTGGGTGGCTCAGTTGGTTAAGCAATTGCCTTCGGCTCAGGTCGTGACCCTGGAGTTTCAGGATCGAGTCCCACATCGGTCTCCCTGTTCAGCGGAGAGTCTGCTTCTCCCTCTGATGCTCCCCCCTCTCATGCTCTCTCTCTCCCATTCTCTCTCTCTCAAATGAATAAATAAAATCTTAAAAAAAAAGATCGATTAGTGAGGGGCGCCTGGGCGGCTCAGTCATTAAGCGTCTGCCTTCAGCTCAGGTCATGGTCCCAGGGTCCTGGGATCGAGCCCCGCATCGGGCTCCCTGCCCCGCGGGAAGCCTGCTTCTCCCTCTCCCACTCCCCCTGCTTGTGTTCCCTCTCTCGCTGTGTCTCTCTCTGTCAAATAAATAAATAAAATCTTTAAAAAAAAAAAAAAAGATCAATTAGCAATCACAGACCCTGAAGTCTGCAAAGGTGGCCCCGAAGCACAGAGGACGATGGTGCGTGGTCTGAAAATTCCCTTAAAAGAATGCTGTAGGGGTGCCTGGGTGGCTCAGATGGTTGAGTGTCTGCCTTCGGCTCAGGTCATGACCTCAGGGTCCTGGGATCGAGCCCCGCATCCGGCTCCCTGCTTGGCGGGGAGCCTGCTTCTCCCTTTCCCTCTACTGTTCCCCCTGCTTGTGCTCTCTCGCTCTCTCTGTCAAATAAATAAAATCTTTAAAAAAAAAAAAAAAAGAATGCTGTAAAATTCAAATTTTAAAAGTTAGCAGGGGATTTCTTATTAAAGTACCCTGCAGTGATTTTTTCTTTAAAAAAAAAAAAGGAAAAGAAATCAAATTTTAGTTTAAAAAATTAGACCCCCTACTTCTGTAGAGTTGCCAGTTACTTGTCCTGCCAGTTTTCTTTCTGTCCTTGCCACAGATATTTTTATACTTTCTTAATCCATTAACAATTAGAGTGAGACTTTTCTAATTTAAATGTTCTGTTCTCTCTGACTCAGCAAACCGTAATTAGAGAAAGAGCCTTTGGAGAAACTGGAGGTGCAGCTTCTGCGGATACGCCTGCCCCCTGAAATGTTGATGACCTGCCTGAACTGATTTTATCCTTCCCCCTGATTGGAGTTGCCACCCGGTCGCTGTCCCGACAGCCCGCCTTCCGGGGAGGACAGGTGTGGCGGCTGCGGTGGCCGGGAGCAGACATACCCACGGTAGCTGGGAGCCAGGAGAGTAACCTGGGGGGGAACCAGGTCCACGGGCCATTGGCTCCTGTCTCTCCAGGTGCCCTTAGGGTCACATCTTTTCAGGCATTTTCTTTCTCATCTGTCACATTTCTCTTCGTTTCTTTGCTTTTTATTTGACATTAAGTTAAAAAGTGGACTTTTAGTTTTACCACTGATAACTCAGAATTGATAGGAGAAAATCTCAGTTAATGACTGTCGCAGAATCCTGTGACTTGGTGTCTGTTTTCTGTCCTGGCGACCACCAGCTTGTTAGAACCGACCAAAAAGGATACTGGATGCGAGTCTCTTTACCTCAAGGCCTTTTTCCTGTATTATCTTTTCTTCACCTTTTATATCGTAACAGCTTTTATGTTCGATAAAAAGCTCTTAATTCCATTTTGGTAGCTGGAAAGTGTTAATTCCACGAACACAAATGTGGATTGTTTTCCTTTTGGGCTTATTGACAGGTGTTAACACATGTTGCTAGTCCCCTAGGACTCCTCTCCTGCTTCTCACATTTCACGTCGCTGACACAGAGGTGAACATCACGTTCCCAGGTGGGGCTTGCAGAAGCCTCTGTTATGTGGGTGTGCATATTTAAAGCCCACAGGCCCGCGGCTCTGAGTCTTTCCTACGCTAGCAGATGAGGACTAATACATAAACACACTCGATGTCGGGGATGTGGTTTGTTCCAGCTTTACGGTTTGCAGACGTTTCCTTGTGCTATTAGATGCAAAATACCTTTTAAGTTTCTCTTATTCCCTCTTTATGGGGAATTTAACAACAGAGGTTACAATTTGAAACAAAAGTGGGAAAAAAAACCCAGCAGTTCATAGACGTACAGATTTAGTTTGGGGAGAAATCTTGGGCGCTTTGTTTTTCAGCCTCTTGGCAGATGGGGTTGGCCCTTGGCGCCACGTCTCTCACTTGGGTTGTGAGCGGGGCGCCGCACAGCGGCCCAGCCTCTTCGCCAGGAGGGGAGAGGTTTGTCCCTAAGTGGGCAGTTCCGGTGCTGTCCCCGGCGCGCTGCAGCGTGGACGTGCGGGCCCTACCCAGCCCTGCGTCCCGATGCACTGAGAGCCCTCCTCCGACCCTGCTCCTCAGGACAGGCCCTGGAGAGTCAGGAAGCTCCTCCGCTTCCAGCAGAGGATGATTTTGTTTCCTATTCCCAGACCCCCCAAGATCACCGTGTTCACCCTGCGGTTTCCCTGCCAGTTAGCCGGGGGTTGAAAGCACTTTGCTGTGTGAGAAGTGTTCAGGTATGTAGTAAGCCGAAGCTGAAAAAGCCGGGCGGGGAGTCCAGTCGGGGTAGACTTCATCTGGAAAGACTTGTGTTCTTTCCTTGGAAAGTTTTCTTGTTCTGCACCAGAAAGAGCCCCGAGAAACCCAAGTAAGTCATGGGAAAGTGAAAAGTACTGGCTCTGGGCTCCCACTCATATGTCCTATTAGGTTAACAATAGGATTGAGGAAACTGGGTTATTGGCTTGTTTTAGGTTCTGTTTTTGTTTTAAGATTTTATTTATTTGAGAGAGAGAGAGAGCGGGAGCACAAGCAGGGGGGAGGGCCAGGCAGAGGGAGAGGGAGAAGCAGGCTCCCCACTGATCAGGGAGCCCCACGCGGGACTCGATCCCAGGACCTGGGATCCTGAGCCGAAGGCAGACGCTTCACTGACTGAGCCACCCAGGCACCCCTGGGTTCTGTTTTTTAGGAAAAAGCCTTGGCTGTAGTGCCAAGGTTTCGGGTGGCTGGGCTTAGAGTTCCGGGAGAGCCTTACCTGGGGCCCCAAGAGGACGTTTCCGGTCAGTTTAATACTCCAGAGCGCCCACACCTTTTCCAAGCCCTCGGGGGCAGAGAGTAGAGGCTATTGAGCAGGGCAAACTCCCACCCCTTTGGGCATTTACATTTTCGTGGTGTCCTTGGACTCCCTGACCCCACGTAAACTCTGGCATTTGCTTTGTGCTCTGGGTGTTTTGCAGTATCATTATAAGCCGGTCATGCTGAAGAACTGCAAGCATCTTTCTTTTCCACAGTGGGAAGGGAGATGATTGCTAGGCGTAGTCTTCAGAAAGCTGGTCATTATTTTGAAGTAGAGAATTGTAGCCTGTCAGGGGTTTGGCTGTTCTTGCAGATGCCTTCAAGTTACCACAGAACTCCATTGTTGTTGATATTCTGCCAAAAACAAACAAAACGAAGCACACAGAGTTCCCTGCCTTTGGAACAGAAGAGCTTCCTACTAAGGTAGTGGGGCGGCCTCACCCAGGGCCGCCCGTGGGGAAGCTGGTCCTTCCTCTTAGCTTGTGGGAAGCTCCGAGCCCCACCCTCTTGCACAGGTTTTCCTTTTTTCTTTTCTTTTTTTTAACTGTTTATCTTGAACTAATTATAGACTCTAGAGATGTTACAGAAATTGTGAGGAGCTGTCCTCGTGCCGTTCAGATGTCTTACATAACTGTCCACGTTATCAGAAGCAGGAAATTGACCTCGGCACAAACATCAGCCTGGCTGCTAGGCTTCACTCTCTTCCACCTCACCAGTTACTACTCGCACTCATTTGTACGTGGGTCTCCTTGGATGAGATTTTATCACAAGGAGGTATTTGTGCAGCCCGGATAGATCAGATACAGAACTGACCGTCAGGACAAAGGACTCCCAGGCCGCCGCTTCCTCCCTGCCCCCATCCCTTACTGACCCCCAGTTCCTGCACCCACCCCAGAGACCCAGCTCAGCTCGGGATTCTAGAGAGAGCTGCTGGATGTAATGTGCTGTCCCTTCCAAGAATGGAAACCTCTGGAGGAGGATCACAGTGTCTTTTATCTGTTTGTTATTATAAAGCATCTTTAATTTCACTGGGACAAAGTCTTGGAACCCTGTTAATGATTAAATAAAGAAGAAGAAATTGTTAAGAGTAATTGAAGTCAGCCGGTGATTCATCCAGAAACACTCAGGGACAACTTGCTCTTATAGAGATGGGGCCGGAGCTGGAAGTCGGCCTTTGGGTTCAGCCTCTAGTCCTCAAGCATCAGGGTCACAATGTCCTGGGTCCCGTCTCTGGGCACGTGAACCCCCTCCCAAGGAGGCGCAGTTCTTTCTGTGGCAGCCGTAGGGGCTCACATCTCCTCTGCGCTGGCCCTGGTCCTACACCTCCCCTACCATACGAAGCCTTACCTTTGAATTTTCAAAGATGTCACAAGGAAGAATTGTTTATTATTGACCCCAATATAAAAATACTCCTGTGAGGTCAGATGTCGCCCGAGGTGAGGACTGTGGCCTTTGGAGTTGCTCACAGTGTAACATAATGTCTCCAGGAATCTAGGTGGCTCCACCAGCTGGACTAGGAAGCCCAGATGTTAACATTTTCATGGTATTTCTCTACGTTTAAAAGAAGTTTTTCCTTCGGGATAGGGCTTGCTCTCTTTTCCCGTAGGACTTTGTGCTGGGTGTCTGCTGCCTTCTCCAGATTTCTCTGGGGCACGGGGTGAAGGTATGGGGGAGCGAAGGGGTACCGGCCGCATCTGGAAGGCCCCACCTGAGAATACAGGGTTGTTGCAGAGCCGGCAGTTTGAGGGCTGCCCGGCCTGTCTTGGGAGGAGCCCATGGTGAGAGGCCGTGGGAGGTGAGGCAGTGTCCAGGGCCCAGGAGCCTCGTCTCAGGTGGGTTGCTCCTAGGGCCATGGTCTCACTGTGGTCTTGGCCTCCTACCATCTCTGGATGTCCACCCATGTCCTCATCCATCAATCTGGATACTGTTCAGTCTCTTTCCAACAAAATCCCTTTCTACCTAATTCTGCTAAGATCTCTTGGGCGAGCAAGAACTAGGCAGACAGACAGGCTAGGTAGGTAATATGGCCAAGGTGCCCCAGATAAGGGGGTGAACCTCCAGGCCCAGCCACTCCCCTGGACTTTGCCCTTCCTCATGACTTAGATTAGGTGAGAAGTCAATGTTCCTCAATTGTGATGTCCCCACCCCTCAGCCCCAAATAGCCAGAAATGTTCACTGGCTTTGGGTCACATTTGGTTAGAAAAATCAGAAAGACTTCACATTTGCTGAGGGCCTTAAGGGATGGATGGGGTTTGAAAGGGAAGGACGTTCTAGGCAGACTTAGCAACGGGGAAAGCGTTAGGATTAGGCTTTTCAGGGCCACTGAAGGCTCTGTCCATTCACGTGAGCAGCACCGTGTCGCAGGTGAAAATCACCTGGTGTGGCTTCTTCCCTGGTGCTCTTTAGACACTTGGAAGACTCCGTGTTGAAAACGGGATGAGGTCTTACAGAGCACAGAATCTGGATCAGGGGATGGTTCTGGGAGAGCCGATCTCAGTTGGGACCGGGCAACAATGGGAGGTCTTCCAGCTTCTCTGTTCCACCATCTGCAGGCTGTAGAGAGCAGTCCCTCCAGACTTCACTCATATACCACTCGGGACTTCAGCCATATTTGCAGAATACCTATAAAATTTCATTGGGGCGCCTGGGTGGCTCAGTCAGTGAAGCATCTGCCTTCGGCTCAGGTCATGATCCCGGGGTCCTGGGATTCAAGTCTCATGTCGGGCTCCCTGCTCGGTAGGGAGCCTGCTTCTCCCTCTTCCTCTGCCTCTCGGCTGCTTGAGCTCTCTCTCTCTCTCTCTCTAATAAATAAATAAAATCTTTTTTTAAAAATCATTTCATTTAGTACTTTTCTTTAATCAACTCCTTTATTTATTTATTTGAGAGGGAGAGAAGAGCACAAGCAGGGTGGGGGAGAGGGGCATAGGGAAAGGGAGAGAGAGAATCTATCTTTTTTTTTAAGATTTACTTTTTTTTTTTTTTTTTTTTTTGAGCGAGAGCGAGAGGGTGCACATGAGCAGGGGGAGGAGCAGGGGAGAGAGAGAGCGTCCCAAGCAGGCTCCACGCCCCTCACGGAGCCTGACGTGGGGCTCAATCCCAGGACCCTGAGATCATGACCTGAGCCAAAATCAAGAGTTGGTCGCTCAACCGACTGAGCCATGCAGGTGCTCCTCATTTCTTCTAGTTAAAAACACCTTAAAAGAACACCCTGGGGCAGCCAGGGACAGAAATAGAGGACACGGCACAGTTGGAATTTGGCCCGAGCCCAGCATCTGAGCCCCCATCCCCGTGGCCTGGGCTGGGACTCTCACAGGTGCTGCTACTCTAGGAAACTGCAGTAATGACTGAAGATATCCCTAATTTGGTAAAAGACATAAACTTACAGGTTCAAAGCTGAGCAAACCCCAGACAATGAAGCTCCTGAAAACTAAAGACAAAGAAAGAAATTTAAAAGCATCAAGAGAGAAATTGGCATCTTCACAAACAGGAAAGAACCATTCCAATGACAGCAGATTTCTCGCCAGAAACGACCAGAGGAGGTGCTGAAAACCTGCTCAAACCCTGGATCCTGCACCTGGTGTTAGCATTCTGCAGGAATGATGGAGAAACCTAGACCTCATCACGTGAAGGATGATTAATTTGTTGCTCCAGGGGCCCTTGGGTGGCTCAGTCGTTAAGCATCTGCCTTCAGTTCAGGTCATGATCTCAGGGTCCTGGGATCGAGCCCCGCATTGGGCTCCCTGCTCGGCGGGAAGCCTGCTTCTCCCTTTCCCACTCCCCCTGCTTGTGTTCCCTCTCTCTCTGTCTCTGTCTCTGTCAAATAAATAAATAAAATCTTAAAAAAAAAAATTTTGTTGCCCCAGACCTACTCTAAAAGAATCACTGAAATAAGTTCTTGAAACAGAAAGGAAATGGGAGAAGAAGGGGTCTTGGAATGTCAGGAAGAAAAAACAGAAAAAGTGAAACTCTGAGTAAATACTTCTCCTGAGTTTCGAGTCCTGTTCGGTGGTTGATGCAGGATGCGTTTCGTTGACATGGGTCTCAGTGTCTATAGCGGAAAGATCTGTCCAGCGGCAGGTAGACTAAGGGACCTAAAGTTTCTGCCTCCATCTGAGCCAGTAAAAGGCTGACACCAGTCACTGTGATAAGTTAGGTGTATCTACTGTGATGCCCAGAGCAGCCACTCAAAATCTATACAAAATGCTACAGCCAAATGAAACTAGAATTCTAAATAACGTCAGGTAACCATAGGAAGTCAGGAAAGAGAAAACCAAGACACAAAAAACAGGGAACCAGCAGAACAAAAAGGCAAGTTAAAGGCCTGACATCAATAATTTCCTTAAAAGTAAATGACCTGAAGGTAAAAGACAGATTGGCAGAGTGGATTTATAGGAAAAAAATGACCCATATGCTGTCTAAAAGAAACCTACTTCAAATATAATGACACATGGGGCGCCCTGCTGGCTCACAAGAGCATGTGACTCTGGATCTCAGAGTCATGAGTTCGAGCCCCGTGTTGTGTGTAGAGATTACTTAGATAAATATCTATCTATCTATCTATCTATAGATATATACGTGTATATAATGCTCTCTATATATTTAATGATACAGATGGATTGGAAGTAAAAAGATGGACAAAGGTAAACCATGCAAACTTTAATCAAAAGAAGAATAACTATGGACGAACCATGAGAGAAGATGGACTCTGAAAAACAAACTGAGGGTTCTAGAGGGGAGGGGGGTGGGAGGATGGGTTGGCCTGGTGGTGGGTATTGAGGAGGGCACGTTCTGCATGGAGCACTGGGTGTTGTGCACGAACAATGAATCATGGAACACTTCATCTAGAACTAATGATGTAATGTATGGGGATTAACATA
>NC_138373.1:35698847-35736886 GCF_054177405.1 Leptonychotes weddellii | reverse complement strand
TCCTGGGATCCAGCCCCACATCGGGCTTCCCTGCTCTGCGGGAAGCCTGCTTCTCCCTCTCCCACCCCCCCACCCCCGCTTGTGTTCCCTCTCTCGCTGTGTCTCTCTCTGTCAAATAAATAAATAAAATCTTAAAAAAAAAATAATTAGAGAAAAATAGTTAAAGACAGAAACTAAAAAGTTTATAAAAAAAAAAAATAGCAGTCTCTTGTCTCCTTCCATCTTCCTTAACCTGTCCTTAGACGGGCCACTCTGAGCCACCGGCCATGTCCTCTGGTTTTCGCCTCCATCTGGTCTCAGGCATGTCCCCATTTGAGTCATGAACTGTTGACTTTCTTTTTTGGGCAGACAAGGATCATAACTCACTCAGACCCATGTAGTCCCTTCCATTCTCTCGATAGAATTTGTGTTCATTAGGACACTGGCTTGGGTGTTTCAAAAGGACCTGGATGACAGGTATCTTGCCTTACACCAGGTAGACAGTCCTGTCTTTTTCATCTAATAAAGAACCCAAGGATGGATGGTGGTTTCCAGCTGCCAGGGAGGGTCCAGGTGCTTTCCGTCCTGTGGCTTGGCCATCTTCAGAAGCGTTCCCTGCCTCATTTTCCAAGCTGGTGCCTCCAGGTTGGCTCAGCACGTCACCCACGTCCAGCCAGCAGGAGGCAGGGCTCCCGGCGGCACTCACACTGGGACCCGTCCTCCCGCTGTCCACTTCCTCCTCCATGGACGTCCAGCGTGTCTTAACTCATCATTAGTAACAATCAGCTAGCGTTCGAGTGCTTAATGTATGTCAGGTGCTGTTATAAGTGCTTTATGTGAATTTACAAATTTAATCCTTTAAGCAGCCTTCTAAAATAGATTCTGATTTCCTTTTACAAGTCAGGAAATGGGGCATGGTCACGTGCAGTGGTTTGCCTCATTTCACACAGTGAGCGTGGGGCAAGGCTGGGACACCAGAACCCGCCTTCACTTTTGACACTTTTCCCCAGGGACCCATGATCCTCCGGGGGGGGTCCCCGTGTGAGGGTGTTAGTTTCACCACATTCGCGCCTGGGCCCCCTGCCTGTCTGTGCTTCAGGCTGGGGGACAGTGGGTCAGGCGTGCCCAGACTGTGCCGAGGCAGCTTAGTTAATGTTTAATGCGTGGCTTGATGACCCGCCACGGCCCCAGCGCTGCCCAGCACTCCCTCGGCTTGCCCCCGCCTTAGCAGGCTGGAGACACCGGGGTGTTAAGGGTGGAAATATCCCCTGCCTGCCGGTTCCACAGGAGCAGTTTGCCATCAAAAGGACCTTCTTGGGTGGCATCCAAAACACCGTAAACATTCATTTAGCTTTTCCTTCTTGGGCTGATGGGCGCAGTCATGGCTGCACCCGGTCTGGGAGACTGAGCACGGCTGGAAGGCTGGAAGGGCAGCTGTGTGACTGTCCCTGTTTTATTGACGCAGTGACCAGCTCTGGCATGTGCACGTGATGATGGACAGCAAGGACCTAGAAGCCGAAATCCACCCCTTGAAGAATGAAGACAAGAAACTGCAGGAGAATCTGGGAAACCAAGCAAAAACGGAGGATAGCTTGAAAGGCTCGCCTTGGCAGCCTCACCTCTCCCGATGCCGCACGGTGGCATTTTTTCTTTCACTGTTTGTCTGCCTTTTTGTAGTGTTCGTGGTTTCCTTCATCATCCCGTGTCCGGACCGGCCTGCGTCCCAGGGGGTGTGGAGGATCGACTACAATGCAGCAGGTATGCCCCAAACCCCTGTCCCCGGGGTGGGGGTGGCATCATGTCCCCCAGTCTAGGGTGGTGGGTGACTGAGAATCAGCCCTGAGTGGCTGCTGATGGTGCGTCCACGGTCTTGGGACTTCGGCGAGCTGCCGAGCAGCCTCTCAGGAAAAACGGGAGCACGGTGGCCTGCTGTCCGTATTAGGAAGGATGGGTTGTGCCAATAAAGGAAAGGGGCCCCTTGGGTTAGGTTTTGGAATTTAAAAAAATTAATAAAACAGAGCAGCTGGAAGAAGAGATAGAGGGAAGGCTGTGGGGAGCTATGAAAACTGCAGGTTTTGTAGTCTGGTTTCCTCAAGTGCTCTGCGGCCGTTGCGGTCGGCTGAGCCGGACGTGAGCAAATCCATTTCCCCCCATGAAGGCGGTGGTCTGGATTCTTGGCCTCTATGCAAAGCCACCGAGTCAGGCTTTCTCTGGACACTTCGCCTCCTTGTTAGGGTGGGAGCGCCCACAGCGAGCACAAGCGGCTGTGAACGCCGGCGGGCGTCTCTTGTGCAGTGAAGGGAATTTCTCGTTTAAGCCTCGCCATCAGTTTTATTCAGAATTTGACACTTAATTTTGAGAGACAGGAATAATGTATGTTTCTGTGTTTCTTTTTTGCAGCTTTTATTGAAGTGTAATCTATATGTCAAAGTGTTCGCTTGTTTTAAATGTACAATTCGATGATTTTTCGTCCATTTATGGAGTGGCTGTGCACCTGTCGGCCCGGTCCAGTTTTAGATTTCCATCGTCCCCGATCCCCAGCCCAGACAGCCACCAGCTGCCTTCTGCCTACAGTCTTGCCTTTTGTGGACACGTCACGTAAAGGAAGTCGTGTGACGTGGATCTTTGAGTCTGGCCACTCGCTCGGGAGACAAGTCTGTCGGTTACAGCATGTCCCCGGTTCTTTCTGGGGCTGAACAGGCTTCCTCCCTGTGGTTCCTGCAGCCTCGGGCTGCCAGGGATATGTGGGGACCTAGAGTCTCATTTCTGGATCTCATTTTCTGGATCTCTCCATTCACTTTTTGTTTCTTATCCAATCTGATACCCCATGTCTTTTGATTGGGGGCATTTAGCCCATTTACATGCAGGGTGACTATTCAGAGATATGAATTTAGTGCCATTGTATTGCCTGTGAGATGACTGTTACTGTATATTGTCTCTGTTCCTTTCTGGTCTATGTTACTTTTGGGCTCTCTCTTCGCTTAGAGGACCCCTTTCAATATTTCTTGTAGGGCTGGTCTGGTGATCGCAAATTCTTTTAGTTTCTGTTTGTCCTGGCTCCGTTCACTTTTTGACTGGTCCTCCTGACTGTTGTCGGCTCCGCCCTGTATCCCAGCCTGTGTCTGGCTTCAGAGCTGGCCTTCGCTGCCGGGGAGAGCACCGTAGCCCTGGACATCTGGCTGCAAATCACGTTGTCCCCCTCTGGCGGGGAAGCTGACCCGTCTGGTGCCCAGCCGCGGAGGGCGAGGTCAGCAGGAGCCATAGTAGGATGGTGGACGCTGACTGTCCTGACCCATGGCTTGGTTTTTCTCAGGAGGCACCTCTCGATTTGTGGCATGCCTTGTGTCTGTTTCCAGAGTCCTGATACGGTTGCTTTTGGCAATTTGTCTCATTATATTGTTGTTTCAAGGGAGAGGATTTGCCAAGCTCTTCCCTCCATGAATCTGGAAGTCCTGAGACTGGCGTTTGATTTATTTTTTAAATCGTAGTGAAATAGACATGTACATTTAGAGAGTGTAACTCACTGGCGTCGGGACATCGATAACACTATGTAACCATCACCTCTGCCCCTTTTCATCATCTCAACAGAAAGGGTAGCCAGCAAACACCGACTCCTCTCTCCCTCCTCCTGAGCCTCTTGGCCTCTGAGTCTGCCTATTCCAGGGGCCTCCGCAGAAGTGGAGTCATATAAGACTTGCCCTTCTGTGTCCGGCCGATTCCACCGAGTGCAACGCCCTCCGGGTTCATCCATGCTGTCGCGGGCATCTGAATCTCCTTCCTCTTTACGGGTGAATAATTATTGTATGTGGACTGCACTCTGGTTATCCATTCTTCTGTCAATGGATACTTGGCTTGTTTCCACGTTTTGGCAGCTGGGAATGACGCCTTGAACCGGCTGTACAGGGACCAAGTCCCTTCTTCCAGTTATTTTGGGTGAAAGAGCATGAGGTCATGTCTCATTACCATTTTGATTGGCATTTCCCTAATTGCTGGTGATGTTGAGCATCTCCAAGTCCTTTGCCTGTTTTTGCCTTGGGTTGTCTTTGTGCTGGAGGGGTAGGCTGATACTGGGTATCAGTCCCTTGTCAGATACCTGATCTGCAGACATTCTCTCCCACTCTGTGGGGTGTCTCTTCACTCTCTTGACAGTGTCCTTTGATGCACAAAGGCTTTAAATTTTGACTCCAGTGTGTCAGTTTTTTCTTTTGTTGCCTTGCCTTTGGTGTCACATCCAAGAAATCATTACCAAATCCAACGTCATGAAGATTTTTCTCTATATTTTCTTCTAGGAAGCTCTTAAGTTTAGGTCTTTGATCCATTTTGAGTTCTTTTTGTTTTGTTTTTTAAAGATTTTATTTATCTATTTTAGAGATAGAGGAGGAGCAGAGGGAGAGGGACAAGCAGACTCTATGCTGAGCCCAGAGCCCCACGCGGGGCTCGATCCCACGACCCTGAGATCATGACCTGAGCAGAAATCAAGAGTCGGACGCTTAACCGACTGAGCCACCCAGGCGCCCCTTAGTTCGTTTTTGTGTTAACACTTGCAGTGTATCATTTGAGTCCTTGAATGAAAGGGAGAAGTCGACCCTTACGAGTGTGGGAGTGCAGACTCCTGGACCCAGACAGGCAGGGAGGGACTCCTTCCTGAAGAGAAGGTGTGCGAGCATGCGTTTGTACGCCACTGCTCTGGGTGCGGCCTCAAGCTGGCAGGTGCTAACTGGTGCTGACCCACAGGGAGCACGGAAGTAGGTGGTGTCGGGCTTGGCCAGGCCTTTAAGCCTGGCGGGGCCCCAGGACTACAGTCTGTGATTTTCTTTTTCAGTCACCTATGACTTTCTGGCTACAGAAGACATAAACAGGGACAGGATCCAAGATGTTCTCTTTCTTTATAAAAATACCAACGGCAGCAACAATTTCAACCTATCCTGCACCGACGAAGGTGATTTTGCTTTTACCTGAAAAAGGAGGAACTTCCTGTGGGTGGAGGGATCCTCTCCTTCTGCTGTCTTTGGGGGAAGCAGTTGGTGGAATTTCGGGAAACTGGAACGTTGCCCTTCCTTCCCAGGAGGCCTAGAAACAGACAGGGTGTGGACTGTGGTCCCAGCACCCTGGCCCCCGCGCAGCTCCTGACCCCGTGGGGCCAGCAGTAGGGTCCCTGCGGGGCCAGCGGTCAGGGCTGGGCCCGGGAGCAGGGTGTGGGGGAAGAGGGGCTGACGTGCCCCACAGAGTTGGGTCTCTCCCCGCCAGGCTTTTCCTCCCCCTGTACCTTTGTGGCCGCCGTGTCTGGGGCCAACGGCAGCGTGCTCTGGGAGAGGCCCGCAGCCCAGGATGGGGCCCTTGTGCAATGCTCCGTCCCACAGCTGCAGGGCGGCAGGTCGACCTCTGCCTGCATCCTCGTGGGCAGACCCGGTTCCTTCGTTGCTGTGGACTTGTTCACAGGTAGGCGGCTCCGCACGGGAGGTTCCACACCAGGGAGCTCTGAGGAGGTTCAGCCTGGGTTCTCGCCCCAGCCCACAAGATGGGGAAGAAGGTTCCAGGGGTAGGAGGGAGGGGTGCCGCCTCCTCGCAGTCCCACTCTGCCCTGTCTTGTCACCTCCCGGCTCCTTTGTGCTTGTGGGGCCAGCAGAGATGGGGGCTCAGTGGCGGCTGCAGTACCCGGGCCAGCGTCTGGTTGAGCCCCCGGGGGAGGGCCTGTCAGGGCTCTGGATGCACGGGCTCTTGTGTCTGGGCCTCCATGTAACAGGCCGTGGTTAGCCCCCAGATCCCACCGGTGGCTTAAGGAATTCTGTGCCTAGACGCTGGGTGTGCTGAGGAGTAGCATTTCCCTTACCAGTCGTGGGTTTAGGGCTATAGAGGAAAACAAAGAGAAGGCTGGAAATATTTCACGAGAGGAAATACTCTTAAAAAGGGTGTGGATGAGATCGTACCTGGGGAAAAAAGAAGCTGTTCTGTCAGGGCCTCTGTTTGTGGGTCCAGCCATAAGCACGCCCCTTCCTTCTCCACCTCTGTGTGCAGGACTCAGCCGGGGCCTCCCTGGAGGCCGAGGGTCCACCTGTGACTTCAGCAATAGTCAGGGGGTCTGAGGGGCTTGGGAAGCGTCAGGCCCTGTCCATCCGGGTGGGAGGGTCAGTGTTGGCCCTAAGATGTTCTAGAGCCAAACATGAGAAGACACAGGAGAAGCAAAACAGGAAGGTGGAGCTTTGTGGTTCCTGAAGCGACGCATCTGACGCTCCGGCGTGTGACGACTTGGACGCCCAGTGGTGCGCACTCGGCGCTGGCCTCTGGCCTCCTGCTGGCGGGCACTTCCATTTCTCAGTGTGGGCACTGTGCCATTGCCAGCCAGCAGCGGAAGGGGATTTGAAGCCAGCACTTGGTGACATCGTGCTTGGTTTTAGGCGAAACCCTGTGGAGCCACCCCAGCAGCTTTGGAAGGAACGCTTCTGTCCTGAGCTCTTTACTCCAGCTGCCCGACGTCGATGCTGACGGGGCCCCAGACCTGCTGGTTCTCACCCAGGAGGAGAAGGAGGTGCTGCTCCCCTCCCGGGTCGCCGTGGCCCACTCACTGTGACGCCTCTTCTCTGCCCCTTGTCCACTCTCACTTCCTGGGCACAACGTGGGTCTGACCATTTGTCGGGGGACGTGCCCGGGGCCCCGTGCTCCTGGCACCTGCTGACCGGCACGCTGGGGCGGCTCTGTTCCTCCTGGGCAGCTTCTGGGCAGAGCGTGCACTTGGCCGTAGGTGCCGCAGCAGCACGGAGGGCGGGGCCCTGTGGCTGGCGTGGGGCTGCCCGCGTCCCCGGGAGGGTGTGCAGATGCCTGAGTCCACACACTCAACGCATTCTTTCCTCGGACCAGGAGGGTCTTGACCCCCTTCTCTGTGTTACAGGTCGGCGGCTACCTCTACTCCGGCAGCACTGGACACCAGATTGGCCGCCGCGGCAGCCTTGGTGTGGGCGGGACCATGGGCTCCCTCCTGCACATCTCCCCGGCGGGTGCCCACTACATCCTTTTCCCTTGTGGTATGTGCGCCTGCTGTTCCCGGGACTGTCCCTCTCAGGGAAGCTGGGGACCGCAGGGAGGACACGAGTTCATCAGTGACAGGCTCAGAAAGCCCGAGCGTGTTGTGCCCGGGGCTCGGAGGGCACCGTGTGTCCCGGAAGCAGGGCTAGCGGGTGGCCTCCTCCCGGCCAGCAGCGTCTTGAGGCTCTTCTGGGTTTCCAGCAGCAAGCTCCCTCTGTGGCTGCTCTGTGAAGGGTCTCCACGAGAAGGCGACCGGGAACGGGAGCCCACTGAGGAGCGACCCGCGCTGGGAGGGCGTGCTGAACGCCACCACCCCCAGGCTGCTGTGGCACAGGTCGGTCGGGACGGGGGATCGCAGGGGTGGCCGCGGGGCGAGGGCCACAGCCCTGCCTGCCGTTGGGCTCAGACACGGGAAGCGGGCCTACAGCAGCTGAGATGAAGCCGGGGGGCTCTCTGCACACAGCCAGCATCTGGTCCTACCCTAAACTGAAGCAGGGAGCATGGGGCGAACTGCAAACCCCACAGGCAGCCCACATCCTTGCCACATCCCTCTGGCTCTCTCCCCTTAGCCCGGGAGCCATCCGCTACCTGATGAACGTTCCAGGGAAGACTGGTGAGGACCTCCTCCTCGTGAGTTCAGAGGCCTGTGTGCTCGTTGATGGGCAGGACCTGGCGCCCAGGTGGACCTTCAGTGCAGCCCAGGTCTTGAGGTACCGAGTCTTTCTCCAGGAACCGGGCAGTGCTTGCCAGCCGGGCACCGCAGCCTGTCCCTTGGCAGCCCTGGGATGAGGCCTCGGGTGGCTGGGGGACGTCTGTGTGCTTCAGCCAGAGGCCTCTTGCCTGTCCCCTGGTGCTGCCCTGCACCGGAGGGGCCGGTGAGACCCCGTCCACCCTGGCCTCAGCTGCCTGTCCAGGCCCCATCCAGGTGCGGCCAAGGAGCAGAGGGCTGGTGTACCTGTTCCCAGAGACCCCCCCCACAGAGGCCCTGTGTGAACGCTCCTGTCCTGTGCTTGCAGAAAACCCATCCTCGGCCACTACAAACCTGACACCTTGGCTGTGGTCATTGAAAACGGAACCGGCATTGACAGACAGGTTGGCTGCACCCCCTTTGAGGCCCCACCGTTGTTCGTAACTGAGGGACGTTAGTCGGGACAGCAGACGGGGCCGTGCTGGAAGGCTGAGCTAGCAAAAGAGGGGCCTTGGCGAGATATCCTGGGTGCCCTTGGGGTGCAGCTCTTTCAGGGCTGGCCTGGCTGGGGCCCGTGGGCCTGTGCAAGCCCCACCTGTGACCGCCCCCCCCCCATGCTGTCCCCCTCCCTCCCAGATCCTGTTCCTGGACCTCAGCACCGGGGCTGTCCTGTGGAAACAGGCTCTCCCAGGCCTCCCCGGTGATCCACAGTCTGCCAGCCTGCCAACCGCAGACCACCGCTCAGCCTTCTTCTTCTGGGGCCTCCACGAACTGATGGGCACCAACCAGACGGTACGGGCAGGGCATGGACTAAGGGGACACACCCGGGCCAGGGCCAGAGACCAGAGGCCAGCCTTGGGCCCTGCCTCGAGGCAGCTGGGAGCTAACTGGGTGACTGGGTGTGCACACATAAATGGAAGCCGTGGGACCGTGGGTGGGATGAGGTACCCCGGACCACACGGGAGGCTGGGGCTGAGGTGTGCCTTGGGGCAGAGGATGGGGATCTGGGAAGAAGCAGGGGGACGTGGGGGAAGGCAGGTGCGGAGTTCCAGTGGGAGCATGCCTCAGAAGGGTCAGGGTCAGGCTAGGGGAGGGGAGTAGAAGCTGCTTGCACCGTTGAGGACCCTGTGGACACAGCTCTGGGCAGGGCCACTCTCTCCGGGTGTCCGGAGAGGGCGAGCACAGCACGGCCCCGCCCCTGGGCCCAGGACACCAGTGTCTCTGATGCAGACGTGGGGTCAGCCTCATGCTGCACTGTGGTTCTCGCTCCAGGAGCCCAGAGACGCCCAGCACACCCTGTACGTATTCCATCCCAGCCTGCCTGGCATCCTGCTGGAGCTGGCTAACTTCTCTGCCAACATCGTCGCCTTCCAAGGTGAGTGCGCCCCCCGGGGGCTGGGGCTGCGCCTGCCGTCGGCTCGGCGCTGGCTGCTCCCGAGCGCCCTGACGGCCCGTCTCTCCCGTAGCGGTCCTGTTCGAGCCAAGCCGCCATGCTGCCTGCGTCCTCCTGATGGGCCCGGCTAGCCCAGACACGCCTGGCATGGTCTCCGTGGCCAAGCACAAGGTGCGGGACCTTGTCCCGAGCGGTAGGGTGGTTCGCCTGGCCGAGGGCGGGCCCGACAGCGACCAGGCTGTCCGGGACCGGTTCTCCCGCCTGCGGTACCGGAGTGAGGCCTAGAGGCCTGGCGGGCAGCGCATGTGGGAGAGGCTCCAGCTGCTGGGAAGTCGGTCTTTCACTCGGTTTGCACTGACTCCCTACTCCCGATGCTGGGGTTCCCGTCCTATGCAGGGACACGCGTGGGTGAGGGGATACCCAGGCCTCTCCCCTCCTGCGCAGCACGTCCCCACAGGTCCTCACTCTGCCCCACTGGGGTCACACTCCAGGCCACCTGCCTTCATCGTAGTCTCACTGGGCCCTACAGCACCACCCTCACTCGTCCACACTGGCGGGAGGGACCGGGGTTCCGAGAAGAGAGCCCCATCCTGAGAAGTCCCCTCCCTCGTTCCTGTCTGCACACCCCCCTGGGGCCTGGGAGGGTGGTTGGCCTGGGGTGGCCTCAGGGCAGCAGCTGGGCACTTGAGGCCATTCCAGCCTCTGGCCTGGTTAGTGGAAACTTGCCCAGGGGTTCCCCTCTGACGGGCGGAGGAATAGGGCTGCCATGCACTGTAAGGCCATCCTGCTGCTCATGGATGCCCCAGGGGCGTTCCTGTCCCTGTGCTGGCCACGTGTGCTGTGAACGTTCTGAGGAACTGGCCAGAGGGCGCACGTCGCAGTCAGTTTGCACCCCCTCAGTACACACTGGAGCTGCTTATCCCTTGGGGGTCCCCACACCCCTGGCTGGTGCCTGGCCCCCTCCTGGTGCTCGGACGCCCCCAGCAGTCGGTGTCACCTGATGCGGGACTCACCTTTGTGCCTTGCTGTGGTGCTCCTTGTGGCTCACTGTGCCCTGATGACCCCGGGTCCCGCAGGAAGAAACCGGAATAAATGGTTTGCACTGTCTGAAAGGGCACATGTGCCTCGTGTGTCTGCTCCAAAGGGGTAAAGTGGATTTGGTGCTGGCCAGGCTGCTGGCAGAGATGGGGAACCCTCTACGAGGGTCTCAGGGTGTCCCCCCACTCGCCCAGTCAGAAATGGGGCCCCGAGGACTTTTTCTGCATGGCCTCTAAGTGCAGCTCAGGTCTGAAGATCCGCCGCCCGCCGCCCAGTCACCCTGGTTCAAGTCAGGAACCCAGCCTGTGGACGTGGGTGTGTGCCCATCAGGACAAGCAGGGGTCCCTGAGGGGTGCAGCGGCCCAGGCGGCAGGAGCCTGGGGGGGGGGGACTCTGCCAAGGAGCAGGACCCTCGTCACTGTGAGAAGCTGCTGCCCAGCCCACACGGCCTCAGGAACAGGGTGCAGTGACAAGTCCACAGATGAAAATCCCCGGGGGTAGGGCAGGGCTAGGGGCCGTAGCAGGGCCCCTCACCGTCCCGGGGCCCGCTGCAGTGCATGGAGGGACCACCCTGCAGGTCCTGAGACCGTGGGCAGGAGCTAGAGCCGGGCCCAGGAGATGCCCGCACTGGTGGGCATCATGCAGCCTGGACTTGCAAATAAAGCAGCCGTGCCCACGGTCCCTCTGGGGCTCTGATCCATGCCAGGCTCCCTGTGACTCAGGCCTTAGGGCACCACTGGCCAGAAGATGCTGGACTGAACATCAAGAGCCTCCTTTCTCCCCATGACCTCCCGGGACTCAGTTTCCTGACTCCCCTGGAGCACTCAGGCGTCCTTGTCCAGCCAGAGCACAGACGGCATTCCCCACTGTCCCCTCCGAAGACCACCGAGTCTGCAGCCTGAGTCCAGCCTGAAAGCTCGGTCCCCTCTGCTGTGGACCCACTGATGTGGGACCCTCCGTGACCAATGCTGTTGATACCCGAACTCCCCCCACTGTCCACCACCACTGCCCAGCTTGCACGTGCCTCACACCTCAAGCCACACGGACCAAATGCCTCACACGCACAACCATGCATGACTCGCACCTACCACATGCCTCACACACACCGCATGCCTCACATCTACCACGTGCCTCACACGCACACATGCCTCACATCTACCACATGCCCCACACGCACACCACGTGCCTCACATCACATGCCTCATGCACACAACGTGCCTCACATCTACCACGTGCCTCACACGCACACAACATGCCTAATGCCTACCATATGCCTCACACGCACACCGCGTGCCTCACGCCTACCACATGCCTCATGCACACTGCAGGCTTACCACATGCCTCACATGCACACATGCCTCACACGCACACCACACATACCTCACGCCTACCACATGCTTGACATGCATACCACGCATGCCCCACATGCACACCACATGCCTCACGCCTTCCACATGCCTCACACTCCTACCACATGCCTCACATACACCACGCATACCTCACATAACTGCATGCCTCACACACCATGCACACCTCATGTAACCGCATGCCTCATGCCTACCACATGCCTCACAACGTCTCACGCCTACTGTATGCTTCACATGCACACCACATGCCTCACACCTACCATATGCCTCACATGCACAGCACATGCCTCACATGACTCTCACATATACCACACACGCCTCACGCCTACCACATGCCTCACACCTCATGCCTACCACATGCCTCACACCACATACCTCATGTCTACCACGCCTCACACACCTACCACATGCCTCACACACACACCACATGCCTCACATCACATGCCTCACATACCCCACGCCTACCACATGCCTCACACACACGCCTCACGTTACCACATGCCTCACACACATGCCTCATGTCTATATGCCACACGCACACCACATGCCTCACGTCTACCACATGCCTCACACGTAACCACATCCCTCACACCACATGCCTCACGCCTACCACATGCCTCACACACACATGCTCACACGCACACCACAAATACCTCACACCTGCCGCATGCCTCACACGCACACATGCCTCACGCCTGCATGTCTCATGTACACCACACATGCCTCATGTGCCGTACGTCTCACTCGTGCACACCACACACTCAACCCACAGTCCACAAGTCGGACCACAATAGGGTGGGCTCAGAGTGAGGGCAAGGGTCTTTTATTTCTGGGCCAGGTGTGGGTGGGAGTGGGATGGGTGGCACCCCCCTCTGGCCTGACAGAGCTGCACCCCAAAGGAGTGACTGTACTTCACCCTGGGTCTGGCATCACCCCCTTCCCCAAGGGTTCCACCTGCCCTGGCCATGGACCGGGGCCGGTTGTCACAGGTGATGACACTGGAGTCATGTCTGTGCAGCTCTGGCAGAGGAGCCCCAGCCTCGAGGACACCAGCTGGAGGTGTCCCTGTGGGATGAGGTCTGGGACACGCACAGTGACAGCCACGGTGTGGGCAAGACCCATGAGGACAGCTCTGGGCTGGTCGGAAGGCTGAGCACGGCCCCAGCGGAACTGGGGACATGGTGTGGGGTCCCTGCAGGGTCACAATGGGCCAAGGGCTGTGGATAAATCTGCCCTGAGGCCTGCGGTTCCTCATGATAAGTGCCCCCTGCTGGAAACCACCTGGTATTCGCCAGCGATTTAATGAACTGCAGACCACAGAATGCCAGGGCCTTCATGTGGCCTGATCTGCTTGACCCACCTCATCCTACCTTTCCCCAGGTGACCCAAGCTCAATGACACCCCTTCCCGGGAATCAGCACCTGGCCCAGCCCCTTCTGGGGAGGGGAGGGCTTGACAAGGGAAAAGGTGGGAGCCCAAGACGCCCTTGGGCATAGGGGCAAGGCGGGCCCTCTGGGCATTAGGGGACGCCCACGCCAGGGATCTCAAAGCTGTGAGGACCCCGGGCAAGCAGTGAGGATGGCCACTTCCCCCTCCTGCTTTATGCCCACCTAGGTGCCCCCGTCACCACACTCAGGGCCACTGGCTGCAGCCACAGGCTCCCCAGAGGTGGAGGCAGGAAGGAGAGCAGGGCTGGGGCTTGAATGCCGCGGCTTCCGCATAAACGGGAACACCCTGTGGAGGAGAGCGGACCTGAGCACAGGGCAGTTGTGTGGGTCCCGCCTGCCTCACTGCCCGGGGCACAGGGCGCGGCCCAGCTCACCGTCTCTTGGCCTCTGGGGGAATCACAGCTTCTGCCAGCAGGTCTTTGTATGTGGAGGACTTCAGGAACCTTGGGTAGGAGTCCTGCAAGAGATGGCGTTCAGCCAGCTTCCGCTGGGGGTCTAGCCTGGCACTACAGGGGCCCCTGCCAGCCCCAGAGCCCCCCGAGTGGACAGTGCTGGAGGCAACCATCCCAGACCTGCCCCGACCATGTCAGACAGACTCAGGGAGACCTGGGCTCCTAGCCAGTGGGGCCATTAACCCTCAAAAGGTGGGCAGGGGCCCAGTGCCCACACTCGGAGGAGTGAGCCATGGGACCTCCAGTGGGAAATTCCAAGTAGTACCTCCCCTGGTTCTTGGCGTACCCCAAGAGTGAGGGTGAGGACATGGAGCAAAATAAAACGCAAGATCGAGAAAAACTGTACGGTATGCAATAAAGGAGAGAAATCTATGAACCTGTTTATATTTTTAAAAGAAAAATATAAATTTTAAACAGTTAATTTTAGTGGGAAGACATAACTAGATTTATTTGAAATGTACCTTGTTGGGCGCCTGGGTGGCTCAGTTGGTTAAGCGACTGCCTTCGGCTCAGGTCATGATCCTGGAGTCCCAGGATCGAGTCCCGCATCAGGCTCCCTGCTCGGCGGGGAGCCTGCTTCTCCCTCTGACCCTCCCCCCTCTCATGCTCTCTATCATTCTCTCTCAATTAAAAAAAAAAAAAAAAAAATCTTGGGGCGCCTGGGTGGCTCAGCTGGTTAAGCGTCTGCCTTCGGCTCAGGTCGTGGTCCCAGGGTCCTGGGATCGAGCCCCGCATCGGGCTCCCTGCTCGGCGGGGAGCCTGCTTCTCCCTCTCCCACTCCCCTCCCTGCTTGTGTTCCCTCTTTCTCTGTGTCTCTCTCTCTGTCAGATAAGTAAATAAAATCTTTAAAAAAAAATCTTGAAATGTACCTTGTTTGTAGACTGAATTTTGAACCTGTGTCGATACTTTACATAATTACACAACAAAACAAGGCATAATCAATTCCTACACATCGAAGGTAAAGGGGAATGAGTGAGCTGGGCACCCAGAGCGTGACAGCACCCTGGCCACACTCATCGGAGCCGTTCAAGGGGCGTCCCCAGGACCAGAAAAAAGTAAACCACTGTCGGTGAGTGCATCGTAAAGGGCAGTGCTGTGTCGTTCGGTTGGGACTCCTGAGTGAAATGGGAGGAAAAGCGAGTGAGCCATTATGTTAGCCTTGCTGCAAACCACGGTTTTCAGCGGGTTAGCGAGGAAAGAGATGAAAGTCAGAGAGCTGAAGGAAACTGTGTAATCCTGCATCTGAATTCGCCGTGTCAGGATGAACTCCTGATATATTCTACCTAAAACACTTCTGTTTCCTAATTCTCTTCACTGAAAGGCCTGTAAACAAGCCAGGTGACAACGAACTCATCCGGCACGCAGGTCCCTATTTCCAAAGAGCCTAGAAGGGCCAGGGCTGCCTGTGGGAACGGTGCAGGAGGAGCCTGGGACAAGCTGCGGCAGATGTCAGAACACATCAAATGCCTCAGGAGCCAACGCGGGGACGGCGGGGGGGGGCCCTCTGCACAGCAAGGAAGAGTAAGAACCACGTGAACGAAACCCGCCATCTCCTGAGAGCATGGATTTACTGTGGTATTAAAAACATCTCCAACTCACTGACCATCCTTGGCAGACACGGTGGGTCCAAGTCATTATTCTGAAAAGTGGAAAATAAGGAATGAGGCATTGACTGTGCCCTCCCTGGGGGACCGCGCAACAAAGAGCAGGCGAGGGGAGATGCCTCCGAGTACGTGCCAGCTTGTCAACAGAGGCAGGGACGGGCCGGCTCTGCACCCAAACAGAATCGGGTCTGGCCGGCAACTGCCAGGGGCTGCTCGCAGCACAAAATG
Organism: Leptonychotes weddellii; assembly: GCF_054177405.1. Lineage (NCBI taxonomy): Eukaryota > Metazoa > Chordata > Mammalia > Carnivora > Phocidae > Leptonychotes > Leptonychotes weddellii. Next base: position 35,721,669 of record NC_138373.1, on the reverse strand, counting down.
GGAGACAGCTGGGCCGCACGTACCTCCTGATGGGAGGACACACCGAACACCATCCCTGAGGAAAAATACCGTCCACGAAACCAAACACACACACACAATAAAACTGAAGATGAATCTGATCAAGTCTGAAACATCACTACCAACATCCAGAAACACAGGCGACAGAAAAACACTCCAAAGACACGGCGAGGGCACCGTTAGTATGGCCTAGACTGTGAGCAACTACAGGACAAAGGACCTCCAACTCCTTCAAAACAAAAACCATACTTCATTTTTTTTTTAAGATTTTATTTCTTCATTTGGCACAGAGAGACACAGCGAGAGAGGGAACACAAGCAGAGGGAGTGGGAGAGGGAGAAGCAGGCTTCCCGCCAAGCAGGAGCCCGATGCGGGGCTCGATCCCAGGACCCCGGGATCATGACCCGAGCCGAAGGCAGACGCTTAACAACTGAGCCACCCAGGCGCCCCCAAAAACCGTACTTTAAAAACAGATTCAAGAGGAGCGCCTGGCTGGCTCAGTCAGAAGGGTGTGCAACTCTTGATCTCAACGGTCGTGAGTTCAAGCCACATGTTGGGTGTAGAGATTAAATAAACGTAAAAAAGAGGTTTGGGGCGCCTAGGTGGCTCAGTGGGTTAAGCATCCGACTCCATCTCAGCTCAGGTCTTGACCTCAGGGTCATGAGTTCAAGCCCCATGTTGGCTCCACACTGGGTGTGGAGCCTACTTAAAAAAGAAAAAGAGGTTTAAAAAATTTATTAACCAATTCTAACATATGTACTTTGCTTTGGACCCAAATTCAAGCAAACTAAAAAGAAAATAGATATTTATAGGCTGCGGCATTCAGAGAAAACCCCAGAAATGTCTATACCCTACCCTATGGACCTGTGGTCGTGTCTTACAAGGCAAAGGGACTGAGGTGGGGAGATGCCCTGGACTGGACAGGTGGACCCAGTGTCACCACGGGGCCTAAAAGCCAAAGAGGAGCCTGTGGAAGGACCGGAGCGACAGGCTGGAGATGCTCCACTGCGGGCTATGAGGACGCAGGAGGGGCCACTTGCCAAGGAAGGCACTCTCTCCAGAAACTGGGAAAGGCAGGAAACGTGATCCCTACCCCACCCCGGAGCCTCCAGAAGGAGCCAGCGCTGCCCACACCTGACCTCCACCCCAGGAGACCTGGGTGGGACTTCTGACCTGCACACGGTGACGGAATAAAAAGTCGCCGTCTTACGGCTCTGGGTTTGTGGTGATTTGTTACAGCGGCAACAAGAGACTAGGCACACAGCCCAAGTGGGGAAGTTTGGACGCTGACCAGCTCTTTGAGGACACCGAATAAATATCCCGTGTTCAGTGTGTGATGCTGGCATCTGGGGTCACACTGGAAAGGGAAGGAGGTGGTCCACATCCTTTAGAGGATCCTGAATACACAGACAGAAGTCTGAAAATGGCTTGAAAGTCACGGGGTCGGGGCAGTGGGCAGGGGTGGACGAGAGGTCAGGACCGGCCCTGAGCTGACTGTTTTTGAAGTCAGGCAGTAGGAACACGAGGATCCATCATTTTACTATACGTCTGTTTACATTTGGAATTTTCTATTAACTTTTTTCTTTAAGATCCTATTTATTTATTTGACGGAGAGAAAGAACGCGAGAGCAGGTACACAAGCAGGGGGAGTAGGAGAGGGAGAAACAGGGTCCCCGCAGAGCAGGGAGCCCGATGCGGGGCTCGATCCCAGGACCCTGGGATCATGACCTGAGCTGAAGGCAGCCGCTTAACCGACTCAGCCACCCAGGCGCCCCCATGTTAAAATACTTTTTAAAATCACAATTGGACCTCTCCTTAAGCAAGAGGCTGGGGCAAGCCCTCCGCCCCTCTGAGCCTCAGTTTACTCCTCTGTAAGGTAGAGCCTAAGCTGCAGGTGTGAACTGGACAGCAGTGGGGAGGGGCTGGCCCCCACGGGGCAGGGTACTGCCGCGCTCTCCGGGCCCGCACGCCCACCTTCTTCATCAGCATGTAGATGTGCAGCTGGGCATCATCCAGCACGTAGCGGTGGGGCTGCTGCAGTCCCTCCAGGGTCCGCTCCATCGTCCGGCTGTCGATGTTGACCCAGCGGGCAGCACCAGGGGCCAGAAACTGCCTGTGTCGGCGCGAGGGGGAGAGGACACAGGCCCAGTGGGTGTGGGCTCCACACGCCCGCCCGCCACCGGCCGGTCCCCACCCCTCGGCACTCACTGGTACACGGCGTCCACCATAGCGTGGACCTGGGCCTGCCCTCCGTGGCGCAGCTCCTCACAGGCCTCCCAGAAGCTGAGGTTCTCAGCTGGAGGTCCACACGCCAGGTGAGGCCCACCCGAGCCGTGGCCAGGGCTGGCAGAAACCTGGAGGGTCCTCGGCAGCAGTGCCCTCCCAGGGCCCTCGAGCAGGGCATAGGGCTTCTCACCACTGAACTCGGTCCTCAGGAAGTCCATGAAATGGGCCCGTCCCAAAGGGTCTTCCAAGAGCTCCTGGAAGCTGAAACCCCATCGCTCCACGCGGAGCTTCGTGGGCACAGCCACGCTGAGGGGACACGGAGGGGCTGGTCAGGAGCACAAGGAATGGGCCGGTGGGACGGAAGGGTGGGGAGCAGTGCCCCTTGCCCACCCTGGGCTCACCTGGGTGCATTCATGATCCAGTAGGTGTCATCATCTGTGACCCAGGGGTTGCTGGGCAGGCACCCTGACATGATGGGGTCGTGTGGCCCATGCTGGCTGCTGAACTTCAGGTACCTAGGGGGTGGGGGGAGGTGCCAGGGACCAGTGCAGGGAGAGGCTGTGGGGACACGGGCACTTGGGGAAGGGTCTGCGCTCTGGGCCCCCCAGCCCACTCACGCCTCGAGGCAGATGGAGGACTTCACCCGGGCCCTGGTCAGGGCCTTCCTGCAGCGCTCCATCTAGGACGCGAGGCCTATGAGGTGGGGCCTGGGCTGGCTGACCCCCAGCCCAGGCCCCTCCCTGCCACCCACCTCTAGGACCTACCTCCCGCTTGTAGAACTCCGTATTCTTGGTCTGAAAGGGGCCAAATGGGCTGCAGTTAGAAGGCAGGCCCTGTGGGGACTGACCACCCACCCTGGGCTCATGAGTCCATCCTTCGGCTGGTGGAAAAGGGCTCAGGACCCCGCCTTGCCCCTTGAAGCCCCCTCCTCTAATGGAGGCGTCTGGCTTTCCAAAAAGCATCTGGAGGCCTCTAGTCCAGAGGTTTCCAGAATGTTCCATGGAGCCCACACACTGTCAAAGTTACCTTACAGTTCCCCAATTGTCCCTATTTCACATTTTCGAATGTATTTAGGTCATTTTTTAAAAAAACTAGCAGATAGGGCGCCTGGGTGGCTCAGTTGGTTAAGTGATTGCCTTCTGCTCAGGTCATGATTCCAGAGTCACGGGATCGAGTGCCACATTGGGTTCCCTGCCCGGCAGGGAGTCTACTTCTCCCTCTGACCCTCCCTCCTCTCATGCTCTCTCTCTCTCACTCTTTCTCTCAAATAAATAAATAAAATCTAAAAAAAAAAAAAAACCAGCAGACACATGAGAGATACACAGGATCACCATGGGGGACTTAGTCTTGCTAACTTGTGCTCAAGGTTATCCCATCCTGTTCAGAGCTCAGAGCGTGCCTGCCGCATCCTCAGGGCCAGGTGACAGGCTGACCCTTCCCAACACCCACAAATTGCTCAGGATGCCTGGGATCTCCAATGTTAGTCTTGGCTCTCTTTGGTCGACCTTATAATAAGGAAATTATAAACCTGTGATCATGAACTACAACTTAAAAGTCAGGAAGAAGTTTTATCTGGAAGGCACTAGATATTGTATATTTTGGGTTTTGTGGGATTGGAACAGAGGGCTCAGCTGCTACCAGGTCTGGACATGTCCGTCCAGCGGCCACCAGAGGCCTTGGAGGGAGGTGGCTGGCTCAGCCCAGGCCTCTCAGGCCCATGGCTCTGCTGGGCACATCTCCAACTGCCCTGGACCCTGGGGCTGTCCCAGCCTGGGCAAGAGCTCCCACCCTTCCCAGAGCCCCATCACACTTACTTGTACCCAGTGTAGCAGGTTGGGGAGGCAAGAAGTGAGAGTTAGCGGAGGCCTGAGAGTGGGGGTGTAGGCAGGGGTGAGTAATGCCAGGAGCAGAGCAGGGCCTCTTGGTGTCAGGGTCAAGTGCCATTTGGATGGATGGATGGATGGACAGACGGACGGATGGGCAGCCCCCACGTTGGGGTGGGGAGACATGTATGCAGGGGTGGCGGGGAGTGGCCTGGGGGCATGTGTGCAGGGCCCTCACCATCTGCACTCGCCCAGCCGTGCAGGAACTGCGCTCTGGACCCTGCTCCAGGACGCTGGGGACACCTGGCTGCAGACGGAAGGCCGAGATGAGGTGGGGGTACGGCCCAGGTGGGCTGCTGAGACCCAACCCAGCCTTGTGTTCCTGCCCCCCACCTGCCTCCATAAACTGAAGCTCTGCACCCGCACGTCATCCTGTAACACGGAGACTGACATTCGGAGGAACTGCAGAGGCTGATCCTCCTCTCTACCTGTCCCACACCTGCGGGGACCTCCCCTTAGGCGAGCTCACCTCCCTGCTGGGCTCCTGACCGCTCACACCACAACCCTCACCATCCTTCTTTTTTTTTTTTTTAAAGCAGGCTGTGTGCCCAGTGGGGCTCAAACTCACAGCCCCAAGACCAAGAGTTGACTCCACTAACTGCGCCGACCAGGCACCCCTCTCACCACCGGTCTTGAAACGGTCACTTGCCACGCATCTTGCTGCCCTGACCTCAAATACACATGCTGGTCTGGCCTCTTCCTCACCGCGGCCCAGGGCGCAGCCCTTATGCCCGCTGCCCCGGAAGCTCCAGCTGCCATTCCCAGAGTCCCCTCCACTTGGACCCTCGCCCTGCATGGCCCTGCCCTCAGCCCACATACACACCCTTGGGGCCACGTCCACCCCACCTTCCTCCCCCCACCCACCCACCTGGCCCTCAGGCGCAAGATGAGCCATTATTTTCCCAGAGACAGCCACCCCACACACACACACACACACCCCGGGTGAGGTGCTGGACCTGTGGGTGACTCGCTCTGTTTTTTTTTCACGGATTTTTCCCACAGGAACCCCCACTCATGGTAGATCTGACAGCTCCACAGCCCCACACAGCCGGGGCACTGCAAACCACCTGCCCAGACCATGGCTCTGGGTAAGGCCTAACTCCAGGCCAGTGCCCCCAGAAGTTCTTGGCCTGTGACCCCAGTCCCTTGATGCTGTGGATAAGCCTGGCTCCACTTTGCCTCCTCCCTTAGACCTCAAAGAAACTGGTTTGTTGTGCTGTGTGGATTGGCCCTGCGATCTCTGGGTTCTGATGGGTCCCAGAACGAGAACTTCCTGCTGGGACCCCGAAAGCCCCGTCCTTACCACAGGCTCAAAATGTAGGTCCAGAGACAGCATCTGAGGGAGGCACACAGACTCCCAGCAAGACCCCACTGCTGAACAAGAAACCACACCGCCCTCTCCCCACACACAGGGGAGCTTACCGGGGGCCTGTTCACCAGCCAGTACGTCTGCTCCTGACATGCAATGACCAGCCTGTCCCCCTTCCTGCGCTGCTTAGCTGCCCTGGGGGGGGTGGAGTTGGGGGAGACATGGCGCCCACCGTAGCACCTCCCCACCCCCTCCCCACCCTCAGGCCAGAGCCTGGTGGGGAGCCAAGCCTGGGCAATGGTATCTCTGGCCCCACAGTGCCCGGTGTGTTACTCCTGGGCCTCCCGGGCAGTGCCCACTCCGAGTGAGCAGGGCAAGATCTTACCGTAGTTGCTCTCGGGCCTGCATCACCACCAGGTCCCACGTGTGGTTGATCTTCCTGTGTAGCTGGTCATAGTGTTCCTGGGGGATGTCGAGGTCTCCACTGGGTAACCCCTCCTGTGTCCAGCTTGGGGGTGCAGACCAACCACCACCCCGCTGAGACACATAGGGATGACGTGTTTGTGTGTCTGCACTCTCCTGGGGCCTAGGCTGTGTGCTCCAGGGCAAACTGTGAGGCCCCAGAGCCAAGAGGCCAAGAGCGGGGCTTGGGTTCCTCTGGCTGGACTCAGCCGAGGGGCGGGGGGGGTCCCACCTTCTCGTGGCCGACCAGGGCCCCCTGCTTTCGGATGTTCTTCTTCGTCAGGTAGATGGCTGGAAGGACAGGGGGCCAGGCTGCAGAGGAAAAATCTCTGCCCCTCGACCCTTGTGGCATCACTCAGGTGGGAGGGCAACAGTGCTAGGAACTTGTCCCGGGTTAGAGCCCACTCCTCCTCACTCACCATAGTCCAGTTCAGCAGCTGGCCACAGGGTGCTCGTCCAGAAATAGGGCGTCTGGTATGGTGCAGGGACAGGGTGTCCGGGACCTCCTGGGCCTTCCCCACCCCAGGAGTTGTCCACCTTCCCAGATCCCTTGGGAAGGGGGTGGGCTGGCCAGGCGGTGCCTCAGAACCTGCCTGTCTGCCCACAGCCTGGAGATTCACAGACCACTGGCCATTTTCCCCACCTGGAACTGAGTTCTGCTCACCCCTTGGGGCCCAGTGCAGGCACTGCCTCCTTGACTGGGCTCCCTGAGTCCCTACTGCCTGGTGGGGTGGGGTGGGGCCTGCCCAAGTCATGCATGTACTCAGTCTGTGCTGAGGACTGTGGGTGAGGACTGAGAGCAAACCCTGCCTGGGTCCCTGTTGTAGCCACGAGGCCAGGCAGGGGAGCTCCACCGTGATTAGGGATACACAGTGAGATGCCAGGATCCTGTCCTCAGGTACCACACAGACTTATTCATGAGCGGGGGCTTAAGGACTCTCAGAGAAACCATCAGAATCCTCCACAAGTACTATACCCTTTATGGAGGCCCTGTTGTGGCCTCAGAGAAACTAAAGGTCTCTCCCCTTAATCAGGTCTTTCTACCACAGGACACTCATAGTCCAGGCCTTTCGGGGAGGGGCAGCGGACCCAGGCCTGTGATGACATCACCACTTCCTACTCCAAACTCAGTCTCCCCCCTTCCACAAGTCCCCTCTAGCAGGGCTGCTGGTTTGGGGTTCCCACCTGCTCCCAGTTGCACCTGACCTGGAATCTGTAGGGTGTGTCGTCTGGCCGGAGCACAAGGCTGCGGGGGCTGCGCAGAGAGTATAGGTAGCCGTGCTGCACTAGGAGGGTGCCCAGGTGCAGGGCCTCTGGGGGGAGGGGCAGGGTGGCGAGCGCTAAGCCTGGGAGAAGCAATTTGGGAGCTCTCCCTCCCCAGTGCACTTGGCTCAACCTTAACACCTGTGAGCCCTGAGCAGGCCCAGCCTTGGCCATCAGCACAGCGACCCCCGGGCAGAGGGCAGGGGGCAGGATAACCCCCTTACCCTCCTCTGAGATGCAGTACTTCTGGACCAACCAGTCCACGACGTCGCTGCCTGCACACCAGAGACTGGCATGGGGCAGGGGTAGGCGAGGCAGGGCCGCCACCAACCCCGGACCCGGCGGCGCCTCACCAGCCACGGTGTGGGGAATGACGGTGATGCGCAGGCGCTGGTTCCGCATCTCCACGCCCTGGTCGGGGTCCTGCATGCTCACGACCACCCGCTCCATCTGAGCGAAGGGGGGCCTTGAGGGGCTGTTCCGGCCGGCCTCCCCCCACCCCCACATCCTGATTCCCCGCAACGGGCCGGGATGCCCGGGATCGGTGAGCTCAGAGAAGATTAACGCGCATGATGGTGGGATTTGGGGCCGCGGCGGGCAGCGGAGGAGCGGGGGAGGGGGAGGGGCGGAGGCGAGGGCCGCTCCCCTCCCCCCGCAGCCCCGGCCTCCGCCGCCTCGCCCCGCCTCACACAGTGCCATCGCCCCCAGACCCGCGTCCACACTCGTGCGCACCCGCACCCACCCCTCTCCTGCCGCTCCCGGCCTCGCATGCCGGGAAATCCGGGGGCGGGGGATGGCGGGACCCCCACCCAGCACCCACCTTGCTGAGATGCGGCATCTGCACACCCGGGCGTCCGCCGGCCATGGCGGCGGTGAGGCCAGATGGCGCGTGGGTGTGGAGCCGCCCCCGGCCCGCACGCCCCGCCCCCGGCCCGCACGCCCCGCCCAGCTCGCCCCGCTAGCTCGGCTCCGCAGCCCCGCCGGCCCCCGGCGTGTGAGCCTCAGCGCCCGCACGGTGTGGGGTCTGGAGTCTGGAGGAGTCTCCCCCCGCGTCAGGAGAAACTGAGGCCCGTGGGAGGGGCCCCGCCCCCGGCTGGTGTGGGGGACTGTGAGGGAATCGCAGCTCAGCTGGGACAGGTGGGGGGGCTCAGGGAGAGGAGGGTCTCTAGGAGAGGCTCCTTGTGGGGGAGGTGGGGTGGGGAGGGGGACACCGGTAGCACCTGCTTCGCACAGCCAGCCCCTGTGTGGCCTCCTCGGGATCAGGCCACACTCGTGGTGGAGGGGGCTGTGCAGTCAGGGCGCGGGTTTGTGTGCCGCAGGAGTGTGTTTGTTATTGGGACGCCGGACGTCACACCGTGTCGGCGCCTGCAGGCTGGTGTGACACTGGAGGGCTGTGCAGGTCCATCGAGGCCTGGGGGGATGGCAGAAAGCTCACTTCCCCCAGCTGCACGGACACCTGGGCAGGACCAGTTGGGGAACAGGCAGAGACTCCACAGATGCAGGACATCTGAAACTGTGGGAGAGGAGTTTTATGGAGAGAGAGGCTCTGAGCGCCCACCCCCCAGCCCCCACCTCCAGACACACTCATGGTGCACCTGCATCCTCTAGGCTCGGGGCCCTGTCCTGGCCCTTTCTCTCCCTGCTCCAGCAGCTTGGCCACTACCACTCCACAGCCCTGTTGCTGGACATTTTTTTTTTTTTTTAAGATTTTATTTGAGAGATAGCGAGAGAGAGCATGAGCCGGGGCGGAGGACAGGGAGAAGCAGACTCCCCACTGAGAGGGGGCCCAAACACATGGGACTTGATCCCAGGACCCCGAGATCATGACCTGAGTCGAAGGCAGACGCTTCACCAACTGAGCCACCCAGGCGCCCCCATTTTTAAGAAGTTCAAATAGGTCTATTTCTGCTTTTTTGGAAATAGAGTTCCTCTCCTCCCTCTGGGGGTGCTGGGGACAGGGCAGGATAGATGGGGGTGGCCCTTGGCTTACAGCCTTAGACTGATCCATTTCTACTGCTGACAAGGCCAGGTCCAGGATGAGCTGGGGCAGGGGGACCGGATTGGGGGCTACCTCTATCAGGGTACCATCCTTCCTTAGATCCCAGTGAATTCCCAACCATCCCCACCCACACAGGTGGGGTCAGGCTGGTCCCAGGCCTGACGGTCCTTTCTGGATGGGTGGGTATCTACAGAAGCTGAGGGCCACCAGAGGCCATAGCTGTCCCCAGCCTCAACAAGTGGCTTCTGGACCAACTACCCCCCATCCCCACCCCCGGGGAAAGGGCAGCAGAAATGAGGGAATCCTGCCTTGGAAAGATTATGGACAGGTGGAACTCCAAGGGGGATGGACACCAAGCCCATGTGTCCCCTAGCACCCATGGCCCTCCTCTGCAGAAGTTTTGGGGGTACAGGTGGGGGAATCATAACACGGTCCCCTGACTGGGCTCTGGTGGGGGTAGGGAGGCTTTGTCCACGCAAGATACTCAGGGGCAAAGGAGCCAAGAGTGGACGGGGATCTGTTTGTGAAGCCAGGGTGGCAGGGGGACCCTCTCCCTCTTGTTTTATGCAAAAGGTAGTATGATGCCTAGGTGTCCTTAGAAATGGGGGGGGCAGAAGGAGTATACAGAAGAAAGGGGGACTTGGTCTGGTATTCTACCTCCTCCACTCAGACCCTTGATCTGGCGGTCCCCAGCCTGACGCACAGCTCACCCCTGTTCCCTGCACTGGCTGCCCCCATCTGCCCACCCCAAGGTTTGTTTAGGCATCAAGACCAGAAGCCCCTTTTGTGCCCCTCAGCCCTCCACCACCAGGATTCTGTTTTGGATCAGTGTCCTTTCCTCCTCAAGGACAGGGTGCTTCATTATGGTCTGGGTGTACACCGCCCAGAGACCTGCAGCACACTCACGCAGCCCAGTCCATAAACATTAGACTAATGGCTGTGTGACTGACTCCATGTTGCATCTCACTAGGAGGGTGGGACCCTTGTCTCTGGGTGATGTGGACACAGGTCTCTCTGTGCTAACGCCTCCGGGATGTGGAGCCACAAGGCTGCGCAGACACTCACCCCCATCCGCATCCCGCAGCTCCCAAGGCTGGGCAGAGTCCAGGAGTCCCCACTGCCCAGACAGAAGATCCGGTGGGGGTGGGGAAGGGAGGGGAACCTGTCGAGCCGCAAGTGCGGCCTGTACCGCCTGCAGGTAATGAGAGCCTAGGGGCCTGGGGGAGGCGGGGAGCACCTGCTCCACTGGGCGCCCCCAGCCCCACCCGCCCCTCCCACAGGGCTTCCCCGGAGAATCCCCCAGACTCTCACGGGCGCCGTGGGGGAGGGGCCGCTCTGATGGACAGAGCGGGGTGTAGCCTGGGCCGGCGGCTGGGACCGTCACCGCGGTGGCTGTGCGGGCTTCTGGGGCGCCCGCGGCGGGGACGACCAGGTGCCGGCGCCGTGCGGGCGACACGCGCGTCTCTGCGGGGCTGCGCGGGGTCCGCGGAGCGGCTGGGGGCGCGCGGCGCGGGCGCGGCGCTGGGCGCGGGGGGCGCTCCCGGCCGGGATGAGCTCACCGCAGTCGCGCCGGGGCTGAGCGCCGAGCCGGGCGGCGGCGGGGCGGGCGGCGGCTCCTCGGCGGCTCCGCGGCGGAGCCGGGCCGCGGGCCACCATGCTGGGCCTGGACGCATGTGAGCTGGGGGCGCAGCTGCTGGAGCTGCTCCGGCTGGCGCTGTGCGCCCGAGGTGAGCAGGCTGGGCTGGGGCCAGGGTGGCCACGTGGGCGGGGGTCTGGGACAGGGAGGGTGGAGGGTGGAGGGTGGGGGGTTGGGGAGGCTTCAGCCTGGGGCGGGGGCTGGGCCTCCCCCGCGGAAACTTTGGGGGCGCGCGTGGGGAAATCCTGGCGCGGTCCCCCTACTGGGCTCTGTCGGGGGTGGGGGGCTTCGTCCAGGCCAGACACTCGGGGCAAAGGAGCCAAGAGTGGGCGGGTCTGTTTGTGAAGCCAGGGTTGCAGGGGGACCCTCTCCCCTTGGGAACCTGCTCCTGAGATCTCCTCTCCCTTGGGTGGGGCTGGGGCTCCTTCAGGGCGTGTGGTGATCCCTGAGAAGCCTGGCGCACAATCGGAAAGACCCTGTCCCAAAACACTATGGGAACGGGCTTAGAGAGACCCCTGCCCCAGGGCATCATGGCAAGGGGCTCTAGGAGACTGAGTCTCAAGGCACCCAGGGAGGTAGCCCCAGAGCATAAGCTGAGGGATTTAGAGAGAACCGCCTCTACGACCCAGGAGCACCCCCGGCAAGAACCCCTAGGACAGTGGGAAGGTATACAGAGATGTGAAGAGATGTGGTGGGCAGAGCCTCTGCTCTAGGGAAGACCCTGGAGGTCAGCGGTCCACAGTAGTGGCCTCCAGTCCTTGGGGCTATCCCCCTTTTAGGGTCTGCCCCCGTGCTGCCCCATCTTTGGCCTCAGAGTCAGGGAGGAGCCCTAGATGGATGGCTGGGCCAGAGAAGGCAGCTGGTGCCTCAGGGATGTCACTTGGCTCCATCTCTCAGGAACCTTCTCCAACCCCCAGGGCCTTTCCTAAAGGGTTCGGGTGTGGGTGCTGCTCAGTCTCTTCCCAGCCCACCCCTCTCCCTGAGCCCCCATGCAGCACTCCCTCTCTGAGCGCACATCCCCTTCCCTAACCCCCACCTCTCTCCCTGAGCCTCCATTGCTTCCTTTGAGTTCCTGTGGGCCGTGAGCAGCACAGCTGGCCAGATGGGGGGCCTCCAGTATGATGAGTGAACGCCGGGGTCTGCTGGTGGCAGCGGCTCACGCACCTCCCCAACCCCCAGTCCTCCTGACTGACAAGGAGGGGAGACAGCTGCCCCCTGATGAGGCACTGGATGAGGCTGTGCCTGAGTACCGGGCCCCAGGGAGGAAGAGCCTCCAGGAGATCCAGCAGCTGGACCCGGATGATGAGAGCCTGGCCAAGTACAAGCAGGCACTGCTGGGGCCCCTGCCCCCCGTCATGGGTATGCACAGCCCTGGGCTGGGAGGGGAGGGGAGGGGCGAAGGCCAGGGAGAGCACTCTGGTGACTTCCGGTTTTTCCCCAGACCTGAGCCTGCCCAATGTGCAGGTGACCAGGCTGACGCTGATGTCTGAGCAGGCTCCAGGGCCCATCACCATGGACCTCACAGGTACTGCCCCCCTTGGGGCTCCTGGGGCAGGGTCTGTGATATCCCAGGAGGTCATTCCCTAGCTGCACTTTCCCTAACAGGGGAGCTGGCCGAGCTGAAAAACCAGGTGTTTGTCCTGAAGGAGGGTGTTGATTACAAAGTGAAGATTACCTTCAAGGTGAGGGTAGCTGTCATGGGGGATGCCTGCCAGCTCAAGGTCAGCCCCCCAGAGGGGCCCTTAACACCCTCTGTCCCCCAGGTCAATAAGGAGATCGTCAGTGGCCTCAAGTGTCTGCATCACACCTACCGCCAGGGCCTGCGTGGTGAGGGCGGCAAGGCGGGGCCGGCCCGGGGGCGGTGGGGGGGTGCTGTGGGGAGGGTCAGGTGGGGCAGAGGATGGCCCCTGACAGCCTCCCCCTCCCCCAGTGGACAAGGCCGTGTACATGGTGGGCAGTTACGGCCCAAGTGCCCAGGAGTATGAGTTTGTGACCCCGGTGGAGGAAGTGCCTCGAGGAGTGTTGGTGCGGGGTGCTTATGTGGTCACGTCCTTCTTCACGGATGACGACAGGACAGACCACCTGTCCTGGGAGTGGGGCCTCCACATCTGCCAAGACTGGAAGAGCTGAACGCCTCCCACCCCAGGGGCTGTCCTCCCACTCGGGGTCCTGCTTTTCCCTGCCCCTCAGTCACTGATCACACCCCCCACACCCTCTGCTCCGTCCTGGGATGCCCCCTCCCTGGGCTGGCACTGTGCCCCAGACAGTCCTATTAAAGTCGCCTTGTCTCAGTGCCCTGGGTGTTGCTTCTGTCTGCCTCCCCTCCCCTGGGGTGGGTGGGGGGAGCCTTGTGGCCTTATCCTCCTGGGACTAGGACTGGGCGCCACGTGGCAGCTGCAGCTTGGCCCCCGGCCCTCTTATCTGCCCCCTGCCTCGTGGGCCCGGCACTGCCATGGACGGCCAGTTCCTGCTCCCACTGCTGCTGCTACTTGGGGCCTCAGTCCTGTGGGGACAGGGCCCGGGGCCGGGGGAGCCCGAGGAAGAGCCCCCCGAGGAGGAGGTCCCTGAGGAGGATGGGATCTTGGTGCTGAGCCAGCGCAACCTGGGCTCGGCCCTGCGGAAGCACCGCTCGCTGTTGGTGCAATTCTGTGAGTGCACGGGGCCGGTGGGCTGGAGGACCCCCCGGGGCCGCCCAGGGGGCTCAGCTCCCCACCCTGGGGGTCCAGGGCTTGTGCAGTGAGAGGGCTTCCCCACTGAGCACTCGGCCCCCACCGTGCTCCTGGAAGCAAAGCCCTGGGACTGAGCTGGCCTGGGGGGGTGTCGTGCAGCTTGAGCAGGGGAGGGTGGGACTGGGGAGGGAGGTGCAGGTGCAGGGAAGACCCTTGATCATCGTCCGTCTGCAAACTCTTTCTGTAAGGAGCCAGATAGCATTCAGGCCCTGCTCATTCGGTAGATTTTTATAAACGTTTACACATGGGAAAGCCATTCCTAGGTTGCAGGCTTCCACAAGCAGACACAGGTGGCCAGGCTGCCGGCCTCAGGGAGTGGCAGCTGGAGGATTCTTCTCAAACACGCTGGCAGGATGGGGCCGCCACTGCCCCCCCGACTTGGGGCCTTGGGGAGTCTGGCTCTGGGGCAGAGGCTCACATGGGCCCCCGAAGGAGCGGGGTGTGTGGACAGGAATGCTCCCTGCCAGATCTGACTGACGCCAAGGTCTCTCAGCTCCAGCTGGGCGGGAGCCGGGGCTAAGGCTGGGGCCATGGGGCCCGGGGCGCTCATGACCCTATCCCCCAGATGCCCCCTGGTGTGGGCACTGCAAGGCACTGGCCCCTGAATACAGCAAGGCCGCTGCCCTGCTGGCGGCAGAGTCCGCCGAAGCCAGGCTGGCCAAGGTGGACGGGCCCGCCGAGGCAGAGCTGACCAAGGAGTTTGCTGTGACGGAATACCCCACGCTCAAGTTCTTCCGTGACGGGAACCGCACACACCCGGAGGAGTACTCTGGTACCAGCAGCAGGCACCGGCGGGCAGGGGCGGGGCTGGGCTGGGCCCAGGCTGAGGGGACTCTTCACAGGCCCCAGGGAGGCCAACGGCATCGCTGAGTGGCTGAGGCGGAGGCTGGGGCCCAGTGCCACCCGGCTGGAGGATGAAGAGGGCGCCCAAGCACTGATAGACGGCCGGGATGTCGTGGTCATTGGCTTCTTCCAGGTGAGCTGGTGCCACTGGGGTCCAGGCCATGGGAGCAGGGCCTGTGGTGCCAGCTGACCTCACAGGCTTGGGCTCCTTAGGACCTACAGGATGAGGATGTGGCTACCTTCCTGGCCCTGGCCCAGGGCGCCCTGGACATGACCTTTGGCCTTACCGACCAGCCGAAGCTCTTTCAGAAGTTTGGCCTTACCAAGGACACCGTGGTCCTTTTCAAGAAGGTGGGTCACAGGGCCAAGGTGGGTGCTGGGGGTCGGGGCTGTGGCTCCTGCTGACCGACCCAGTGCCGTCCAGTTTGACGAGGGTCGGGCCGACTTCCCAGTGGACGAAGAGCTGGGCCTGGACCAGGGGGACCTGTCGCACTTCCTCCTCATGCACAGCATGCACCTGGTCACGGAGTTCAACAGCCAGGTCAGCTGGGCTGTAGGAGCAGTGGCAGGGGTGGGGGTGTGTCCGTGGGAGCCAGCGCCCGTCAGTTCGGCCTGCCCTCGCAGACCTCTCCGAAGATCTTCGCGGCCAGGATCCTCAACCACCTGCTGCTGTTCGTCAACCAGACGCTGGCCCAGCACCGGGAGCTGCTGGTGGGCTTTGGGGAGGCAGCTCCCCCATTCCGGGGACAGGTACTGGCTGGCCCGGGGCAGGGAGGGGGTGGTAGGGAGGTGGGCTGCCCACCACAGACTCCCTGTTGGCAGGTGCTGTTTGTGGTGGTGGACGTGGGTGCCGACAATGACCACGTGCTGCAGTACTTTGGTCTGAAGGCCAAGGAGGCCCCCACCCTGCGCTTCATCAACATTGAGACCACCAAGAAGTATGCGCCTGTGGATGGCGGGCCAGTCACCGCGGCCTCCATCACCACATTCTGCCACGCCGTCCTCGGGGGCCACGTCAAGGTCTGCTGCTGAGTTGCCCACCCGGGGAGTGGGGGGTGGGAGCAGTGGTTCCCAGGGGAGATCGCCACTGGAGCCCCTGGCCCCGTCCCCCCAGCCCTACCTCCTGAGCCAGGAGGTGCCCCCCGACTGGGATCAGAGGCCGGTCAAGACCCTCGTGGGCAAGAATTTTGAGCAGGTGGCTTTCGATGAAACCAAGAACGTGTTTATCAAGTTTTGTGAGTGTGGAAGGCAGTGGGTGGGGGGCAGTGGGCAGTTGGGGGTCCCTGCTGGCTGTGCCAACGCGCCGCTGCCTTAGACGCCCCGTGGTGCACCCACTGCAAGGACATGGCTGCGGCCTGGGAGGCCCTGGCCGAGAAGTACAAGGACCACGAGGACATCATCATCGCGGAGCTGGACGCCACAGCCAATGAGCTGGAGGGTTTCCCTGTGCACGGCTTCCCTACCCTCAAATACTTCCCAGCGGGGCCGGGTCGGAAGGTGAGGCGGGACCCCATCTTCCTAGGTCTGGGGCTTGGTCAGCGCGTTCCTCCGGCGGTGGCAGGAGACGGGCCCGGGCCTCGAAGGGCGTGGCCTCGGGTGGGCAGGGCTTCGAGGGGTGGGGCGCCGGTGGGCGGGGCCTCGAGGCAGGGTGTGGGCTTGGGGGTAGGGCCCGGCTTGAGGGTGGAGCCTACATGGGGTGTCGGAGGGTAGGGCTGAGTGGGGTAAATTCTCCAGAACCTGGTGTCCCTCCTCAGGTGATTGAATACAAGAGCACTAGGGACCTGGAGACCTTCTCCAAGTTCCTGGACAATGGGGGCAAGCTGCCTGCAGAGGAGCCTGCAGGGGAACCCACAGCCCCCGACCCGGTGGGTGCCTCTGTCCCAAGGTTCCCACTCTCTGGACAAGCCTGACATGTGGCACTGGGGTTGCCAGGGGTAGGGGTGAACCAAGGGTGCAGCTTCAAGCTGGGCCTCTGTGACCCTTTCCAGGAGACACCTGCCAACTCCACCACAGAGCCCAAAGAGGAGCTGTAGCTGCCCCCCCATCGCCATCTGCTGCCCCCACAACAGTGCCCTGGGAGCTGGGCAGTGAATAAAGAAAGAGCTTTGGTCCTAGACTGTGTGTGGTTCCTGAGCACGCCTGGCCGCCTGGCCCTTGGGGTTAGCCAGATAGCCTCCTGGGCCCCGTTCCATCTTGAGTAGGGCCTAGCCCTTGCCCCCATCCCTTTTGGGTAGATTCCTGACTCAGATCTGAGTCTGGGAACCCACTCCTCTCCAGAGCTCTGTCCCCGTGCCTCCAGAAGACCCCCCAACACACACACACACACACACACACACACACACACACTTAACCCTCCGAGGCCTGCAGGGGATGGCAGGCCATCCAGCCAGGCCCCATCACAGAAGACAGGTATACTCCACAGCCAGAGAAGGTTCAAAAATGATTTTATTTCATTATTATCCAAGTACCTTTGAAAAGATAATTGTACAAGTCAGCGCATGAAAAATGGGCAGGGGCAGCCCCCACTGGCCCTGGCCTGAGAAATGTACATATTTACATGGGCCCTTAGAGGGGAGGGGCCCGGGACCCGCTAAGCCAGCGCTCTGGAAACAAGGGTGGAGGAGGGAGAGCGCTAAGGGGCTCCATCACCGGATCCACACAGTGGCAGGCAAGAGACAAGCTGTGTCGAAGGCACTCGGTGACATGTACAATTTACAGAAGCCCCCACAGGGCCCCTGGCGCCCTAGGCCCAGGCCAGGCCTGACCGGGGTACCGTGTGGCGGACAAGTCCCAGAAGGAGGGGCAGAGCCTGCGGTGTGAGCGCCAGGGCGAGGAGTGGGTGCGTCTGCCCGCCGTCAGCAGCGGGGCACTGCTGGAGAGGGTGTTCAAATGCGGCGCCATGGCGGGCTCCCCACTCAGGCGGACTCTCTGAGTATCACTGAGGAGCGGACAGGGCACCCTCCTTGTCAGCTGCAGGGTGGAGGCCTGTGGGACCACGCAAAGGGACCCCCGCCCATCTGCACACAGATGGACCCAAGAGGAGGCCGGCTGCGGGGCAGGCAGCACCTGGCCTTCTCCCAGCAGCTGCGTGAAGCACACAACACAGCACGACCCTCTTGACGCTCTGCGTGCGGCCCCGGCCCCTGACGGACGCAGGCCCAACCCAGCACAGAGGCCAGGCCCACCTGTCAGTCCACCTTCTCCACCTTGCCAATGATTTTCTCCTCAAAGACGGGCAGGACGGTCTCGTCTTCCCGAACCTCCTCAAACACCACTCCGCAGTCAAACTCATCGCTCACTTTCTTGAAGTAGTATCTGCAGGACAGGGGCGAGAGGAGACGAGAGCCTTGTGCCCTCCTCTCCAGGCCCGGTGGCCCCACCCTCCTCATGTGAGCGGCAGACCCTGCTGCCCGTCTGCTGGGAGCCGACACCGAACACGTGCAGTGACCACACGCAGGGTCCCCTGCCCCTAGCCAGCCCCTCGGCTCTCACCTGTAGTTGCCTTTCTTGGTCAGCAGCTCCTTGAACTGGCCCAGGGTGACTGCACGGCCCCGCACCAGGGTCCTGTAGGGGATGGGCTCCCCGCAGAAGTAGTAGGCCACCACAATGCTGTCACACGGCTGGGCACTCCCACTGCCCGCCTTCCGCTGGGACTTCGTCCTGGAGACAGAGGAGCAGTGATGACTGCTGGGCTCGGTGTCTCACAGGACACACCCCAAAGGGCCTCAGGACCCCAGGAAACACTCGGCAAGGGCCAGACGGTGGGCCTCGCCATCCTCAACGCCTCGTGTGCGAAGGCCTTGATACCCCCTCGCCCGGAGCGCCACGTCCAGCCCCCGGGGGCCTCACTCCATGCGGTGTCCCATCCCGAGGTGCCAGACCTGAGCCGGCCCCATGTTCTCTCAGATCCACAGCAAGGACACCAGCTCATCTCTCACCCGCCCGCCCACCTGCCCCACAGCAGCCAGGGCCTTGGTTTGCCCACCACCCTCCTGCACCCACTGTATGGCCTCAGGCCTCCCTGTGGTCTGAGCTGGCTGCAGGGGGGCGGGGGGCAGCACCCCCTACCCAGACCACATCACCGTGGGCAAACAAGCTTCTCAGGGCCAGAACCCATGGTGGATCCTAAGACGCCAGGCTCCTGGAACCAATGCAGCTCCCGCCTCTAGGCTGGGCTGCACTCCCCATATGCTAGGAAAGGCCTAGAGCCCTAAAGCTTCAGAAGCCTCTCAAGGCCAGTGGCCGGACAGACCGCACCATGCACGGATCTGGAAATGGACCTGCCCCATGGCAGAGCGCCTGTCTGAAGAGCAGAGGCAGTGGCCAGCCAGACTTGCAGAGAAGGGCACGAGGCCAGCACCGTCTCCTGCCCAGGACCACTCATCCTGATGGGTGCTGAGCAGCTGCCGTGTCTGTGACCACAGTCAGCAGCCTTCGGCAGGCCAGGAGCTCTCGTTCCCATGACCGCTCCAGAGCTGCCCAGGTGCACGCGGACACGGCCCTTGGCCCCTGCCAGCCCCCTGCCAGCCCAGCATGCGGCGTCCTGTCAAGAGGCCATCTGACCATCTGAGCTCACGTGGGCTCTTCTCTCCCTGCGGACCCTCCCTCTCCCTGGTGCTCCTGGGCACACACCAGGCGGCCACTTGGGCTATGTGGCCATCCATTGCTCAAGCCAGGCTCCTGGGTGCCTGCTTTCCTTCCTTCAGTCCTGCAACCTCACGTGGGGGGGTCCTCTGGGGGACCGTTCTCTACAGAAGGGAGGCGGGGTCCCTGCTTCTCCAGAGGCCACCCTTAAGGAGTGAGCTGGTGGGGAGGCTGAGTCACTCAGGCATCCAGCTGGACGTGACAAAGCATGGTCTGGGATGAAGTGGGGGACCCCCTCTTTCTGCTCTGTCCTGAGCAGAAGTGCAGGGATTGGGCGGCCAGCACTGTCTACACGGGGGCCCCAGCACCCATGCTGCTCCACGCAGGCCTGGGGAGCGGACACGCCAGTGCATTCCTGCGTTCCACGGAAGAACAGAGCGAGGCTCAGCGTGCGCACAGCACCCAGACGCGCCCACGCCACCGGGGCAGGCGCTTTCAGGCGGCCGAGCCAGGGCAAACACGGCCAGTCACACACCAGTGAGCCCCAGGGCCGGCCGGGAAGCTCAGGAAAGTAAAGGTGGGTGGGGGGCGTGGCCAGAGTGGAGGAAGCAGAGCAGAACTTCCTCTCCGGCCTGCCGCCCACGGCAGGCCACGTGCCTCACGAGGACGGCCTGCGTCTCCTTCCATGGAGACACGAAGCTTGAGCCCAGCCCCATCTCTTCCAGCGCGGCGCCCCAAATCCTGTCCTGGGAAGAGCGGCTCCACCACGGGCCTGGCCCGCGCGCGGTCTGGGTAAGCAGTACCGGGACCCGCGGAGGGCGCACGTACTCTGTCTCGGAGAGCTCCAAGTCCGACACGGCTGGCACCACGCTCAGCACGGGTGTGCACACTGGCCTGACGCAGGAGCGCCCCCGCTGGATGACCTCCTGTACATACCTAGGGAACAACCACGTGAGTGAGCCGCAGGGGCTGGGCTCCGCGGTGACAGTGGGGCCACAGACCAGCCAGCACACGGAGCAGGGCCCCAAGAGGGCCCGTCACCACCAAACAAGGCTCCTACTATGTGAGCAGACAAAACACCAAACCACGGCACTGGAATATCAAGGGCTCGTCGGGCCGGTCAGGAGACTGGTGCTGCTTCAGTCAATCCAGAGTTCCCAGACTCCTCACTGGATGACAGCTCCCGGGACCACACTCAGGAACCACCGCTCTGAGGCACCAGGGTCTTGTCACTTCATCCACACCGAGAAGGGCCTTCTGCAGAGGGCCTGCCTCTGGCCGCCTTTGTGCTCACAGCTCTTCCTCATCCGAGCTCCACACCGCTCCATCCCGAGCAGATGGGGAGGCCTGTCCCGGGGCCAGCTGCCCAGCGGCACCTCTCCACACGGCTGTGCCGTGTGATATTGTGCAGCCCTGGCAGTGACTTGTCTTCTGCCAACCAGGGGGGGGGGTCACCCCACAAGGAGCGCGGGGACGGCCCAGCACCCCCACTGCTGTCTTTGGACCTTCACTCGTGTCTGTGGCCATTTACAAAAGGCCTACACGCCCTGGCCTGACAACACGTGCAGACGCCAACCACTGGCCAACATCCCGTCAGGAGGCTCACAGCCCGAAACACGCATCCCCGAAGGCTTGTGTGCCTGTGCGGTGTGTCCAGCCAGCAGGGCACGTGCAGGGCCCGCTGGGTGCTGGTGGGAAGAGCAGACACGAGCCCGGCACCCCCAGAGCATGGCAGGGACAATGGTCCCACACAGATCCTGCGGACAGTCTGTGCAGAGAGAGCACCTCCTACCCACACGCCCCAGCCGTTTCCCAGATGGCCCCCTGCTCCCCTGTTGGCCCCGTCAGACCCCAGGCATCCCCCGCACCAGCCCAGGCCTCCTGTGCCGGGCTGGCTCTCTCGCTCTATGCTGACAGGATCACAGGGTGTGAGACAGGCGCCATAAACGTGGCTACCCACAATGGCCAGGGGACACACTCAGACTTGGGCTCTGCCCAATGAGACAGGCACTGACACAAGCCTCCCCAGAGCTGGACAGCCCCACACACAGGGAGGTCCCTGGGAAGGATGACCAGCGACCACAGACTGGACAAAGGGCGCCGGCAACGTCCGAGGAGAACAGGGCCACCGTGTGACCATGCTCTAGGCGCTGGGTGGGAAATGTAGATTTCCAGGCCCCCCTCAGAGACCCTGATCCCTCTGGGAAAAGTGACCTCAAGGCCCAGCTGAAAAGGTGGGGAAACAACATTCTGGCCTGCAGAGAAGACCTACTATCACAGAGGGGTGCCCCCAGCAAGGGGGATTCTGGTGCTGGGGTCCCTCCAGGAGACTTTCCCATCTGCCTGTACTCGAGCAACGCTGACCATCCTACCTGCAGATGGCACAGTTTACGGCCCCCCCTTCCTGGGGCTGCAGAGGCAGCTAGGAACCCCAGGAACCCACTGTGAGCTCAGCCTGCACAGCAGCCGGGGTGACCTGACGGCAAGCTCTAGCTGCTCCGTGTGGCGACAGGCACCGCGGGCTCCCGCAAAGACACGGGAGGAGTACGCTCACAGAACAGAGAGGGCCCCCTCTCCGTCCCCAGAAGGACAGTGTAACGACCACGTGCCCTCCCAGACCCTGGTCACACAGCAGGGCTGCTTGCCATGCCCCACGCGGCCCTCGGGGGAAAGAAGAAACCAGGACTACCAGCGGGCGGCCAGCATGGGGGCCTTAGGCCTTGGGAAACCTCAGCCCCAAAGCAGTACCACGGAAGCTAGAGTGGCCCTAGCAGGGAGTGCGGCCTGCTCTCCCTGACGCCCCCATACCTCTGCTTTGAGGGTAACTTGCTGGCTCTCTTCTCTTCCTCCTCCAGACGCCTGCGGGCCTCCTCCAGCTGGGTCAGGGGGTTGGGGGCCGGGTTGGGTGGCATGGTGGGGTCTTGAATGAAGAGGTGAGAGGGCTGGACAGAGTTCCGGAGCTGAGCACTGACCCAAGGGTGCACGGCCCCAGGACGCTCAATGGACAAGGGCCTGGAGCTCTCATGGGCCTGCTGCTTCTTGGCGCCAGAAGACCTTCAGGAGCAAGAGAACAAGGCATGGCAGCATTTGAAAGCCTGGCCACGGGCGGGTGCCAGGAACCGGGCGGGGCAGGGGAGACCAAGCGCAGTACTGACCCTGGCAGCCAGGGAACGTCCACAGCTTCTCCCTATACACACGGTACACATGTTCCTTTCTGGCACAATTCTTTTGTAATTTTTAAAAAATATTTATTTGAGAGAGAGAGAGAGAGGCGGGGGGGGAGGGGCAGGAGGGAGCCTCAAGCAGACTCCCCGCCAACTGCGGGGCTCGACCTCACGACCCTGAGACCATGACCTGAGCCACCCAGGTGCCCCTCCTGTAACAAATTTGTAATAACTTTATTAAAATATAAATCCTATGTTACATAGGCTTTTTTTTTAAGCTTTTAGTTTTTAAAAAACATTTTAATATCAAAATAAACGTGCTTTATGAGAAACCTGAAATATACAGAAAACTCAAAAAAAATATAAACAACCCAAAACCTCATAATTTTGAAATACCTACTCGGTTGGTATATTCTCTTCCCTGTTAAAAATACTAATTGGCATAACTCTGAACATGTAATTTTTTCTGACTTTTCCCCACCTGTGCCTTTCTTACTAAACACAGAAAATGCTTTATGACTGTGCAGTTACGCCTCTGCTCAACCCGAGTGAGTTCCAGGGAAAACATCAGCCTCTTTCAGCCATGGCTGGAGCCCTCGGAAAGGGGGTTTAGCACCAGGAAGGAGCCCCAAGAAGAGGGCCCCCTGAGGAGTGGGATAGGCTCAGTGCCCTCATGACCCTGGAAGTGCCCAAGGCTCGACACCCC
>NC_138373.1:35676003-35698747 GCF_054177405.1 Leptonychotes weddellii | reverse complement strand
CCCACCCCCAGCCTCCTCTCCCCATCTCCCCACCCCCATTCCCTGTCCCCCATACCTCCTGGCCCCACCAGGTCCTCCCTCTCCCTGCCCCCCAACTCGAGAGAGACCAAAGGAACCTCAAGGGGATACTGAAACACCGTCATTTAATAAATAACGGCTTGTCCTAACAGCAAGCACCTTCCAACCTGAGACTGTTTCCAGATGTGCCTTTTACTCTTCAACCACAGAAGCCCTCCGTTCGGGGAGGGAGGAGTGGCCAGGACAGAGCCATTCCTTGTGAAAACCCCAAAAAGAAAGAAATCTAGAGAAACCAACAATCCACCCCACCCCAACCAGAACAAGAGAGGGGCTCTGGAGAGACCCCTCACCCAGGACAGGTTTTGTGACTTTGCTTGTCCCCAGGGCCATGTGGAGACCAGACTAGGGGACCCAGACACGGGGATCCAGAGGCAGGCAGCGCCACCCCGTCTCACCACTCAGGACGCCCCCCCTGCCCCCCCACATACTCCACCCTCCCCAACCACGTCCAAGATGGAGGATCAGTCAAGTCTGAGACTGAGAAGTAGGGGAAGCCCACCCACCACGCAGCAGATGCCACGAGCCCCAGGGCCCAGGCAGGGGCTCTGGGAGTGATGTGATGTGTCCGCAGGCCAGGGGTGTGTCTGAGCCAGCCCCAGTCCCCCACGTGGGGCAGCAGTGGCTTATCTGCAGGTCTGGCTCCACGCTGTCCAGAGCCGCCTCTGGCCCTACGGGGGCCACACGGAGCTCAGAGGGATGCAGACGCCACAGACGGCCAGGGGCACGACCCGCTGCAAACACAGACGGCTTCTCCTGGGGGCTCTGTCTGGGGTGATGGGCAGGTACCAGCCTAACTTCCCCAGGAACTTAGGTCACTGTCACACGGAGGCGTCACCACCCCAGAAATAACCTCATGAGAGCAGCCGTGTGGCAGCAGGGCCCCTCCGTGGCAGGTGGGGTGCAGCAGGAGCTCAGACAGAGGCACGGTGACTCGAGATTGATCTCACCAGCAGGCACTCCTGCCCAGGACACTGAGGCAGCGCCAGGGTCCACAGGGGGCGGGGCAGGCGTCAGCAAGCTCACACGGCCACAGAGATCTTGCTCCCTCTGTATGTGCCACATGAGGAGACCGTGGGTGGCCAGGCCACCACTTCAAGGGCACTGGCAGCTGCAGGCCGGAGGCTCGTCAGGCTAGCTCTCCACACTGGTGTCCCCGCCCCAGGACACTGGGCGCTTCTTACCCGTGGCCGGCCTTGCGGTGCCTGCTGATCTCCTTCTCCCCTTCAATAATCCACTGCATGATCTTCTGGTTCTTCTCCGTGTCTTCCGACGGGCCTGGCACCTCAGTCCCGGCACTCTTCCCCAACTCAGCCTTCTTAGCATTTCTCCTGGAGGCAGTACCAGCCTTCCCGCTGCAAAAACAAGAGCTGGGGGTCACCTGCTGACGTGACCTGGCCTGACACCGGGCAGCTGTGACAATGCTGGGGGGCTGCCAGGGGTTTGTTTGGTGGGATGTGGAGGAAGGTGTCCGGACAGCACCAGCTGGGAGGGCTAGAGCACCTGTCCTTCACCCACCTGGTGGTGGCAGCCCCAGGACCCAGTCACTCCTTGCCCAGACGCCTCCCTCTGAAACAGGTGCATCTTTACCTAAGCACCCTTCAAGGCTGGAGCCCTGGGCGGCCCAGCACGTGGTGCGTGGTGCCCGGACTCTGCAGCTGACTGTGGCTGAATAACTTTGATTTTTTTGAATTATTTTTCTAAAGATCTGAGAGAGAGCTAGCACAAGATAGCACAGCACACAAGTGAGGGGAAGAGCAGATGCAAAGGGAGAGACAGAGGGAGAAAGGCAGACTCCCCGCTAAGTGCGGTGCCCGGACACAGGCCTTGATCTCAGGACCCTGAGATATGACCTGAGCCAAAGCCAAGTCAATGCTCGACCGGCTGAGCCACCCAGGCGCCCCTCATGGCTAAATGACTTTTACAGGGGAATCCTGGCCTAGAAAGCCACCAGGACAGAATCCACAGAAGATGCAGCTTCTCACTGTGACCTTCCTCCCCGGGAAGACACACGTGGCCCTCATGGACACAGGCTCGGAGACAAAGGAACCACAGCCCCGATCCCAAAGCAAGGCTCAGGCCGCCAGACACTCACCTGTAGGCCAGGCTGTCACTGGCGCTGGGGGCGGCGCCCACACTCTCTGAGTGGCCGCGGGGCTTGGATGCGTGGCCGTGCAGCTCCGGGCCCCAAGCGAAGCCGCCCTGCACCCGGCGGGCAGCCTCCGCGTCCGCCTGCTCCTTGGGCCTGGCCGCACTGTGGTGGCCGTGGTGGTGGCTGTGCCTGTGGAGGTGCGGGCCAGCCGCGTCCAGCTTTGTCCCTGACTTGGGCGCGTGCTTACCGTGCCCAGAGGGCATGCCCCCCAGCACCCCCACGATCTTGGGCACGTGCACACTGTCGGGGGAACGGTGGCCAGGCCCTGGTGACTGACAGCCAGGCGTCCTCATGACCCGCTGCACGTGCTCATCCAGGATGCTCTCAGGGTTCTCCTCGTGCGCATCCCGCAGTCCCATGCAGCCCACGTCTGCATAGCGGGGCGGGAAGTGGTGCCAGGCAGGAGCCAAAGGCAGCTTATGACTGGCCCCCAGGGGGCCAGAGGGCATGTCACCATCCTCGCCTTCTTCCTCCTGCAGGACAAGACCACGGGTCAGCGTCTGACACTGGTTGTGTCACGAAAATCTCACATTTGGGGTCACAAAGACGGACGCCTGGCAGCACTGTCCTGGGGGCCCTGAGCCCCGAGCCCAGGATGAGGCGGGGCCAGGTGAGGCACCCGACATACCGCTTTCTTGACTCAAGAGTGACGAGAGGGCCCCCCGTCCCGACCCAGCCGCAAGCGCTGGGCTCTGGAATACGGAGCTGTGCCCACCGGAGAACTCGCACTCGTGCGACCTCGCACACACGCACATGACCACCGTGCACCAGCAGGCCCAGGGTCACTACGTCAGCCTACATCCTGCCCACTGAGAAACCTCCATACTGAGTTTCCTTTCACATTTCTCAGTAAAGGTATTTTTACCTTTTCAACTGATTTTCCTATTCCTCAATTTTTTTTTTTTTTTAAAGATTTTATTTTATTTGCGAGAGAGAGAATGAGAGACAGAGAGCATGAGAGGGAGGAGGGTCAGAGGGAGAAGCAGACTCTCCACTGAGCACGGAGCCCAATGCGGGACTCGATCCCGGGACTCCAGGATCATGACCTGAGCCAAAGGCAGTCGCTTAACCGACCGAGCCACCCAGGCGCCCTATTCCTCAATTTTTAAAAATTTTTAAAAAAATTTTTAGACTTTTGTCATCTCCACCCCCAATGTGGGGCTCGAACCCACAACCCGAGACCAAGAGTCGTACGCTCCTCTGGCTGAGCCGGCCGGGCGCCCCTCCTATTTCTCAATTTTATTGCCGTATTTTCCATTATATTTCCAAACGGAATATTGCCCTTGTATAGAAGAGCTCTTGTTTTCTGCTTAATTATCTTGCTCTGTGTTTCTTAGTAAATTCTCACACTGAACTAGCTGAATTTCATTTGTCTGACAGTCCACAGAACCACATCTGTAAACATAATCAGTTGGTCAGTCTGATTCCAAAAGATACATCTCATGTTGATTTTCTCATTTCACTGAACTGTGCAAACCAGAACAATGTTGAGTAAATTTGGTAATAACCAAAAAGGACGGGATAGATACCCCTGCAGTCTACTATAAACAAACCTCAAAAACTTCGCCACTAAACTTCTCACTTAATAGGAAAGTATCTAAACGTCACTAGCACGGGTGGTCAGCTGCAGACACGTCAGCCCTGCTCAGGGCGGAGGTGGCGCTGAGAAGGACAGAGGGACGGGCACATGGTGGGGTGGACAGTGCATGTGCCCCTCACGGGCTCACCCTGGGACCCTGGGCTCCCGCACCCCACCCCATGTCCCCATCCTGACCCCTCTGGCATACCCTCCCCAGGGCACTGAAAGTGACCCCCAAAGGCAGCAGTGAGCAAGGGGGGGCTCTCTCCATCCCCAGGGGGTGCGAGCTGGCGACACCCTGGACCGAGATCCAGTCTGTCTCAGCGGCTCTGCGTATAGAGGAAATCAATTTTAGGGTTTTGAAATGTTATAGGCTTAACTGAATTGTCTAGCTAATAGTTTTCACTTTCTTCTTTGTTCTTATTTTCCAAATTTTACAATAAAAATAAGTTATTTTTTCAAAGATTTATTAATTTATTTGAGAGAGCGAGCACGCACACGCAGTTGGAAGAGGCAGAGGGAGATAATCTTGAAGCAGGCTCCCCACTGAGTGCAGAGCCTGATGTGGGGCTCGATCCCACAACCCTGAGATTGTGACTTGAGCTGAAACCAAGAGGCAGATGCTGAACTGATTGAGCCACCCAGGTGTCCCCAAAAAATAAGTTATTTTAAAATGTGTAGTTCTTCTTCTTCTTAAGATTTTATTTATTTGAAAGAGAGAGACACAGCGAGAGAGGGAACACAAGCAGGGGGACTGGGAGAGGGAGAAGCAGGCTTCCCGAGCAGGGAGCCCGATGTGGGGCTTGATCCCAGGACCCTGGGATCATGACCTGAGCGGAAGGCAGACGCTTAACGACTGAGCCACTCAGGCTCCCCTGTAGTTATTCTTAAAAAAGACTAATTTATGGCATATTTATATAGGATACAAAATCATACAAGATCGGGAGTCTCACGTCCGTGTGGATTCCCTGTACGCAGGTAATTAAATCTGATTTTCTCCTGGGTTTCTGCGTTGAAACACAAAGGATGAGAGACGAGACTTCACTGTCAGTGGTGGGGCCGTGAGGGGCGCCTGTGGGAACAACGTGGCTGCAGCGGCTGAGCCCGGCACCCCTGGCCAGAGGCCGCCGCAGGCCCTGCACAGGGCCGCACACCTGAGCTGAGGCCATGTGCCCGCCCATTAGTTGCTGAATTGACAGGCCAGAAACACAGGGGCTGTTGGTTTGAACATGTTCTGTGAGGTCACAGAGCACCGTGTAGTCCTTGTGCCCAGGTGCAGCCCCTCTGTGAGTGAGGGCTCCTGCTGGATCCGGGCACAACCGCCCAGACCCGCTAGGGATGCCCCGGAGAAGAGGAGACTACGACTCCGCCTTGTACCTACAGCTAAGCTGCATCTAAAATGCCTGCCGGGTACGCTGACCTGCCAGGACCACACGCACAGAGCCGCTGAGCCAAGACTGAAAACTCGGCCCAAGTATAAATACTCGATCCTACAGCAAAAGGTGAACTCTTCCTCCCAAGCTCATTTCACAAAACGTCACGTACTCTTGTTTCATGAGCTGTTTGAGAGCTGCTGACTAAGGCTCGCAGAGGGCAGCCTCACCCAGACGGGGCTCAGCGTGCTGGCTTTGTCGCCCACTACAACATGCCATGCTTCCCGCCACTCTGCTCCTGACAACCCCCGTCACTCACTAAGGCCTCCAGGGGGACCCCGAGGAAGAGGTGGCCTCGCTGGAACCCAGCATGTCAGCTCACGCAGACCCTCGGGCCGGCACCTGCGCTGTGGGGCCCTGGTCTCTGTGAGGGAGGGAGCACAAGACACTGGCCACGCTCACGTACATGTCCCTGCACAGTGCTTGAAAATGTGTGCACGCAGACTCCCTCCCGGAGAGCACCGCCCTCAGCCCGACTGCCTCAGCGACCACACCCGCCTTCCTGGTACCCACCACCAACCCCAGGTTCTGAGAAGCTATGTGAAATCTGAAACGTGTGTGGAGGGGGCAGGCCCCTTGTTTCAAAGTTGGGTGTCACATGAGGGAGGTCCAGAAACCCGGAGGGCAGCTGCAGGGCACAGCCGTGGAACCCACCGAGCATGGCCGTGGGCCGTGGCCCAGGACCACCCTCACAGCAGCGTCTCCAGACGTCGGATGCACACGACCCAGCTGGGAGCATGCGAAGTGGAAGACGGCAGGCCCCTGCTGAGGGGTTCTGACAAGGGTCTGCGGAGGGCTCAGGGGTGTACTGTAAATACAAACGTCAGGTAGAGAAATACCTCCTTTAAGCACCATCACATTTTTGAGTTTAAGGTGCTGGGCATAAAATATTGAGAAAAGAACGGAAGACACCCAAGTGGTGGTGACCATTTTTTCTTTTCTCTTTCTCTTAAACTCTACCCTCAACATGGGGCTCAAACTCATGACCCTGAGATCGAGTCGCACGCTCTACCTGAGCTAGTCGGGCGCCCCCACTTTTAATGTCCGCAGGGAACTCCACGTGCTAAGAGAAAAGCAGAGGCCTGACTCCAGGGACTCAGAGGCCTGCGGCTCCAGGAGGACAGGCTGCAATGGCCTCGAGGAGAAACAACCTCGTAAGGTGTGGGGAGCCGGGGAGGGCCTCACTCGAGGGGCTTGCTTGTCATCAATGTCTCAGCACAAAGCCCGTGAACGTATGTGGAAGTGAATCTTGCAGGATGACACGCAGGGACAACAAAAGCAAAGTGTCTCTTTGGCAGTTATAGGCAGAAAAGGTTTAAAGCAAATAAATTATCAATCATACTAAATTTCCCTAGTATCCAGCACTCTATCAAGGAAGGTCACAGGTCAGAGAACAAGATACCCAGAAGTCTATGTCCGAAACTAAAGCCTTTCTGCGTTCTGAGATGACAAGTGGGAGCTACCAGCCCTTCCTGCCAAGTACACGCTCCGCTCTGCACATGCACGTGGCACGGAACCGGGCCGTGTCCACGACGGGCCTCCATCTATCAGCACTCAGGGAAATTCTCAGTTCCACACCCTGAGGGGGCCTAGGGGACACGGAGATGTGGCCAGCAAGGCAGATGGGAGGACCAGCCCTTAGAGCCTGCAGCAGTGAGGGGAAGGGAGCGGGAAGGGGCCAGGACCTGAGAGCCCGCCTCTGAACCATCTTCCCATAATGTGGTCAAGGAACCCCAGCCCCGCACAGGGCCAAGGAGCTGCTGCTGAGCGCCTATGGGTTGCTCCAGGCCTTGGCTTGGCAACCCCCGACCATGGGCACCTGCCCCCCAGGAGACATGAAGGCCAGGCATGCACAGTGGGGGCTTCAGAGGGGCAGGCGTCCCAGGAGAGCAGCCAGACCCCAGGATAGGGTCAGGGTGTGTCAGGAGCCAGCACGCTGGGAGAGCCGGGAAGGGGCTCCTTGGGGCCTGAAGCTGTCTCAACCCAACCGCAAGAAGATAATTCAGGAACGGAGATGTGGTGTGGCCTTCCCCAGGGGGCGCCCACTCACCATCCGGACGCGTTTCAGCCGCTCCTCCAGCTTCTCCTCGGCCTCCCGTGTCCGCTGGATGGCCTCAAGGCGGTGGATGAGCTCCGCGGCGAACTTCTGGGGCTCCACACGGATTTCCTTTGGCATTCGGTAAGTGCGCTACAAGGAGACACCGCTGATTAGCCAGCCACGTGCAGCTTTCAACGGCCACCCCCATGCCAAGATGGCAGCTGAGCTCTTTCTGGGTGACAAGAAATAGCCTATGAAATCTGCACTTTCTCTTCAAGCAAGTGTTCGCGTTTTCTCCCTTTCGCTTGGTGTCCACCTCCTCGCTACCCACTTTCCTTGTTGGACTGAAGCTGTCCTTCACCCAGCCCTGACCGAGGAGGACAAACAGAGCTCTAGCAATGCTTCCCCAGCCTCGTGAGCAGAGAACTGGAGGTCTAGAGCAGACAGGAGCCGGGTTGGGTCTGGTTAGGTCATCAGGGCAGCGGTTGGCAGGGCCCCAGCTAGTAGGAGGTTCTGGTGTCCTAAGCCCAGGTGTGCCCTTCACCTCGGCGCCCCCCTAGCCTAGCCCAGAGAAGGGCCTCTAACACGACTGGCCAGGCCAATCCCCAGTGAGGCCTGATCAGAGGGAAGGGAGAGCTGCAAGGACCATGCAGGAGGGAGAAGCCAAGTCCAGGAGCCCCAGGGGAGAGACGGCCCGCGACCGTCCTGCACAGCACAGAGAACTGCTGTGCACCCTTTGGCCAGATTCCCTAACCGCTGCTACCTGCCAGTTACTGTCATTCCCTCCCACACACACGGACACACACAGGCATTTTCTTGACCGTCCAGTGGTGCCTAACGCCGGACAGGAGTTTGTCCTGGAGGCGAGGAGGCGAGACCCAAGAGGAAGGGGCAGCTGGGGGTGTCCAGTGTTCCCAGAAGAGCCTGGGCAGTGGGGACCAGCCAAGTGGCTGAGGCTCTGAAGGAATCTTCCTGGACAGGACTTTCAGACGGACAAGAGAGGCCTAGAGGCCAGTGGGGTCGGCCGGGGAGTGCTGGCTTCTCTGGGTACCGCGCCGAGCAGAGAATGCCACCGGGACCCACACAGGACTGAGGGCTGAAGGCCAGACGTCCAGATGGCAAGAGCTTCGCAGTCCTGACCACATGACGTGACACGCAGGCCACGGGCAGAGAGAAAAGTCCTGACAAGACCGAACCACACGCACGTGAAGTGACACCGGCGAGAGGACACGTGGGAGGCTCAGCCCTGCGGCAGATGCACACCCCCAAGCCCGTGTGTTCTGGAAAAGAGCCTCTAGGCTGCACAATTATGCTTCTGAAAGTAGCAACCTGCCGGAAGTTACAAAGACCAGATCTGTACAAACCAACCTTCCAGCTGGGGAGGAACAAAACAGTCACAAAGGAAAAAGTTTCAGTCATTAGAACCGGGACCTCCTGGGGCGTGAAAACGGCCCCTCCCTCAGCCATAAGGAGCAGACATCTCGCCCCTGGATGGTCAGCACCGGCTGGCGCCCTTGTGGCCCTGACACACAGCCCCTCAGCCTGGCCCGGGAGCCCCTGCAAGTCACGCAGCGCAGTGAAGGCACGAGGGGCAGCCGTGGGCCGTGCGGGTCTGGCACGCACTTCCTGGGCCCGCCTCCGCCAATGACAAAAGGAACGTGTGCAGGACCCTGGAGCAGGCCGGCGTCACCCGCAATCACGGCCCTCCAGAACCTCTGTGAAGATGAGGACCGCTGTTTGCTGGTTTGTTAGGTAAGAAACATTACCCCTGAAAATAAAAGGGAGTTATTTTACCAAGAAAAATGGCTTTGTTCAGAAAAACAAAGAACTGCAACTGAAAACAAGCAATGTATGGCAAAAATCATAGACTGCTCCCTCAAACAAAGGAAAGGACGATATTTTACAGAGAAGGGGGAGGAAGCTGGGGGGCTGCTGTGAAGGCAAGTCCGCTGGAGAGAAGCAAGCGTCCAGGGTGATGGCGGCTGGGCAGAAAAGTTGCAGGAACACGCAAAGCACTATTCCCGCACCCTGTGGGTCAGCTCCCTCCGTGATGTGCCATCAGCAGGAATCTGTTGGCAGGTGTCCCACACAGGAGGGCTTTCTGATGCAGGCACCCCAGACCCTAAGGCCACGCGGGCCCCACACTGCTTCTCTCCCTCCCCCACCGAGGCCTGCGGTGCTCAGCTGGGCTGCTTCTCCGCACTCCTGCGTCCCTGCACTTCCACGACCCTGTCATGTCTGACAATCTGAAGCCAGTTCTCGTGCAGGTGGCCCTCAACGTGGGCTGTGTCCTGGTGACATCCCCCACAAGAGGCCCCTAGGGGCGCCAGGCCCTCCTCACTGTCCTCACAGGGGCAGCATCCGTCTGTCCCACCACAGAAAGTCGCTTCTTCCCGCTGTGAGCAAATACTTCCTGAGGGACCATCTGGGATGATGTCAGTGTCCTGTCCCTCAGCACACTCTACTTGTTCCTTTCGCCAGCAGAGATGCACAGATTTCTCCTGCACCACCACAGACTCTGACGCTCCAGCGGAGCCTGGGGGAGGGAGCACCTCCACGCGGCTCCTGTGTCCGCTCACTCCCTTCCTTTCAGGGACATGGGATACCTTCTGCTTCCCCTGCCCAGACCCAGTTCTGAGTTTCAGCGTCCGCAGAGCACAGGTGGGGGACGCAGGCCGCACCACACAGTGAGGCAAAGGCATGGGCAGGCACCTGCCTGGGCTCAGGCCCAGGCGGCTCCAGACAACACAAGCCACCCTGGCAGGCGTGCCCTGAGAGGGAGGCCCAAGAGGTCACTGGCAGCGTGCACACACTCCCCACAGCGTCTTCCGCTCCTCCCTGAGCAGACACTGTCAGTGCCTATGTAGGCCAAATCTGGGCCATGCCCAGGGTGGGCTGGGAGGTGACAAAATGCTGGCCCACCCTTTCCTCAGAAGTAAGAACACACCCACATCCTTTCTTCTCAACCATCAACCACCACTTTTCTCATTTGGGAATTGAAGTATCTGGAGAAGCTAGAAGACTCTAACTGAGGAGCCCTGACCATGGACAGGTGTGCAGCGATCCCACACAGAAACTGCTGACGGGAGCTCACAGGCACCCACGGGCTGGAGACTCCTGAGAGCTTTCCTTCTCTCCCTGAGAAGGGTCTCCCGTTCAGTCAGTGGGCCGAATAAGGAAAGCTACCCCTCCCTTCACCCACACAGAAGCTGCGCAAGTGGAGACAGGCTGCCCGGCCTGCTCCGTGCGGCCCCCAGCGCCCATAGTCGGGGCCACCAATCCCCTCACTGTTTTCACACTATGAGGCAAAGCAGAAGAAAGCCCTCCCAGGAACCTGGCGCCGGGGTCGCTACGTGTCGACGACGGAGCCAGTCAGGAGGCCCGTGCGGGGGCCGGGCCCGGGCATGAAGCCAGTGATGGGCTGAGAGCTGCTCTCCCACCTCAAGGAGAAGCACTTCACTTGACAGGATGCGTGAAGACTTCCCGGCAGGTGCTGTGTCAGGCCCTCCCTGGTCCTGTGGGGGACTGTGTGGCTACACCTACAAGCCGCCCATGCTGCCCCCTCCAGCCTGCGGGGTGTGACCGTGTGGGGCCACATGCTGAACCTGGACGTGAGCTGAGCTCACAAGAAGCCAGGCAAGCGCCTTTCCCACTGCCCAGTGCCACGGCGGCCAGGCGGGGTAGGGAGAAGGGTTGGGTATGGTCCAAGAGGACTGGGGAGCCCCGACCTCCCTGACGGGAAGGGGACGGCTATGCAGCCGAACTTACAGGAATGTGAGGTAGAGGCACCCGCCCGTTGACCTGGACGCTCTCCTGCATCTCCCGGCGGTGCTGCTTGCGGATCCTGTACGGTGGGATTCCATCCCTGTCCAGAAGAAGGAGAGCCTAGTGTGAGGGCAAACAGAACAGCTCAACGAAACTTTGCTGTGCTGGTTCTACCTGGAGTAGAGCAGCATGGCCCGCTTTCTACGCCTTCATAGCTAAGAATGGTTTTTCCATTTTTTTTTTTAAGATTTATTTATTTAGGGGCGCCTGGGGGGCTCAGTTGTTAAGCGTCTGCCTTCGGCTCAGGTCATGATCCCAGGGTCCTGGGATCGAGCCCCATATCGGGCTCCCTGCTCGGCGGGAAGCCTGCTTCTCCCTCCCCCACTCCCCCTGCTTGTGTTCCCTCTCTCGCTGTCTCTCTGTCAAATAAATAAATAAAATCTTTAAAAAAAAAACTTAAGTTCTTTCCTTTAGCGAATATATGTCCTTTTCTTAGAAAGAATTAAGACTTTTCAAGAAAAAATGTGCTGGCAAATTTTCATTGTAGTAGCCGGTTCCGGGAAGAGAGAAAACCAAATGCTACAAATGCCCAATCCGAAGCCATCAACTGCTCATGGGGGTCGTGGCAGGTACTGCTGAAACCATGGTCATTTCAAGGAAGAAGCTGCTATACACACGTCAACATTTTATCTTAAAGGTTTGACACAAAGGAGAAGGAAATGATGGGGACAGACGTGTCTCGCGATGTCACCACCATGTGGTCCCCACAGAGGAGAAGACGAGGTGCCCCGATGCGCAGCGACTCGGGGCTGGCTGGTGTGGCCCAGGAACGGCCCATGCTGGCTGGATTGCACAGCACGAGGCAGGGTCAGAGGAACACGTGGACACAAGCACAGAAGAGCACACACTCTGAAAACGCTACAGGGAGTGGGAGCACAGTTTTAAGAGCTGTTCCCTGCAGAAAGACAGGTTCAGGAAGAAACAAGGGGCTGGCTGGCGAAGAGACGCCGGGCAGCCAGCTGAGAGCTACTGCCGCCACCCGCTGCGGTCTCACACCTGCTCACTGTCCCCGCCAAAGGCTTCTCTGGCCCTGACAGTGGCGGGCAGCGCCTGGGCTTCGGCCCCCAGCCCCCAGCCCCCGTCTTGGCCAGGGACCTCCCATCAGTGGCAGTCAGGTGACTGAAAGTGGGGTAAATCTGACGTTCATGGGCAGTCACGACCCCAAATGCCCTTGGCAGGCTGGTCGGGCCACGCTCTGATATAACCACAGAGTGTTTTACACCATCAAACTTCTGGTGCATTTGGGTCCCAAAAACCACCTGCCAAAAAGCAAAGCCAAGTGTCAGAAAGTAAGTACTTTCCCGCAAAGGGAAGGCCTCCCTGGAGAGGACAATGGAAGGATAAGGTCCACTGTGACCCCTGAGGGACGCTGAGGTTCCAGGGGGCTCTGGACGGTCGCCGAGGCCTCTCGGACACGAGCAGCCCCAGCAGCTATCCCTGAGTCCTCCAGGCACCGGGGCCAGCACAGAACCAGCCATACCAGCTCCCGTCCGGCTCCTGTCGTCCCGTGGCCTACGCAGAGTATGTGATAGAGACTAGATCTGGAACAATGACAGCAGGGCCCTGACAAAGAGGGACCCCAGCACAGCAAGCATTCTTGGCGCCACCACCTGCCCCCCAACGGTTTTCCCTCTTTCAAAGGTCCCAGGAGAGAAGCCTACGGCAAAGTCAGGATGTGTCATGATACTTCGGGCAGTGCAGCCTGTCTGTGCATCAGCTGGGGGGGCCGCACAACGTTTCCTAGGAAGACAGGCCCCGCTGGGACCGGCACAGGACGCGGCCGAGGGGCGGGCACTCACACGCTGCTGTCGGTGAGGGACAGGCTGTCAGCGTCGCTGGACAGGCTCTGCTGCTCACTGTCGTTGGCGCTGGTGGCCGGGGCGAGAGCGTAGCCAGAGCTGACATAGTAGGGGTTGACAGGCTCCCGCCAGGACCCACACCTGTGAACAGAGAGCAGAGGTCAGCAGCAGCCCAGCAACACGTGGCGCTCACCCCCTTCCCCGAGTCACCTGGACGCCCTGGCTCCGGAACCGCACACGCAAACCCTCCAGAGGAGACGGCACAAGGGGCCGGTGTCCGTCCTGCCTCCGCCCACTGCTCTTCCCAGACGTCTCTCCAGACCTTCCCTGTGCATTTACACAGATGCCTCGGTGAGCACACAGACCGTCATCTGTATGTGCGTTTTTACGCACCCAACTAAAACGGGACCCTCGTGGGGCGCCTGGGTGGCTCAGTCGTTAAGCGTCTGCCTTCGGCTCAGGTCATGATCCCAGGGTCCTGGGATTGAGTCCCACATCGGGCTTCCCGCTCTGCGGGAAGCCTGCTTCTCCCTCTCCCACTCCCCCTGCTTGTGTTCCTGCTCTCGCTATGTCTCTCTCTGTTAAATAAATAAAATCTTTAAAAAAAAAAAAAAAAACGGGACCCTCGTGCACACGTCCGAGAACCGTCATAGGACGGGACGTGCAAGACAGGAGGGAAGGGACACCTCACGCTGCCTTCTCATCACTTCCTTCACCTTCAGGGCAGATTCGCCAGAACGTGCCGCTGGGTTTCAGTCTGCGTCTCCCCGAGAGGTGACAGGGCAGCCGTTTACACATCATTTACACCCTGTTCTCTGTCCGTTACCTGCTCACACCTTTCGTCCATTTTCCACCGGGATGTTCAGGAATCTCCCAAAGCCTTTAAATATTCTTACTACTAACTTCCAGTTACACATGCGAAAAATACTTTCTCCCTAAATGTCACTTTTCTAACTTTGTTTAGATTGATTTTGGTCACACAAAGGTTTTCATTTCTATGAAATCAGACTTACCAATCTTTTCCTTCATAGATTTTTTGTATCTTAGTAGGCAGGCCTTCCTCATTCCAACATTAAAAATATATTCTTTTATTTTTCCTCAAATGCTCCAATAGTTCGTTTCTTTTTAAATTTCAAACTTTACCTAAAATGGTGGGTATATAATCTACCTCATTCCCTTGCATCAAAATGGAGAGCCGGTTGTTAGCACCAAATACTGAATAATCTACCTTATTCTGAGTAACTTTCAACGCCAGTCCTCGTCATCCCTCCATGGGCCTCTTCCTGGAGGCTGCGCTCTTCTCCTGTCTAGGCGCCTCCCCCACCCCCCACGGCCATGTAACCGCAGCGCGATCCGACCCCTCCTCCTCCCCCAAACTCTGTCCTCCTAAAGCGAAATACAGATCTTAGGCCAAGTGACAAACGACAGCAAGGTTCTCTGACAGCTCCAGCACGACAGGGGCCCGTCGAGCCCTCCTGGTGGCTGGGGTACCCATGTCGAGCGCTCAGTGATTTGTACACAAGGCCGGGGACACAGTCCCACCTTGGGCTCTAGCCTCACTTCTGGTAACAGGACCGAACGCTTGTCACCCGCATGAACAACAGCCTGTGCCGAGTGCCGGGGGGACCTGGGATGAATCGGTGCAATCCTCAGACCCCAGAAGTCGTAACAACCATCACCGATCGACAGAACTTTCTGGAAGCCCCAATCCTAACCATGCACACACTCAGTGGAAAAGACGCTTGACAAGACCCGGAACCAGGTACCTCAGTATCCTGAACACCCATCACGCAGGATGTGCAGGACTGGGCTGGGCCAGGCACCGTGGCTGGAAGAGAGGCCCGACTGAGTGGGGCCAACTCTCCCGGGCGGTCTTGGCATCCACTGCCTCAGGAGGAGCAGTACCTGAGGCCACGAAAGCCAGAGGAGTACCAGGTGATCCTCCTACTGCAGCCAGGAGGCCACACGGGTGGCCAGCGACACAGCCACATAACTTACCCACCAGCTCCACGTCCCCGCACCAGAGAGGAGTAAGTCACTGCCCTACAGCACATCCGCTCTTCTGACCCACCCGCCGCAGACTGACCCCTCCTCGGAGGCCATGAACTGGTTCCAGCCGAATGACGGCCGAGCCAGGGCAGCGCACGTTCTTCGGAACAGGGTCCGCGCTTGCAGGAAGGGATGGGGACACGGACAGCAACGCAGACAGCCTGTCCCTGGCCCTGTTTATTTATACCTCCTCATCTAGGGTATATCTGACGTGAAGCAGACAAAATGATGGGAGCCTGCAACATCATAAAATTTTTTTATTTTTACTTTCTTTTTTAAAGTAAGCTCTAGGCCCAACATGGGGCTTGAACTCACGACCTGGAGATCAAGAGTCGCACACTCTACCAACTGAGCCAGCCAGGCACCCCTATCATAAAACATTATTTTTAAATGACACTGTTATTCCTCTTCTATACTTAAAAAAATAAAACCACCAATATTGTCACCACTCTAACCACTACTGAAATTCTCATCCCAGGCTAAGTGCTAAATAAACTTTTTTCGTTTCCCCGCTTCATTTAAAGAATATTAAACTTTGGTAACTTTCTGTAAATACCCATTTGGTCAAATGAGAAAAAAACCTTCAAATTAAAGGGAAAAAGGTAGCCTGGCACGGAAGGCCCAGCCCACAGAGCATGCTGGGGAGCGTGGTGGCCCTGGAGCTCTGCTCCCTGCAGGCACTGGCCTCTGCCCTTCCCCCACGCGGCAGGACCCACGTCCAGCAGGACTGTCTGGTCCCTCCCCAGACAGGGCCCCAGCGTGCCTTTCACATGGACAAACAGTCCATCTTTCGGGCTCCCAGCTGGCTAAGTTGGTGGAGCATGTGACTCTTGATCTCGGCGTGGTGAGTTCAAACTCCACACTGGGTACAGAGATTACTTAAATAAACAAAACTTAAGAAAATAAAAAGTCCATCTTTAAGGCAGAAACCAAGAAAAACACAATTTCTTAATTTTCTACAGCCTCCAGTATAGAGCAAACCCCACTATGTACATGAGCTCTAAGTTCAGATGACAACGGGGAGAGAAAAGAAAAAACCGGTTATCTGTTTACCTGGTTATCTGTTTACCTTTTTAACCTTCTAGACAGCAAAGCTGGCCCTTGGGACAAAGACTGAGTGCCCTGGGCCTTCGCTGCTGGCTGACACGACGAAGTTCTGGCCCGTGACCGGCGAGAGGAAATGCCAGTGGGGGAGACCGTGTCCCCACAAGACAGCCAGGCACCGGAGCACAGGCACGCACACACACGCGCGCGCACGTGCACAGCCAACATAGCCAATTTTCCAGGTGCTGCCGGTAGAGAAACTTCCGACTTCTCCGTACCTTTCAAAGTTCTCAGAGTAAAACCTCGATGGGATGGACACGAACATGCCCAACCGCGAACATGCCCTGCCTCTGCGTTGCCTTTCTCTTTGGTTGCTGTTTGCAGAACGTTGGGTTTCCTTCTTTTGACGTTTAATTTGATATATGTTATTTTTACCCTTGTGTGTCTTCTGTAAAACCCAGTCTTTTTAAGATCCAGCTGGACAATTTTTTTCTTCAAATTGCATCATCTGATCCTGCTGTGCTGGGTGTGATCACTGTCAGAGAGGGGGTTGTCCACCGTCTCGTCACTAGCTTTCTGTTTGTCCTCCTGTTCCACATTCTTTAGTTCTTTCTTGCCTTCTTTTGGGATAATTTTTATTTTCCATCTCCTCTAACAAAATAACCCTTTTACGATGCTTTCAGTGGTTCCCGTGAAGATCACAGCAGGTGCCCTGACATATCAAAGTCCCTCCCCCCCGGCAACACAAGGTCAGAATTAATTCCATTCACTTCACTCGCACACTCACGTGCTGTCGGTCTCCTGTGTTTTAACTCTAAACATCTTACACCCCACAGGACATTGTTAGTATGGTTTTGTCCTGTGGATGGTCACCTAGAGTTACCCGCATATGTGCATCAGGTAGTCTCCAGCTGACAGCTGGTTCTTTCTGTTTGAAGAACACTCTTAGCGGTCTCCTTCGGGAAGGGGCGGCTGCCGGCAGCTGGGGCTGTCTTCATCGCCTTCATTCTCCAGAGATGTTCTCTCTGGGTTGGAAACCTACTTCTATGGAACCCTTGGGCACGTCTGCTGGGAATGTAAAATGGGACAGCCGCTAAGGAACCAGACCCCAGTACGGCAGTTCCTAAACAACAGAACAGAATGACCATATGATCCAGCAACTCGACTGCATGGTATGTCTGCAGGAACGGAAAGCAGGGTCTGGAAGAGAGGCCTGTCCCCCTGGGCCCTGGGGAACATGGCCTGCTCCACAGAAGGCAGCGAGGCACCTGCCTGCGCACCGCCCCACGAGCTCTAAGGCTGGCTGACGGCGACTTTCCCACTGCTAGCGCCCAGGGCCAGAGCGCGTCCCAGTCCCCATCCCTCACAGGGTGCTGCGCCCTGACGCACCACGAACAAGGGCAGCAGGACCCCAACACGGACGCGACACCAGCTGCTAGCCCAAAGGACAAAGATCTGCTTCACTGTCCCAGCAGTCACGTTTAGAGCTCTTTTTCTTTTCTAAGACGGTCCCGTGTCTCCTGCCTCCTTTCACCTGGGCGGCTCCTCAGTCCTCACTCTCACCGACATGACGTTTCCAAGAGTCTAGGCCAAGTACTCTGCACAACAGTTCATGGTTTCCTCACTGTGACATTCACAGTGGGCATTTTTTGGCAGGACTGTCACAGAAATGATGCTCAGTCACCCCAAGAACATTGAGGTTGGTTGATCCCAATAGTGGTAGCAAACCAAGTGCCCGCCAACTTTTTCCACTCTATTATTTTTCTTTTGTCATTAATAGGTAATTTGTGGGGAGACACTCTGAGATTACATGCAAATTCTGTTACCACCCGATGATTTTCTAACCCCTTCATTCGGTTGTATTTCCTCGCTGGTATTCCACTGTAAGGAACACACTGGGGGCGCCCGGGTGGCTCAGTCAGCGAAGCGTCTGCCTCCGGCTCGGGTCATGGTCCCAGGCTCCTGGGATCGAGTCCCGCATTGGGCTCCCTGCTCAGAGGGGAGCTTGCTTCTCCCTCTCCCCTCTGTGCGCTCTCTCTCAAATAAATAAAATCTTTAAAAAAAAAAAAAAAGCAACATGTTCTCGCCACCTGCCTTTAGTTACATGTGTGTAGACTCGGACTGTTACTCCATCCAGTGGATTACAATACACTACTTTCTTTTCTGCTCATACCTGGCACTGCCCGTCAGCCTACGAACACTCCCTCGTTCTCTGGCACCCCCTGCCCCAGCCCTGAGAGTCTCACCAAGAAGGTGTCCATGAGCTGCATTATCTGGATCCCTGTGGTTTTCTCTTTCTCATTTTTTTAAATCATGTTGTCTTACGTCCCTGAGCACATGGTTACTTTTCATTCAGTATCTGGCTATTCTGGACAGAGGACCAGACACTGTGTGGAAATCCTTGTATCCGGGCAGCCCTAGGACGACACACTCTTCTCCAGAGCATATGCATTTGACATGGCAGGACGCTGGGGCACCAGGAACCCCGCCACCTTAACCCAGTGTCAGGAATGGAGAGCCGCTGCACTGGGCTGCAGACGCGTGGAGGGCCTGTGTTCTTCCAGACTGCACCTCCTCGGAGGGTGGGGCACCTCCCTCCTAGGCAGGCCCTGGCAGCTGGAGCCCAAGAGCCAGCCATGCCTTCCAGCTCACCCACCTGGGTTCCCTTCTCCCTGAATGGGGCCACTCCTTCCTGCCTGGTTAGTTCTGCATAGCCTTTTCTTTTTTTTTAAAGATTTTATTTATTTGAAGGGGGGCGGAGAGAGCACATGCGCAAGCTGGGAGAGGGAGAGGGACAAGCAGACTCCACGCTGAGCGCAGGGCCTGACGTGGGGCTCA
Source organism: Leptonychotes weddellii (assembly GCF_054177405.1). Lineage (NCBI taxonomy): Eukaryota > Metazoa > Chordata > Mammalia > Carnivora > Phocidae > Leptonychotes > Leptonychotes weddellii. The sequence continues at coordinate 35,679,915 of NC_138373.1, read as the reverse complement.
ATCTCAGGACCCTGAGATCCCGACCTGATCCGAAACCAAGAGTTGGACGCTCAACTGACCAAGCCACACAAGCACCCCACCTTCAATCAGATTTGCTTTTTTAAAGCTTTTATTTATTTATTTGACAGAGAGAGACACAGTGAGAGAGGGAACACAAGCAGGGGGAGTGGGAGAGGGAGAAGCAGGCTTCCCACCTAGCAGGGAGCCCGATGTGTGGCTCGATTCCAGGACCCTGGGATCACGACCTGAGACGAAGGCAAATGCTTAACGACTGAGCCACCCAGGTGCCCCTCAATCAGATTTTTTTTTAAATTCTCTCTCTCCCCACTCTCTGCTCCTCCCCGCTCCTCTCCCTCTCTCTAAAAAAATAAAGTAAATAAAAATAAAAAACAGTTCTCAACATTTCTAGCTCTTTTCAGCAGCAGGTTTGCCCTGAACCACCTGATTATCTGATATCAGAAGCATTGCTTCTCCACCTAGTGAGACCTCTTATCTCCTAGAAATCATCCGGATGAAAGAGTCAACTTGCACTCCACCCAGGCGAAATGTCGATTAGACCTCTCCATCTGCCCCACTACCTACAGCCTTAATCTGCGCCCTCGCCCCACAAGGACGCTCCTTTCAACCTCCTCAGTCAAGCATCCTTGAGTAAGAGTCTTGTGAGTTTTTACTCAGCAATTCAGGCACCTACTGCATTATCCTTCACGTTCTGTCCCTGGTTGTTCTGACACAAAGATCATGCCTTCCAGGGCTTAGCAGTAATTCCACTCAGCATTCCAGAAAAGCGCTCAGGTTTCTGTCCTGCAGCAGCTTTGCACACTCAGGTTGACAAGCTGGCCCCACCGGCCTCTCGCATTCACATCGGTCTGGAGGGAATGTCGGGGACCACACACCAACGTCCCCACACTGTCTTTCCTAAGCAATTCAGGTGGTCTCTGGTCAGCTGAGGTGACAGGTGGGCCTCATGGCTGACGGGTCAAGGAAGCCCCATGGGCTCCTTCTTTCCTCTGCTCTGTTTATTTTCTGCATCTGAAATGAATCATTGTTAACATGCCTGCTCTGACCCCCCCACTCCAGCTCTGATTCCTTGATTGTGTCCTCAGCAGTGCCTGGCACAGAGAAGTAAACCAGCCCCTTGTACCCAACCCCCACCTCCTGACCCTGACCTTGGCACTGTGCTCAGTGCCACAGATGCCATAAGCCCTGCCCCTGGCAAAGTCACTCCTATGTCCAGACTTGTCCCTTTGCAAGACCTACACCCTACTAGCTCAAGCCCTTGTATACTATGTACACAAGTGGATCAGGATAGGAGCTCTGTTGCCATAGAGACCGTAGCAGGTGTCCTTAGTGAGCAGAGTCTCAAGTCTGCTGATGCCCTGGCCCTCTCCTTCTGGGCGATTCTAGGACCTCGAGGCAGCCTGGCAGCATGCAGCCGGCAAACTACTGCTGCACACACCTGAATTCCCTGCGTGGATGTATTCTGAAGCCCGAAGACGACCGCGGTCACCTACGTATTTATCAGTTCTTATCTACCCACACTGACCATGAACATGTCAGGCCGTCCCCCGTCGGCGTGGAGTCCCCTCTGGGATGGTGCACAGAGCCCCGCTCACCATCTGCCCATCCCCGCAAACTGCCGGACAAATGGCTGCTCCTCGAAGGCCATTTCTTCCTGAGTCCACTGCACACCATCTGTGTGAAGGCTTCGGAGTCACCTCCTGTTCTTCTTGCTGCCCTGTAGAAACTTCCTTCTGGCTCATTCTCTAACGGACTCATCTGTTCAATCCATCCATGGGATTTTTTATTTTGGCTGTTGTAGATCATATTTCTTAAACCATCCTCTATGGTGGCCACTAGCTACACGTGCTATTTAAATGTCATCAAAATTACATGGATTAGAAGTGCAGTTCCTCGGGCACAGCGGCCGCGCTGCAGGGGCTCTTGCAGGGGTGCGACCGGGGCTGGGGAGCTGTGCAGCCAGCGTGGACCGGCACACGGCAAGGGCCCTGGAAGATCTCTCTGGCTGCCTGAGGTCACTACCTCACTGCTCCCTCTACTGTTGTCTGGAGAACCTGTCAGCGAGCTCTGAATGCCACGCTGGAGAGAGCTTACGTTTACAGGCTGTCCGACACCCCATGTCTGGAGCTTTGCCAAGGCTTACTCTGGCGTCTGCTTCCGGTGGCCCCCGCTCGCGTGTCTGGCCACCCATCGCTGCGGACTGGCCGCTGTTAGAACGTTTCCTGCGGGAGTCACTGTGGGTTTGGATGAAGTGCCTTCTGCCAGACGCCAGAACCACCCGCACCCAATCTGAAGCTGTGCTCCTGGGGTGACTCTGGCTCTGGGTCCCTGCTTCCGGGTCACCGGGCCCAGTGCAGAAGCACCCCTGGTCCGAGGCTGGGAGTGTGCCCCCAGCCCTGGGAGCTGACAAAGGAAAGCCCCAAATTTGACCTCGGAGAGATCCTCCCTCGTAGTTTGCTCATTGGATTTTCCTCTGTACGTTTAGTCTGGTCAGTTCTTGAACACATTTTTGATCCTAAGAAATGTTTACTTGTATAAAAGTGGAGAGAACAACGTATGAACCCAAGGCTCCAATCACTCACCTCCACGACGACCCCTTCACGACCAGCCTATCTCCCCCGGGCCTCGAACACCTCACCCACTCTTGCCGTCACTTAGAGGTAGACCCCAGGCGTGTGGCATGTACCTGGCCACCACAGCTGTTTCAGCAGAGGGCTGGTCAGGAGACCCCAGCCCCAAAAGCACCAAGTCCCGCCTTGGGTCAGGTAGGTAGGAAGAAGGGGCTGTGAGCACCTTCTCCCACGTGTCTTTCCTCAAACTCCTAAGATATAAGGAAAGCCAGAAGACCTCATCATTGTGCAAATAGTGGCCAATGCTGGCTTCGTCCTCTGTGTGCCCTGCTCACATCAAGACGCCCACGTGAGGGCAGCTCCAGCTTGGACCTGGGTCCTGATTAGCACTCTGCTCTGCCTAACCAGCATGTTCCTCCCCATTTTCTGCAGGACCTTCTGCTAGTCCTGTGGCCGTGCCGGAGGTCCTCGCCTGCAGAACCAGAGACAAGAGAAGTAGCATGCCTCTCAGGCCCACACGCACTGGCCAGCGGGAGCAAGTCAGGGCTTCACTCTAGACCACAGTGTCCTGCAACAACTCCAGGAGAGGCGTGGGGATTTGGTTTCTTCCCTACGTTTTTAAAAATTCTGTAGAAAACTAAAGAGTTACAGAATCTCTGGGAAGGAACAATAAAAACAAAGAGCAGAAAGGAGAGAGAGGAGTGAGCATTCGTGCCCTGCTCCAGCCCCTGGGCTCCCCTCTCCAGACAAGTGCACTCGTTGGTTCCCACAGTACATGACACGGTTGTCTGCTTACAGGTAAAATAGGTTACAATGGCGTGCTCGCCATACACAGCGGCTCAACATCCCCCTTCCCGAGACGAGGAGACGGAGGAGAGGCAAGTTAGATACTTCTGGTGCCGGGGCCTGTCATACGCTGATGAAAACACAGGCGGGAGGATGAGAAAGTCGGAAAGCAAAGCCCAGCCAGGCCCCTGACCTGGGACAACACCAGAGGGCCTCACCAAAGAGTTTGAGGAGAGTCTGATGCAGCCTCTCATATGAAGTAAAAGCAGGGGACAGAGTAAGGTGGGGTGGCCTGGCCTGGAAGACGGGAGACACAGGAGAGTGGGCCGCCAAAGCAGGCAGACCCGCGATTGGAGTCAGGGACAGTGTTCCCACTTTAAAGTGGTCATCTCTTGGGGGCGCCTGGGTGGCTCAGTCGGTTAAGCGACCGACTCTGGATGTCGGCTCCTGGATGTCGGCTCCGGGCATGATCTCAAGACCCTGAGATCCAGCCCGGCGCCAAGCCCTGCATTGGGCTCTGTGCTCAGCAGGGAGTCTG
>NC_138373.1:35607456-35675903 GCF_054177405.1 Leptonychotes weddellii | reverse complement strand
CGCATGTGCAGGAGATTCTCCCCTTGGCCTACCCCACCCTCCGCTCGTGTGTGCGCGCATGCGGCGCACACGCTCACTCTCTCTCTCCAGAAAGAAAGAAAGAAAAGAAGGAAGCTGTCAGCTCTTATTATTAAATTGGAAAGCTGGCTGACAGGCGGGAAGGGCCAAGGAGGCGGCCTGGTGGTCAGCTTGTCGTTGCCTCGCTCTGACTAACCCTGCCCTCACCGAGGCTCCCCTGTCCTTGCTGGGCCGCTGGGCTGGGATACTCATTGACCTCAAGGAGGCCACCACACCGAAGTGGCCAGTGTCCCTCCACCCAGGCGGCTCACAGTGCAGACAGACCCTTGGGCCACTGCTCTGGGACAACCTCACCCCACCACCTGCTGCGGGACGGAGGTAAGCCGGGCCTCCCTCAGGCAGCTTCTGTGACTGAAGCGCGAGAACGGGAGCGGGGACAAGTACCTGCTCATTTCCTCCCCAGCGCGCTCGGCCCAGGACAGCCTTCAGGGTTCTGACACGTGACTCGAAGGTGCACAGACAGACAGTGCTGGGGCCTGGGGCCCACGGGACCCCAAGGCCACCTGCTCCCTCACCTCCGGGCGACTGTGCAGGAAGGACAGTCCCCACACAGACGGTCACTGGTGCTCGGGCCACGGTAAGAGCTAGTCCGGTCACCGCTGGTCATCTGTGATACGGCCAGACTGACGCGCACAGTGCTCTTGGCCATCTCCTCCACCCCTGGCAACATCTACAGCTGCGTGCACCTCTCTCCCTGCTGAGTGCCTCTCTCTGGTCCTAAATACTCTCAGGCCTCCCCTGGGACTTTCTACTAAGAGTTAATGAAAATGGTCTCCACCCCTAAAAATACTTGACGAACGGCTATCTGCTTGCCGTCGGCAAACTGCAAAGGTGTGCACGGTCTGCTGAGTGGACTCGCACACCGCATCAGTTAATTTTAAGCTTGCTTTCCTTATCTTACTCAGGACCCCAAGATGAAGAGTGGCACGCTCCACTGACTGAGCCAGCCGGGTGCCCCACATCAGGTAATTTTAACTAAACTAACCAAAAGGAACAAATGCCTGAAGTGATTTCTGCGAAGTGAGAAGACAGCCCCCAGGGCGCCTGGTGGCTCAGCTGGGAGAACATGTGATTCTTCTTCTTCAGGTCTTGAGTTCAAGCTCCACACTGGGGCGAAGAGTTTACTTACAAAGTAAACAAAATAGAAGTTTAGAAGTAGGTCAAGCTTCAAGCCATCCCACAACATTCTTAAATACACCCGTAAGGGGCACCTGGGGGGCTCAGTCATTAAGCATCTGCCTTCAGGTCATGATCCCAGGGTCCTGGGATCGAGCCCCGCATCAGGCTCCCTGCTCAGCGGGAAGCCTGCTTCTCCCTCTCCCACTCCCCCTGTTTGTGTTCCCTCTCTCGCTGTGTCTCTGTCAAATAAATAAATAAAATCTTAAAAAAAAAAATCTCACCCTGTGAGATTACAGAACCCTAAAGGACACATTAGCTCATGAAATAGACAAATTTAACTGACAGCTATTTTGACAAGACAAATAACAATTTATACTACAAACAGCACCGCGTCAGTGTCACTCACCTTCACAAAACCGAGGGGGAGGGGCGTCCTGAGCTCAGACGCTGCCATGCTGTCACCAGCGTGTACCCGAGGGCCAGCAGCCAGGCCAGGCAAGAACACCCATGACACATCACCAAGCAACCCCCTGCCCGTCCCAGAGCCTGGTCCTCACCGAGACCCGAGGGACAGTGGCCGTTGGCAGGAGCCCACACCTGTCATGGCTCTGCCCCAGCCCTTCTCCCTCAGTCCTAAAAGTCTAGTTCCCTTAGAGGAAGGCATGTAAACTGCTTTGTTAGAAACAGCTTTCCCGAAGTGCAACGCACCACACCACATATCGTTAACGCTCACACCGTAATGACTTCTAGGATACATCCACACCCGTGAAACCACTGCCACAAGCAAGACAGTAAATGCTTCTGTCACCCCAAAGTTCCCTTGTGCCCCCCACCTCCAATGTCACTAGCGGCTAAGAGGCGTTTTCTAGAACTCTGCATAAATGGGACCACACGGGGCCACGTGCGCCCTCTGTCTGGCTTCCTTCGCTGGGCACACCTGTTCTGACATCTGTGCAGGCTCTGCTCTCATCGGCAGTCCGTCCCTCCTCTGCGGGTGGCACCGCGGGCTACAGGCACCATGGCCTGCTTCTCCAGCCACCTGGCAACGGCCCCCTGGGTCGTGGAGGGTGCTGTTAACCTGGGCTGGGGGGTTAAATTTCTGCATTTTTGCATAGATCATATAAGGTAGAGATTTTTATGGCTGACATTGGCCTGACTCCTGTCATTTTTAGTGTAAACTTCTTGATGTTACTTGTTTTATGGGTAATAATACCTACGTGTGAATGTGGGCACCATCCTCAAGCTCCTGCAGTAACACAGGTCCCCCCCAGGTGCACAACACGGCACAGCTGACAAAGACCGGCACCCCCCCACACACACCTGCACTCTCCCAATGGGAGGGAGTATGGGTCTAGACCCAAATCTAGGGCCGGAGCTCTTTTCCACCAAGCGAGAACATCATCACCCACACCAGAGCGACATGGCCAGCCTTCAGATGGGGTTCTGCCCAGCATCCAGGTGTCACTCACAGGACCAGCCAGCCCCTAGGGAGAAGGAAGGAGAGCCGGCTTCCTAACAAAGCAACGTGCTCCAAGAGTTCTGTCTTCTTACAGAGCCTTCAACGCCATAAGAAATGACCAAGACAAAGGCACCAGAAGGGTCGGGATGGACGTTTCCTCATTTCAAATTAACCTCTTTACAAAATGCAGAGCACCAGCCTCCCGAGAAGACATACTTCTGTGCTTCTCCAGCAGCAGACACAACTTCAGGCCATGGTGCCCACATTCACACGTAGGTATTATTACCCATAAAACAAATAACATCAAGAAGTTTACACTAAAAATGACAAAAGTCAGGCCAATGTCAACCATAAAATATCTACCTTATATGCTCTATGCAAAAGTGCAGAAATTTGGCCCCTACACAAACCCACAGCCAGAGTTAACAGCCCCCTCCACTGACTCCCCCACACACCCTGACTTACACACCCATCGTGGGCTTCAGATGACAGACACTTGGGTCAGCATGGGGGCAGGACAAGTGTGGCCAGAGGCTGAACAGACAGGCTTCCGCCGACACATAGACCACAGAGGACATGGGCCACCCCTGACAGAGCGCAGAGATAACTGCGGTGGGAGGAGATGGAAGCTGAATGAGTCACCTGGTGGCTCCAGGTGAGAGCTTCCTGCTCGGCCATCATGGTATCTGTGCAGGAGGTTGCCCATGGTTACACATCCCTGCAGGCACTTTATTTTTATTCTACAGTTGGCGCACCCCACCCAACACAGGGTCTGGGTTGTGCAACATATCAAAGGCCCTTCATGGTCAAAATCAAACAGTAAGATGGGAGGATGTGTGTTCTGTGAACAGGCACAGCACAGACTGAGCCAGGTGGCCACTGGGTGGCCACTCACACTTGCCCCCCATCGCCAGAGGTGGGCAGAAGAGAAGCCTAGCTCTAGAGTGGCCCCCGGGGCCAAATCCCACTCACCACCACTCACCAGCTACTGACCTTGCTCAAGCTGCCATTCGTGTCCTGCCAAGTGGAACGACAATGGTTCCAAGTGTCTAAGGAACGGCACACACAGCATTTGCTGAGGGTCAGGATAAGATGCAGAAAGCCCTCCATGCAGACCACAACCGTGCTGTCCTGGCACCGTGTCCCTCACATCCAGAGAGAAGTCCTGGACGGGAAAGCCTCCAGGCAGCAGTTAAGACCCATCATTCCACCTAATTTTCCGTAAGAGTCAATACAAAGGCGAACAAACCAGACTCGAGGCTCTGGTCAGAAGCACGTGATACTCATGGGAGCCCAAGCCCTGGAGGACGGGTCCCCAGGACAGGAGGCAGGCAGGCAGGATCCCCTAGTACTGCTCCCTGTGCCACCCTTCTTACATGTAGCTGTGCTCCTGAAACCAGCAGCTCTCCCAAACAACCGTGGGAGACACACACGTGGGCCACATGGATCGGGACCCTGTCTTTGTGGGGGACATAAAGATCCATTTATGCCAAGAGGACTCTAGAGGGATCTAGATAGAACAGTGCTATCTCTGAGCAGTGGGACATTACATCAGTTTTGGCTCATCTGTATTTTCTTATTTTTCTGCACTTATATTTCTTATATGACTTTGACAATAACCTGTCTCGTGACTGATCTGTGCAGAACAGTTACTGAAATGTACAGAACAACATACGTGAAGAGGACTGAGAATCAGTAAGCACTGTACAGAAGTCACTCATGGAACTTCCTAGTGGGGCTCTGGCACGATGAGCTAAGAACTAAACTAGACACGCTGCCAGTCTGCTCAACATCAGTGGAATTCTCTTCAGGGCCTGGACTTACAGAGATGTTTCACTTTTGATTTTCAGGTTGTCATGGATCAGATGAACAGGAAGGTTAGCAACGCCTGGGGGGCTCGTCTGTGAAGCGTCTGCCTTGGGCTCAGGTCATGATCCCAGAGTCCTGGGATGGAGCCCCGCATCGGGCTCCCTGCTTCATGGGGAGCCTGCTTCTCCCTCTCCCTTCTGTTCTCTCTATCAAATAAGTTTTAAAAAATGGCAAATCACATGTCAGACTCATAATGTCTTTAACACAGGTCAGAATCAGTCCATAATCCAAAACAAGATGCAGAAGCTTACAAATGAAGATCCCACAAAGCTGGGAAGAAGACCTATTCTCAGCTTTGAAGCTACAAGACCAAAACAGTGACTTTGGAAAAACGTGGTTTATTAAAAATAATTTTTAGGGGCGCCTGGCTGGCTCAGTCATTAAGCGTCTGCCTTCAGCTCAGGTCGTGATCTCAGGGTCCTGGGATCGAGTCCCACATAGGGCTCTCTGCTCAGTGGGAAGCCTGCTTCTTCCTCTGCCACTCCCCCTGCTTGTGCTCTGTCTCTCTCTCTGTCAAATAAATAAATCTTAAAAAAAAAAATGTTTAGGGCACCTGAGTGGCTCAGTTGGTTAAGCGACTGCCTTCGGCTCAGGTCATGATCCTGGAGTCCCTGGATCGAGCCCCGCATCGGGCTCCCTGCTCGGCAGGGAGTCTGCTTCTCCCTCTGACCCTCCCCCCTCTCGTGCTCTCTCTCTCAAATAAATAAATAAAATCTTTAAAAAAAAAAAAAAAGTTTAAAAAAAAGTTACTGGATTTTTCTGAGTTTTCTCTCACAATGTTTCAAAAGGATTTTCTCTTTATTTATTTATTTATTTTAAGATTTTATTTATTTGATAGAGAGAGACACAGCGAGAGAGGGAACACAAGCAGGGGGAGTGAGAGAGGGAGAAGCAGGCTTCCTGCCGAGCAGGGAGCCCGATGCGGGGCTCGATCCCAGGACTCTGGGATCATGACCCGAGCCAAAGGCAGACGCTTAACGACTGAGCCACCCAGGTGCCCCAAAAGGATTTTCTCTTTAAAGGGTTTTACTTTATCCAAATGAACTTCACAGGGCCACCTAATGAGAAAGCCAAACTACAAAGGATCCATGCAATGTGCTCATATGTAAAGAGAACGTATAATGACAGCTGCGCGTGTGGGAACGTGGCCAGGGACGCTCTTATTTGCCCATCTTTGTTCACCATGGAAATGTTTTTACCTTTAAAGCATCTCCAACACAGTTCCATGTAGCATCACAGAACTTTACATTCCAAAGCGAATGAAATTTCAAAGAACCAAGGTACAAGTCTGATATTCCTTCAATCCTGTTCCCTCCATTGCTGGGATCTCCAACAAGGCATGTCTGCCACTGGCCTCACCCCAGCCCGACCTCCACTTTAGAACACAGCGCCAGGCCTAACACTGCTATTTCCACACCAGCGAACTGCAGAGGTTGCCTTGAGGGCAAGTCCTGGCCCCAATGCTGGGAACTCCAGGTAAGGGGGAAGAGGGTTCCAGCACAGGCGCACCTACGGGCCTCTGCTTTCTGTCCCCCCAGCAAAAGTACCAGGGACACGGGCTCAAAATGTCTGCATACTTAGCTTGCTGATGAGAGCTGAATGCTAAACATCTTTGTGTTGGGGCATGCATACACGCCCCAACACACGGGACACACAGAGCTGAGTGTACCTGGCATGTGTCTGCTGGGCAGCATTGTATCTGCCAAGACCTTGAGTTTGTTCCTCAGCTAGTTATGTTCATCTTCTTCCCCAGCAGTGAACTTGGCCACCAATCCATCCAATCATCTTTGTCACATGGGGAATGGGGCATAAACTAAGATGGATAAAAGCTATGTAATTCAAAACACAAAGAAAATCCTAGAAATGTCTGCAGTCATTAGTAAAGTCATGTTTATAAGTGAAAAATGAGGGGCGCCTGGGTGGCTCAGTCGTTAAGCGTCTGCCTTCGGCTCAGGTCATGATCCCGGGGTCCTGGGATCGAGCCCCGCACTGGGCTCCCTGCTCAGCGGGAGGCCTGCTTCTCCCTCTCCCACTCCCCCTGCTTGTGTTCCCTCTCTGGCTATCTCTCTCTCTGTCAAATAAATAAATAAAATCTTTAAAAAAAAAAAGAAAAATGGGCGCCTGGGTGGCTCAGTCATTAAGCGTCTGCCTTCGGCTCAGGTCATGATCCCAGGGTCCTGGGATCGAGCCCCATATCGGGCTCCCTGCTCGGCGGGAAGCCTGCTTCTCCCTCTCCCACTCCCCCTGCTTGTGTTCCCTCTCTCGCTGTGTCTCTCTCTGTCAAATAAATAAATAAAATCTTTAAAAAAAAAAAAAGAAAAATGAATACATATGCAAAAGATCCAGAATTTATACTTAAATATACCATACTCTATGTGACTGACCTAATAATTTTAGGTCATATCCATTTCTCATAAGAAAATCCTACTTTGGGGTGCCTGGGTGGCTCAGATGGTTAAGCATCTGCCTTCAGCTCAGGTCATGATGTGTAATTATGTTAAATATAAATAAACTATGCCAATTAAAAGGAGATAATCTGGATTTTTAAAAAAACTAACCATGGCTTATAAAAGAAATAATTTAAATATAAGAATATAGAAAAGTTGAAAATAAAAGATGAGAAACCACATAAGTCACACAAATATTAACAAAAGAAATCTGGGACAGCATTACCAATATCAAATTAGATTTTAAAGCAAGAAACATTAAAAAAAATTTAAAAAGCAAGAAACATTAGATATAAAGAGAGATTTCATAATAATAAAAAGGTCAATCCATAAGGAATATATACTCTAAATTTGTATGCATTCAAACTATGGTTCAAAACACATAAAGCAAAATCTAACAGCAATAGTACACCTGAAACTAATATAACACTACATGTTAATCATACTTAAAAAAAACTATAAATAAGAAATAGATATTAACATTCATAATGGGAGATTTTAGCCAATAAATTCAGCCTCAACATTCAGTAATAGTGGTGCTAAACATTTAAGTCATAGCTTGTTCCTGTACACTTTTTTTTTTTAAAGATTTTTTGTTTATTTTTTAACAGAGAGAGAGACAGCGAGAGAGGGAACACAAGCAGGGAGAGTGGGAGAGGGAGAAGCAGGCTTCCCGCCAAGCAGGGAGCCCGATGTAGGACTCGATCCCAGGACCCTGGGATCATGACCTGAGCCGAAGGCAGACGCTTAACGACTGAGCCACCCAGGCGCCCCTCCTGTACACTTAATAAATCAGAAAGAATGTCTTTATCTGATTTTTAAAAAAATTATCTACTTCTTTGTCAAAGTGAGAGGTCAAAAAAGGTAAAACCAATGCAGAGGCGGCTATTGGCTGTCACTATAAATTCAAGTAGCAGCTTCCTTAATAAAAGACAGATCCCAAAAAGATGATGTGAGTGCCATGGCTCAAGTGCATAAAGCCATCAAACTCTAAGTCCTGCACATATTTTCTAATAACTAGAATCATTTCAACTCAACACATATTTATCAAGAGCAGACCTGGAAACCACTATCTTAAGCCAAGAGATACAGATAAGACAAAAACACAGTCCCTTCTCAAAAGACTGAGTTGGGGCGCCTGGGTGGCTCAGTTGGTTAAGCGTCTGCCTTCGGCTAGGGTCATGATCCCAAGGTCCTGGCACTGAGCCCCGCATCGGGCTCCCTGCTCAGCGGGGAGCCTGCTTCTCCCTCTCCTGCTCCCCCTGCTTGTTGCTCTCTCTCACTCCCTCTCTTAAATAAATATTTTTTTAAAAGAGTTTTTTAAAGGCTTTGAGTTATTTAAAGCTAAATTTGAAAGTCGTTTCCATATACTTTTACAATTTCCCACTAACCACCACTCAGGATCACCAATAATCTCTACATTGCTAAACTTAATGACTGTCAGTCCCCATCTTACTTCACCTATTAGCAGCGTTTGACAGCTAATCATTCCATCCTTCCTAAACAGTTTCTTCGTTTGGTTTCCAAGATGCCACACTCGACTGGTTTCTTCCTTACTCATCTCCCATCCCTGAAGTCTCAACGGTGGAGTGTCACCTAACTCCTTTTCTCTATCTGCACACACACTCCGGCAATCTCAGGGCTCAGGGCTCTAGGTGCCATGCATACACTGACAACTTGAGAAAGAGAGAGAGACACCAAAGCAGAAACTGCAGTGGCTTTTTTAACCTCGTCTCAGAAATGTCAAACCACCTCTCTGAGCTATGTCCCACTACTCTCCCTTCCAGCCCTTTGTTCCAGCCATGCTGCCTTTCTCACTTTTCCCTCTACCTAGAATCATCTTCCTCCAGGTACACGGTTTGTGCTCTCACTTTTTTGAGGTCTTGCTCAAAAGTCATCCTCTAAAATGGGACACTCTCTGGCAACACTTTGTTAAAATTACAACCCTCCCCCTGCCCCTCACTGCCCTTTCTCACCTGCTATTTCACCACAGTACTTATCACCATCTGGAACATTCTATATTTTACTTTTTTCACCTTTTATCTCTCCCTGTTGAAATAAAATGTAAGCTCCATGAGCGGAGGGATTCTGTCTGCTTTGTTCACTGGTGAATCTCCAGCTGCTAGAATAATAGTTGGCATACAGCACTCACTGAATGAATGCATCTGTATTTCTGTCAATTCTCCTTCTAGAGGGGCAGCTGTACTGAGCTACACACAGTAAAGGTATCTTTCCCTGTCTGCTCAGACACAGCTTTTCTTGGCTATGTGTGTACCACTGCCCTTTACTCTCCTTTTGTTATCCGAAACGTCATGATCGTATAATAGTCCATTACCAGAATAGGGATCAACTGTCCCCTCTAAGAAGAACAAACGTCCTCAGGAAGATCCAGTAACAAACCAAGAGTCACACAAGAAGGAAAAACAGCAGCTACATCTACCCCAAGACTCCAACCCTTCAGCTACATCAGTACGGGCAAGCCTGACCCACAGGGGAAATGTGCTCCGAAGAAGTTACACGTATGCATAGGATTTTTATTCACTGAGTGATCTCAGGGTATACCAGGCATCCTGAATGAATTTTCACAAAAAAAGAAAGAACTCTTTCGCAATGCTGCCACCTCCAAATCATATATTTTACAGTAATCGCATCAGACCTCCACTAAACTGCATGCTCACATCTCCTTTTCCTTCACAGATTTCTTCTCACAGAGTTCTCTTACCTTGGCAAACCAGGCCTAGCTCTATACATACAAGGGGCAGTCTTCCTCCCACATATATGCGGGACTTCTTGGCAATAACCAACCATACCTCCCTACTGAGGGAGGACAGAGGGCATGATGCTAACGACAAGAATTGTTTGAGCAACATGTGAGGGGAAGGCAGGCCTTCAGGGCCCTGTCCTCACATCCAGCACAGTCACACAACTCCTCCTCACACATTCCTGTAGGACATCAGAGACAATCTCTGGAAGAATGAAAATCAAAGGCTCCTATTTAGGGAAATCAGGTACAGGGCAAGACATTACAGGGACTAAGATTGAAAATTGAGGAACTAGATGAAAGTGTGCATGGGCACCTGGGAAACCCCAAACTCCCTTATCTGTTCAGCTCCAGAATCCAACAGCCAGCCCCCACAAAAAGGGGGGACTTAAAGCATCCCTCTCAAGGGGAAGCAAATCACCCCAGAGAAAAGACCCCACAAAGAAAGTCCACTGGCAGCGTGAACACTGAGTATACCACTCAAAAAGGCCAGCTCACATGCAGTTTTCAACCACTATCTCTAGAGCCTCACTTTTACTTTATTTTTTAAATATTTTATTTAGGCGCCTGGGTGGCTTAGTTGGTTGGTGACTGCCTTCGGCTCGGGTCATGATCCCAGGGTCCTGGGATCGAGCCCTACATCGGGCTCCCTGCTCGGCAGGAAGCCTGCTTCTCCCTCTCCCACTCCCCCTGCTTGTGTTCCCTCTCTCGCTGTCTCTCTCTGTCAAATAAATAAAATCTTTAAAAGGGAAAAAATAAATAAATAAAGATTTTATTTGACAGAGAAATAGAGAGAGCCAGAGAGCACAGCCCAGTGAATGGCAGAGGGAGAGGGGGAAGCAGACTCCCCACTGAGCAGGGAGCCTAATGAGGGACTCGATCCCAGGACCCTGGGATCATGACCTGAGCAGAAGGCAGACGCTTACCTGACTGAGCCACCCAGGCGCCCCTGGTGCCTCACTTTTAAACAAGAACAGCCAAGGATCATTTGGGTAAAGCTTCCAGCAAGGAGGACAGAAACCAAAACAAACCATTAAGAAAGGAACTAGGAGGACACAAAGACTATCCTACACAGAAAGCTGGGCAAACAACATTAATAAGTAATAACTAACATCTCCAGAAAGATTTTTTTTTTTAATTTTTATTTATTTATTTGACAGAGAAAGAGACAGTGAGAGAGGGAACACAAGCAGGGGGAGTGGGAGAGGGAGAAGCAGGCTTCCCGCTGAGCAGGGAGCCTGACGCGGGGCTGGATCCCAGGACCCTGGGATCATGACCTGAGCCGAAGGCAGACACCCAACTGACTGAGCCACCCAGGCGCCCCTCCAGAAAGATTTTTTTTTTTTTAAAGATTATTTACTTAATTTATTTGACAGAGAGAGAGACAGAGAGGGAACACAAGTAGGGGGAGTGGGAGAGGGAGAAGCAGGCCTCCTGCGGAGCAGGGAGCCTGACGCAGGACTCGATCCCAGGACCCTAGGATCATGACCCAAGCCGAAGGCAGATGCCCGACAACTGAACCACCCAGGCCCCCCTCTCCAGAACGATTTTTAAATGTTGACCCATGAGCAGAAAAAGTACAGTAGAGTGTATATTCAGAAAACAAGGGCAGGGGGTGTCTGGGTGGCTCAGATGGTTAAGCCTCTGCCTTCGGCTCAGGTCATGCATGATCCCAGGGTCCTGGGATCGAGCCCCACGTCGGGCTCCTTGCTCAGCAGAGAGCCTGCTTCTCCCTCTCCCTCTGCTGCTCCCCCTGCTTGTGTTCTCTCTCTCTGTGTATATCTGTGTCTCAAATGAATAAAATCTTAAAAAAAAAGAAAACAAGGGCAGAAAAAATTTAGGAGAGAAAGAGATTTAAAATTTAAAGGTTCATTCCAGATGGTCCAACTTCTAAATAACAGGAAGCTCTAAAATGAGGAAACAGTGAAAATGGGAAATAGGAAATTATTGAAGAAATAACATTTAACGAACTCCCAAAATTGAAGGACTAGTTTCTTCACCACAAAGAAATTAAAAAACCCCACAGCAAGTACTATGAGACAGCACTGCTGATAAAACATCCAAGAAATGTTCAGAGAGAAGGGGATAGCCACATCTACGGGAATATAAATAGAATGGAGTCAGGCTTCTCGGGTACAAGGCTTTAAGAAAGAAGACAGTAGTGCAAATGCTTTAACTTCTGAACATCCCCCAGACTGGAATTACAAACCCACTCAAGCTCTCCTCCACACACACAGCAGCCACACTCAGAAAGGTAGGTGTGAGGGACCACAAGTCTACACCACCCCAAATCCATTCCAGAGCCCTGACCCCAGTGCAGCTGCATTTGGAGGGAGCCTCTAAAGAAGGTGAAGTTTGAATGAGGCCGTGAGTCGGGGGCCCTGACCCAACAGGATTAGAGTCCTTACTCAGACAGAGCAGGGAGCTGCTCCCACTCCAGGCACACAATGAGATAGATGGTGGCCGTTTGAAAGCCAGACCAAGAGGCCTTGCAAAGAAATCTCCCTGCCGGGCCTTGATCTGGAACTTCCAGCCACCAGAATTGTGAGAAGTAAATGTGTGCTGTTTAAGCCCCCATGGCTATGGTGTTTTGTGGGGGCAGCCTGAGCAGACTCATACATGAGGGTAAGACACAGCTGGAAATAACTGGGAGGGGGGACATGGACTGCCAAGCTTAGTTATCAGCCTTTTTTTTTTTTAAGTATTTTATTTATTTATTTGACAGAGAGAGACACAACGAGAGAGGGAACACAAGCAGGGGGAGTGGGAGAGGGAGAAGCAGGCTTCCTGTGGAGCAAGGAGCCCAATCAATGCGGGGCTCGATCCCAGGACCCTGGGATTACGACCTGAGCCAAAGACAGACGCTTAACGACTGAGCCACCCAGGTACCCCAGTTATCAGCCTTTTGGTATTATTTGAGTTTTTCCTTGCCTCCATATTTTTTCAGAAAAATTAAAATTAACTTAAAATACTGATAGTAGTGCAAACATTAAGAATATCTAAGATCATATGAAAAGGAAACATTTACATGCATCCTTCTTAAAGAAAAAATAGGCTTTTGAATATAGCATATAATTTAGACCTTGCAACATACTTCTGTATGTATTTTAATAACATACTTTCTATAAATATGTTTTATAGGAATTTGGAAAATGCAGAAATAAACACAAAGTAGAAAATAAAAAGCCTACATTCTCCAACCGTACAGAAAAAAAATCCCTGTGCATTCGACCCCACAATTGGACATTTGAGTTATGCTGTTAGCTATCACAAGTAACACTGCAAGCAACATTCTTCACAACTTTTTTTTTTAAGTAATCTCTACACCCAACATGGGGCTTGAACTCATGACCGTGAGATCAAGAGCCCCATGCTCTACCAACTGAGCCAGCCAGGTCCTCCTTCATGATTATTTTTAAATGTTGGTTCAAGGGGCGCCTTGGTGGCTCACTATTCAGTTAAGTGTCCAACTACTGATTTTGGCTCAGGCTGTGATCTCAGGGGCCTGGGATGAAGCCCTGTGTCGGGGGTCCGTGCTCAGCACAGAGTCTGCTTGAGATTCTCTCTCTCCTGTTCCCTCTGCCCCTCCCCCACACTCATGTGCGCGCGTTCTCTCTCTCTCAAATAAATAAATAAATCTTCAAATGTTGGTTCAAGAGAAGACACTGGCGCTACAGACTGAAGATGAGTAAAGATCCAGAGGGGGTCAATACCAAAAACAAAAACAAAAAAACAAAAAGCATTTAAATAGCTCAAAGTGCACAGAGCTGGATGAGCAGATGGCCCAGGAATGGACAGAGAGCTCCCTGCTGCTGCGGGGCTAACGATGACACCCACCCAAGCACCTAGCCACCTCTGTCCCTTGAAACCAGAAGAGCCAAGCCCAGTTGCTACCTGAAGTTTCAATGGTTCACAGAGAAGGTTCTTGGGCCAATACTGGAACCCACCCAGCAATGGGAGTCCAACTGCAGGGGGGACATGGAGGGGCAAGGCTGAGCCCCTTCACGCCTCTTTTGTGGGCTCTCTGAAGACGCTGAAGTCAGGCAACCAGCCTCAGTCCCACAAAGGGACAGAAGAGATATACTGAACTGTTTCCTCAGATCAAACACTTTCTGGAATTAACAGGCTCTAAAAGGACCCCGGGTGGCTCACTAAACTGAGCATTTGTACTGATGTGACACGGGGAAAATAAAGCAACACTGATTCCCCTCTACACACAGGTGTGCAGCCTCTCATGTGGGTCCCAAACTGGAGAAAGAATTATTAGACTGCCTTGCTTTCCTAACTGAACTACCACTACTCACCCAAATCCCCGTACTTGTAATATCTACACGGTACACTGATGTAAATGAAGTCAGGACTGTAAAAAAGATTAACAGAGCTGGTGAGTAAGAGTCAAATTCAAATCTCTGTGACACTGGGGCATAAACCTGCGAATGGGCAGTGACACCAAGCAGCTGACCTATAGGTATGGCTCAGTTCCAAGAACTGCACACCAGGCCAAGCACATCAAGCCCACACTCTCCTAAAATAGCTGCAGCTGCACGTCAGAGCCATGGGCAGCGCAGTTCACGCAAAGGGCCCTGGTCAACAACATTGCTCGTCAGCTCTCTACAAGCACTTCCTTTTCATAAACCCACTGATACAGAGGTCAAGGCAAAGAGGCCTCTCTATTCCAGAATTCTCCAGTCTGGTATCTAACTACAGATATTTTGCTGGACTCTGCTGAAACCTGTTGAAGACCATGGAGTTTTATATGACTAAAGCAGAGAAAAAACACTTTTAGACTCTCCCGTAATTAATTTAAAAATTTTAATGGCCAGTCCTACCCCACTGACAGGTATATGAAATGCACACAGCACGTCCGAGGTCCTGTGATGGGAGTCCAGCACGGGCATGCGTGTATCGTAGGAGCTTAGGGTTGAGTCAGGGTGCACTGGGAGTCCTGACAGAGCTGGAAGAAGGGATGATGCGATCAGACTTGCGCTTAGGAAAGACTGCTTTGGCGCTGTGGGGAGAAAAGACAGAGGCCTAGGTAGAAGGTTCTGTGGTGGGGCGCCTGGGGGGCTCAGCCAGTTAAGCGTCGACTCTTGATCTCAGCTCAGATCTCGATCTCAGGGTCATGAGTTTGAGCCCCATGTTGAGCTCCATGCGTGGAGCCTACTTAAAAAAAAAAATGGTTCTGCAGCAGCCCAGGAGGAGGAGGTGGGAGCCGGCGTGCAGACAGCAAGAAGCAGAGGGATTTAGCACACATTGGGCAGGGAACCAGAACTTGCTGCTGTACCAGACGTGGGGGTGAAGGAAGCAGGGATCCGGTGGTTTGGGTTGACCTGGTAGATGGTGGTGCCGCTGCTGGAGGCTGGAATGATTACAAGAGGAACAGGTTTGGGGTGGAGAATTACTATGCCTCCCTTGAAGGAAATATGTTATTAAAATCTGAGCATGTCATTCATATCTTTGAAACCATCTGTAATTCTGATACAAACTTCACCAACATCTAACAGACAACGATGAAGATGATGAAGATGAAGAAGAGCCACCAATGCAAGAACTGAAATTTACTGAGCATCTGCTCTGTGCAGGCACGGGCTGGTGTAATCACCCCCAGGCGTTATGACACGGAAGCCCTGTGACAACCTCATTAGGCAGTTAGCACTTCATCCTCCCCATTTTACAGATAAGCACAGACAGATACAGCAACTTCCCCACCATCACAGACCAGAAGGCTGACCTCACAAGACACTGCCTGGTGGAAAAGTCATCAAGTGAGGGGTCATTAAGCTAAACCACCAGGCTTACTGTTCTCCCCATCCAGCTGGCAAGGTGAGTGAGAAGATCTGCACACTCCTGACTCGAAAACCCCACGGCTGCATACTAAGATCTGTCTGAAAACATCTCTGGTCACCTACTCTGGGATCATCTGTTCGGTTAAAGAAATTCATCCAGCTGAAAGAGTCACACATCTGGAAGATGACAAGGAAATGGCAACAGGGCCATGCTCTCTCCCTAAGCTTCATGCCCCTCACAGAGGAACCACAATCACTGCCGTAGAATAAGCAGGGGAGGACTTCAGGGAGAGCCGGATTTTATTTTTATTTTATTTTTTTTATTTTTATTTTTTTTTAAAGATTTTATTTATTTTTTAGAGAGCGAGCGAGAGAGAAACAGCATGAGGGGGAGAGGGTCAGAGGGAGAAGCAGGCTCCCCGCTGAGCCGGGAGCCCGATGTGGGACTCGATCCCAGGACCCTGGGATCATGACCCGAGCCGAAGGCAGACGCTTAACCATCTGAGCCACCCAGGCGCCCGAGAGCCGGATTTTAAAAATGAGCTTCCCTCCATCACAAATGGCCTAAAAACTCACCAGTGAAGAGAATTTGCTGGAGGTCCAAGCAAAGAGGCCCACGGGCGCACACTAAAGCCAAGCCACCACCGCTAGAGCCAACACCTAACCCCCCTTCAACTTAAACTCCAATCAGAAACCCAAAATCAATCTTACTTTTCTGCCTTCCATGTGAAATTGTATATATCTGGGGCATTTCCTCTTTTTACATTTCCTCTCTTGACCTTTTAAGCCACTACCAGAAATACAATCAAAAAGCCAAGAAACAGGTCAGACAGTTCCTCAGCCAAACTCCGAAGGGACCTTGGAGAGGAAGGGCCAGTTGTCCGACCTTTACTTTTTAATTTTTTTATTTTTAAGTAATCTCTACACCCAACGTGGGGCTCAAACATATAACCCTGAGATCAAGAGTCGCACGCTCTGCCGACTGAGCCGCCAAGCACCCTGGTTGTGGGCCCTTTAAGTGCTGAGTTGCTCCCGCTATGAAGGGTATCCATGGTCTACTCTCTGGCCATGACCATGACGACCAGTCCTGACCAGCAGCTCCTCACTGGGCTGGCTCACCAGGAAGACGCAAGAAAATACTTGAGACCCTGTCCTTGGGGAACTTCTCAGCCAGTGAAGAAGGTAAGGGTAGTAAAGAGAAATGGAAAGCATTTGCAAATGTCAGTCATCAAATCCAGCAGCTACTGCTAAGTGTGGATGGTTCAAGGGCCGAGGCAGGTGACCAACGAGGGCCAGGAGGAGAATGTGACACAGGCCCTCCCACACAGTCCCTGAACACACCTGGGGGGCCAGGCCACACTTTTTTTTTCTTTTTAAAGATTTTATTCATGGTGCACCTGGGTGGCTCAGTCGGTTAAGCGTCTGCCTTCGGCTCAGGTCATGATCCCAGGGTCCTGGAATCGAGCCCCACGTCAGGCTCTCTGCTCAGCAGGGAGCCTGCTTCTCCCTCTCCCTCTGCCTGCCACTCCTCCTGCTTATGCTCTCTCTCTCTGTCAAATAAATTAAATCTTTTAAAAAAAAGATTTTATTCATTTATTTGAGTGAGAGCATGTGCACACTAGCCAGGGGGCAGGGGGTGCAGAGGGAGAGGCAGAAGCAGGCTCCCAGCTGAACAGGGAGCCTGACGCGCTACACAACATGGGGCTCAATACCATGACCCTGGGATCAGGACCTGAGCCAAAGGCAGACGCCCAGGCGCCCCCATGCCACACGTCTGATGGGGGAGTAAAACCTGAGCCTGCCAGCTATGTCTTATAGCCCCTGGGCCCTAATGCCAAATCACATGCATCATCAGAGAACCTTTTGTCAATTCACACCAGTTAAAATGGTGGGTGTGAACCAACCAAAGTTATGTTCAAAGTTCACTGACTATGGCAATAGAGACTAGGAAAATTTACAGAGACACAGAGAACAGAATTTGCAGAGACACGGAGAGCAAGGAATTCTGGGATCCCTTGGCCCAGGGGCTCAAAAGGACCCCAGGTGAGCAGGATAAATGCAGAAAAAGGCCAGGAGCACGGGTGTTTTCTGAGCTTTGACAGAGACCTAAGCATAATGCTCATTTAACTTTTCACAAGTTGGCTGTATGAAGAACAGCCACGTGCACACCTGCACGGCCAAATGAAGACTGACACTCAGGCCTCCTATGGGGAAAGAGCCATGCCCCGTCAGGGAGGTTGAACACCACCAGAGAACACAATCAGACCAGCCCCAGGATGGAGAACCTATGGGACTGTAGGGCTCAGGTCGGGAGACCCTAAATAATGGCCCTCCAGACACACTTCTCCATGAAGAATCAATGCTTATGGGAGGCACCTGCTGCCCACAGGAAGTGCATCCCCCAATAAGGAGATTTCAGGCCAGCCCCCAGCCCCCTTAGCAGCAGGCAGCACCCACCCTCCTCTTCCCTTCCTTTGGAGGACCATGTCCACCACTGGGGAGCAGTGAGCACCTTCTGTGCGAAGCCCAGCAGCACAGTCCCGGGCCTTTGCACAAAGATTATGCTGGAATAGTCAGGACAGAGGCACACAGAACCCCTGGCCATACAGAGCAAAATGCAGGACCTCCTTTGAATGCTGGGGGCAGTGTCTGTTTACAAAGCAAGGGAGCCCGGAGCCCAAGGTCACTACAGTAACCACCTCCAACCTGCCAGCAAAACTGGCCACGGGAAGGCAGAGACAAAGAAGAGAAGCAGCAGTTTCTTACAAAACTAAATGTGCTCTCACCTTATGACCCAGCAATCGCGCTCCATGGTGTTTACCCAAAGGAGGTGTAAACTTCTGTCCACACAAAAACCTGCACCACAGAAGTTTACTGCAGCTTTATTAATGATTGCCAGAACTTGGGAGCAATGGAGCCGTCCTTCAGCAGGCAAGTGCATAAATTAACCGTCGTCCATCCACACAATGAACTATCATCCAGCGCTAAACAGAAATGAGCTACAAGCCATGGGAAGACATGGAGGAACATTAGGTCACCAAGTGAAAGAAGCCAGTTAGAAAAGGCACACGCTGTATGATTCCAAGAGCACGACGTGCTGGAGAAGGCAAAAGCAGTTTCCTGGGGTTGGGGGAGAGGACAGGATGAATAGGCAGAGGCAGAGAGAATTTTCAGGACGGCTCTGTACGACATTATGATGCTGGTTCCGCGTCACCACACCTTCATCCAGCCCCCAGCGTGCCCAGCGCCAGGCACCAACCCCGATGCAAACCGCGGACTTTGGGTGGTAATGGTGTTGATGTAGTTCTGTCCACTCTAACAGACGCACTGCTCTGGTGCGGAGTCCTGATAATGGGGGAGGCTGTGTGTTTGTGGGGGTGGGGGTGAGGGGAACCTCTGTACCTTTCTCTCATTTTTGCTGATAACCTCAAACGGCTCTAAAACAATAAAGTCTTTAAAAGAAAAATGGCTGGAGTCCAGATCAAACCACATCTGAGGCTGGCCCTGCCTATGGACTTTTCATTGATCTCAGTCAACCAATCCCCTTCACTGTTTAAGCCAGGGTGGGCTGGACTTTCTGTGACTTCCAACCTAGTGCATCCTAAGTGCACACCCTTGCCGGACAAGTAGAATGTGCTGGACGCCACACCCTGTCAGTACTAGTAAATGATGCCCCTGACATCAGAGATCGGCCACCCACAAAAGCATCACAAGCAACCTCGAGCGGCATGGTGTTCAACTGCAGATGGGACTCTCAAACTCCAGCCTTCCTCTGCCACCAGCAGCTCCATGACAAGCAAGTCAAAACTAAAATGTACCACAGTCCTTAGAGCTCAACCCACTTAAACAAGTGATGCCAACATATTCTATTAATTTAAAAGCAAACACTGTGTATTACAAATAGAGCAAACCAAAGAAAGAAAAAGCAAAGTTGCTGTTTGAGAACTGAAAAAAGTACAGAATGGGGCTCAGGAATTTTTTTTTTTTTTTTTTAAGTAATCTCTATACCCAAACTGGGGCTCGAACTCACGACCCCAAGATCAAAAGTCACTCTCTCCACCAACTGAGCCAGCCAATTCTGATTTCTGATTTAAAAAATTCCTGAGCCCTGGGACACCTGGCCAGCTCAGCTGGTAGTGTATATGACATGATCTTGGGGTTCTATGCTCAAGCCCCACCCTGGGTTGTAGAAATTATTTAGAAGTAAAATCAAGAAAGAAAAAAAGACAGAAAGGAAGAAAGGAGTCAGAATTGAGCTCAAAATTTTCCCCCTGAAGCCCAGGCCTCCGATTTAATCCCATCTTAAAACTGTTCCAATTAAATCATTTTAGATTGGGTTTTAAAAACTGTGTCGGGCGCCTGGGTGGCTCAGTCGGTTAAGCGTCTGCCTTCGGCTCAGGTCATGATCCCAGGGTCCTGGGATCGAGTCCCGTATCGGGCTCCCTGCTCAGCGGGAAGCCTGCTTCTCCCTCTGCCTGCCTCTCCCCCTGCTTGTGCACACTCCCTCTCTCTCTGTCAAATAAATAAATAAAATCTTTTAAAAAATTAAAAAAATAAAAAATAAATAAAACAAAAACTGTATCAGTTACTAGCCTTACTTAGAATAATTTTATGGCAAGTTCTGCTCTAAAAAGCTTGCTATATCAATAGTGTTTAGCTCAAGACAATGAGCAAAAGGCACACAAAAATTACTTCAAATGCTGTATCTTGAATCACATCACTTAAATGATATTTAAACCTTAGAAATGTTTAGGGTGCCTGGGTGGCTCAGTCGTTTGGCGTCTGCCTTCAGCTCAGGTCATGATCCCAGGGTCCTGGGATCGAGCCCCACATCGGGCTCCCTGCTCCACAGGAAGCCTGCTTCTCCCTCTCCCACTCCCCCTGCTTGTGTTTCCTCTCTCACTGTCTCTATTTCTTTCATATAAATAAATTAAATCTTAAAAAAAAAAAAAAACCCTTAGAAATGTTTAGTCCTGTGTTTATTAGCAAGTAGCCAGTTTCTCTACCACCATAAGCTTGAAGAAATGATCCAGGTTTTAATAATACCACAGGAGAGGAGAGGATTCTGACTGATTAAATCTGCAAGGGTCAGGCGGATTCCCCACTTTGAAAGTTTCACAGGCAGATGTCCCTGGGACCAGCTACAGGGAAATGAGTGGGAAACAGAAGTGCCCTGCCAACATCGCTCGCACCGGCAAGAGGCTCCAACCCATGCCAAATAAATCTCCAGTAAGCACAGAAGGGACTACCAAGAAAAGAGAATGAAGATACGGGTTTCCCAAGCTGGAACAATCTCTTGATCGCACCACTGGCACCTCCCAAGTTGCAATGTGGCTATATGCACAAGTTATACCCACAAATGCTAATGCCACTGGGAATGGACCACACAACAGCACTCATGTCAGCAGAGGGGAGAATGGTCCACCCCTAGAACTACATTCACAGGAGGTTCCCAAAGTGCTCTGACAATTTGCTGCATGGCAGCCTCCCACCAACACTTCCCAACCTCCAGGAAGAATCTTGGAAAACTGTCACAAAAATGCAACGATCCAGAATTCTCTACGGATTGATGCTTTTACATGTCCACTCCTCTATTAGGCCACAAGGATTGCATCAATGGAGTAAGCCCACCTCCTATGCAAGAGAGTACAAATGTTACTGCTAAAGGGTAAGTTCGAATGTCAAGACTTTTAGACTTCCAAGACTCTTAATGGGATACAAAGCCATATATTATTTAGACTGCTCTTAACAAAAGTGTCCTCAACTCACAAATATTAAAAACATTTAATGACAAACGTGAAGGTATCATGAAGAAGAACGAACACCACAACTCACCCCCAGCAGCAGGAGCATACCCACTTGGGGGCTGAGAGACAAGACCGCTCCTTCCCGACACCTTTCCCTTGCCAGTCCTCCAGGTCTCGGATGTGAGCACAGACACGGACGCCCTGCATCTGACTCACCTGAATTCTCTGCCTT
Source organism: Leptonychotes weddellii (assembly GCF_054177405.1). Classification (NCBI taxonomy): domain Eukaryota; kingdom Metazoa; phylum Chordata; class Mammalia; order Carnivora; family Phocidae; genus Leptonychotes; species Leptonychotes weddellii. The sequence goes on along the minus strand of NC_138373.1, from coordinate 35,654,405 downwards.
CGCTGTACCGTCTACTTGAGGAGGCCCGCGGGGCGGCCGTCTCCAGAAGCAGCTTCTGTGTGAGCCTGCCAGGGGGAGCAGGGTCTCTGCCACTGTCTTCATCTTGGTCTTGGTCACACTTCCATTCCTCATCTTCGTTCAGAGTGGGCAGGTATCCAGGTATGCCCTTCCCTGTCCCTGACCCAGAGCTCTGGTCACTACAGAGCTTCGGGCTCTCCGAGCCTGTCCTCGTATATTCCAAATAAATATCAGACTTGAGGAAAGAGGGGTAGGTGTTCTCTTCCATGGTGGACTGGATTTCCGTCTGGGCCTGGTCAAACATGGCAGGATCAATCAGCTGCTTCATGATGCAGTCCTTTATGAAGCTCTTGGTAGCTGGCTTCGTCTGCCTGGACACGATGCCGTTGTTATCAAGGATATACTTGCGGTAAATAGCTTTGGCCAGCTTCAGCCTCTTCTCCTCATTCGAGTCACAGGGCTCCAGTTTCCTGAAGCCGCTGCAGGCAAACCAGAAGTCCAGCAGGTCAGCACAGTCCTCCTGCTTCAGGAAAGTCCGAAACAGGTTTATTCCATCTTGATCGTCCAGTAAGGAGTGCAGCGACTCGGCCCACTTCAAGTATGGTGGGGTGGGTGAGGCGCTGCCCTCAGGCTCATACCCCAGGTCCAGATCCGAGCGCCTGGGAGTGGCTGCTGAAGTCTCACCTTTAACCCCGGCACCTTTCCCGGAGCAGAAGCTGTGGCTGACGGGCCTGGGGTCTGTGGACACCAGTTCACCCTCCTCACCAGGCACTGGGGGTCGGGGGGCATCTTCGGTGAAACTTGTTCCAAGGTCCAAAGGGAAACCCTGCTCTTGGATATTCATTTTGGGACTCTGTGCGTCAATGAACAATGAGCGCTGCACCCTAATACATCAGTACTTATAGCTCCAAAGTGAATCAATCTGTCCTGTTGAAACCATTAAGAGGACAAGGATTAGGAAAGGTGGGTCCACGGAAACATGACCACAGAGGTTTTCTCAAGACAAGACTCGTAATGATGCCCTCCCGCTCGAACTCAAAGCCAGAAATTCAGTTTAAATTTTCAATCTTTTGCCACAAGGTTTGTGCTATATTAAAACAATTTCTGGGAACTTTTAGCTACAGGAATGCCTCTGAATCTAAAAACTAAGCACCCAGAGCAGGGAGAGCACCACTCCCTCAGGTGTCATTCTGTGAGAACATCATGGAGACTAGCAGCCTGGGGACCTCCCATCTTGCCACAACCAGTCCTTCCCTGCAAGCTCCAGGGAGGCAGGAGGATGGGAGGAAAGAAATATGCTTTCTAGTCCTCCTGGCTGTATAAACTTGGATGAGAGCTGGTTCCTCCCATGTAAGATGAATGAGGATGATCGCCTACCTGCACTGCAGGGTCGCTGTGATATTCAGATACAGAAAGCTATGGAACATCACACACCATCAGGCAGGTGTCACGTCTGCTTCCCACATTCTCTAGGCCCACAGCCACTGTGCCTTCTGCCTACCCCATCACTTCACACTTGGTATGCCTCCTAACAGGTGCAAACACACAAGGAGGTGTTCTTTTAACTCTCAACATACACCTACACGAACAATTGCGGGTCACCTTCAGCACCTTCAACCAAGTGATCAAAGGACACCCCGTCCCCCCCACACACACACAGTGGTCATCTCATACCACCAGTGTGGACAATCTTGAAAAATGCTTCCACCAGAATGCTGCCTTTGACCTCGTTTATAAGGAAAGTGTCCAGGGCACCTGGGTGGCTCAGTCGTTAAGCATCTGCCTTCGGCTCAGGTCATGATCCCAGGGTCTTGGGATCGAGCCCCGCATCGGGCTCCCTGCTCAGAGGGAAGCCTGCTTCTCCCTCTCCCACTCCCCCTGCTTGTATTCCCTCTCTCGCTGTGTCTCTGTCAAATAAATAAATAAAATCTTAAAAAAAAAAAGTGTCCTTCTGATAGCAAACGGCAATTTAGTACTCTGAAGAACGGAGAAGGTATAGAAAAAGAAAATGAAGGCCAAATAAAATTATACATTTTAGCTAAGGAAGCATACAGCTCACATGATCGACCTCCATAAGCTCAAATCCAAACTACCCACCCTCTTAGGGGTCAGGGGACTACGGGTTTTGTGGTTTTGTCGTTGCTGCTGCGAAAGGCCTGCCATAGGTGTAAAGGAAGGCTCTCCTGGATCCGGACTCTTTCACAGTCTTCGGTCCTCCCTGCCGTATCCTACAGGAGCTCACAGAGCCCACGAGCTGAGCTACACCTCCCAACCTGGTGGCCAGCCGTGATCAAAGTGGTCTGGCTAGAAACAGGCTGGAGAGAAGCATGTCAAGTCCAAATGCCTGAACAAGCCAGAGGAAGAAAAATAAACCCCTAAAACCTGGTGCCAACACAAAGGGTAGCTCTCCCTGGCCACCACTCCACACTCTGGGCCAGGGCCTACATGTAATCCGCCCCACACCTGCATTCTCACACTGTACATACTGCCCCAGCCAGCAGCAGCTGATGGCTAGAAGCGAAACAGAGACAGAGAATGGTTGGTCAAAATAATGTGCCCCAAATGACATTTCTGCAGCTAATGACTTTTTGTGAAAACTACTGGGTAGGCTGTAATCTCAGCAGGAACAGCCTGCTTCTTAAGGTCAAGGCCCATGGGCTGTGGCACCCTGCCGTCAGGGACCACTTCAACTGCAAAGTCGCTTTCTTTGAGCCCTGTCAACATGAATGAGCACCTGTGGTGTCTTAGCTCCACACCAGCTCATGGATCTCTAATGTCCTCTTGTCCAGGATGCCTTCTTAGGAAGGAGGGCCCACGCCTGGCCCCCTGAGCCCTACTCTCAGAGATACTCTTTACTTCACCAGCCCTCAGAAAGAACTGAGTCACTGTGTTCCAAAGGGAGGTTAATTACAAGTCACTGTCACCTGCTCTGAAGACGCGATCTCCTGTGTAAATTTTTAGTAGCAGCCTGATTAAACATTTTCTGCAGGACCCACAGCACCTAGCACAAGGTCTTGCAACCAATAAATAATTTCATTCATTGACATGAAGGCAAATGCCAACTGTCGCAGATGCCAAACGTTAGCCCTTCATAGATGCTGAACTACTGTGCTATAAAAACAACAACAAAACTCAAGATCTACCCATTTATTACAAAACTGGGGCTGTCTCTAAAAACTAACATCTTAATTCACGTGTGAACAAGTCCCCCTATCATTTTAAACTATTTTTCATTGCCCGGAAGAAATAGTTCTTATAACTCACATCTATTTTTGGCTGTCAACTGACAGAAGACCTTTGGTGTCCCCGGAAGCATATGAACACCTCTCCAAATTACTGACGTTATCGAAACACGCTCTAACTCCCTCAATCTCTGGGTTCCACACAGAAGCACACCAAGCGTTTAGTGTACACACGTACATACCACACATAAAGCAGTTAATGTTAACTCAGGGTAGAGTCAAATGCCCACAAGCACTGAATCTGGCCAACAGCCTGTAACCACCATCAATAAAAGGATTCCATAAAAGTAACCTACAATCCTGATAAGGCATTTAAAATCTCCTGTAGTCACTGCTGAGGCATACCCCCCCAGGTGCCATGGCAGCCAGCTCAATGCTATACATGTCTATATGTTTGTTTATTTTACTCAAATGTAACTTTTCAACTCTTGATTTCTGCGGAGTGCGGAAGTAATAGAACATGACTCTGACATTCTCCTGTCCGTTAACTAAGCTCTGAAAGGGTTAGGGTCACTGTTTTACAGTGTAATCCATTCCTTCACCATCAAAATTCTCAATGACCAATGCAGCCCAAAAAAGTCCACTCACTTTTCTGACTCTAGAAACCCAAGAAACCCCCACACCTCCTGAAAATCCCACAGAAACATTTTTTTTTGTATGCCTGTCCATTCTTGTCCCCCAATATAAGTTCTCAAAACTGAAACTCAAATACGGCTACCCTGGGAGGTCAGGTTCAGACCATGTGTATTCTCCAAAACAAGGCCTGTGGATCCAAATATGCCTGAGATTCTTCCTGAAGAAGCAGAGAACATACGGGCGAGCAAGAAGGAAGGGCTGAGATGAACAGTAAGAACTCTTCATAAGTTATCTTAGGGATGGGCTGAGAAAAATCCCCAGAGAATTGAAGTTTGTTTTCTCTACTGTCCTCAGTGCTGAGCTGAGCCGTGCAGGTCTGGCTTCATGGGGGACTGAATTCCAAAATGTGGGGTGGAGGTCGAAGCTAAGACCCACCCCCCAAGAGAGAGTTTTGGGGAACAAGGTATCAATCTGAAAGAGTACGGCCACTGAGACAAGCCAAACCACACCTGGATCCGGCCTCAGGCAGCTCTGCCTCAGCGGGAGGGCCCTCCTTGGGTTTCGGATCCCCTCATCCCTACTTTTTGCTGGAGGGACAGGGAAGGGATGCGCCACCGTCCAGCCTCTCTCCAGGATCCCTGCACCCCACGCACACGCGAAACACGCCCCAGGCCCACAGGCTGGCACCACCCAATCAAACACATCGGCTGCGCACCCTGCCCCTCCAGGAGGGGCCCCCCCACACCCCTTCTCAGAATCCTGGTTCTTCCTTACACCCCTCCGCTCACCCAGAGCAAGGGCTGCCTTTTCTGAAGCAAACCCCGCACTTTGCCAGGTTCACACAGCCCAGCATCGACGGCCCCGGCCGTCTCCATCCCGAGCCAGCACCCCCCCCTTCGGCACGCCTGCCCTTGCAGCACCCGGGGTGCACAGCCTGCCCACGGCTGCACGCCGCCCCGCACGCCCCCGGAGCCCGCACCCGCCGAGCCCCTCTTCCGGGTCCCGCGCCCGGCCCGCCCGGCCCGGCCTACGCGGCCTACAATGGGCGGCCGCACAGGCCCGCGCCCCGCAGGAACGCGCGCCCGGCCCGCACTACTCACCCGCGGCGGCGGCGGCGGCGGCGGCGCCCCGGCCCGGCTCCCGGAGCGGCGCGGCGCGGCCCATGCGCTCAGCGGCGGCGCGGCCGGCGGGACGGGGCGGGGGCGCGGCCCCGGGCGGCCCCCATCGCAGCGGCGGCGCGGCGACCCGGAGGCGGGCGCGGGGCAGGCCGCGGGGGCGCCGCCGAGGCCGGCCGCCCGCTCTCACCCGCCTGCACCGGGGGACGCGGCTCCGGCCCGACTCCGGCCGGTCCTGCGGCGGCGGCGGCGGCGGCGGCCGCAAAAGCTTCCCCGAGCGGGGAGCCCGAGCCCAGAGCGCCGAAGCCCAGGCCGGAGCGCCCCCGCCGGCGCCGCCCGGAAGTGCGGGGGCGGGGCCGGAGCGCGGGGCGGGGCCCGGAGCGTGGGGGCGAGGCCGAGAACGTGGGGCGGGCCCGGAGCGTGAGGCGGGCCGAGATCGCGGGGCGGGGCCGGACGTGCGGCGCGCCCGGAGCGCGGGGCGGGGCCAGGACGCAGTCGTTTCTGAAACCGCGGGGCGGGGCTGGAACGGGAAGCACAACCTTAAGCGTGCGGCGGGGCGAGAGCGCGGGGCGGGGCAGGGACTTGGGGCGGGGCCAAAGCGCCCGGCGGAGCGGAATTGCGGAGAGGATCCCGGAGCATGAGGCGGGGCTCGGAGCGTGGGGGTGGGATACGGACGTGGGGCGGGACCAGGAACGCAGGGCGAAGTCTAGAGCGTAGGGCGGGGCCGGGACGTGGGGGCGGGACAGGGACGAGGGACGTAACTTGGAGCGAAGGGCGGGGCTCGGAGCGTGGGAGCCGTACCGGGACCGTGCGGCAGGCCGGGAGGGGGCGGGACCAAGATGGGGGCGGGGCCGGGACGTGGGCGGCCCGAGAGAGTGGGGCGGGGCCGAGAGAGGACCTGGGCGGGCCGCGAGACGGGAAGCGGGAGCGCTGGGAAGAGCGTAGAGCGTGGAGCCTGGGCGTGGGCGTTAGGGGTGGGCCCTGAGCTCGGAGGCGGAGCCAAGAACGTCAAGGCGGGCCCAGTGTGGGGCGGAGCCAAAGGAGTGGGCGTGGTCAAATTGCAGGTGTGGGGCCAGTGCCTTGTGCGTAGGCTGCGGGAAATTGAGCTTCTACCCCTGGGCTGTGGCGTGCGGAGACACCCTTGCGAGGGTCGCTGAGAGACTGTGGCCACCAGGAATGCCTGGTCTGGTGCGCCGAGCGGCCAGGCTGCCCCCTTATGTAAGCACTGCGAGGCGCACGCCACATTGCAGCCCTTTTCTGCCGCCCACACGGGTGTCCACTGGCCCAGGGCTCTCAAAGTTGGCGCCAATAGGCCCAGCCCGCACCCGACCGGCCTCACACGCCTTCAGAGGGAGCAGCATGTACGCGGGCTGGCAGGATGGCCGGAGGGACTGGAGACCTCGCCGGGGCATTGAAGGAAGCAGGTGTGCAAGAGTTGTGCGGTTGCAGGGCAGAGCCAGGCTGCCTTGGCGCTGAGCCCCTGGTAACGTCCAGTCCCTCTCTCCCCCTTCTCTGGGCCTGCGGCCCCCCCCAGCTGGCCCGGACCATGAGGAGGTGGGCTGGGGCTCCACCCTCCCTGAGTCGCCAGTAGGTCTGGACTCAAGGCCAGGGCACACAGTAGGCAATAGGCCTCCAGTAAACGCTGGTTGTCACTGGGGCAAGAACCCCCACCTCCAAAGAGCTGTGGCCTGGGGCTCCACCCATCTGGCCACGCCTGCTCAGTTTCTTCCAGGCATCATCCGGAGTCCGGCCAAGGTCTCTCCTTCCTACCACTGCCTTCAGGTCCCACTCGCACAGGCCAGCCTGAGAGAAAGGGCTTCCTGTACCCACCACACTCTCCCCTCACTGTCACCGTAGCAGCTCTTTCCCGACCTGCCAACATAGCTGGCCAACTCCATGTTGTCCACCCACCACTGGCCCCTCCATGAGGGAAGGATGTGGGCACCAAAAATTTATCACTGCCCCTAAGGAACTGCTTCTGGCACATCCCCCCGCCATGATCACCTGGACCCTGCGCTGCACAGAGCCATGCTGGGCCTGGCACCTCAAGAAATGCTCCCAGTAGCCCCCGGGGGAGGGCTATAGGCCACCACATCTTCTCCTGGACACTGCTCACCCTCACTACCCATCCTCCTCTTTCTTAATCCCCATACCAGTGCAGAAGTCCTGGCTCAGGGCTCCATGAGCCACCCGCCAACCTGCCACCCAGCCACCCAGGGGCGGTGCCTGCCTGGGAGGAGCAGGTATGGAGGCATGCCAGCCTGCCTCTCTGAGGGCTCAGCATAGCATCCAGGGTTTCGTAGGAAAGGGGGGCAATGAGGGATGGGGGCCACTAGGGAAGCATCCCCAGCCTACCAAGGGCCCAGGCCACCCAGGGCCATCACCATGCCTCAGGGAAGGCTGGGCAAGGGCTGGGGCTGTAGAGGAGGAGCTACACTACTGAACCCACACTGGCCCCACTAGGGTCTTAGCAGTAGGGGTCTCACCAGCATCTAGCTGGGATGGCCCCAGGCCCCACAGTGCAGGTCCTCCCCAACTCTGTTCAGCCTAGGAGTCTTAGAGGAGATGAGACACAGTGAGTGGCCTTCAAGGCATAGCAGGGTCTCTGTGGGGTGTAGGAGTCCTGGGTGGGCTGGACAGACAGCAAGAACTCCAGACACTGGCCTCAAGTTGCCTCCCCCTCCCCAGACACGGGTCCCCAATGCTTGCCTTGGTTCTGCAGAGCTGCTGCTGTGGCCAGGCCAGGCTCCCAGGGTTGTGTCCATATCCATCCTCCTCCTGACCCATGGCGGCTGGTGTCCCCAGGCCCTGGGACCAGAACAGGACCCTGGGGCCCCTGGCTCCTTGGGGCCCCAGCCCTGCAGGGACAGGAAGGGAGTCAGAAGGCCTGGAGGAAATGCAACGGCCCAGCTACAGTGGATTACAACTGTGGGCATGGAGGGGTGATTGTCTGAGCCGGGTGGGAATAGGAGTGAGCTGGAGGGGACTGTGTCAGACCCCCAGATGTGAAACCAGACAAAGAACCATGGGAGCCTCACTTCGGAACAGGTGAGTTCCTCGATGGGGCACCCTTTTTTCACCTTCCCAGTCAAGGGGGCTCTGGAGTTTGCCACTAGGGGCTTTGATTTGATGAACCATAGAGGACATTTGTTCAGGCTTTCCAGGAACTACATGAAAAACTTAAGAGCAGAAATGAAATTATTTTCTTCAACTCAGACATAAAATGAGTATTTTGAAATAAAGGGAGCTTTGAAGCCTTACACGTGTTCGTCCACTTGGCTGAGGAAGACCACTTATAAAAAGTGATTCAAAGAAATCATCCAAGATGCACCAAGGAGGATGTTGAGGCGCGTCCAGCATGGCCCGATGTGTGATGATGAAAACCAGCAGCAGAGGAAAAGCTGCAGAGATGGGTTACTGGGCGGCACATCCCCATTGTCTTCCTGGGAGGGGAGGACAGGAGGGACCGTTCTGATTTGGGCTTCTGGAGGGAGACAGGAGTCTCAGGCTGAGTCCCTTCTGGGCTCTCCATTCCCTGCCCCTCTGCCCTGTCCACAGGTGTGGGAGGGGGCGGTGGGTGGGCAGGCAAGGCCCCGAGGGGGAGGGAGGCTCATCCAGTTCTGACGAGTATGGTGTGGGCTTCACTTTGGAGGCACAGCCCCAGTCACACTGGCTAGCCGCCTTCTTGGCCATAAGCACAACCCCCGGGCTCCATTCATCATCCCTGAGTGTCCTTTCTCCATCAGTTCTGAGCTCAATGGGGAGGGCTGGGTATTGTTTGTGTCCCCATCCCAAGCCCCCAAAAGGATGGAGAGACATCACACCAAGGCCATGAGATAGAACACCAAGGAGAAAGCTACAAGACCACACATACAGGGTGCCCGTTTTTGTGAATTTAGAAAATGTGCGTATAAAGTCAAGAATACTAAAAGACTATTCCAGAGTATTAATACTAGTTATTATTGGAGAGCAGAAGTTGGGGGGGGAGTGCTCCATTGCCTCCTTTATGCACTCAGGAGGCAGTTCTGCACGCATGTGACTGTCGTGAATGTGTGGGAACCATGAAGCTCTGCAGCAGGCACCACCTCTCTAAGATCAGTGGATGAGATCAGGGCTTTCCCTCAGACGAGCTGGCTCCAGCCTCAGCTCAGTGCTGATGAGACCCGGCGTGACTGTCACCTTCTCCCCCTGCTGCTGCAGGTCACCCTCCCCTGATAGGCCCTGCTCCTAGGAGCCGTCGTCAGCTGCATTCAGGGCTGGCCTCACATTACTGTGCTCTCCCCTTTCCTCGGCTAGGAGGCCCCATGGCAGAGGCAGTGAGGCAGGCGTGGGGCGGTGCCCTCAGAAACAGCCGCTGTGGTCACTGTGCTTGTCCCCACTGGCTCGGCAGTCCAGGGCTCCAGGCCGAGCTGGCTGATGCTGTGCTTGTCCCGTGTCCCCCAGCAGACCTGATGCAGCCCCCACATCCCTGCCGGCCCCCATGTGTCCAGGGTCAGGTCTCAAAGCCAACAGGAAAGCAGTGGCATGGCAGCAGGCCTATGGCCCCGGGTGCCATCCACACCCAGCCCAACTTGGGGCTCACCCCCAGCGTCCTACAGGGCTCCTGTCACTCCAGGCTGAGGGCTACAGCAGGACATCCTCCCATGCTGCCCCCTGGAGAATTCTGACCCTGGGGATGTGTCTGGGGGTCTCAGAGATGGTGGAGTAGGCTCACGATTGGAGGACAGTACTTGAGCGAGGTCTGGGTGGTCCCTGCCAGCCACAGGGGCCTGGGAGAGAGGAGGAGAGAGGAGGAGAGAGGAGGAGAGAGCAGCCCGCCCATCACCAGCCCAGCACCTCCCCAATTTGGGAGCCTCAGGGATGTAGGGGTGCAGCTAGGGCTGACCCTGCTCCTGCCTCCCTGGGGACATGTCTGCCTGTGGCAAGGCGGGCACCTCTCCTCAGCAAAGGGTCCTGACCCAACTCTGCTGGCCCCAGAGGTCTGTGGGCCACCCTCTGTCAACGAGCCTGACTGGCAGTGGCCCAAGCCAAAGAAGGAAGGGCCTGCTGTCCTCCCTGCCCCCAACGCCATTTTCTCAGGAAGGGAAATGTCTGAGTGGAGGGGCCAGGCTCCTGAGGGGCCTCAGCCCACCTGGTAAAAGCAGCCGCTGAGGTCCTAGCTTCCCAGGTGGCCTCAGGTCACTTCCCTTCTGGTCTTGGGCATACCTGCCCTGCCGCTATACTAACCGTGACATGAGGCCAACTGCCACCTTTGTCTCTGCTATTCCCTCACCTGGACTGTCCTTCCCTGACCTGACTGCCCTGTCCCCAAAGGCCTCTCTCTCCCAGCGCCAGGAGCTCAGTGCCCCTCACTCGGCTATTGGCTCTCATTTCTCCTTCCACCTGACATACCTCATTTAGCTCCACCAAGCCTGTGCAACCCCAGGGGCCAGGGGCAGCCCCCTGAGCTGGTAGCTAGGAGGCCTGGTGATGGGGAGGCAGGGAGGTGCCTTCCCAAGCCGGCCGGCTGCCTTTACCCGTGCCCACACCCACACCCTCCAGATCGGCCTGTCCGCCACCTGCCCCCCACTGTGCTGTCCAGAGATGTCTCTCTTGGCTGCCTAGGAGCCTTGCAGCCGCTGCAGCCACATGAGAAGTATGTGATTATGTATGCCGGGGTCCCTCCGGCCCTTTGTTGCTGCAGAATCTGTCGTAGCAAACAAAAGTGCACTGGATTAGCCACAGTGGATTAAAAGATTTGCTTCCCAGAGTTTACCTAATAACCCAACAATTGTGCCGACAGAGGCTTTGAACCTCAGGACATGCTTGCCAGGCCATCTGGGAGCTCTCGGCCTCTGCGGGCAACGGGATGGCGGTCAGGGTGATTAGAGGGAGCCGCCGCCTGTCCTTACTCTCCACTCTGCCCGCGGCCAGGCCTGTGCTCTTGCCAGGCCCATCTGGGCCAAACTTGGGGGCGAGACCAGATTCTAGGGGAAGGTAGAAGAGACCTAGGTAGGGGAACAAGGCCCAGCCAGGACCGCCTTCCAAAGGGCCCGCTGCCCGAGGCCAGGTGTGGGTAGTGGGGACCAGGCCTTGCTATACCCAGCCCTGCCCCCCGGGCACATCCACACATTGCAAACAGCAGCAAGGACATGAGCAACATGGAGGGTAACCGTGGCGGGCAGGTGACATGCCAGGCCCCACCACGCTGCCGCGCGGTGCACATTTCTACACACGCGTGCACTCACACACACGTACACACACACACACACACACACAAGCATGTCCTTCTTTGATCTCCAAAGGACGCTCCATTTACAAGCTCCTAATCGCAGCTGCCTTTTCGGGGCCTGTCCACTAAAGTCCCGAATAATGGGATTTGGCACTTCTGATCCATCTTGGTCTGGCCACTCCCCGGTACAGGTGGACATTTTTTTCCTTTCTCGCTTTTTTCTTTCCTTTCAAAAAAAAAAAAAATGCTCCCTAAACGGCACTGACTGGACGTGGCTTGTGGCCCAGCCCTGCGAGCGGGGCCGGGCCAGGGACCAGGTGGCCGGCACACTGAGGGCCTGGCCAGTTGGGGGTCTTTGATGCCGCCTCCATGTGAAATCCGAGTGAAAGACATGGGAGAACGATTTTCGGGACCAACAGTGCAGTGGGATTCATCCTGCCTCGTGCGGTTCCCTTTGTTTCTCTTCCCATGACCCTTCTTTGGGACGTTTGGGGAGAGGGTCCCGGGGTAAGGGTGAGGCTGCGGGTGTGTGTGCGAGTGTGCACACGAGGGTGCAGAGGGCAGGGTGGGCTGAGGGCAGGGCCTCAGCCATAAGAACAATGGGCAGCAGGGAGCACATCCACCTGTCCGCCTGTTCGTCTGTCCATCCGTCTGCCCGCCCGGCTTACCTCACCTGCCTGGCTCCAGGCGCCTGCTCATGCCCCACCATCCCGCGGTCCGCCATGATGGGCTTGGCCGTCTGTCTGAGCACTTTCAGCCACTCCAGGACGCGGGTCCCTGCTCTTGGCCACTGTGTGGCTGGGAGGAAGAAGTGTGACTCTGGGCTGCAGCTCGGGCTCCCACTGCCGATTGGCTGAGGCAGGGACCAGATGACGGCCTCAGAACCCTATGGTAGCCATGGCAACCAGCCCCTTTAGACACCGCCACCCCCAAGCCACTCCTGACTGCTGAGGGAGCAGGCAGTGCCGCCGTGGGCCCACACCAGGGTCCCCTCGGAGTGTTGGGTCAGGCATGACTGGACCCTGCTCCTGCACCAGCTGTTGAGTGTGTGTGTGTGTGTGTGTTTCACGTACATCCAGTGTGAAGGGTCCAGGTCCCTCTCTTGGGACACGTCCCAGCCCACTCCATGCCCTGCCTGACCACCTGGTGGAGGCAGGAACAATGTCTTTGTAGCCTCTACTTTGAGGAGGATTTCAGGTCAGGCTTGCCCCAGAGGCTGAAGGCCAGGCCATCTGGTGAGAAAATAATGGGTGAGGGCAGTGGGAGAAAGGGCAGGGGGAACTCCCCATACTCAGGGGGACAGAGCCAAGCTCTCAATCCACCTGAGACCCCAAGGGGCCTGTCAAACCCTCCTCCACTCTCATCAACCTGCTGAGAACACACACAGACTCCCACAGTCCCCTCTCAAGAGCCTTCAGAGGCCCAGCCTGGCCCTGTCGCTTCACAGACCCATGTCCCCAACCCAACAGGACTCTGGGACTTCAGTCACACCAAGCACTTTCCAACCCTGCAGAAACTAACCACACACCTGCGCTCGTCCCTTGGCCTGCATCCCCTGGGTCCGTCAGCACCAGCCCCTTGGTAAGGCCTTCCCAGATGTCTCAAGACCAGGGCTTCTCATCAAGGCCTCGAGGCAGCATCACCCCAAGGACTGACCATGGCGGAGCCAACCTACACCCATCTCTATGACAGTCCGAACATTCTTGGTTCCGCACAAACAGGGGCAGAGTCAAGGCCTCCATGAGATCCACCTGAGAGCCCTGGGGAGCTGCATCCCACTTCCTGGCCCACATCCAGCCCACACTTGCTGGAGAAAAGAGGAAGTGAACAACAGCCACAGGTCTGTGAGGAGCAGCTGTGAGCCCCAAATCTTTGCAAAGAGGCCAGGACTGCAGGGGCCCAGGGCCTGCTGAGGAAGCCACTGCCAAGGTCAGAGGGACCTGGGAAATAGGGGGAATCTGGTACACAGGTCCACAGGGCTTGCACATCCAAGGGAAAGGGCTCAGGGTGGGCCAGGCTGGGCCCAGAACTATATGGCACCGAAGCTGCTCAGCCAGCCTGGGGACGTGGTCCCAGACTTCTCCACACTGGCTTGGCCCCACCCCAAGTGGCTCAGTCACAGGAGTGAGCCCCCAGCCTCAAGGGCCCTCCCCACCCCCATGCTGGACACCACCAGCAGACAGGTGTTGTCCAGGGACGAGGTGTGGGTGGGGACATAGGTCTGGGTCAGCTGGAGGTGCTGGAGGGTCCAGCAGTGGGAGCCCCACTCTGGGGCTCAAGAGAGCTTGGGGAGGGCTCTGGCGTGCTGTGGCAGAGAGTGCCAGATGGCATAGGGCTGATGCTGCTGAGCAAGTTGGTGTGCAAGGGGATCTGGAGCCCAGGCCCCAGAGGGAAAGACAGTGTATGTGGGTAGGCCTCACAACAGCTCCTCTGGGCTCCTAGCAGGGAGATGTGAAGACTTGCCTGTTCTCTCCACATCCTCCACCCTGCAAGCCAGTGCACACCTGAGTAGGACTCAGGCAAGACCCTCCAGGTGAGGGGTCAGACACAGAGCCATGGACTGGGCCATGCCCTTCCTAACCTCAAGGTGTCCTTCCTGGGCCTCGGGACCCCATGGTGTTGATGGTCACACTTGTCAGGGGCCTCCACTGCCCAGGTCCCAAGGGACCTCTTCGTCTATAGCTGGTGATGGTCAACCCTCATGTCCACAGTCCCTGACTGGTTGGGCTGTCATAGAAACACACTAGCAAGGGGGCTTGCCCAAGGGCTCCTAGAGGGCCGGGTCCCTCCACAGTGGCCTAGCCTGTCTGCCCACCCAGGCCAGCACAGGGCAGTCTGGACTTCTGCGGGCTTGACCTTGGTCAGTACGACTACCCACCCCAATCTAGGGGCCTGAGGGGCTGCAGGGACTCAGTGAGGGGACTGGCGGCTCTCAGGGATGCACACAGCAGACTAGTGGAGCCGTGGCCTGTGGGGACAAGCAACGAGAAAGGTGACCCTGGAGGGGGACATGTGGCCTGGTGGGCCCCCACTGCCCAGCTCCTGCTTGGTGTGCAGCGTGTGAGCTTCCCCACCTTCTGGAAGGGGACAATGTGGCAGTTTCTGCCTGCCAGGCACCTTCCCAGACCGGGCAGTTTTATTTGGGGTGGGGAGGTGAGTCTGTCATTCACTGACAGCCTAACCTTACCCGGGTAGAGGATCTTCATGAGAATTTGGTGAAACAGAGACTGACTCTGCCAGAAAACGGCCAAGGCCACAGCCAGACCCGCCGCAGGTTATGGGGAGGGAAGTGACCTGCTGAGGCCACACCAAGCTCCTTTATTGACCAGCAGCCTGGAGGCCAGTCTGGGCCGTCCTTGCGGTAACCCCCACGCCCCAGGGAGAGCAGAGCTGCAACCCTAAGACTTTCCTTGTGCTGCCCCCAAGTGTGGTAACCCCACTTCGGCTGCGCCTCTGCTTTCGACACTTTTGCGTGGCCCTCCAGTGCTGACAGGGAGACCCAGGCCGGAGTCCACCCTCCCCCACCACGGCCACAGGCAGCCTAGCACCCCCCCACCCCCCGGCTCCAGCCACACACCCTGCACCAGGTCTAGGCCCCTTCAGGTACCAGCAGACACACAAACACTACAAGTCCTGATAGGAGCTCCTCCCACCTTGACCTGTACCCCGAGTGGGGGCAGGAAAGAGCAGCTGAGCAAGGCATGACTGAGAGCCATGGCCAAGAACCGGGGGCACCTGGGGTGCACAGCATGGGGGGGGCGTGCAGATGACACAGGCTAGAAAGGAATCAGTGTGATTCAGTTCAGGGCTGAGCATGGGAAATAGCAAGTGGGATCCAGTGGGGGTCAGAGGGCTGGCCAGTCCAGACCACCACCTATGTAGCTGGAGCCAGGGGCTGCGGTTCGGATAGCTGGGCTGGGCCTTGTAGGCCAGCCAGAACTGGGGCAGCGGTGGGCTGGGCGCTGGCAGCTTTTGGTAAAACTTTTGAAAAATTAAAAACTGTTCCCAACGTTGGGGCACCCCACGAAGAAACAATCATGTGCATCAAGACATGGGTCCAGGGGCACCTGGGTGGCTCAGTCGTTGGGCATCTGCCTTCAGCTCAGGTCATGATCCCAGGGTCCTGGGATTGAGCCCCGCATCACGCTCCCTGCTCGGTGGGAAGCCTGCTTCTCCCTCTCCCACTCCCCCTGCTTGTGTTCCCTCTCTCGCTGTCTCTCTGTGAAATAAATAAATAAAATCTTAAAAAAAAACAAAAGACATGGGTCCAAAGGTACGCCCCAGCAGACTCTGGGACTGACGACAGCATTTCCCAGCTTCGCACAGAGACCTCAGGATTGCTCCCCAGAGGACAGACCCCCCCCACAATGCCCTCCCTATGCTGTGGGGTCTCTAGGGCCCTCCTGCTGCTGTGTTCACTGCCCAGCCTCATGCCCCCTCTGGTCTCCACCTCCACGAACACAGCCCAGATGTCTTCACTTCCACAGCATCTCTCAGGGGAGGTAGGTGCCCCGGGGTCAGCTGCCAGGATCAGGCCAGGGGAATCACTCCCTGTCCTCCCTGAGTGATCTGAATGGGTCTCAACGCTTAGTACTCCCAGGAAAATGCTGGGGAAGAAGATCAAGGCAGCCCCCAAATCTCAGAGCAGGAACGGTGTCAGGGCACCTGGGCTAGCCTCCCACTGGGAATCCCATCCCTGCACCTCCCGAGAGCTGGTGGGGGTGCTCACCACCCTGAATGGTATGCCAGCACAGAGCCTTTCCTGTCACTCCCAGACTGAGGCCAAGCCTCCCTGCCTCCGCTCTGGAGAACCCTCCAGACGGTGGGGATGTGCAACAGGGAGATGATCTGTTGCAAGATGCCTTCAACTACACTGGACTCTCCCAGAGGAAGCCAAGACACTGACACAAACCCCGGTCCCACAGCTCAGCCACATCCTGGGTCTCTGGGGCAGGGCACGACGAGGTCAAAGACCACTCAGGACAGCTCCAGTCTTCCAAGCAAAGCAGCACACACACGGCCCAGTTCAGACTTTACTTGTGCTGCCCCCGAAGTGTGGTGACCCCACTTCAGGGGGAAGAAAGAGCCACAGAGGCAGCAAGACAGCCCCAGACCTCTGGGGACCCTGGGACGAGACCCCTTGGGGCCTCCACAAAGCCCACCCAACCCTGGGAGCTGCTGAGTCAGAACAGAAGAACGGGTTCATCCGCTACCCACACGTGGCCCTCACCACCACCCCAGGCTCTCGTGTCCACAGTGCCGGGGTGGGGGGGCATGTCTGAGCATGGTTGTCAGGCCTGGGTCACCGTGCAGTCATTTCTTGCTGGCTCTCTTGTGCACCACCATGGGCTCCGACAGTGTCTGCTGCTGCAGCCGCCCAATCAGCTCCTCCACATAGACCCTGAACAGAGGAGTCGGGTCCTACAGGAACGAGACAGGGTCAGGATGAGTCGCTCTGGGGAAGGCAGGAATCCAGTTGCTGCTGGCCAAACAGAGGCATCCGGCATGAGACTAGACCCCTCAGGCTTGGCTGCAGCCACCAGCCCAGAGGACAGTGCCCTGTCCACGAGACAGAGGCCACCTTCCCTTGGGGACCCAGGGACCAGGCATCTCTCCCCCACTTCCCTGCCTTGGGGCCCTATGGTTGCAGATAAACCAAGCAGAGAGAACGGGGGCAACAGCTGCTGGTGGGCTCCCTGTTCCAGCAGCGACCACGAGCTCCAGACCCCTCCAGGGTGCAGACACAAAAAGACCTCAGCTCGATACCAGGAAGATTGCAGGACAGGGGGGTGCCACGTGGCCAAAGAAACCAAAGGTACCACCAAGAGTCTTTCTGTCCATGAACTTATGAAGTCAGCTGAGGGGCGGGGTGGGGTGGGCAGGACAGAGTCAGGACCTCGAGGGCAGGGGGCACGCCGCACAGAACCCAAGGCCGTGGTTGTACCGGGCCAGCCGTGCACAGCAGCAGCTCCTCCCCAAGCTCACCGGGCGCAGCGGCCCCCAGTCCAGGCTTCCCCTGAGGCAGTACGCCTCCCCACCCACCGGTCTGCTAGTGCTCAGCAGCTGGTGCTCACACGTGCTCACCTTCTCCTCTAGGAGCCTCTGCTTCTCCACAGCCTCATCTAGCGTCAGGCCGACCCACTCGGCTTCTGCCTCCGGGATGACAAACTCCTGCACAGGAGAGACCAGGCACTCGATGAGCAGACATACGGCCCGCCAATGGGACCCACGAGGAGCCAGAAGTACAAACCAAAGCCCTCACCTTGTACTTGGTGTAGATGGCTGCCCTCTTCTTGGGGTTGTCTGGGTGCAATTGGGGGTCCTGTCGGGCAAGCCGCAGCAGCATCCCTCGCTTCAGGTCCATCCCGAACTTGGAGCACAGGTCCTCCTTTGGAGTCTGGCAGGAGGCTATGCATGAGGCCAGGTGTTGCTGGTGGGGCCCTGCCCACCCTCCAGCAGACCCCACCTCCTCCTCAGCAGCGGGAGGGCCCCAGGCCATCACAGGACAAAGGAAGGTCTGAGAGCAGGGAAGGAGGCAGCAATGCTCACTGGGACCCCATTTATATTTCACTGGTGTCCCTCCACCCCAGACACGGGTGTGCCCCAGTGAGTCTCTGACTCGCTAGGAGACTCCGCTGTGTGCTGGCACAGCCCCCGCTTGCCTTGAGGATGTAGAAGTCGAACCCGTAGGCCTCGTCAATGAGGTCCAGGGTCCGCTGGGTCACTGTGATGGTGAATTTCGTGTCCAGGATCTCACTGTAGAGCTCACGCTCAAACAGCTGTGGCTTCCACACCTTCTTCACCCTCTTTGAGAGCTAAGGGAGGAAAAGAAACCTCGTGAGGGCTGTTGCTTCTCCCAACAGAGCCAAATGGGGCCGGGGCATCTTACTGAGGCTCAGGACCGAGAGTTGGATGGACCAGGTCCCACCTGGGGACCCAGAGATCAGCTTCTCCTCAACCCTACCTGGGTTGCTGGTGTGCGTTCCAGACACACCACATGTACAACCATAACTCTGTGGTTCACAGGTCATCACATTCCAAACCAGGGACCAAGGGGCCGAAGACAAAAGGAGAGGTCCCCCAGGAGGCCTCAAAGACACAAGCCACCCTGCAGAGGGCTCAGCAGCCCCTCCAGGTTTCCCACCAGAGACTGCATGGTGTGGAAGGCAGACTGTGCATCTCTCAGCCTTCCTAAGTGCAGTGATGCAGTGGCAGTCACCAGAAGGAGGCAAACTACAGCGTGTCAGGCTGACAGGTGACCGAAGACCTGACCTCCCGCTACTGCCTCTCGCACACAGGTCTCCTCCTCCTCCTCACACTTGATCTGGCTAACCATCCAGTGGCTCTGCACCACCCTGTCTCAGGACACCACCACACTGTAAGCACACACCCCCATCCCACCCCCTGGGGCCCAGGACAGCAAATCCCAGAGGAGTACCCCAAAGCCTGCCCTGCTCACGTACCTTGTCGTTGTTGATGTATCTGTGGCCCAGGATCCAGCCCTCCCCACCCCAGAGCCCCAGCTGGGATTCTGGGGGATAGTAAATGGGAATGGGTACATCCTCCACACGCTCCCGCTGCCCATTCTTGGGGTTGATCTTGAACTTAACCCCGTGCGGCCTGTAGTGCACGGGAGTGGGCGTCCGCGCCTCCTCCAGGGAGCGCAGGTAGTGCCGGGGTAAGCGGGAGCAGATACCTTCCCGCAGCCGGAGCTGCTTCCACAGGCCGACCGGGAACTTGTGCAGGGGCATCGCGGCGAGCCTGGCGGGAGACAGGGGTGGCGCCGTTACGCCGCAGCCCGGCCGCACTCTGGCCCCGATTACCCGCGCGGCCCCGACTCCCGACCCCGACTCCGACCCTCTGACTACCGACGCCGACTCCCTAACTCCCGACCCCGGTCCCCCGGACCCCGACCCCCGGCCCCGACCCCAGCCTCCTGACTCCCGACCCCGACTCCGACCCTCTGACTACCGACGCCGACCCCCTGACTCCCGACCCCAGTCCCTCCGATCCCGACCCCGGTCCCCTGACTCCCGACCGCGGCCCCGACCCTGGCCCCTAGACTCCCAACCCTGGCCCCCAGACTACCGGCGCGGCCCCACGACTCCGGATCCGGCCCCAAGTACCCGTGTAGCCTCTCCCTTCACCCCGACTCCTAAACCCGGACTCTGACTCCCGACCCCGGTTCCCCCGACCCCGACCCCAGCCCCTTGACTCCCAACGCCGACCCCCGGACTCCCGACCCCGGTCCCTCCGGCCCCGACCCCGGTCCCCCGGACTCCCGACCGCGGCCCCAGGACTCCAGATCCGGCCCCAACTACCCGTGTAGCCTCTCCCCTCGCCCAGACTCCTAATCCCGGACCCTGACTCCCGTCCCTGGCCCGGATCTGCAGTCCCTACTCGCCCCCTCGAGACCCGACCCTGACCTAGCCCACTGCCTACCTCTCCAAGTTCCGCGCCCCACCGGAACCAGAAGTCGCGACGCAGCGCCTAGCACCCCATCCGCCGCTAACTGGCTGAAAAGCCCGTCAGTCTACTCTTGTCCCGCCCCATTTCCTGTCTTTAGGGACCGTGAAAAATGCCCGGCAGTGACAGCAGCAGCTCAAGGCACCGTCGGCAAATGCGGATCCTTTTCCCCCTGAGCGGAGCTGGGGGCGGGGAGGGGTGGAGCTTGTCATCCTCGGTCCCAGCCCCTCTCCTCCCGGATGGGGAGCAGAAATCAATGTAAAAACTCTTGTGTCTCGGGGCGCCTGGGTGGCCCAGTCGGTTAAGAATCCAACACTTGATTTCCGCTCAGGTCGTGATCCCAGGGTCCTGAGATCGGGCCCTCGCGAAGCATAGATCCTGCCTAAGATCCTCCCCGCCCTCCCCTCCCCCTGCACTCTCACTCTAAAATAAAAGACTCTTGGGGCGCCTGGGTGGCTCAGTCGTTGAGCGTCTGCCTTTGGCTCAGGTCATGACACTCCCCTGCTTGTGTTCCCTCTCTCGCTCTCTCTCTGTCAAATAAATAAACAAAAAATCTTTAAAAAATAAAAATAAAATAAAATAAAAGACTCTTGTGCCTTGAAATATCACTGTAGACTATTAAACTCACCAATCACAGCAAAATCAGAGCTACATAAAAATGTCTTAATGTCTTGAAAACTTGTAACCCCCAAAACCACCATATCTAAATGTTTGTTTCCCCTTTACAAACCTAGAGAATGTGCTAGGGGCCGAGTGCAGGGTGACAAGGGGTGGGGGAGGCCGCAGCGGGACAGGAAGGGAAGCCCCGGGGCCAGTAGGTGGGAGGGCTGCCTGTCCCCAACCCACCCCACCTTCAGAGGCCTCAGTTTCCTGTGGCCACTTCCGGCCACTTCAGGCACCCCTGGTAGGCAGCCATGGCAGTCTTGCCTTAGGGGAGGGGCAGTCAGCCCCCCTTACCCTGCTTCCCCCACAGAGGATGGAGAAAGGCTGGGCCAGGTCTCAGGGAACCCCCTCCCCAAACACACGGTTAGGCCTGTACAGGGCAGCAGTCATCACTTGCTTTCCTGGAGCAACTGGAGAGCATGAGTGGCTCCCCAGGCAAGGGCCCAGGAACCCATGGGCTGGCTGGAGAGATGGAGTTGGGGCAGGGTGGGACCTGTGGTACTGCACTCCCAGAGCAGCTTGGCAGCCCCCTCCCAAGGAAGCTCTTCCCAAGGGGCGGCACCTCCAAAGCAGAGAGCCGAATGGAGGGGAGGGGCAGGACCGGAAGGCCAAAACCCAGCCTCTCAGTGCCCAGCAGGTGTCTGGTGACTGCGGTCGCCTCTCCCCACACCACTGCATCAGCAGGGAGCATGCCCACACCCGGGAAGGCTGGCATCAGGACACACCTCGTCACGGAGCCAGGGACGCAAGGAGGGCACGGTCCCAGGCTCAGTGGGGCGGAGGCCTGTGGGAGGTGGGCTCAGGCCTCCTCGGTCCCCCTGGGCCTCACCTCACCACCTCACAGGGAACAGGGATGATGGGGGAATCTTGCTCCACATCGCCAACCATCCTTCAGCCAGCCGAACACAGAGCCTGCCCCTGCATGGCACCTGCAGTCTCCAAGCAGCCAGGCCCAGGCCCCAGGGGCCCCTGCAGACACCAGCTGGGACCTGCAGAGGAACCGTGGTAGCCAGCAACCGGCAGGAACGAGGGAATTGGGTGGGGGGCACTCCTCTCCTCGGGAGGAAGCCAAAGAGTGCAAGGGCAATTTTATTCAGTTGGAAATCGATCTGGACAGGGTCCTTCTCCTTTGGTCCTGCCCCTGGGCAGAGAGGTCACGTTCACAGCTGCCGGGCTCCCTGAGCTGGCCACGTCACGTCACCGTGTACAGGTCCTTTCGGTGGTTCTTACAGATCTGATAGTGGCAAGTGAGCTTCTGCGAGCAGGCCCAGGGCTTGGTGTGCTGCTCACGCGGCGGCAGCAGGAAGGCCGCACTCCCCGCCAGTAGCATGTGCCAGATGCTGTGCGTGTAGTAATAGTTGTCGCTAGTCATCATGGAGGTGTAGATGGCAACGGCCACAGCAGCCATCGAGATGCCAGGCAGGAGGTAGAAGACCCAGCGCTGCCAGGAGGTGGGGTAGCAGTGCCGCCGGCGCCCGCAGCGGTACACCTGGAGAGAGCCGCCGCGTGAGGTCCGGCACAGGAGGCTGCAGCCGCAGCTCCCGGGGCCCCCCCGCCAGGTCGGGGCAGCCGGACCGCGTCGGTGTGGCTGCTTGGAGGGGGCCCTAAGGGCACAAAGAGCTGACAGGTGTCAGGCCCGGGCCTCGTGGGTGCCCCCAGCAATCCTCGGCAGCTGTGCAGGACTCGGGCCCAGGGGCAGGAGCATGGCCAGAATGAGGGGTCTGCGGGGAGCCCAGACTCTTATCCCAATCACCAGGGGAGGGGGCTCTGGCCAGGAGCGCTGGCTTGTCCCAGCTCCTTACCCACATGGTGACCATGACCACAAAGGCAAAGAGACAAGGCCCCATCATGTTCCAGGCACCCCTGCGGTCCAGCTGCAAGGACATGGCGAAGATCAGCGTGCCCAGGAGAAACAGGACCTGGGCAAGACACAGGGGTGACCACAGGGTCATGGGAACCCTCAGCCAGTCGTTCATGACAACGCAAGGTCCGGTGACCTGGGCATGGTCATCGTCCTGCTGGCCCCCACTGTCCCTTGGCCTTAGAGTTGCTGGCACACTTTGTCCTGCTCTGCATTGCTGGGACCCAGGGCTTCCATTGATCCGTCCACAAGTGGACTTCTGAGGCACAAATGTGGCCAGGCAAGGCCCCAGGCATGTGTCCTTATTAGTCAGAGCCAGTTGAGGCAGAAAAGTCCCAAAGTGTCCTCCGCACAAGGACTGCAGGAGCACAGCTGGGGGCTTCTCAGGGAGGTCTGGCCTAGGGTTGGTGCTCTAGGCTTCCTCTCTGAAGGGGGCTCTGGGAGAGACAGGCTGGGGGCCTCACTTGACCCTGCCCACCACCTTTCTTTCCTGGCCCTCTCCAAGCAGCCGGTCCCTCCCAGCCGGAGGCAGCTTCCTCCAGCAGGAGAATGGTCTTTACAAGAGAAGGCAGGTTTCTAAGAGCCAAGCCCTCTTTCTGGTCTCTTCCTCAACATGGGGCACGCCTGGAGTCCAGACCCAGGAGTCAGGAGTCACTCACATGTTTCTGGGCTGCCTTCAGCCGCGCCATGCAGAGGATGGTGACCCAGATGGACACCCCAGAGCCCAGAAAGTCGCAGTACTGCAGGGTGTCATAGCCGAGGATGCACAGCACGGCCTCCCCGGGCTGGTCGCAGGCATGGTAGAACTGCAGAGCAGGGGTGGTAAGCCGCAGCCCAGCGCCCCCCAGCCAGCCCCGCCCCCACATCCCCAAGGCAGTGGAGCAAGCCTACCGTGGAGAAGAACATGGTATAGGCATAGACGGAGGCCTCCACCAGGAATGAGCGGTGCACCGAGACAGCGATGGGGGCCAAGAACATGAGGTTGCTGAGGGTGAGAAGGAGGGTGGCCACCCTCTGCTGGGCCACGGTCTGGGCTGTGCTGTTGTCCGTGCAGCTCCATCCACGCCAGCCTGTGGGCCAGTGTGACGCCAGGGGGCTGAGGCCGGGGAGGGGGGTTTCTTCTGAAGCTCAGGGCCTACCCCTCACCTAGAGGCCTGCAGAGAAGCCCCTTCCTCACCCGGGGCAGGTGTGGGGCAGGCATGTGGCAGGCCGGGGCAGGCGTGGGGCATGCGTGGGGCATGCGTGGGGCAGGCGTGCGGCAGGCCGGGGTAGGCGTGGGGCAGGCCAGGGCAGGCGAGGGGCATGCGTGGGGCATGCGTGGGGCAGGCGTGGGTCATGTGTGGGTCATGCATGGGGTAGGCCGGGGCATGCATGAGGCGTGTGTGGGGCGTGCGTGGGGCATGCGTGGGGCAGGCCAGGGCATGCGTGGGGCATGCGTGGGGCATGCGTGGGGCAGGCCGGGGCAGGCGTGGGGCAGGCGTGGGACAGGCTGGGGCAGGCGTGGGCCAGGCGTGGGCCAGGCGTGGGCCAGGCTTGG
Organism: Leptonychotes weddellii; assembly: GCF_054177405.1. Taxonomy (NCBI): domain Eukaryota; kingdom Metazoa; phylum Chordata; class Mammalia; order Carnivora; family Phocidae; genus Leptonychotes; species Leptonychotes weddellii. The sequence continues at coordinate 35,630,716 of NC_138373.1, read as the reverse complement.
GCAGGTGTGGGGAGGGCAGGCCAAGGTCAGGAGGCAGGACTCTCTCTGTGGGTGCCATCTGTGCCTGGGAGGCAGGGGGGCAGGGGACTGAGGAAGCAGGGGAGGAATGAGGAGGAGGCATTTGCCCTTGTTTGGCAGAGTCACTCTCCGGCCTTGACAGAGGGGAGATGGGCTCCCAGAGGGAGGCACCGGGCTGAGAGGCCAAGGGCAAAAGGGTCTGCAGGCAAGGTGCCTGGCTGGCTCAGTCGGAGGAGCATGCAACTCTTGATCTTGGGGTCGTGAGTTGGAGCCCCACCTTGGGTGTAGAGATTACTTAAATAAAGAAACTTAAAAAAAAAGAAGCGTCTGGAGGCCTCAGGCCCGGCCCTCACCGGCCTTGCAGCTGCAGCCTGCATACAAGTAGCTGAGTCTGCGCAGAAGGAGGCACTGGCCGTAGGGACCGCAGTCATTCAGGCAGGGCACCAAGGACAAGGTGGTCTCCACGAGGACCGAGGCGTGCTCACACTCCCTGTGAGGAAGGGGCCACAGGAAGGCTAGCTGCTGACATCTGCTGGCCAGTCCCTCGTCCGTGCTCTCAGCAGGCTCTTGGACATGCGAACCCAGACTTGAGGCCCCCAGGCTCCCAGCCTTGGAGGACAGCAGCTGTGAGCCCTGCCGAGGCCGAGATGCCTTTTCCCCTCGCCCTGCCCCGAGTCCCAGTCTCCCAGGGCTGTGTCCTGGACTGGTCCCCCTCCTTGTGTCCTGACTCCCGGGGCTGCAGCAGGAAGGGTGAGCAGAATCCCTCAACTCCCGGAAGGCAACTGACCCCACGTGGCTTGCAGGAGGCTTGGTCACTCCCGAACTTGCACCCGGGCAGCCCCATGCCACCTGCCCCCCTCTGGTGGTCCCCAAGTCTACTTACTCAGGGCTCTCGGGGCATACAAGCTGCAGGGAGAGGTACCAGTTGTCTGTCTCTGGGTAGGGGATGATGAGGTCGGCCTTGCGCGATGCGGCACTCAGAGACAGGGGGTGGCCCTGGAAGAAGGCTGCAGGGAAGGGGGAGGGCCTGAGCAGAGACGGCCAGAGGGGCTGGCTGGGGACACTGGCCGGATGCTGCCGGCCCATACCTGTGGTGCAGTTGAGCGATGTGTTGAAGCCGAGGAAGGGGGAGGCGGCGTTCAGGCAGACCGCTACCAAGGTGTTGTTGGTAATTGCAGTCTGGAAGGCGAGGCCATGCAGTCAGCCCCAGCCCCAGCGCAACTGCCCTAAGTTCCCACTCTCTCTGGTGCTGGGCTCCGTTCTCGGTGGCTCCTGCTGGCCCAGGGCCCTTCCGGGGCCCATCCCTCCAGGACCAGGGACACCCAGCCCGATCCCACCCGCAGCCTCACTTCCTTAGCCCACAGAACAGGCCTTCCTTTCCTCAGACAGAGCCCCTACTCTGCGCCAAGGCCTGCTGCGGTCAGGGGTTGCCCGGAAGGCTGACCTGTGTCTGTGCCAAAGTCAAGGCAGGAAGACCTGAGCAGCATGCCTCAGCCTGGGCAGGTGAGAGCCCTGAGCTGAGCCCGGCCGCGAGGCGCTCACAGGTAAAGGTACCTTGTTGGCCTGCAGGGAGATGGTGAGGGAGCCCCCACTGTCCATGCCTGTGCTGAGGTATAGCCGCATCACTGAGGGCGTGGCTGGCCGCACCAGCACCGAGACCCTGTCCGCGGGCCAGAAGCGTACAGACACCACGTCCATGTCTTCCCGAATGACCGGGTAGCTCACGAGGCAGAAGGGGCCACCGCCCACCCTGCTGCTCCTGCCCAGGCCGTGGCAGCCAGGGCTCGGGGGCAGCAGACCAGTGGAGGCGTTACAGCTCTGGTTTGGGCTGCTCTGCAGGAGGTGCTGGGAGTTCAGATTCCACGGCCTGCAGGCTGTCAGGAGGATAAGGGGCTCAGCTGCAGGAAGGCCTGGGGGTCAGCGGCAGGGGGCAGAGCCACCCTCGCCCTGCCCTCTCCACACAGCCCACCTGTGAGGGCAGCTATAGCCCTGAAAGCCACCAAAACGTGAGGCCCCGCCAGGCTCTTGGCGGTCACCTGCAGCCACCGGTCCCCGGGGGGTGAGGGCAGGAACAGGTGGCAGGCCCAGGTGGGGCTGATGCATGTGAGCACCTTCTGGAAGTTTCTGGGCAGGGTGGCCGAGCCCACGGTAAGGCGCACGGGGCAGCCCAGGCTCCCATTGCTCACACAGCCCTGCAGCTCCAGCCGCAGCTCCCGGGTGTACTCAGGGATGAAGATTCTGTGGCCAAGGGGACACAGTCTCGCTCAGGCTCTGTGGCCGCCACGAAACCCCCCCTCACTCACACTCGGGGTGTTGGCCCAAGGGAGCTGGGCGTCGGGCCCTGAGGCCCAGGCCCACACAGTGAGGACAGTGGGATCACCCACTCCACCGCACCCGGAGGCTAGGCCTCCCTGAGGGTCCCACTCACTTGAGGTAGCTGGGATGGGAGAGGAGAGTCTGTGGAAGGGGAACGTCGGGCTCCAGGATAAAGACCTCGACTGCCCGCACAACCAGCATGTCGGGCTGGAAGATGTAGGCACAGGTGGGAGCAAAACCCTGGGGAGAGAGCGAAGTGTGGGGGGAAAGAACATGCAGACATGGGGGTGGTCAAGGCCGGAGCAGAGAGCCCAGGCATGGAATGGGGGCCAGGCAGGACTGGACCAGAGCAGGGCAGCAGAACCTAGAGGCAAGTCTGCCCCGGGGAGGTAAACGACAGTGACTGCGCATTCATGCAGCGAAGGATCCTGCCGCCCATCCCCGGAAGGCAGCCCCCTTACCTTCATCTCAATCTTCTGGGAGGAGGGGGGCAGGTGAGCGGCCACAAACCAGTCCCCGGGTGCTGGGTGGGAGATGTTGATGGAGGCGTTGCTCTGCAGCATCTTGATGAAGAAGGGGGACTGCACAGACGTATTGGCAGGGAAGCTAGTGCCCAAAGGGTTGATGACGGGAGGGGCGCCGTACCGGAAGTACCTGGAGACAGGGAGAGCAGGACAGGCGTCAGGGGTGGACGCTGGGCGGACCCGGGTGGGCGGGCGGGCAGGCGGGCACCTACACAGTGATCTCCACGTTGGCGCACGCAGGGCTGCTGCCCCGGGACACCTGCAGCAACCAGCGCAGCAGCACGGCGTCCGGGGGCACGCGGAAATGGAAGAGTCTGGCACTGCCATACCAGCTGTAGAAAGACAGCTTCTGTGGGGACTGTGAGAAATGTTCGGACACCAGCCTGATGTCTGCGGGGAGAAGGGTGCTGTCAGCCAGGCCCCCACCTCCTCACGGGATCCCACAGAGGGATGAGCCTGGCACCCCCAGCTGGACCTGTCGCTGTCCCCCCCAGCAGGCCCAGGACTCAGGTTTTCCCGCCACCACCACATTCCCTCTCAGCTGCCGCACATTCTCGACCACAGCTGTCATCTTTCTAACCCTCTCCATCCCCACCACTGATCTCTCCGGGGCACAGGCTCCGACCCTGAAGCCATGTCTCTGCCAAGCCTCCCCAGATCACCGACATCCCACCCATCGGGCAGCTTCCAGAACGAGCCCCCCACACCTGTCACCCCAGACGCCTCCGACGCCCCCCCACCCCCCACCGCCCCTGCACGCTGTCATGGTCTCACTCAGTACTGCAGCCCCAGCAGCTCGGGGGCCAAGAGATGGAGGCTGAGGGTCACGGGAAGTGTTCAGGGTGGTTGGCCTGCCCCCACCTCACGTTTGTCCTGGGCACCGGACACCAGAACACTCACTCCACCTCCTCGGAGCCCCTCCTGCTCCATGCTGTGGGGCATGCTGTGCTGAGGGGATTCAGGCCCAGAGCCTGGCCCCCTGCTCAGCCCCGTGATGACTTGAGACACAGCCAGACGAGAGCCTGAGTTCCCCCTCACCCAGAGAGGAGGCGAGCAGAGACCCTGGGGGGAGGAGGGCCCAGGCCAGAAGGCTGGCCGCCTTGAAGATGAAGGGACAGCTGGTTCCTGTGCTCACGCAGGGTGGCACAGAGACAAACTGCCCATGGCCCCAGCCTGGGGCGCCCCTGTGCCCACCCTCCTAGGAGCTCTCAGGTCTTCACCTCTGTGGCTCCCCGGCTACCCTCCCCTCCACACTCTAAAACTCAGCCTGTGCCATGCCAACCATTCCAGGACCAGCTCTGAGTCTTCTGGGGTTCAGCACAGAGACCAGAGGCCCCTCCCTGGATTAGGCCCCTGCTGGGGGTGTCCACTGACTGAGCACAACCAGCACCAGAGCAGGTGTCTGACTCCACGCGTGGTGCCCACCCACAACCCTCCCTCTTGGGGCTCCTACAGGACAGAAACACCCTAAGTGTTCTCTGTGCTCCTGGGGACAGCTAATCGCGCGTGGGGTCTGGTCATGACATGCCTGGGCTGGATGGCCGGGAGTCCAGCCCCAGCACCAGCTCAGGCCTCATACCTCTGGTGACCTTGGGTGTCCCTTCCTTTCTCTGAGTCCCAGCTTCCTTGTGAGTTGGCTGAGGTAGACAGCACCTCCCTTCAGGTGCCCTGCCCTCCAAAGTTAATGGATATTAAAGTGCTTCCTGAAGAAATGCACTGTGGACACAGGGTGCGGCCTCCCGCTCTTCCAAGCTGAATGCCTATCTCTGCCCCACTGGGAGAGTGGCTGGCTGAAACCACCTCAGCCGCAGGCCCGGGCCCCTCAAGGTGAGCCAGGTGAGCAGGGACGGGAGCCAGGTGAGCATCTGCTCTCCCGCCAGCCTCCTGACCCTCCCATGGGAGGCACGGGAGAGAAGATAATGACCCACTTGCAAAGCCAGTCTGAGCTGCAAAGCAGCCCCACACGGCAGGGTGCTCAGGGGTAGGCTCTATGCGGGACGAATCCCAGACTCTCCGGGTGGCTGCTGGCCACCAGGTCCCATCCACCAGGCTATGGACTGAACACTAGGAAGCCAGGAGCTGCTGAACTACCACAAACCTCCTCGTGAGGCTGCTTCAGCCCCCAGGATAACATGATGAGAAGGGCGGAGAAAAGTGTTGGGTAGCTGAGGTAGGACAGCTCCCCACCTCCACCTCAGGACCAGGGGACCGTAGAGAAACAGTCTGCCAGCTGGGCACCCAGCACCCTGGCCTGAAAGGGGCAAGGACTTCTGGCCACTGCCAGCGCCGGAATGCCAGCCTGAGGGCACCTGGAACACAGCTGGTAGGTTTCAGCAGGTGCATAGGAGATAAGAGACCTGCTCAAGGTCCCCCTAAGACCCAGTGAACCCCCTTCCCAGGGCTACTTAGCTCCTCCAGCACCCCAGCTCTATAGCCTGACCTCCCTGCCCCAGACACCCACGGGGTTATCTTGCTGAACACCAGGCGGTTAGCACATTACCTCTATCAGGGAGCACCAGCTTCATGTACCCCAGCCCTGCCCCACAGGCCCCTCCGAGGACACAGGGTTAGACAGAAAAGAGAGAAAGTCCCTGAGCCTGTCCTGGGAACCCCAGGGAGAGCACACTATCCCCACACTATCCCACACCCTCCAAAGCAGGACAGGTACCCAGTACAGGGACTCTGCCCATGCACAGACTCCAGAAACCAGGGCCACACAGTGGCCTGACTTCTCAGCAGGCCTAAGAGGTGAGGGGCTGCCCCAAGTTTTCCATCTCCATAAGCCCCCCACCAGTGAGCCCTCACCGGGCCCTGACCCCAGGATGGAGAAAAAGGTGGACATAAATATGGCCATATCCAACGGAGCAGTTGAATCAGGAGCCAATCTCTGGGGAAACCACCTTTCATTTCAAACTGTGCCAAGCTCAGAAACCAGAGGCACAGCCCTCAAAGAAATAGGAGCTTGGAGGGTTTCAGAGAAGGGGGGAGGGGCAGGGGGCCAGGAAGTGGAGGTAGAGAGCCCCATGCTGTGCTGGATAAGCCGGCCGCTGCCCAAGCGGGCATTTAGGCCCTCCCAGCCCTGGCCACAGGGCCCTCAGGGAGGCTACTCAACACCCCCAGGAGGACCCTGAGGGACAGCATCTCCTGGTCTAGCCACCTCCTAGAGGTTCAGTCCAGGGTGGGGACCCTCAGACCACCCTGGCCTACCAGGCTCCTCGGGTCCCGTGGGAGTCCAGCCTCCAAGAAGCACGGCTGCTGAAAGTCACTGCACTTGGGTTGGGTATGACCCTGTGAAGGGTGAAGACAGGAAACCCACCTGGCCCCTCTCCTGGACCTAATCAACTTTCTCCCAACCCGCCCTTCTCCGAGGCCAGGGGGGCGCCCTGGAAGCCACCGCACAACCCTTTTTCCAGTGGGCCTCCCAGCTAGGTCCCCCTGCACTCCTCCACCTCCAAGTCCCTTCGAGCGCGGCTGTGCCCTACCTAAACGCGTAGGGAGGAACCGGGAAGGGAGGGCGCACTCCAAGGGGCCAGTGTGGACGAACTCGGCCCTGGGGACAAGGGAGGGGGCGCCGGCGTCCTTTCCACCCCGACTACTACTTTAACACGGGGCGCCCGCAAGGGGCTGCCCTGGCCCCCCCCCACCCCCTCGCCTGGGGTGGGGACCTGGGCCCTGAGCCCGCGCCAGGTGAGCGCACAGGCGCCCCCAGGGTGAGTCACAATCCAGACACAATCCAGACTCCGCCTCCCAGCAGCCCCCCAACCCGCCGGGCCCCAGCCCACGCCCCCCCCGCCATGGCACCCGCGGGTCCGCGCCGGCTCACCGCTCTTCCTGCTGTCGCCGGCGGCGGTAGGCGGGGGCCCAGCGAGCAACATCAGCAGCAACGGCCCCGCCACTGCCACCGCCACCGCCGCGCCCCCGGTCCCGGTCCCAGCCCGGCCCATGGCTCCGCGCTCGGCCCGGCGCTACCCGGACCGCGTCCCCGGCCGCCCGCCCCCGCCGCCGCCCGGGCAGCCACCGCCGCCACTGCGGCCCCCGCCGCTGCCGCTGCCGCCTCTGCCCCGGGCTCCCATCGTCCCGGCCGGTCCCAGCCGCCGGCGCCCCGGGCACTTCCGCCTGCGAGGCCCCGCCCTGCGGGAGCCGTGGCCGGAGCCGGACTCGGGGACAGGAATCGGAAGGAGGACCCTGGCGGGGGGCCGAAGCGGGCCGAAGGCGACTTGGGGACACGGGGAGCGCGAGGAAAATGGGTCAGAGGGAGGTCGTGGACTGAGAGGGAATGCCGACCCGCCACCGCGCGCGCAGATAGGGGGAGGTAGGGCGGGATAGGATGGAGGGTCACGCAGTGCGCGCGGGGGACGCGGAACCGAGAGGGGCCGGGCGCGGAGGGCTGGCGCGGGACCCAGTGGGGCGCTCGGGGGACGTGGGACGGAGCGGGCACGGGGCGGCGGCGGGCTGGCGCGGGAAGGACGTGGGACGGAGGGGACACGGGAGGGCGGCGGGCTGGCTCGGGGCCCAGTGGGGCACTCTGGGGACGTGGGATGGAGCTGGCATGGGGGAGCGGCGGGCTGGCGCGAGACCCAGTGGGGCGCGCGGGGGACGTGGGACGGAGGAGACACGGGGAGCGGCGGGCTAGCGCGGGACCTAATCGGGCGCGGGAAGGACGTGGGACGGAGGGGGCACGGGGGGAAAGGGGCAGAAGGCTGGCGCGGAGGACGTGGGACGGAGGGGGCACGAGGGGGGCCGCGGGCTGGCGCGGGACCCAGCGGGGGACGTGGGACGGAGGGGGCACGGGGGGGGCGTGGCAGGTGGGCTGGCGCGGGACCCAGTCGGGCGCAGGAGGGACGTGGGACCCGGGTGCATGAGGGCAGAGGGCTGGCGCGGGACCCAGGGATTCAGAAGGGAAAGTGGCGGGTCATGAATTGGAAACCACTGTGGATCTGAGGCGGCAGGCGAGCGCCCCAAGTGCTTCCTACACTCGCTGGGGTCCATGGGACGCCAGCGTCTGGGTTCCCTGAGTCGTGGGCCGGGCGACGCGTGATGAGGGCCTCGGGGAGGGGCGGGTGTGTGTAAAGAACACACTTCCTATGGCAAAATGAAAAGGCTCCATGGACGAGTGGGAATTTCCTACTCTTTAAGGTGGCGATTTGCATCAGTGAGTGGGATTCACCCCTCACCCTTCACATTGGGTTAGATTCCAAACGGAATAAGGATTTAGGCCTTAAAAAAGAAAACTTGGGGGAACTTTTTCAGAGTCTTGGTGGAAGCGAGGGCGTTTCTAAATAATGACCTCAAACCCAGCACACTAGAGGGGAGGCGGAAATTCAACTAGGTGAAATCAAAGCTTTCTGCAGAGCCAGAGCCAGACTGCCTTATGCAATGTCAAGAAACAATCCATAAACTGGGAAGGACATGCTTGCCACTCCTATCACAAAGACCCAATCTTAATAAGATTAATAATAGTTTATTTTTTTTAAAGGTTTAACTTACTTCTCAGAGCAAGCTAGCACAAGCAGGGGGAGCGGCAGACAGAGGGAAAAGCAGGCTCCCCGCTGAGCAAGGAGCCTCATGCCGGACTCGATGCCAGGACTCTGGGATCATGAGCTGCGACGGAGGCAGCCGCTTAACCATCTGAGCCGCCCAGGCATTCCAAGATTGATAATGGTTTAGGGACGCCTGGTGGCTCAGTTAAGTGTCTGCCTTCTGCTCAGGTCATGAATCCCAGGGTCCTGGGATGAGCCCCGCTTTGGGCTCTCTGCTCAGGGAGGAACCTGCTTCTCCCTCTGCCTGCTGCTCCCCCCTGCTTGTGCTCGGGCTTTCTCTCTCTCAATCTGACAAATAAATAAGTAAAATCTTTAGGGGCGCCTGGGTGGCTCAGTTGGTTGGGCGACTGCCTTCGGCTCAGGTCATGATCCCGGAGTCCCGGGATCGAGTCCCACGTCGGGCTCCCTGCTCGGCAGGGAGTCTGCTTCTCCCTCTGACCCTTCTCCCTCTCATGCTCTCTGTCTCTCATTCTCTCTCTCGCAAATAAATAAAATCTTAAAAAAAAAAAAGTAAAATCTTTAAAAAAAAAAAAGATTGATAATAGTTTAATAATGAAGAATCTCTACAAATCAATAACAAAATACCCACTCTCCAGTAAATCCAAGAAGACTCCTGTAAAGGATATGCAAATGAACAAGAACAGACTCCAACCTCCCCTCCTTAGAGAAATGCAAATTGAAAAGCCTGTAGACGTCTTTTTTTTCTTAAACCTAACAAATCTGCAAAGATCAAAAAGTTTGATCACACTGGAAGGGGAAGATTGTGGGCCCATGGACATTCCTGTATTTAGTGAGCAGTAGGTTAGAGCTTCCGGAAGTCTCTGGACTCAGCTACCAAAGTGAGAAGAGCACATAGCTTTGCTTCAGTCGTCCCACCTCTGTGCATTTTCCCTGTAGAGATGCTCACAGAAGTGTGAGATTGCATTATGGTACCTCATACGTCCAGATGTTGGTCATTAGGCAATGGGGCATTCAAATCATGGACATTCACACCGTGATTCAAACACTGATACAGTGTGGATGCAAACCAGGAAGCTCTATATACCGATTGGGAAGGGTCTGCCAGATGTAGCTTTGGCTGAAAAAAGGAAAGGGGAGAACAACGGGTATAGAAAGCTACCATTTTCGTAGGAAAAATTTTTTAGAGAGAGGGGGGAGGGGTAGAGGGAGAGGGAAAGAGTCTCCTAAGCAGGCCAGGGGCTCGATTTCACAACCCTGAATCATGACCTGAGCCACAATCAAGAGTCACACACTTAACCGACTGAGGCACCAAGGCGCCCCTGTAGGAAGATTTTTTTTTTTTTTTTTAAGATTGTATTTATTTGCGAGAGAGAGAATGAGAGACAGAGAGCATGAGAGGGAGGAGGGTCAGAGGGAGAAGCAGACTCCCTGCCGAGCAGGGAGCCCCATGTGGGACTCGATCCCGGGACTCCAGGATCATGACCTGAGCCGAAGGCAGTCGCTTAACCAACTGAGCCACCCAGGCGCCCAAGATTTTTAAAAATTGTATTTGCATGCACCAAAGACGTAAAATGACTGGATGCATCCAGCAGCAGGTTATGCTGATTGACTCTGGGGGAGGGAACCCGCTGGCCTAGGATTGGAAGGAGGGACTTTACCTGTGGGTGTCTTTTGAATTTTGTCCTGCTTGGGAAGGGACTGGGGGTTGTTTGTTGAGAGTTTACAGAAGGGAAGGGGGCAGACACTGACCCAGCCCAGCCCAAGACCACAGAAAGCTGGAAAAGGGTGGAGAGTGGAGGCCAAGGTGTGAAGCCATTAAGAAACCCTTTGTTCCTTTGGGATCTAGGCTGGGCCCTCCTCACCCTTGGCCGCAGAAGAATCCCGGGGCTGCTGGCCAGTCTCAATTTAAAGGGACAGAGGTCAATTGTGGGATTTTGCTGAGCTTCGATTTTAGTGCACTGCTGAGCCAGAGTCATGCTGGGACAGCAGCTGTGGTCAGCGCTGAGCACTGGAAAACTGTTCCTACCCTGGGCTGGGCTCAGGTCCCCCGCTAGCCCTCCTCACTCAGGTGCTTCCCTTGAGTGTGTCACTTCAGTGTGAGACTCCTGTGCCTCAAGTTCCCCACCAGGTAGGAGGGGAGGTGGCAGACACGCCCCATCTCAGTGCTGTGTCTGGGGGCTGGTAAACTTATAGATGGACCTGGTGCCCTGGGCTGGTGTCAGGAGACCTGTGCTCAGTACCAGAGCATTTGCAGTGGGAAGAAGCCTAGGACCCACCTGGCAGGGCCTCGGCTGGAAGACAGGAAGCTGAGGCTCCCACCAGGGAGGGCCCTGTCTACAGAGGCTCTTGCCTTCCACCTCACGTCACACAGAACAGTGAATTCCAACTAGATGAGATGGTTAACTGCTGAGAATAAAATGATAAAAATATTAGAAGGAGACTTAGAACACACCCCTTGGAATAAAGGGATAAGAAATAATTTATTAAGCAAGAGGGACAGGAAACTGGGGAATCATGAAGGAAAAGGTACTCATCTGACTACATTTTAAAAAAATATAAGTATGGGCACTTGGCTAGATCAGTCAGTAGAGCCAGCTACTCTTGATCTCCGGGTCCTGAGTTCCTGAACCCCACGTTGGGAGTGGAGTTTACTTTAAAAAAAATGTTATGTAGGGGCGCCTAGGTGGCTCAGTTGGTTAAGCGGCTGACTTCGGCTCAGGTCATGATCCTGGAGTCCCTGGATCGAGTCCCGCATCGGGCTCCCTGCTCAGCGAGGAGCCTGCTTCTCCCTCTAACCCTCCCCCCTCTCATGTACTCTCTCTCTCTCTCTCAAATAAATAAATAAATCTTTAAAAAATAATAATAATAAATGTTATGTAAGTATAAAAATTGTGAAAGTAAAACGTAGTATAAAAGTCATCAAGTCAGGGGCACCTGGGTGGCTCAGTCTGTTAAGGGTCTGCCTTGGGCTCAGGTCATGATCCCGGGGACCTGGGATCCTGTCCTGCATGGGGCTCCCTGCTTAGCTGGGAGCCTACTTCTCCCTCTCCTGCTCCCCCTGCTTGTGCACGCACTCTCTCTGTCCAATAAGTAAATAAAATCTTAAAAAAAAAGTCATCAAGTCAAAATACAAATGGGAGAATACATGTGCTGTGCATATGATAACGGGTTATTATACCTAAGATACAAAGGAAATTTACACATTGAAACCAAGGCAACCCAAAAGAAAAATAGACTCAGGCGATCACAAGAGAAGGTGCGGGCAGATGCCAGTGGTGGGCATAAGCCCGTGAGCCACACTGCTCAGTCGTCCTGGTGAAAATTCAAGTGCTAGTGTGATTTTAACACAATAGGACGTCAGTCAGAAGCCCAGCCCTCTCCAGATGCAGGGAACAGGTGCCTCACACTGTGCCCATGGGAATGTAAACAACCTCAACCTTTTGAAGGTCACTGTGGCAACATTAAAATGTAACAAACCTGGGAGCCTAAGGACAGACACACAGAGAATGGGCCCAGAGCCTGTGTAGTTGCAGGAACCCTGGAACTCTGCAAAGAAATTAGGATAGGTACCATGAATTTCTACACAACTTCTAGACAGGTCTATGGGTCTTCTGCAGGAGTACCGATAGAGTGGAGAAATCCAGTTGCTAGATAACATGGATACATCCCATTTCCAAACTGGAATGTTCTCAGATCCTCCCACCAGCTCTGTGGGTGTGGACCCAGTGGACCACAGTCCACTCACACAGAGGGGAAGACGGAGCGGTGGACAGGGGAGATAATTTCCCTACACGCAGGCTATGTCCGGCCACATTATTGTGTTTGCTTTGGATAAAAATTTCACAGTTACAAAAGAAAAAAAACCACCTATAATCCACTTTTATTCAATTAATCAGAGGAAGAACTGCAGCACCTGAGGCCTCCAAGGCCTCAGGACCCACACAGTAGAGGAAGAGGCAGGTGCTCAGCCCTGCACAACCTGTGGGAATGCTTGAGGTCTTCAGACAACCCAGCTGCTCTTTTCCATCCTACCTGTCTTCCATAACTCACACAGGCTCCTCCAAGGGCCTCTTGTATGGGAAGCCCTGTGAAGACCCCAGGTCGGAAGAGCTCCCCGCTCTGTGCGCTCATGGCCTCCTGTCACACCACCCCACTGCAGGCTTCCTGTAGGAAGGAGTTGGGTCACACCTTCTGTGGTCTTGGGGGTGGGTGCGGGGGGAGATGCAGACCTTCTTCTTCCTCTTTGTCCCCGTGCCCCAACTTATTGGCATAAACTGGACCAGGATCCTCAGAAATTTGGGTTTCATAGGAATGACTTACCCAAAAGTTTTGGAAGCAACATAAGGTTTTGAATCTTTATTTTACCAAAATAAAATTGTTGTTTTTTAAAGTTCAATTACTATTATTATCATTTCATAAAGGAAAAGTCGTTTCTCTCTTTTTTTTTTTTCCAAAAAGATTTTATTTATTCATTTGAGGGAGAGAGAGAGAGAGAGCACGACAGAGGGGAGTGGGAGAGGGAGAAGCGGGCTCCCCACTGAGCAGGGAGCCCGATGCGGGACTCGATTCCAGGACCCTGGAATCATGACCTGAGCCGAAGGCAGACGCTTAACCGATGGAGCCACCCAGACGCCCCAGGAAAAGTCATTTTTCAACCAAAAAAGTAGTACATATTCTTAGAATTATGTATAAATGAAGGTTAGCCTTTTTTTTTTTTTTTCCTTTAAGTTCAGCGTGTGGTTCTTATCCCCATTTTATCTGGGCAAATGAATGCTTCCTGTCCTGGGTGTTGAGCACTCATGAACCAGCAGATGAAGGGTACAAGCAGTATCCTCAGGCTCTTCACCTACGGTGAGCCCCGGGATGAGATCCAAATGCCCTGGAGCATGGTGACCAGAGCAAACTCCTGGCCCCCTTCTAAGGGGTAGGTGCAGAGGGTGACAGGGGCAGAAGATGCGTGCTAGGGCAGGAGGACCCAAGAGTTGTGCTCTGGTTTGAAGGCTCTCATTGGCAGCCCTCACCAGTTAGCCTGGGCTGGCAGATGCTGGAGAGGCTATTAAGGGCCTGTCCTAGGGGGAGGAGACCATTTTTCCTGTCTCCTCCCTGCAGCAGCCTGAGCAGGGACAAACAGAGGGCTGACATGTCTAAAATTGGAGTCCTGGGGCACTTGGGTGGCACAGTTGGTTAAGCATCCGACTCTCGGTTTTGGCTCAGGATGTGATCTCAGGGTTGTGAGATTGAGCCCCGCATCAGGCTCCAAGCTCAGTACAGAATGTGTTTGAGTTTCTCTCTCCCTCTGCCCCTCCCCCCTCTCAAATAAATAAGTCTTTTTTTTTTTTAAGATTTTATTTATTTATTCATGAGAGACAGGCAGAGAGAGAGAGAGAGAAGCTGAGGGAGAAGCAGGCTCCCCAAGGAGCAGGGAGCCCGATGCGGGACACGATCCCAGAACCCCGGGATCATAACCTGAGCTGAAGGCAGACGCTTCACCATCTGAGCCACCCAGGCACTCTCAAATAAATAAGTCTTTAAAAAATAAAATAGGGGCGCCTGGGTGGCTCAGTCGTTAAGCGTCTGCCTTCGGCTCAGGTCGTGATCCCAGGGTCCTGGGATCGAGCCCCGCATCGGGTTCCCTGCTCAGCGGGAAGCCTGCTTCTCCCTCTCCCACTCCCCCTGCTCGTGTTCCCTCTCTCGCTGTGTCTCTCTCTGTCAAATAAATAAATAAAATCTTTTAAAAAAATAAAAAATAAAATAAAATAGGAGTCCCAAGAGGACTGGAAACAGAGAAGGAGGCAGACAAAAATATCTGGAAAATTAGTAGCCAAAAATTCTCAGATTTGGTGAAAAACATTACTTTACAGATTCAAATAGCTCAGTGACCACAAAAAGAATCCATACAAAGAAAACCACACCCAGGGGCGCCTGGGTGGCTCAGTTGGTTGGGCGACTGCCTTCGGCTCAGGTCATGATCCTGGAGTCCCGAGATCGAGTCCCGCATCGGGCTCCCTGCTCAGCAGGGAGTCTGCTTCTCCCTCTGACCCTCCCCCCTCTCATGCTCTCTCTCTGTATCTCATTCTCTCTCTCAAATAAATAAATAAAATCTTTAAAAAAAAAAAAAAGAAAGAAAACCACACCCAGGCACAACTACTGAAAACCGTACTTGAGCAGAAAATATTGAAAGCAGCCAGAGAAAAATGACATTCAAGGGGACAGCAGTTTGAATGATCTCTAACGTCCCAGAAGTCAGAAACAATGGAGACCAGAAGTCAGGAAAAAAAAATACTCTCGTCAACCCACAATTCTCTATCTAGCAAAAACATCCTTTAAGAATAAACAAAATACGGGCACGTAGCTGGCTCAGCTGGAGGTATGTGCCACTTTTGATCTCAGGGTAGTGAGTTCAAGCCCCACGTTGAGTGTACAGCTTATTAAAAAACAACAACATAGATGAATGGATATAGAAGAGGTGGTTTTTATATAGAATGGAATATTACTCAACCATAAAAAAGAATGGGATCTTGCCATTTGTGACTACATGGATGGGGACCTCGAGGATAAAATGCTAAGTGAAATATGTCAGTCAGGAAAAGACAATTGCTATAGGATTGTACTCATACGTGGAATTTGAGAAACAAAACAAATGAACCATTGAAGAAGAAAGAGACAAAACAACAGACTCTTAAATACCAAGAACAACCCAGGGGTTGCCAGAGGGGAGGTTAGTAGGGGGATGGGTGAAATAAAGGGGATGAAGAGGTACAACCTTCCAGTTATAAAATCAGTAAGTCACAGAGATGAAAAGTACAGCATAGGGAATATAGTCAATAATACTGTGATAATGTATGGTGACGGATGGTGACTATACTCATCATGGTGAGTATTGAGTCATGTATAGAATCGTCAAATCAATACTGAAACTAATGTAACGTGCTAACTATACTTCAATTAAAAAAAAAAGTCAGAGAGGCACCTGGGTGGCTCAATCGGTTGAGCACCCTACTCTTGGTTTTGGCTCAGGTCATGATCTCAGGGTCGTGGAACCCCCGCTCCCCCTCCCAGTCGGGCTCCGCACTCAGTGCAAAGTCTGCTTGAGTTTCTCTCTCCTCTCACTCTGCCCCTCCATTCCTGCTCACTCTCTCTCTCTCTCTCTCGAATAATAAATAAATAAATCCTAAAAAAAAAAAAAAAAAGGCAGAGATTGTCAAACTGAATTTTAAAAATAAATAAATTAAAAAAGCAAGACCAGGGGCGCCTGGGTGGCTCAGTCGTTAAGCATCTGCCTTCGGCTCAGGTCATGATTCCAGGGTCCTGGGATCGAGCCCCACATCGGGCTCCCTGCTCAGCGGGAAGCCTGCTTCTCCCTCTCCCACTCCCCTGCCTTGTGCTCTCTCTCTCACTATGTCTCTCTCTGTCAAATAAATAAATAAAATCTTAAAAAAAAAAAATTAAAAAAGCAAGACCGGACTATCTAGAAATGATTCAGTTCAACTATAAAGACACGGATGCGTTAAAGTAAATGGATGGACAAAGATAAATCATGTGATAATGAGCATGAGGAACTGGAGTGTCTCTATTTTTATCAGATAAGGTAGACTTCAAAGGAAAGATTATGATCAAACATATGCAAAAATATTTTATAGTGATGAGAAGGTCCATTCATAAGGAAGAAGCACGTGTACACACCTACTAAGAGAGCTTGAGATTACATGAAGTAAAAATTGGCAGAATGAGACAAAGAAAGAGGCATGTCCACATGATGAGGGGAGGAGATTTGATGGCTCTGTCACAGCAGTTGACGGAACATGCCAGAGGGAAAATCAGGAAAGACAAAGGATTTAAACCACACTGTCAGCAAGCGTGAACTCATTGTGTTTATAGAGGACTGCATCCAACCACTGCGGAGTGGACATTCTTTCCAAGTCCCCCAAAATAGATCAATGCTGGGCCATAAAACAATTCTTGATAAACTGAAAAGAATTTAAGTGATATAGAACATGTTTTTCTGACCAGGATGGAACTAAATCAGAAGTCCTTTAACAGTGACCCGCCCGGAAATGAGCGAACACCAGACCTGAGAGCCGCTCCTGGCCGCAGGCTAGCAGGTGCCGGGCGTGGCAGCTTTGGAGCCCCAGGCCCACCACTTCCTGCGACACAGGACAGAAACTTCCACGTTTATCCAAAATTTGAATTCTCTTTCTCCCTCTCCTTCTGACCCTCCCCCCCAACAAAACAAACCAAACAAACAAACTGCAGCTGGGAAAACTCAGTTCTTCCAGGCAATGACCTGTTTTACTGATGGGAAAGTGAGGCTCACAGGAGCAGGGCTGGGGTTAGGATCTGGTTCTTCTGTCACCCTCCTTCCCACCCTGCAGGGTAGGGTCTCTCCAAGTACATTGTACGAAGACCACCAGCTCTTGCACAGGAACGTTCCAGAAATCCAAGGTTGTGCTCATCCCTAATTCCACATGGCACTTCATCGTCGGTCAGACTGACACCCCAACACTGAAAATGGATGGGGCCAAGCCTTGGAAGGAGGGGGCTGCTGGGAAGAGGGCTGGGAGTGAGCCTCTGAAGGACAGGAGAGCTGCTTGGATCATAAGAGTATCCGGATACCCCGTACCGGTGAGGGTGAGACCGCTCACACCTCCTCCTCCCTCCTTGGTCTTTGACTTAGGCATTTATCTCTGTTGGCAGCCCTCAACTCCTCACGGCTGTTGGCCAGAGACATCAGTTCCTCAGCCATGGCCGTAGGACTGCCCACAACAGGGCAGCAGGCCCCTCCTCCAGGGAGGGCTCTCAGGCCGGAAGAGAGACAGAGTGAGCGAGAGCAGAAAGGAGCCGAAGCAGCTTGGGTTGTAGGGGTTGTAGCCGGGGTGCGGGGAGCAAGAGTACCTGACTCGGAGAGTCCCAAACAGACCAGCTCAGCCACTCGCTGCTGACAAAATCCAAAGGCAGAGAAATGAGTGGTGGTGAAACAAGAAATGGATTATTTCAGTGATGTCAACACAGCGAGGACAGTAGACTAGCGTCTCAAACACTGTCTGCAAAGTGCTGAAATTACTTCCAGGTCTATATAAACAAAATGTGGGGTAATGGTGGGTGGGTACAAGCTGGTGGGCAATGAAAGTCAAACTGGTCATTGTCTTGGGGTCAATCACTGGGTGGTCAGGGTCTCGCTGGCTCAGGGCAGTCCTTATAGTCAGGGGGTGGTTATGGTTCCCACCAGGGGA
Organism: Leptonychotes weddellii; assembly: GCF_054177405.1. Classification (NCBI taxonomy): domain Eukaryota; kingdom Metazoa; phylum Chordata; class Mammalia; order Carnivora; family Phocidae; genus Leptonychotes; species Leptonychotes weddellii. The sequence continues at coordinate 35,613,127 of NC_138373.1, read as the reverse complement.
TGCTTTGCCCTCAGGGTCCTCCACCAGAACCAAGAGCCGAGCTGGAAAATCTGAGGTCAGAATGGAGGAGCAGAAGTCCTTGTTCAGGGTCTTTGGTAAGCAAGTGGGATTTTTTGTTTTGTTTTGTTTTCGAGGATTTTTAAAAAATTTAAATTCAATTAATTAACACGTAATGTATTATTCATTTCAGGGGTACAGGTCTATGATTCATCAGTCTTGTATAACACCCAGTGCTCATTACATCACGTGCCCTCCCCAATGCCTGTCACCCAATTACCCCATCCCTCCACCCCCCTCCCCTCCAGCAACCCTCAGTTTGTTTCCTAGAGTTAAGAGTCTCTTATGGTTTTGTCTCCCTCTCTGGTTTCTTCTTGTTTCATTTTTTCCTCTCTTCCCCTATGATCCTCCGCCTTGTTGCTTAAATTCCACATATCAGTGAGATCATATGATAATTGTCTTTCTCTGATTGACTTATTTCAATTAGCATAATGCTCTCTAGTTCCATCCACATCGTTGCAAATGGCCAGATTTCATTTTTGATGGTTGTGTAATATTCCATTGTGTATATACATACCACATCTTCTTTATCCATTCATCTGTTGAGGGACATCTGGGCTCTTTCCATAGTTTGGCTATTGTGGACATTGCTGCTATAAACATTGGGGTGCAGGTGCCCTTTCGGATCACTACATTTGTATCTTTTGGTAAGTCTTGAGAGTGACATCCCCTAGGGTGCCCAGTTAAGCGTCGGCCTTCAGCTTGGGTCATGATCCTGGGATCGAGCCCCTGCTCAGTGGGGAGCCTGCTTCTACCTCTGCCTCTGCTCCTCCCCCTGCTTGTCCTAGCTTTCTCTCTCTCTCTCAAATAAATAAATAAAATCTTTAAAAAAAAAAAGCCCCTTGGGGGGCGCCTGGGTGGCTCAGTCGTTAAGCGTCTGCCTTCGGCTTAGGTCATGATCCCAGCATCCTGGGATCGAGCCCCGCATCGGGCTCCCTGCTCTGCGGGAAGCCTGCTTCTCCCTCTCCCACTCCCCCTGCTTGTGTTCTCTCTCGCTGTGTCTCTCTCTGTCAAATAAATAAAATCTTAAAAAAAAAAAAAAGCCCCTTGGGATGCCTGTGTGGCTCAGTCGGATGAGCGTCTGCCTTAGGCTCAGGTCACTATCCCAGGGTTCTGGGATGGAGTCCCACATCGGGCTCCTTGCTCAGTGGGGAGCCTGACTCTCCCTCTACCTGCTGCTCCCCCTGCTTGTGTTCTCTCTCTCTCTGACAAAAATAAATAAATAAAATCTGGAAAAAAAAAGACCCTTCTGAGATATATGACTTGCCAATATTTCCTTCCATTTTGTAGGTTGATTTTTCACTTTCTTGATAATTCCAAACTGTTTACCAAAGTGGGTTTTGTCAATTGAGATTCTAATTAGCTGTACGTGAATTTCAATGGTCCACAATCTTGCAATACTTGGAATTTTTTAGACTTCAAAATTTTTTTTAAGGATTTTATTTTTTACTTTGAGAGAGAGAGAGAGAGTGTGCGAGTGGGGGGAGGGGCAGAGGGAAAGAGAAACTCTCAAGCAGACTCCCTGCTGAGTGCCGAGCCCGATGCGGGGCTCCATCCCACAACCGTGAGATCATCACCTGATCTGAAATCAGGAGTCAGAAGCTCAACCAACTGAGCCACACAGGAGCCCCAGACTTTGAGATTTTTACTGTGGATTTCCTTGCATTTATTTGATTGGTCCTGAAGCTGAGCACCTTTGTGCGTGTTTCTTGGCTGTTTGGATTTCTCTGGAGAAGAGAATCTTCAAGTATTTGTCAGCTGTACTACTGAGTTATTGGGCTTTTACTCTCTGATTTCTGGTAATAAGACCCTAGACTTGTATAGGTTTTGGGTGCTAGAAACATTCTTTCCCATTCTGTCATTTTGTCTTTTTTTTCTTTCTTTATGGTTTGTGTGTGTTTTTGAGTAGATTTTGTTTTTTTAGAGAAGTTTCAGGTTCACAGCAAAATTAAGCAGAAAGTACGGAGTTCCCATACACCCTTGCCCCCAAACATGCACAGCCTCAATCACTATCAACATCCCACACTAGATCATGTGCTACATTTGTTATAATCAATGAAGCTACATTAACAATATTATTTACCAAAGTCCATAGTGTTCACTAGGGTTCACTCTTGGTGTTGTACATTCTGGATTTGACAAATGTATAATGACAGCTATCTGCAATTGTAGTATCATACAGAATAGTTTTGCTACCTTAAAAATCTGCCCACACCCCTCCTACTTCCCCAAACCCTAACAATCCCTGATTTTTTTTTTTTACTGTCCCCCTAGCTTTGCCGTTTCCAGAATGTCATGTAGCCTTTTCAGATAGGCTTCTTTCATTTAGTCATATGCATTTAATTTTCCTCCATGTAGGGGCGCCTGGGTGGCTCAGATGGTTGGGCGTCTGCCTTTGGCTCAGGTCATGATCCCAGGGTCCTGGGATCGAGTCCCGCATCAGGTTCTCTGCTCCTTGGGAGCCTGCTTCTCCCTCTGCCTCTCTCTCTGTGTCTCTCATGAATAAATAAATAAAATCTTTAAAAAAAAAATTTTCCTCCATGTCTTTTTTTGTGGCTTGATAGCTCATATTTGTAATTACTGAATAATATAGCCCATTGTAGGGATGTACCAGAGATTGTTTATCCATGCACCTGCTGAAGGACGTCTTGGTTGCTTCCAAGTTTGGCAATTGTGAATAAAGCTGCTATAAATATATATGTGCATATTTTTTTGTACTTACGTTTTCAACTCATTTAAATAAGCACCATGGAGCATGATTGCTGGATCACACGTTTAGTTTTCTAAGAAACTGCCAAACTGTCTTCCAGAGCGCTGCACCATGTTGCATTCTCACCAGTAGTGAAGGAGAGTTCCTGTTGCTCCTCACACTTGTTAGCCTTTGGTGTTGTCAGTGTTTCAATTTTGGCTCGTCTGATATCTTTATCGTGTTTTTTTATGATGTTCTTAATTTTAATGGAGTTGACTTTGTCAATCTTTTCCTTTATAATTAGTGCTTATTGTGCCTAAAGAAATTCTTCCTCACAGAAAGCTGTGAATATATTTTCCCATCTTCTAAAAGCTTTCTAGATTTGCCTTTCATATTTCAGTCTTTCATCTGCCTGAAACTTCTTTCATTCTTTCTTTTTTAAAGATTTTATTTATTCATTTTATTTTAGAGAGAGAGAGCACTTGCGTGCATGAGCCGGGGAAGTGGCAAAGGGAGAGAGAATCTCAAGCCAGCTTCACCCTGAGCACAGAGCCCGATGTGATCCCACAACCCTGAGATCATGACCTGAGCTGAAACCAGGAGTTGGACACTTAACTGACTAAGCCACCAAGCACCCTGAAATTTATTTCTATGTACATCTAGATCACTTTATTGTGACCTTGACAATGTTAAGTATTCCAACTATGAACATGGGATTTTCCCCATTTATTTAAATCTTTTTAAATTTCTTTCAACAATGATTTGTAATTTTCAGAGTATAAGAAATCAAAAGAGAAATCAGAAAATACTTTGAGATGAATGAAAATGAGGCACACATATAAAAACTTATAAAATACAGTGAAAGCAGTGTTTAGAGGGACATTTATAACTGTAAATGTCTATACTAAGAATGAAAAAAGTCTTATAAAAATTAATAAAGGGGGGGCACCTGGGGTGGTTCAGTCTGTTAAGGGTTTCAGCTCAGGTAATGATCTCAGGACCTGTATTGAGGTGGGGGGGCTGGGGGGCTCAGCGGGGAATCTGCTTCTCTCCTCTCTCTCCCTCTGCCCCTCCCCCCTGCTCGTGCTGCTCTCTCTCAGATAAATAAATAAATAAATCTTTAAAAAAATTCATAAAGGGAAACCTCACTAAAGTGGGGTCAGGAGCTTAGACAGGGGGAGCCAATCAGTCACCATCAGTTATGGGAGGAATTTTCAGTTGGAGACTCCAACAGAAGTGTCATTTATGGACCTCAACAAAGGAATCATCAACAAGAAAGAATCATCAATTACAAGCCCCAATAGGGAAAGATGTACATTTAAGCTCCTATAAGAAATCAGTCACCCCTGCAACTCAGTCAAAAAGAAACCCTCATCACCCTGTACTCTTGTTTTTTCTCCAATGGCCTTTTTGTTCAAAACAACACCTCCTAACTTCCTCCTCCATCTCCATAAGATAAAGCTCTTCTCCTTTGTTTGTTGGACTTGCCTAAGGTTTTGCCTTAGCTTGCATACCTCAAATTCCAATTCTCTGTTATTCTTTTCTTTTTTAAGTTTTGATTTATTTTTCTGGTAACCTCTACACCCGATGTGGGGCTTGAACTCATGACCTGAGATCAAGAGTCACAGACTCCATGGACTGAGCCAGCCAGACGTCCCAATTCTCTGTTATTCTTTTTTTTTTTTTTTAAGATTTTATTTATTTATTTGACAGAGAGAGAGAGAGACAGCGAGAGAGGGAACACAAGCAGGGGGAGTGGGAGAGGGAGAAGCAGGCTTCCTGCAGAGCAAGGAGCCCAATGAGGGGCTCGATCCCAGGACTGAGATCATGACCTGAGCGGAAGGCAGATGCTTAACAACTGAGCCACCCAGGTGCCCCTGCTATTCTTGAATAAACCCATTTTTGCTGATAAACTAACGGACTATTGGGTGCCTGGGTGGTTCAGTTGGTTAAGCGTCTGCCTTTGGTTCAGGTCATGATCCTGGGGTCCTGGGATCAAGTCCCGCACATCAGGCTCTCCGCTCAGTGGGGAGCCTGCTTCTCCCTCTCCCTGCTGTTCCCCCAGCTTGTGTGCTCGCTCTCTCTCTCTGTCAAATAAATCAATAAAAATCTTAAAAAAAAAATAAAAGGCATCTAGATTGGGAAGGAAGAAATAACAATCTCTATGCCCATATGACATAATTTCGTACATAATAAATCCTAAGGAATCCACTAAAAAACTACTGGAACTAATAAATGAGTTCAGCAAAGCTGCAGGATACAAGATTAACACACAAAACTCAATTGTATTTTTATACACTTTCAATGAACAATCAAAAATGAAATTAAGGGGGCGCCTCGGTGGCTCAGTCGTTAAGCATCTGCCTTCGGCTCAGGTCATGATCCCAGAGTCCTGGGATCCAGCCCCGCATCGCATGGGGCTCTCTGCTCTGCGGGAAGCCTGCTTCTCCCTCTCCCACTCCCCCTGCTTGTGTTCCCTCTCTCGGTGTGTCTCTGTCAAATAAATAAATAAAATCTTTAAAAAAAAATGAAATTAAGAAAACAATACCATTCACAGTTGCATCAAAAAGCATATACGATTTTTCAAAAACTCATTACCTAACATCTAGTAGATCTCCTATTTAGTACAGTAGCTGGCCACCATTACTATCCCAACGGTGTTGTACTAGGGTACCTGTTTCTTAACCCCGCCCTCCTCTTCCCTCCACCCCGCCCCCTCCCTCCGCCCCGCCCACTCCTTCCCTCCCCCTCCCTCCACCCCGCCCTCCCCTTCTCTCTCGCCCCACCCTCTCCCTCCGCCCGCCCTCCCCTTCTCTCTCGCCCCTCCCTTTCCCTCCGCCCCGCCCACCCCTTCCCTTCCCTTCCTCCGCCCCGCCTTCCCCTTCTCTGTCGCCCCCTCCCTCCGCCCCGCCCTCCCCTTCTCCC
>NC_138373.1:35578974-35606956 GCF_054177405.1 Leptonychotes weddellii | reverse complement strand
ATCATGTGCCCTCCCCAATGTCTGTCACCCAGTTACCCCATCCCTCCACTCCCCTCCCCTCCAGCAACCCTCAGCTTGTTTCCTAGAGTTAAGAGTCTCTCATGGGTTGTCTCCCTCTCTGATTTTGTCTTGTTTTATTTTTCCTTCCCTTCCCCTATGATCTGTTTTGTTTTTAAATTCCACCTATCAGAGAGATCATATGGTAATTGTCTTTCTCTGATTGGCTTATTATGCTTAGCATAATGCCCTCTAGTTCCATCCATGTCGTTGCAAATGGCAAGATTTCATTTTTTTTACATTATTAAATATATATATACATTTTAAGATTTATTTATTTATTTTTATTTATTTTTAAAGATTTTATTTATTTGACAGGGAGAGACACAGTGAGAGAGGGAACACAAGCAGGGGGAGTGGGAAAGGGAGAAGCAGGCTGCCCACGGAGCAGGGATCCCGATGTGGGGCTCGATCCCACGACCCTGGGATCATGACCTGAGCCAAAGGCAGACGCTTAACGACTGAGCCACCCAGGCGCCCCTATTTTATTATTTTTTTAATATTTTATTTATTTATTTGACAGAGAGAGACACAGTGAGAGAGGGAACACAAGCAGGGGGAGTGGGAGAGGGAGAAGCAGGCCTCCCGCCGAGCAGTGAGCCCAATGTGGGGCTCGAAACCATGACCCTGGGATCATGACCTGAGCCGAAGGCAGACGCTTAACGACTGAGCCACCCAGGCGCCCCAAGATTTATTTATTTTAGAGAGAGAAAGAGAGAAAGACATGCACGCCTGTGTGCATACATGAGCAGGGGTAGGGCAGGCAGAAGGAGAGGGAGAGAATCTCAAGCAGACTCCCCGCTGACAACCCTGAGATCATGACCTGAGCCAAAATCAAGAGTCAGATGCTTAACTGACTGAGTTACCCAGGCACCCCATATATTTAAAACCACTGGGCTCTTTCCATAGTTTGGCTATTGTGGACATTGCTGCTATGAACATTGGGGTGCATGTGCACCTTTGGATCACTACTTTTTTTTTTTTTTTGAAGATTTTCTTTATTTGACAGAGAGACAGTGAGAGAGGGAATACAAGCAGGGGGAGTGGGAGAGGGAGAAGCAGGCTCCCCACTGAGCAAGGAGCCCAACACAGGGCTCGATGCCAGGGCCCTGGGATCATGACCTGAGCCGAAGGCAGATGCTTAACCGACTGAGCCACCCAGGCGCCCCTCGTGAGAAATGCTTGTATTGCTATATAATTCCCTCTTAGGACGCCTTTTCTGCATCCCAAAGGTTTTGAACAGTTGTGTTTTATTTTCACTTGTTTCTATGATTTTTTCAAATTCTTCCTTAATTTCCTGGTTGACCCATTCGTTCTTTAGTAGGGTGCTCTTTAACCTCCATGTATTTGAGTTCTTTCCATATTTTCTCTTGTAATTGAGTTCAAGTTTCAAAGCATTGTGGTCTGAAAATATGTGGGGAATGATCCCAGTCTTTTGGTACCCATTGAGGCCTGATTTGTGACCCAGTATGTGACCTGTTCTGTAGACTGTTCCATGTGCACTCAAGAAGAATGTCGATTCAAAGCCCTTATTTCCTTGTTGCTCTTTTGCTTAGATGATCTGTCCATTACAGTGAGTGGAGTATTAAAGTCCCCTACTATTATTTATTTATTTATTTATTTTTTTAGATTTTATTTATTTGCGAGAGAGAGAATGAGAGACAGAGAGCATGAGAGGGAAGAGGGTCAGAAGGAGAAGCAGACTCCCTGCTGAGCAGGGAGCCCGATGTGGGACTCGATCCCAGGACTCCAGGATCATGACCTGAGCCGAAGGCAGTCGCTTAACCAACTGAGCCACCCAGGCGCCCCTAGTCCCCTACTATTATTGTATTAGTACCAGTGTGTTTCTTTAATTTTGTTATTAATTGGCTTATATAATTGGCTGTTTCTATGTTAGGGGCATAAATATTTACAACTGTTTCTCGTTGGATAGACCTTTTAATTATGATACAGTGTCCTTCCTCATCTCCTTAAAGTCTTTGACTTAAAATCTAATTTGTCTGATAAAAGGATTGCTATTCCAGCTTTCTTTCTTTTTTTTTAAGATTTTCTTTATTTATTTGTCAGAGAGAGAGAGCATGTGCTCTCTCGAGAGCAAGCAGCAGACAGAGGGAGAAGCAGGCTCCCCACCAAGCAAGGAGCCAGATGCGGGGCTCGATCCCAGGATCATGACCTGAGCCGAAGGCAGACACTTAACCATCTGAGCCACCCAGGCGTCCCAACCCCAGCTTTCTTTTATGTCCATTAGCATGATAGTTCTCCACCCCCTCACTTTCAATCTGGAGGTGCCTTGGGTTTAAAATGAGTCTCTTGTAAGCAGCATATCCATGGGTCTTGTTTTTTTATCTAGTCTGGTCCCCCGTGTTTTTTGGTTGGGGCATTTAGCCCATTTATATTCAGGGTAACTATTGAAAGATATTAATTTAGTGTCATTGTGTTACCTGTAAAGTCACTGTTCTGTAGATTGTCTCTGTTCCTTTCTGGTCTGTGTTGCTTTTGGGCTCTCTCTTCGCTTAAAGGATCCCCTTTAATATTTCTTGCAGGGCTGGTTTAGTGATCACAAATTCTTTTAGTTTCTGTTTGTCTTGGAAGCTTTTTATCGCTCCTTCTATTTTGAATGACATCCTTGCTGGATCAAGTGTTCTTGGCTACATATTTTTCTCATTTAGCGCCCTGAATATATCATGCCAGTCCTTTCTGGCCTGCCAGGTCTCTGTGGATAGGTCTGCTGCCAATCTAATGTTTCTACCCTTATAGGTTATGGATCTCTTGTCCCAAGCTGCTTCCAGGATTTTCTCTTTGTCTCTGAGATTTGCAAGCTTCACTATTATATGTCGGGGTGTTGACCTGTTTTTATTGATTTTGAGGAGGGTTCTCTGTGCCTTCCGGACTTGATCCTTCCCCAGATTAGGGAAGTTCTCAGCTATTATTTGCTCCCATATACCTTCTGCCCCTCTCTCTTTCTTCTTCTTCTGGGATCCCAATTATTCTAAGATTGTTTCACTTTATGGTATCCCTTATCTCTCAAATTCTCCCCTCGTGATCCAGTAGTTGTTTATCTCTTTCTCAGTTTCTTTATTCCCCATCATTTTGTCTTGTCACTAATTCTGTCTTTTGCCTCATCTATCCTAGCAGTTAGAGCCTCCATTTTTGGTTGCATCTCGTTAATAGCCTTTTTTGATTTTGACTTGTTTGGATTTTAGCTCTTTTATTTCTCCAGAAAGGGATTCTCTAGTGTCTTCTATGCTTTTTTCAAGCCTAGGTAGTATCTTTATAATTGTCATTCTGAACTCTCGTTCTGACATCTTACTTATGTCCATATTGATTAGATTCCTGGCAGTGAGCACTGCCTCTTGTTCTCTTTTTTGAGGTGAGTTTTTCCATCTTGTCTTTCTGTCCAGAGAAGAATAGATGAAAGAGAGAACAAAATACTAAAATGGCAACAACGACCCCAGAGAACTATGCACTAAATAAATCAGAAGAGACCCAAAACTGAGAAAAAAAAAAAAAAAGAATGAGAGAGAGAATATCATCAGACAGGTGAACAGAACAGAGCAATACACTGGACCCTGTGTGTATTTTGGTCTGTTTGTTAGAAACTAGGGACCTATCTCTTTAAAGTGCCTCCTGTTTTCTTAGGGACAAAGTGGCCTTCATCCCAGGTGGCGGCTCTGGGATCGGGTTCCGGATTGCTGAGATTTTTATGCGGTGAGCACTGCTCTGGGTACTCTGTGCACTCCCACCCCCTGAAACTCGCCCCACCTTACATAGACCCTGTTGGATCCCTGGGCAAGAGGCTGGTGGGTGGTAGGAACTCCTCTAGGCAACAGGCCACTGGAGAGCATCTGAAAGGCGTCATATGCTTTCCTGGAGGAGGCAGGACTCTAGGTCTCCTCCTAGAGGTTAGTTGAGACTGTGGCTCTGGCCTCAGCACCCCCACTTGTACAAAGAGGAAGGGTTCAACAGGTTGAGGTAACTCTACTGCCAAGCTCCCTAGGGTCTTGCCAAGCCAGGGTCAGGGTGAGCCAAGTTGACCCCAGCAGTGTGCAGAGCACAGTGTCTCTTGAGACACAAGATCTGTGACCTTATGTCCAGGTCAACTGCTTGTGACCCCCACTGAGGAAAGGGCCAGAGTTAGGCTAGGGTTGGGGGAAAGAGGAAGCCTGTTGATATCCTATCGAACCCTTCCCAGTTTTCTCCAGGCCCCCACTTTTCTTTTCTTTTTTTTTTTTTAAGATTTTATTTTATTTATTTATTTGAGAGAGAGCACAAGAGGAGGTAGGGTCAGAAGGAGAAGCAGACTCCCTGCCCAGCCAGGAGCCCGATGCAGGACTTGATCCCGGGACTCTGGGATCATGACCTGAGCCAAAGGCAGTCGCTTAACCGACTGAGCCACCCAGGTGCCCTGGGCCCCCACTTTTCATACCAGAGAGGTAGGTCTCACTAGATGAGATTTGGGGATTCATCCATTCCAGGTGAATTCATTTTCCAAGCTGGTGGCTGTGTGCATGTTGCTTCTCTGAGCATGGCCAGCTGTGCTGAGGGTCATTTTGAGGATTAGGTGGGACCTTCTTAGCAGGTGGTAGATACTGTTGTTACTGTGAGGCCGAGTTTATGAGGCAGGGCAGGCACCCTGGCCACAGAATGGGCCCTCCCTGTTCTTCACTCCAACCTCATAGGGAGAGGCCAGGGGGACCCAGCAGGCCCCACGCAGATGCCTGGGCTGTGCGTCTGAGGCTCCAGCTGCTTCAGTGCTGTGCACATGGTGTTTGGGGTGGGGCCCACAGCTCTAGTGGCTGGGATACCCTGTGCCAGAGAGACCCAGACAGGACACCCCCGGGTGAGCACCAACGGTGCCGCTCTGCTTTGCTCAGGCTCCTGTGTTCTTTGCAAGCTGTGCCTTTGGACACAGCCTAAGAGACCCTTGGGGGAAAGGAGCTGTGCCTAGAGCGGGCAGGAGGCCACCTGGGGGTGCCCCTGGCACCGTGCCACCCTCACACCTGCACTCTGGCTTTGCAGGCACGGCTGCCACACAGTCATCGCCAGCAGAAGCCTTCTAAGAGTGTCAAAGGTGAGGGGGTCTTTCCTGTGTCCACCCCATCCATGGGTGGCTCTGGGGGGTCCTGAGGCTCAGAAGATGGTGACACCAAAACCTGCCCCTCTCCCAAATGTGGAGCTTCAGTGCAAGTGGCCTCCCAAGGATATCCCAGACTTCTTCCAAAGTCTCATTATTGTGAGGAGGCTCTCACGTTGGGTGGGACTATGGCCCCAAGAGAGATCCCGGCTCATAAGGATTTTGAGGGTGGTTTGCATGTCCCGTCCACCTGGGAGGAGACTCTCACCACTGCCCCAGCTGGTCTCTGGGCAGGGACTGGAAGTCAGCTGGAGCTGCCGTTGACCCACGGCCAGGGACCAGTGGCCTGGAGGGTAATGTGGAAGGAGGATCTGGGGGCGAGGGGAAGAGAGTGTCACCTAGGGCTGCGGCACAGCATGGAGTGGCCACTTACCAGCTGTGCCTTCCAGAGCGGGGTCCAGCGTCACCTGGACACATCACCCTCGTCAGGTTCGGAAGCCACAGGGCTGCTGGCCACCTCTCTTCCTGTCTGGCTTCCAGGCTGCGGGAAAGCTGACTGCCGCCACTGGCCGGCGGTGCCTCCCTTTATCTCTGGATGTTCGGGCTCTCCCAGCCGTCGCAGCTGCCGTGGACCAGGCGCTGAAGGAGTTTGGGAAAATCGACATTCTTGTTAACTGTGAGTGGCTGATGAGTGAGGCCCAGGGGCTTCTGATGGGTCGGCCTCAGAACTCCCGTCCTGGGCCCCAGGCTCCGTCTGGGTCAGTGCAGTCATGGCTCAAGTGGACATCCTGGAACTCCGCCTACTCAGAGTCAGGGTACTCTGATGTCCCAAAATTCTCCCCTTAAAAGAAAAAAAAGGAATAAACTTAATTTTTTTAGTAGAGTTTTAGATTTACAGAGTAATTGAGCCGCTAGTACCTAGAATTCCGTGTATCCCCACACACAGTGCCCCCTGGTGTGGACAGCTTGTATTTGTAGGAGTTGATGAACCAGTATGGTCCATGCTGTTAACCTCAGTCTGCGGTTTTCATCAGGTTCACTCTTTGCTGAAATTTCCTTTTAAAAACACAGGCTGTATTGATTTCCTGCAGCTAACAAGGTACCACGAGCTGAGTAGCTTAAAACAATAGAAATATGTTCTCTCATACTTGTGGAGGTCACAAATCCCAAACCACGGTGGGGTCACCCTCCCACGGGTCCAAGGGAGGATCTGTTCCAGGCCTTTCTCTCAGCTTCTGGTGTTGCTGGCAATCCTTGGTGCTCCTTGGCTTGGGGCGGGATCACTCCAGTCTCTGCATGGCCTCCCCCATGTGTCTCTGTGTCTTTTCTCCTTTTCTTAGGAGGACACCAGTCCTTGGATTTAGGCCCCCCTAATCCCGGGTGACCTCATCTTAATTCAATTGCATTGCAAAGATCCTATTTCCAAATAAGGTCACATTCACAGGTACCAGGGATTAGGACTTTAGCATGTCTTTATAAATTATTATTATTATTTGAAGATTTTATTTATTTGAGAGAGAGAGAGAGCATGAGCAGGGGGAGGAGCTGAGGGATAGGGAGAAGCAGACTCTTCACCCCTATTATTATTATTATTATTTTAGATGTGGGGAGGAGAGAGAGTCTTAGGCAGGCTCCATGCTCAGTGCAGAGCCCGACCCAGGGCTCAATCTCACAACCTTGAGACCATGATCTGACCTGAAATCAAGAGTCAGATGCTTAACTGACTGAGCCACCCAGGCGCCCCTTCAGCATATGTTTTTGAGGGACATAATTCAACCCATGATATCCATCCTGCCCTATCATTCAAGCATTTACCCAAGTGCTTGGGCCCCTTCCCTGTCCAGCCTGGACCACCCTGAGGGTCCATGTGTCCTAAGTGCCTGGGGCTCCAGCACCAGCCATTGTCTTCTTGCACACTGCAGGTGCAGCTGGAAACTTCCTGTGCCCTGCCAGCACATTGTCCTTCAATGCCTTTAAGACCGTGATGGACATCGACACCTTGGGCACCTTCAACACATCTCGTGTGCTTTATGAAAAGTTCTTCAGGGTGAGTGTTCTTTCTACCTGGGAGACGTCTCCTCTGGCCACCCACTCACTACACTCCCCCGTGTGTTACAGGACCATGGAGGGGTGATCGTGAACATCACCGCGACCCTGGGTACCCGGGGGCAGGTGCTTCAAGTGCATGCAGGCTCTGCCAAAGCAGCTGTGGGTACGGGCACCCCCTCTGGTCTGCCTGCCTGGGCTCCCTTTAGATCCCTCTCCTGCCTGTCTGTGGAAGCCAGCAGTGTCCTAGTGAAGTTAAGCCCAGTGGTGGGCAGTGGAGAGGCCTGGCCCTGAGCCCCGACTCACACCCGAGCCACCCCAGAAAGCAGAGTAGCCCTGCACCCCCCTCATGCCTGCCTGCCTTCTCTGCAGATGCAATGACACGGCACTTGGCTGTGGAGTGGGGTCCCCAGAACATCCGTGTCAACAGCCTCGCGCCTGGCCCCATCAGTGGCACAGAGGGGTTCCGGCGGCTGGGTAAGCCTCTTGGGGAACCCCGTGCCCCACAGTGCCTCCATGGGACCCTCTCCCACCTGGCTGGGACAGGCCGAGGAGAAGGACCACTTCCTCATGGCTCCCAGGGCTGGCAAAGACGCTGTCTCCAAGCCAAGTCTTGGCCATTCTTGGGGAGCACACCTGTGATAGACTAATGGTTGGCCAGACGTGGACAGCAGCTCCTTGGAGGTAGAGGCCGCAGAGCTGCCGGCCTTGACACATGAGCCAGACACAAAGGGGGGCACCCATGAACGCCTCCACAACCTTGACGGGGTGCGTGTCAGAGCCCTGTGTTGGCTCTGCGGCCGTGGCCGTACCTTGCTGTTCCTGCCTTGCTGGGATGGTGCCAACAGTGCCCCCCAGTGTTCCTGGATGTGGTTTAGGGAGAGCTGGGCAGAGGAGAGTGGAGGGCCCTCGTCCTAGGGCTCACGGGGCTGAGCCTCCTTCTGCCCTTCCAGGTGGCCCCCAGGCCAGTGCCGGCACTAAGACTCTGGCCATCCCCCTGCAGAGGCTGGGCAACAAGACAGAGGTCGCCCACAGTGCACTATACCTGGCCAGCCCTTTGGCATCCTACGTGACGGGTGCCGTGCTGGTGGTTGACGGTGGGGCATGGCTGACATTCCCCAATGACATCAAGTTGCTGGACAATTTCGCATCCTTCTCTGCGAAGCTCTAGGTGATGTGTCGCTCTCACCTTCTGGGGGTCACCTCTGTCCTTGGGCCCCTTCCTGAAACCCCCATCCAGGGGGCTGATGTTGACTGTTTTGGGCCCTGATGTGTCTCCCCTGAATCCCTTGGGTGTATTTTTAGACATGTTTTGGGCACTTTTGGGTTTTGACTACCCCAACATACCAAACCATATTAGGGAAGGGCTGAGGAGGAGTCTTCTTGAGCAGATGGGTGATGCTGGGAGGGGGCCCAGCCCAATGTAGCTGCCCCGCAGACCTCAGGGCCTCCCTGTAAATCAGGACCCGCAGCAGCTGGGAACCCCTGTCTTTGGGAGCTCCACTGGGTGTCCTCTCTGGAGGCCTGAGGGCCTGCTGGGCCCATGGGGGTAGGGCGAGGGTGCCATTGCTCTCTGCCTTCCACTTTTCTCCCACTGATCCTGGTGCTGGGGCCAGCCTGTGAGGGCTGCACACCCTACTTCTCTGAGCAGCAGATTCCTCTGAAGAAGGCGGAGGAGGTGTTGGGCCTCTGAGCTCCTCTGTCCCCCAGACCTCTTGGGTCCCCATTACGGGCCAGTGGCAGAAACACTCTAGGGCCATGGCTGGCTCCCATCCTGTCTCTGAGGGGTGGGTGTGGTGGAGGGACACTCCAGGAGCTCACAGCATATGGTCACACCAGGAAGCCATGGTGGGAGCAGGTTTCCCTGGAGCAGGTGGGTTTGTTGGTGGACACAGGTGATGCCGAGAAGCCCCTCTTCTGAAGCCCTCTGTGGTTTGGTTGTAGGCCGACCTGTCTCAGTGCCCGTGGGATGTGGGCAGCTGGACAGCGGGAGGGTGTGGGCCCCAGGCTGGCCCCCCAGTCACTGGGATGAGGAATGCTCATCTTGGGGAGCTCTGGGAGATTGCGGAAGGGGCTGACCCCCCCCGGAGATGCACAAGGCCCGGCTTCCTGCTGATGTGGGCACTGATGTGGACCTGCAGCTTTCTTCCTACCCTAGACTGGCCACTCAGGGGTGCTGCCCAGGGGATGTGCAGGAGGCAGAAGCTGGTGCCCCTCGGCCTTCCCCTGTGACCTTGGCATCTGCCGGAATTTCTGACAGGCACAGGACGGCTAAAGCAAAGGAGCCATTCTGAAGGGAAGCTGGTCCACAGTCCCCCTGGGACTCCTCCTACAGTGCTCCTCCCACGACTGCCTCCCACCACAAACTGGACAGTCTCAGCAGCATCTAAACCACAGACTGGCCCCTCCTCTGGGAACTGTGCTGTGTCCACATTCCCTCCCCATGGCCCCGTCTCCCGTGCTCAGGTGGGAGTGACCGGGCAGTGAGGCCATCTGCTCACCTGGATGTCTGCCAGGGGGACTGTAACATTCTGGAGCTCCCTCAGGAGTTGACCTGGGGTCTGCGGCTGTCCCCCCTGTCTGCCCTCTCTTGTCCTGGCCTGGGAGCCCTTTGTTGTCCTCCTGCCTGTGTCCCCTGGGTGCCCTGAGGTGGCCCCACTGCCTGGCTGCAGAAACCGGGGCATCTCAGCCTCCCTGTCTTCCCTTCCTGGCTCTTCCACTTGGGGATCTTACTCCACAAGGGAAAGCCAGACCAGAGAGGCTAGAGAAGCAGGTTTGATCCCTCCCAGCCCAGGCCTGGGGTCCTGGATCTCCTCACCAGAGTGTTGGGCTGCAGATGGGATCCCCTGGCCGGGGGACATCCATCCCTCTCAGCCATTGGTGACATGGACTGGGTTGTCTTCCACCTGCCCTGGAGTCTGTCCTTTGCTGGGACATTCCCATGGACTTAGTCCTGCGTCATTCCAGGCCTGACTTTCTAGGCCCTCCACCTGGCACACAGCCCTCTCCTCCCTGTCTGTACCACCGGTTGGCATAAGCATAGGTCCTAGCATTTTGCCAATAAATGCATTTCCCTAAAAAATATTCTTTTTACTATGAGACAAATTACTGGACTTTGCAAAAGTTTGTAGAAGGAAAAGGAAGACACTTGAATCACCAGTGTGATGCAGTCATTTCAAGGTGGGGATGTTTCCTTTCTGTCTTTTTTCTGCGAGGAGTTTAGAAACCTCTTCCCACCTGGTACTTGAGGCCCCCATCCTCGGCCAGGTGGAGCCCACCCTGAGGCAAGGGGAGGCCATCTGCTTCCGTGGTGGGAGGGTCTGTGCTCAGACCAGCCAGGTCCCTGAGGGGGCTATGTTACCCACAAGGTTCTGGTCTGCTCCCAGGTTGTTGTGGTCATGATTAGAGGATGGAGCTTGAGCCCCTGCCCCAGATGCCACGTTCACATGTCCCTTGTCCCAGTCCCTTCATTCTATGAAGAGACCCTCCCTGCCTTCGAGAGTGCACGGGGGGAACCAGGGCAGCCGAGAAGCCACCTGGCAGAGGGGGTCCCTGCACTTGCTATTTAAAGGTGCTTCATGGGGCACCTGTGTGGTTCAGTCAGTTGAGCGTCCAACTCTTGATCTCAGCTCGGGTCTTGATCTCAGGGTCGTGAGTTTAAGTCCCACGTGGGGCTCCATGCCGGGCGTGGAGCCTACTAAAAAAAAATAATGATAATAAATAAAATAAAGTAAAGGTGCTTCTTGTCATGGAGAGCAGAATGTGGTGGCATCAAGTCCAGCAGCAAGGAGACAGATGGGTCCTTCTCACGCTCCTGGGTGGGAGTAGTTACTGGGGAGGGTAGCCAGTGAGAGACAGGCTGTCCTCAGAGCCGCCAGTCTGGGCTGCCGCCTCTCCCTGAAGAAGACCCTGGGGGCTGCCAGAGGTAGGGTGACAGCCAGGCTCTGCTGCTTTTGAAGCTTGGGTGGTACAGTTGAGGTAAAAACACTGCCCCAGGGGGTCTGGTTAAGAAAGGCTGCCTGCTGGGACTGCACAGTGACTTCGTGCTGGGAGGACTGAGTCTGGAAAGCAGGTTGTAGGAGCGGGCCTTCGATTCCGGCCTCAGTCAGCTTCTCCAGAGAAACAACCAATAGGGTAGAGACAGATCTGAGGTTTGTTTTAGGGATTGGCTCACGGGACTGGAGTGCGTGACGTCCCACGATCTCCGTCTGCAAGCTGGAGACCCAGGAAAGCCAGTGGTGTCCAATGGTCTGAGAAACAGGTGCTCTGGCAAGAAAAGATGGACCTCCCCGCTCAAGCAGAGAGAGGGGGAGTCGTCCTTCCTCTGCCTTTGCATTCTCCTGGGGCCATCAGCGGATTGCATTGGTGATGCCGCCACGTTGCTGATGGCAGACAGTCTCGCCTCGGTCTACCAAATCACATGCCAGTCTCTTCCAGGAATACCCAGAAATAATGGCTTGAATGCGGTGGCCCGCTGGCTGCGACATAGGCCCTGTCTGTTCGGCTTTCTGCACCAGCCCAGGCTGTCCCTCAGGTCTAGGGCGGCTGCTGGGGGCTCCTCGGTCACAGGCACACGCACCCCGTGCCTGGAGGTGAGGCTGCTGGCGAGGGGACCGGCAGGGGCGGGTGGTCCCGGTAGCGGCCCTCTGGCCCCGTGGCGATCGGCAGAGACCTCGCTTCTCCCCTTTGGCACAGGCCATCTCTGAATTCCCTGAGGGAATGCCAGGTCCTCTGAAAGGGTGATTGTGTACATGTGAACCCTAGTCAGAGTTTCCTGAAACCTTCGCTGCCGAAGCCGGTCTGCAGGCCTGCCAACTCCGAGCTCCCCCTTCAATGGGTGACGGTGCTCTGCTTTGGTCCCTTCGAAGCCATGGAGAAACGTGAGCCGGAGCAGAGGGCTGCCAGCCTCTCCACCAGTGTCTCGGGGCGGATACACTGTTGGAAAAGCACTTCAGGCCTCATCTGCTAAAAGACTAAATGAGCAACTCCCAGCTCCTTCTTCGCTCTGGTGTCGTGAGCCACATGGGTTATTCCCGAGACGTCAGCATGACGCAGTGCACAGCTGCGTGTGTTTGCCTTTGTATATACAGAAAGCAAAGGAAACCTTAAAATTGTCTGAAATAAGGAGTGCTAATTTGGGGGAGTTTCTCTCTGCTTACTCCTCCTGTTGTCATGGTAACTCGGTAAAATTCAACTGCACCTTGCATGTGTTAGCTTTGTCCTTTGTGGCACCTTGGAAAGGCCCAGAGGTCAGGCCCAAGCACTAATGCTGGTTTCCCAAATGCCAGACTTGTGCTGCGCCTGCTGTCCCTGTGTCCATCTCTGGTCACTCTGGGTCGTTCACCTTGTCCCCCTCACCCCCCATCTTCCTCTCCCCTTTCTTTCCTGCCCTGTGCACTGTGGCATCTGCCAGAGCTAGGCCACCCCAGTGGAGCATAAAAGATTTAAGAGGCTGAGGGAGACCTCGCTCACACACTATCCAGCGCCAAGTGCACACCGAGCACCTGTTTTTGCCCAGCACCCTGGCTGAGGACTGACATGTGAGCACAACTGACTAACTTCCAGTCTTCTACCTCGGCATCTGTACAATGGGCTCTCTGAGTAAAGCAGGACGAGTGAGAAGATGAATCCTGAGAATCTGCACAATTTGAGGCTCAGCAGGGATGGGACAGCTGGGTGGCTCAGTCGTTAAGCATCTGCGTTTGGCTTAGGTCATGACCCCAGGGTCCTGGGATCCAGTCCCACATCAGGCTCCCTGCTCAGCGGGGACTCTGTTTTTCTCCCTCTCCCTCTGCCCCTGCTCATGCTCTCTCTCTCTCTCTCATAAATACATAAAATCTTAAAAAAAAAAAAAATTGAGGCTCAGCAGATGTTCCTCTCTCCTCTGTGCTTCACATCATTTTGTCCTTACCCTATGGATTCGAGCAAGCCTGCCGCCCAGTGGTCAAGCCCCCACCCTGTGCTGCATGTCCAGCTGAGGGTTTTGCTCATTCCTGGCTCTGCACAGAGACCCAGTTGTGCTGCACCTAGGCAGCAGTGTCCTCTTGAGCAGGGCAGATGGGCTCTCTGGGGTCAGGGTTTCCCAGGTGGGGCTATGGGCCCCCTCGGGATACTTAGCCCAGTTTGTGTTGGATGCATGCAGCAGAACTCTACTCTGACTGTTCAGACCCAAAGAGAGGGAATGTATGAGAATGCTCCTGGGCCCCTTCACTGGCTCCAAGGGTAGGGTGCACTGGAGCTTGGGGCCCCAGGGCTCTAAGGCCCAGGAGTGAGCATCCTTTCCTTCTCACACCTCTACCCGTCCCTGTGAACCTGCACCTTCCCCTCACTGCACCTCAGCTCTCTCTCTGACCAGGTCCCAGCCACTGTGTGTACAAGCTGTAGCCCAACCCCTGTGGAGAAAGCCAGCGTTCTTTCTGTCAGACTCGCATCCAAAGTTCTGAGGAAAGGTACACATTCACTCCATTTGGATCCGGAGTCCAGCTCTTATTCAATAAACCGTGGCCAAAGGTTGATCACATCATATGAACATGACAACTCCCATTACAGCCATGGGCTTGGAGAGGGGCTGCTTCTAGAAAATGTGTGTTAGCAGACCATCCCATGTGGATCCTGACTTACACCAAACAAACTCACTAAAGTCCAATGTGTAGCCCACCATGCTGATAACGTGTGTGTGCGCACGTACTCTTCCAGTGACAGGTGAGTCTTAGGTCCCCTCTCTGGTGACGCCCAAAGGTCAGTTGGAAGATGACAGAGGCTGCCTACTCCGGTCCTCTGTCTACGTTCTCCCCTCGTATCTTAGGACCAGGGCTCTGTCCAACTCAGCCCTTCTGTCCTGGGGACCGTGGTGGAGACGGAATCTTCCCCTGGACTTCCCTTTTCCTCGCTCCTTCTAACTTGGCGCTTTGGTGAAACAGCCCTACACCGACAGGGAATTGATGGATTTCATATTTATCCCTGGATTCTGGTGCAGGTCTCTGGGAGTGGACCCATATAACCTTGCCAACGGGTAGAGGATTCTAGAACTCTTCATTCATGTATTTTGATGATCTCTTGCATTATTTCTTCAGGTAACAAATGTAATCAGTATGGATTTCACTAACTGAACTCGCAGAGGATAACTTTACTGTCAAGTCTTGGAGTTTGAGGGGCACCTCGTCACATCTATATTTCAGAGCATCTCAAGGAAACAGTACCTGACAGGTGTCTTTTTTTTTTTTTCAAGATTTCGTTTATTCATTTGAGAGAGAGAGCACAAGTGAGGGGAGGGGCAAAGGGAGAGGGACAAGCAGATTCCCCACTGAGCGCGGAGCCCAACATACTGGGCTTGATCCCAGAACCCCGAGATCATGACTGGAGCGGAAACCAAGAGTCGGACACTGAACCAACTGAGCCCGGCAGGAGCCCCCTGACAGGTGTCTTGTGAAGGCTGAGAAGTGTCCATCGGAAATACACAGAATTATGTAATGAGCACTGGGTATTATATAAGACTGATGAATCACTGACCTCCACCTCTGAAACCAATAATACATTATATGTTAATTAATTGAATTTAAATAAAATAAAACAAGCAAAAAATACACAAAACTAACTCTGAACTCCTCCACCACCACATGTAATTTCGGCAATTTTTACACAATGGGAGAAGAATGATGGGAATTAGATGTTCACATCTTTGGAAAGTATGACCTGAGGCCAAAAAAAGACGTTCTGAATCCCACACAAACCTCTCCCCGCTGGCTCCTCACGCCCATTCCCCGGCCAAGATCTTGGCCTTGGGGGAGAGGGCTACAAAGTGCTCTGGGCGGGGGCCTACTGGAAGGCCTGTCTGTCATCACAGGAAGATGGGGGCCGGTGCCAGGAACTTCAGAGTGAAATGTTTAGAGAAGAAAATCATCCAAACCTCGGCTGAGTCAGGAGGAATTACATTGTGCTTTACAAACTAATGTTCTATTTTTACTCTAAGAAATGTACTTTACTAAATTTGAAGGTGACAAAAAAATCCTTCCCCACTGAATAAAATATCAGTAAACACGAGTGTGGCTCTGTGCTCTCAACTGCTGGAGGCTACTGGCGAGAGTGTGATCTAGACTGAAAATTGGCTTCCCTCTAAGTTTACTTACCGAACACAAAATGTTAATCTAGTTTTCAAAATTGTAAATTAAAAATACGTGTCCTGGGGCGGCCTGGGTGGCCCAGTCGTTTGAGCGTCCGACTCTTGATTCCGGCTTGGGTCACGATCTCAGGGTCGTGGGATCGAGCCCCGTGTTGGGCTCCGTGCTCAGCAGGGAGTCTGCTTGTCCCTCTCCCTCTGCCCCTCCCCCTGCTCATGCCCCGCTCTCTCTCAAATAAATAAATCTTTTTTTTTTTTTTTTTAAGATTTTATTTATTTATTTGACAGAGAGATAGCGAGAGCAGGAACACAAGCAGGGGGAGTGGGAGAGAGAGAAGCAGGCTTCCTGACGAGCAGGGAGCCCGATGTGGGACTCGATCCCAGGACCCTGGGATCATGACCTGAGCCGAAGGCAGACGCTTAACGACTGAGCCACTCAGGCGCCCTCAAATAAATAAATCTTTAAAAAATTATTTGGCCCATAGTTTTGGTTTATAGCTTGATTGAGGTGTAATTGACATACACTGAATTGCACTCATGTGAAGTGTATAGTTTGAGGAGTTGTGACCTATGTCTAGAACCATGAAAATATCACCACAATCACCCTGCAAAAGTTCCCTCCCACCCTTTGTTAAACCCCTCACCTCCGCCTACCCCCTTGTCCCCAAGTGACCTAGCCACAATGACAGCTCAGGGCCTGGGAGGGCAGGGCAGGGTGAGACCAGCCAGGGGCCGGCGGGGGTGGGGGGTGGCCTGTGTGGGAGAAGAGGCTCCAGGAGGAGGAGGGGTACCAACACCGGGTTGAGGGTGGGGACAGTAGGAAGAGGCACCGGGCCCTCTGCTGGGTTGGGACCCCTTTTTCTGGAGTGCCAAGTGTAAGCTGTTTGGTGGTCCTGCTCCTTCCTCACCCTGGCCCTTCTTCACCCAGAATAGAGCTCAGCCTCTCTCCTGTGTCCATTTCCAGGCCACCTTCACAGCCTTCCTGGGGAACCAGCTGCCCCACAGTGCCCTGCACAGGGCTCCCACTTGACCACTGGCTGGCTCCAGTCTGGACTTTGAGCTCTGGGGTGCAGGGCTGGCTCTGAGCACAGATGTATAGCCCAGCATGGCCCCTTGTGCTCACTATAGGGAAGGACCTGCCACAAACACTTCTGGAACCATCCCCATGGGAGGGGGATTTCTCCACTCCCCAGGAATCTGCTTCCCAATTCTCTGATCTGGGTTCTCATCATCATTCCACTTTTTAAAAAATAATTAATTAATTAGAGAGAGAGAGCACGTGCTTATGTACATGGACCCTCAGCTGTATTAGTAATGTGAATCCCCATACTCTGCTGGTATCAGACTTGATTTTTACTCTGATTGGTGTCAAATGGTATCTTTACTCATTCCCTTGATTACCATTGGGGTTGAGCATCTTTTCTTATGTGCATGTAGCCACTTGAGTTTTCTGTTCCAGAACTGCTTATTGTTATTTATCGCTCATTTTTCTACTGAGTTGCTGTTCTGGTTTTTGAGGAATACTTTGCATATTCTGGAAATGAATACTTTTGTCAGTTACATCTGTTCTAAATGTCTCTTTCAAGTTGCTATGGACTGAATTGTGCCCCCCCCCATTCATTATTTGAATCCCTAACCCCCAGGCAGGGAGAAGATATTTGCAATATTAAAAACTAATTTTAGGGATGCCTGGGTGGCTCAATCGGTAAAGTGTCTGCCTTCGGCTCAGGTCATGATCTCAGGGTCCTGGGATTGAGCCCCGCATCAGGCTCCCTGCTCAGTGGGGAGTCTGCTTCTCCCTCTCCCTCTGCCGCTCCCCCTGCTTGTGCTCTCTCTCTCTAATAAATAAATAAAACCTTAAAAAAAACGCTAATTTTATCTAAAGAAAAAGAGAATCCAATAGAAAAACAAGCAAGTGCTACGACTAGGCAGTTCACGGATTTAGGGTCCCAGTTGGTCAATAAATACGGTAAGAAACACTCAACCACACTAATAGTTAAGTTCAAATAAGACAAGATGCCATTTTATTTATTTATTTGAGAGAGAGAGAGTGAGCACATGAGTGGGGCAGGGGTGCACAGGGAGAGGAGAGAGAAAATCCCAAGCAGACTCCCCGGTGAGTGTGGAGCCCAATATGGGACTTGATCCCAGGAACCTGAGATCATGATATGAGCCAAGATCGAGAGTTGGATGCTTAACTGACTGAGCCACCCAGGCCCCAAGATTAATTTTAAATTCGTAGGACTAGCATGGATAGGGGAAATCATCTGTAATGTCTACTATATTTTGGTATATTTCCTTCAGGTTTTTAAGAATATGCATTAAAAAAGTAGATTTGTGGGGTGCCTGGCTGGCTCAGTAAGAGGAGTATGTGACTCTTGATCTCATGGGCATGAGTTTGAGCCCCATGTTGGGTGTAGAGATTACTTAAAAATAAAATCTTTTTTTTTTTTTTAAGTAGATTTGTGATCAAATTGAACCTTGCCTGTCACCCGCCCCCTCCTGCTGTCCATGGCCAGATCTCATCTAGGTGATGAAGGAGCCCTACCCCAGAAGAGACAAGCTTACCTTCCAAGTGAGATTTCTTTCTTTTTTTTTTTTTTAAAGATTTTTTTATTTATTCATTCGAGACACAGAAATACAGAGAGAGAGAGAGAATATGAGCAGGGGGAGAAGCAGAGCCGGGGGTGGGGGGAGAGCAGGCCCCCTGCTGAGCAGGAAGCCCAATGTGGGGCTCCATCCCAAGACCCTGGGATCATGACCTAAGCTGAAGGCAGACGCTTAACCATCTGAGCCACCCAGGCGCCCCATCTTTTTTTTTTTTTTTTAAGATTTTATTTATTTATTTGACACAGAGAGACACAGCAAGGGAGGGAACACAAGCAGAGGGAGTGGGAGAGGGAGAAGCAGGCTTCCTGCAGAGCAGGGAGCCCAATGTGGGGCTGGATCCCAGGACCCTGGGATCATGACCTGAGCCGAAGGCAGATGACGCTTAACAACTGAGCCACTCAGGCACCCCGCAAGTGAGGTTTCTTAACCCCTTTCCCTCAGCTCCCCTGAGAGGTGCGACAGGGCTGTGCCAGGACTCTGCTGAATCATCTTGCTGGACTGATTGATTGATTGATTGCTGGTCTTCATCTTCCCATCTCTCCCTACAAAAAAAGGTCAACAATGAAGAGAGGTCAAGGAAATCCACCTGCTTGGAGAGTTGCAAAGATAAGTGGTTATCCAAGTACTTTTCAAAAGCAGAGTCACGGAGGTGTTCATAGACATTCACCCAGACCCCAAATCCAACAGTTGTGAGCTGAACCCCATCCTCCCTTCCTCTTTTATGTAACGGTTACCAGGTTGAATTAAAATGTGTATAGTGGGGTGGCTGGGTGGCACAGTTGGCTAAGCATCTGACTCTTGGTTTCGGCTCCTTTGGTGATCTCAGGGTCATGGGATCGAGCGCACGTGTTGGGCTCCGCAGTCAGTGTGGAGTCTGCTTAAAGATTCTCTCCCTCTCCCTCTGCCCCCCCCTTTCTCTCTCTAAAATAAATAAATAAATCTTCAAAACGTGTGCATAGGGTAGGTGTGGAGGAACACATGCAAGTACTGCTTCTACCCAGCTAATTCATTTCATCTGGAATGCTACACACCAAACATGTCCACAGGCCATAGAGGGGATGCTAGAAGACATTGGAATGACTGACCAGGAACTTATCAAGTTGTTTTTTTTTTTTAAGTTACATCTGCACACAACATGGGGCTCAAACTCATGGCCCCAAGATCAAGTGTCAGATGCTCTACTGACTGAGCCAGCCAGGCACCCATAGACTTGTCACTTTGAATGTTTCATGAACAGAGTGTGTTGCACCGCTCCAAGCAGGAAGGTGTATGCCTTCCATGCTGGGGTTCTGTTTGGGCATATCAGCCGACCAGAGAATGCAGAGTTTCCCAGGGTTCGCATAGCAGCCCCGAGACTCCTGTCGTCTTTACTTCGCCCACATTAACACTCCTATTTAGCAAGGTTGACACGTCACTATAACCACCTCTGAAAATTATGTCTGGCCAAATGCATCAGCTAGATTTCAGATTCTTTTTTTTTTTTTTTTTTAAGATTTTATTTATTTATTTGAGACAGAGAGAATGAGAGAGAGAGAGCACATGAGAGGGGGGAGGGTCAGAGGGAGAAGCAGACTCCCCGCCGAGCAGGGAGCCCGATGCGGGACTCGATCCAGGGACTCCAGGATCATGACCTGAGCCGAAGGCAGCCGCCCAACCAACTGAGCCACCCAGGCGCCCCTAGATTTCAGATTCTTGCCAAAACTGGAGACGTTTTTTTTTTTTTTCTTTGAACATAGTATCTTCCTCATGAAAGCATACAGCTCCCACAAGGAATCGATAAATTTGGGGAGGAGGATCCCTTGCCTCTATGTTCCCATTGCCAACCTTACAAAATCTGGTCCTGCATGCCCTGGGATTTTGTCATAGGGGATGACTCAGTTAATTACCACTCTTTCTCACTGTACACTTGGAAACAGAGGTTCAGTTTCCTTTGGTTCTTGCCAAAGCTGCTTATGAAACATATCTGGTGCTGGTGCCCACGTCCTATAAAAATACCGGTTCATACTTTCCCCTGACACATTTCATTACGGGCTAAATTTAGCACCTCGCCTGGAGCGCAGCAGCTCACCTGCTCCTAACTAGCATGTCTCCACTTCCATGCCTGCTCAGGGTGCCCGCGTATCTGTCTGGCGCCCTTGTGTCCCCACTGATCATGGTGACATCTAGAGAAACATATCAGTTGTCAAAGACAGACACGGTGTTTGGGACTGGCGATTCACATTGGATCTTCTATGGAAAAAAGCCTTTGTCATAGGTTTAAAGAAGGGCTTCAACACGCGTTGCTTCGGTTACAGGTGAGAGGGACCGCATTCTCAGGGCCGTCCCACACTCGGGTCTGCCGCTGCCTCTGCCCACCTCTGTCCCAGCGCGGGGAAATCCCTGGACCTCCCTGCGCGGCTGGCGTCCCCCGGCCCCCACCCCCGGCTGTGCCTAGCGCCACGTGCACTTCTCCCCGTCCCAGGAGGATCGTGTTCCTTGCTTATCAGTTTGCGAGAGCGCTCCACGCAGGCAGGACCCAGCCCCCCTGCGACAGGTGCCTATTTCGGTGGTATCTCACTCGTGCCTCCGCGCGCTTGTCCACTACCGTGCGGTGCTCGGGGCGACCGTTCTTCGCGCCTCAGCGGTGATGAGACAGCGCCGCCCGCGGCCCTGAGTCCCGGTCCGGACCAGCCCCGCGGACCAGTGGGAGAAACCCCACGGCCCACGATGCCCTCAGCCGCGGCCGCCCGCCTTTGAGGCAGGGCGGCGAGGGGCGGGGCCGGGCGGCGCCGCGACGCGCTGACGTCAGGACCGACGAAAGGCGGGGCCCGAGCGGCGGCGGTGGCGGCGGCGGCGGCTGTGGCGGCGTTGTTCGCTCGGGTACCGCGGGCACCTCAGCCTCGTCTTCGGCGGCCTCCTCGGCGTCCTCCTCAGAGGCCTCCGCGGCGCCTGCCCCCTCGGCCGCCCGCCGCCGCCGCCGCCGCCTCGGCGCCCTCCCGCGCCCGCCGCGCCGCCGCCATGGGCCCGCGCCCGCCGCGCCGCCGGGCCGAGGGCAGCTGAAGCTCCGCTCGAAGATGGGCGAGGGCAGAGCAGGGCCCGAGCGCCAGCCCGAGCAGCCCGGGCGCCCCGCGCGCGCCCGCCCGCGCCGCCGCGGGGATGCCCGCGCCCGCCGCCGCGCCCTGAGCGCCTTTGTCTGCCGCCCGCGCCGCCCGCCGCACCACTGGCCTCGCGGGCCTGCGCTGCGGCCGGGGGCGCGCCCATGAAGATGGAGCCGGGCCGGCCGGCCTCCCCGGCGGGCGGCCCGCGCCCCGACCCAGAGCCCGGCGGGCCCGACCGGCCGGGGGCCGCCCCAGCCCCGCGCCGGGCGCTCGGCCCACCGGAGTCCGCGGCCTGCGCCGATGCCGGGGCGGACCTGAGCGCCGGACGATCCCCGGGGCCGGACGGGCGCCCCGAGAGCGCCTGGGCGCTTGCCCCGGGCCCGGGCATGTCTTACCTCCTGCCGGACCAGGCCGCCTGCCGGGACCCCGACCCCGACCGGCAGCTGCCAGAACTCGGCCCGCTTCTTTCCTGGACTGAAGAGCCAGAGGATTACGGACCGCCGGTTTGCCCGGAGAGCGCCTCTCTCCGCGTGCAGGGTTTCAGGCACAGCCAGCACGTGAGGGGCGAGGTCGACTTCTTCCCTGGCTTCCCCTCGCCCTCGGTGGGCGAGCTGACGCTGGACGTGGGTCCCGGGGACCCGGACCGGCCCTCGGACTTCAGTCAGACCTGCCCCCTAACGAGCGAGCCCGCGGCGTGTGCGGAGGACGGCCCCCGCCTTCGAGCCGTGTTCGACGCCCTGGGCGGCGATGGGGACGGCTTCGTTCGCATCGAGGATTTCGTCCAGTTCGCCACGGCCTACGGGGCAGAGCAGGTAACGGGGCGAGCGCTCCCGGGCCCTGCCGTCCGTCAGATCGGGGAGTGCACGCTTTCTTCCCTTGTGTCCTCAGCTCGGGCTCAATCTCGCTGACGTTCCTTTCCCTCGTCGAGGGAGCTTCTATTCCCGAGACTTACTTTATTTCCTTGCCCCCCTGCCCCCAACCGCGTCCTCCGGAGCCACACAAGCTGGATTTTTCCCAAACGGGGTTGAGCTCCTGGCGATATGCTCCTGGCGTGGGGACCTGCCCCCAGGCCGCTTGGTAAAAGGGCCCCCTGAATGAAGACGTGCCCAGCGACTCCCCCAACTGAGGGCCCAGGGCTGCTTGGCTGAAGTCATTCGGTCCTTCCCACCGCAGAGGCCAGACTGCGCCTGGTCGCTGAACGTCATGCTAATCCACACACACCTATTTTGAGCACACTTTACTGTGTGTGATTGGTATATGTCCTGCCTAGGTTCATCTTTTAATGTTTGGGAGACCGTGAACGCTGAAAGTTTTCGCTTCTAATCTTGTGTGCAGAAGGGAAGGGGAATGAGCCGGAGAGCAGGGTGAGGGTACAGACTGAAGCAGAGCTCTATCAGGGCCAGCTCCTCTCCTGTCCGAGAGTGAGGCGTGTAGACAGGTGATGAGAAGGCACAGTGCCGTGTGTCGGAGGTCGCACCCCACCCCCGGGAGAAGGGGGGCCTCAAGATTTGTCCTTGGCCTGTATTTCAGCACTTAGGCAAGTTTACCTGGAGAGAGACACCATCACGCTTTGTGTTCTGCTGATAACCCGGGAGACATCACAGGTTACTGGTGTTCACTTTTAAATATTTTCCTGAAGAGTAGAAAGTCCCTAAAATGCTGATTTGCTAGTTTTTATATTTTATTGATTTCTCACCTTGCAGATATTTGTTAAGTGGGTGTTCAAGTGCACAGTGTGTTTAAGCCTAGAGGTCTTGGGGCACCTTGGTGGCTCAGTTGTTAAGTGTCTGCCTTCGGCTCAGGTCATATTCCCAGGGTCCTGAGATCGAGCCCCACATCGGGCTCCCTGCTCCGTGGGAAGCCTGCTTCTCCCTCTCCCACTCCCCCTTCCTTGTGTTCCCTCTCACTGTCTCTCTCTCTCTCTCAAAAATAAAATCTTTAAAAAAAAAAGCCTAGCGGTCTTTAAGAAAAGAGGTAAAATTGATCCCTTGCTATTTAGGGTGTCAGTTAAAACATGTGGAAACCTTTATAAGGGATCCATGTATCCCCCTGAATATCCACAGTGTCCCTCTAGCTGTTAGTGTAAAGATATGGGTCCTCCTGATCACGGCTCCTTGGGCTGAGTTGTCAGTCCGGGAAGATGTGCATGTCTCTGTGGGCATCCTGAATGTTGGGATCAGCGTACTGCTTGTATTTTAGCTCTGTGTCGGAAGACGTTGCTGCGACGGGTCTCCCACCTCTTAGTCTAATGGGCACAGAGATATATGACTGATAGTGTCCATATGGGCAGCGCGGATTGTGATTGCTGGTCCAGTTTCTTTTCCTGCTTTTCCTTTGTGCCGCTGGGCTAGAGAGCACCCCTCCTTTTTTTTTTTTTAACTAGTGCCTTGTCTTCTCTCCAAACAGACCCTTCCTCATTACAGCAGTCAGAGGTGTTAGGGAAATACTACATTTCTTCTTTATCATAATCTGACTCTGAGAGAGTACTCTGTGGCTTATATGAAGCTCACGAATGTTTTCTCTGGATCATCACCTTTTTCTGAGGCCCTGGTAGGCAGGTGGTTTTCATCTCACTCTACAGGTAAGGAACTGGAAGCCCAGGAAGGCTGAATAATTTTCACAAGCCCTCACAGATTGTCAGTGCTCTAGCAGGGATGCGCTCATAACCTTTAGGTGGCTCTCAGCTTACTAGATTTGGTCACTAAAAATATTTCCACAAATTTCATGTTACTGACTTCCATAAAATCCTTTTCATTTGAGAAACACCTTTTGTAACTGTCCTTATTGATCACAGTGGGAAAAACTTTCGGTGCTATTTGGGGCTGAGCTTTCTTGTAATCACAAAGTAGAAATGGGTCAAAATTCTTTGCTCTGAAAGCTCCTGGTGGAATTTTAAGATTTTATTTATTTATTGTAGGGAGAGAGAAAGAGTGCGCGTGCTAGAGAGCGAGCTCTCACGAAATGAGGGGGTGGGCAAGGGAGGGCAGGGGGTCCAGCGGGGCTCCATTCTGGGACCCTGAGATCATGATGTGAGCCGAAACCTGAGCCACCCAAGTGCCCCTCTCCTGGTGGAATTTTAAATTTGGGGGCAAAGCCTGGATGACTTGGGGTTTGGTGGCATGGACGTGTGTAGGCAGATCTGTGGCATTGCATCCTTCCTGTCTGCTGACCCAGACTGTGCTGGAAGTAGTGCTGGGTGTGGTCGTCGTAGTACCTGGACTTGGACAAGCTTCCTGGGATGGTGGAGGAGAGCTCTTGTTTTGAAGCGGATAATTTACAGAGTAATGAAAGGTTGATTTTTGTGCCTGTATAAGCTTTGCTAGCCTTTATTATGACTCAGGAGTACTTTTTCCAGGTCTGATGTCAGAACGCATTATAGAGGAGCAAAGAGAAAAAGTATTCTTTGATAGTGAAGTAGTTTATTTATTTATTTATTTATTATTTTTTTAAAGATTTTTTATTTATTCATTTGAGACAGAGAGATACAGAGAGAGAGAGAAAGCATGAGCTGGGGGAGAGGCAGAGGGAGAAGGAGAAGCAGACTCCCCGCTGAGCAGGGAGCCCGACGCGGGGCTCGATCCCAGGATCCTGGGATCATGACCCGAGCCGAAGGCAGATGCTTAACCATCTGAGCCACCCAGGCGCCCCTAGTTTATTTATTTTTAAAGATTTTATTTATTTGAGAGGGAGACAGAGAGCACAGGAGCAGGGGGAGGGGCAGAGGGAGAGGGAGAAGCAGACTCCCCGCTGAGCGCAGAGCCCTTTACCACCACCTGGATCCCAGGAACTACCCTCGCTGCCACCCCCTCGGGTCATGACCTGAGCCAAAGTTAGAGGCTTAACTGACTGAGCCGCCCAGGTGCCCTGATAGTGAAGTAGTTTAAAGAAAACTGAAGAATTCCACCTCGTGATGAGTATTTTTATTTGTTTTTTGGGTTTTTTTTTTAAGATTTTATTTATTTATTTGACAGAGAGAGAGCACAAGTAGGCAGAGTGGCAGGCAGAGGAAGAGGGAGAAGCAGGCTCTCCACTGAGCAGGGAGCCGGACGTGGGGCTCTATCCCAGGACGCCAGGATCATGACCTGAGCCGAAGGCAGACGCTTAACCGACTGAGCCACCCAGGTGCCCCGTGATGAGTATTTTTAAACTTAAAAAAAAATTTTTTTTTATTAAAGATTTTATTTATTTATTTGTCATAGAGAGAGAGTGCACGCACGAGCACAAGCAGGATGAGCAGCAGGCAGAGAGAGAAGCAGGCTCCCCGCTGAGCAGGGAGCCCGATGCGGGTCTCAATCCCAGGATCTCGGAATCACTACCTAAGCCGAAGGCAGCCACCTAACCGACTGAGCCACCCAGGCGCCCCTATTTTTAAACTAAAATGACTGCCTACTGTGCTCTTTCTATATATCAAATAAGTAAATAAAATCTTTTGAAAAGACAGTCGTTAAGCATCTGTCTTCAGCCCAGGTCATGATCCCGGGGTCCTGGGATTGAGCCCCGTATCGGGCTCCCTGCTCAGCAGGGAGCCTGCTTCTCCCTCCCTCTGCCTGCCTCTCTGCCTACTGTGCTCTCTCTATATATATCAAATAAATAGATAAAATCTTTAAATTTTTAAAATGAAAAGTCCTGAACATATACAGAAATAGAGGGAGTAGTTTAGTGAAACCCCCATCCCAAACCGCTGCTCAGTTTCAGCAGTCTTGGTTCGTCTGTGGAGCCCCACTTTCACGCTGTGTAGGAAGTGCATGCCTGACATCACGTCTCATCCATATGTATTTCAGTACGTATCTCTAAAAGATAAGGGTTCTTCTTTAAACATGCGTGATTTTTCAAAAACCCTAGGAAGAGATGAGGTGGATAACAGCAATAAGGACCATAAGTTTCTGTACTTTCCACTTTGAGATTTCAAAATATTGCATGCATGAGACTCTTACGCTGGTCACATTACTGTCCTTGATGATAGCAACTAGATTATTCTTGATTATTGTCAGATACTCGAAGGTAGCATGTTGAGTAATCTGTTTATGAAGGAAGCATTTTAAATTATTGAAGCTGATTATCTGAATTTTTCATGGCAGCAGCTCGTACTTAGAATACAGATGGCTTTTCTGTCCCTCTTTCTTTAGCAGTGTCATGGTGTGTTTGGCTCCCCTTACATCATCTGGTGGTAGATCAGGTGTGGTGTAACATAACACAGGGCTGGCAAGGAGAAAAAGGACTGCAGTGGAGTTTTCTGGTTCTATCTTACTGAAACAGGAATTCGTAGTCCTGTACACCCAGCGCTAGTTGTCAAGATGGAATAGGTTACTTTTAAGTCCTCGACCGTTTCTGAAGATTCTTCCTCTATATGACCCCTTCATACTGAGAGTGATGTAGGAAAGAATGTTAGGGTTCGAAGCCAACGGCCAAGAAGGAATTCTTGAGTCCTTTGGTGCAAAAAGGTGGTTTTATTAAAGTATGGGGACAGGACCCATGGGCAGGAAGAGCCTCACCGGGGTCATGAGGAGTGGCCCATTGTATACTTTAAAGTTGGGAGGGGGTTAGGGACAGTGTAAGTCTCTAAGGCATTTGGAAGCAAGGTTTCCAGCACCTTGAGGGGGCTAGCTATTGTTGGGTAAAGGTCATTTATTAATGTCTAATAAAACCTTAGTCATGAGACCCTTCAGATGTATTATCGGTGGGCCATATGCTTGGGGGATGATTGCCAACATGTATCTTGGGGGGTAGAGATATAGGAAGTTTCCAAAGGAATTCTTACATGTTAAAGTAGACTTACAGGGTCTTGGGGGTGGGGTGGGTATCAGGCTAGGATTGCCTTTTGCCCTTAGCAAAGTGTCAACATCGAGGCAATTGAGTCCCGAGAGGAATGTCACTCTGCCTGTTTCAAGGACTTGTCCGTGGGCTGCAGGTAGTTAAGGAAATTTAATAATTTTTCTTCTGCCTGTGTTTCCCACATCAAGAGAGCTGATGCTTTTGTAGCTATGACCAACTCATCCTAAAACAGAATTTGTAAATTCTAAGAGTATTGTAAGAAAGGATTGATTTCTTTTGGCTTTATTTTTCAAAGGAATTAATTATAATTGTAAAGATTATCTCCACATTTTATGGTTACACATATGTAAGTGTTTACATTTTAATAGTCACTGATCCTTTCCAGAGAACCTACACATTGAAATGCTGAATGCCCTTCAGTGACCTTGTAGGCATTGTTCCCTTCAGTGCTTGTTTAAGTAGGCTGCTGAGGGAAGTGTTGATGCTCAGGTCTCCCTGCTTCTCATTCCCACACCCCTGCTGGTGAGCAGTTGGAAGTTCCTAGGGGCATGTGGCTGCACCTTTCAGTTGCTTCAGTGTCCTTCCCAGTTTCTCTCCTAGCCTTGAATTTGAGTGTGAGTGTATCTGTGCGTGAGAGAGAATGAGCACAGGTGTGTGAGCAGGTGCATGTGGGAGCTAGTGTGGGGTGTGTATGCACAGCTCTGGGTCTGTGTGTTGGATGAATTGCTAAAAGGCAGATGACATTCCTTTCTGTGCTTGGATCACAGGCAACTTTGTTAGTGTCTTAAAATTGCTTTTTTCATATTATAAAAGTAACACATGCTTTTTAAAAAATTTGAAAATGCAGAGTGATATGAAGCATAAAACAAAAAAATGACCAATAATCCCACTATTCTGAGAAAAACACCTTTCCCATTTTAGTGCATCTCCTTCCAGACTTTTTTGTACACATACACACAGTTTTGTGTATAATTGAGATTACTGAATAGAAGCTAAATTACATTTATAGATGTTCATTATTTAAAAAAATGAAACTGAATTATATCAGTAAGCAAAATAAGAGAAATAAAAATTAGGGACCCCTGAGTGGCTCAGTTGGTTAAGCGTCTACCTTTGGCTCAGGTCATGATCCCAGGGTCCTGGGATCGAGTCCTGCATCGGGCTTGCTCCTCAGCAGGTAGTCTGCTTCTCCCTCTGACTGTCGCTCCCCCTGCTTGTGCTCTCTCTCTC
>NC_138373.1:35571376-35578874 GCF_054177405.1 Leptonychotes weddellii | reverse complement strand
GCAGGGAGCCTGATGCAGGGCTTGATCCCAGGACGCTGGGATCATGACCTGAGCCGAAGGCAGACGCTTAACGACTGAACCGCCCAGGCGCCCCCCATGTCTGTTGTTCTGAACCCACTTTTTGACCTGTTTTTTGAAATTAAAGATCTCTGATACCAGTTGTCTAAAGGAATCCTAAGGTTTACTTGTTTCCAGGAAGATTCAGAATTGTTAGGGATTATTCCAGCATAGGATCTGACATAGAGGAAGAATTTAATTCCATGTAGACCACCCAGACAAGGTTGTCAAGGGCACCAGGCTGATGAATTGCTTACCTTATTCTGAAAACAGGGTGTAAACATTAGTTATAATTGAAATATCAGACGAAAGAGTTTGGCATCCACTGAAGACTGTTGTGTAGCCCTTAAAAGTGATAATTACAAAGTCTTGGAAGTACCTTAGATTAGTGCTTCTATTGCAAATGAATAGAGTGGTGTGTAGACCACTGTTATAACTATGTAAAAATTACGTGTAAGAGTCTTGAAGGAAACACTAGAAATTAGTTTTAGTTGTGTGTGTGTATGTGTGTACACATGTGTGTATTGGGAAGGTATATTTGTAGTGTCTGTGTCTCTGTCAAATAAAATCTTAGAAAAAAAGATGCTTGACTGTGCCACCGAGGTGCGCCTATTTATTTTTATTTTTAAAGATTTTATTTATTTATTTGGCAAAGAGAGACACAGAGAGAGAGGGAACACAAGCAGGGGGAGTGGGAGAGGAGAAGCAGGCTTCCCACTGAGCAAGGAGCCCGATGTGGGGCTCCATCCCAGGACCCTGGGATCATGACCCGAGCCGAAGGCAGACGCTGGACAACTGAGCCACCCAGGTGCCCATAGTTTTATTTTTTAAAAGATTTTTTTGTAAGATTTTATTTATTTATTTGACAGAGAGCACAAGCAGGGGGAACGGCAGGCAGAGCGAGAGGGAGAGGGAGAAGCAGGCTTCCCGCTGAGCAGGGAGCCTGATGTGGGACTCAATCCCAGGACCCTGGGATCATGACCTGAGCCGAAGGCAGATGCTTAAGTGACTGAGCCACCAAGGTGTGCCCCTTTTTAAAAATATTTTTTTTAAAGATTTTATTTATTTATTTATTTGAGAGAGAGAGAATGAGAGACAGAGAGCATGAGAGGCAGGAGGGTCAGAGGGAGAAGCAGACTCCCTGCTGAGCAGGGAGCCCGATGCGGGACTCAATCCCGGGACTCCAGGATCATGACCTGAGCTGAAGGCAGTCGCTTAACCAACTGAGCCACCCAGGCGCCCTAAAAATATTTTTAAAATTTTATGTTAGAAAGAGTGCATGCAGGTGCCAGGGGGGTGGGGGGAGGCAGAAGGAGAGGGAGAGGCAGAGAATCTTAAGCAGATTCCCCACCCACTGTGAGGCTGGATTCCACAACCCTGAGACCACAACCTGAGCCAAAACCAAGAGTTGGATGCTCAACCAACTGAGCCACCCAGACGTCCCTAAAGATTCTATTTTTCAGTAATCTCTAAACCCAAATTGGGGTTCAAACTTATCACCCTGAGATCAAGAGTCACATGCTCTACTGACTGAGCCAGCCAGGAGCCCCTGATTAATCATATTTTTAAAGTTAAATGGTAATTTTAATTTTACTAATAGAGTGTTTGAGCCATAATAAAAGGAAATAAAAGTCCACATTGACTAGAGAAATGAGCAGTTCCTTTGAAAGCCTACTAAAGTACATTTTGAAAAGTCAAGCTAGCGAGAATATTTTTCTACCTTGAAACACATATGAGGGGTAGTAGATAGCTATGAATTTTGGGTGAGGTCTGAGCAGAGGTAGCCAGTTTCCTGGTTCTCCTCAGAGCACTGATAATGTTTATGGGTTATGGGTGGAGTCCGGTCCCTGGTCTTCCTGATTGTATCAGTGCAGGGACCTCAGATTTTCATGTAGAAGATGTGGGAGGGCATAGCCAGCCTAACACCCTCTTATTGAGGGGCTCTCAATAAGATTTTTTATTTTCTATTTTTTATTTTTAGTTTTACTTATTTTTTTGAGAGAGAGAGTGTGAGTGGGGAGGGGCAGAGGGAGAGTGAGAGAGAGAGAATCCTAAGGCAGGCTCCATGCTCAGCGCGGAGCTGGAAGTGGGGCTCAATCTCAAGACCCTGAGATAATGACCTGAGCCGAAATCAAGAGTTGGACGCTTAACCAACTGAGCCACCCAGGCGCCCCTCAATAAGATTTTTTAAAAACCTGAGGGGCGCCTGGGTGGCTCACTTGGTTAAGCATTTGCCTTCAGCTCAGGTCAATTCCAGGGTCTTGAGATTAAGCCCCAAGTTGGGCTCCCTGCTTAGCGAGGCCTCTGCATCTCCCTCTCCCTCTGCCCTTCTCCCCTGCTGGTGCTCTCTCACTCTCAAATAAATAAATAAATAAATAAGAATAACAAAAAATAAAAAACATAGGAGTCACAGATAATGATTCGAAAACTCTTAAAAATCAAAGGGAAGGGGCGCCTGGGTGGCTCAGTCAGTTGGGCGTCTGCCTTCAACTCAGGTCATGATCCCAGGGCCCTGGGATTGGGCCCCACATCAGGCTCCCTGCTCAGCAGAGAACCTGCTTCTCCCTCTCTGCTGCACCCCATGCTTGTGCTCTCTCTCTGTCAAATAAATAAAATCTTAAAAAAAAAAAAAAAGAAAAATCAAAGGGAAAAAGACAAAAACCTGGTAGAAAAATGGATAAAAAATATGAAGACATCCCACAGGAAAAGATACATAAATGGCCACTAAACATGTGAAAATATGCTCACCCTCATTCCTAATGAGAAAGATAAATGCAAATTAAAATCAGACACATTTCTCACTCATCATGTTTGCAAAAATGTGAAAGCTTGAACACATTCTGTTGGTGAGGCTGTTGGGAAACAGGCACGCTCTCAGATTGCTGGTGAGGGTGCAGAGTGGTACAGTCCTTATTATCAAGGGGAACTTTGACTTAACTGTCCTCCTCCTAGTGATTTACCCTGAGGATGTACCTCCACAAGTAAAAAATACCAGATACACGAGGTATTCATTGCAGCATTATCTGTGAATAAAATATGGAAACAATGTAAATGTTCATCCAGGAAGAGTGAGGTCTGTTCCCCTAAGAGGGTGCAACTGCAGAGATAAAGGGGAAAGGCTCATGTATACTGGCAGGGAGTGATTTCCAAGATGCAGTAAGTGGAAAGCATACAAGTTAGTATGCAAAATTCGTGGTAAGAAAGAATAGGTGCTGTGATCCCTCTGCTAGGAGGCTCCTAGAGGAGTCAGACCCTAGGGTTGGAAAGGAGAATGGAGCTGCGGGGAAGAGCTGGAGGGGAGTTAGCATTTAATGGGGAGAGTTTCAGTTGGGGCAGTTGGAAAAGTCCCAGAGATGGATGATGGCAATGGCTGTACAACACTGTGAATGTACTTAATGCACAAGATACGGTTGTATTCTTAAAAATGGTTGATTTATCACAATTTAAACAAGAAAAAGAAAAGAGGGATCTGAGGTGCAGAACCCTAAGGATAGACTTTAGCTCAAATGAAGAGGAATTGACAAGTAGAATTAAGAAACCACACCTCATGGGGCACCTGGGTGGTTCCATTGGTTAAGCATCTGACTCTTTTTTTTTTTATTATTTTATTTTATTATGTTAATCACCATACATCATTAGTTTTTGATGTAGTATTCGTTGATTCATCGTTTGCATATAACACCCAGTGCTCCTTTCAGTACATGCCCTCTTTAATACCCATCACCAGGCTAACCCATCCCCCCACCCCCCTCCCCTGTAGAACCCTCAAGCATCTGACCCTTGATTTCTGCTCAGGTCATGATCTCAGGGTTGTGAGATTGAGTCCTGGGTCAGACTCCATGCTCAGTGTAGACTCTGCTTGGATTCTCTCTCTCCTTCTGCCCCTTCCCCTGCTGGCTCTCCCTCTCTCTCTCTCAAAGCAATAAATCTTAAAAAAGGAAAAAAAGAAAGTAACCACACCTCAGAGCGCCTGGCTGGCTCAGTCAGAAGAGTGTGCAACTCTTGATCTCAGGGTCATGAGTTTGAGCCCCATATTGGGTGTAGAGATTACTATAAATAAAAAAAGAAAGAAAGAAACTACACCTCATGACCCCCAGACCAGGCCTTTTCTCCTCACCTGTCCTCCTGGTTTGGTATTCAAGATCCTCAGCCCATCTGAAGTTTTTATATTCACAGGCTCCAGGACAGGGCTGGGCTAGTGGGATCTGGCTGTAAGGAGTTGAGGGTTAGAGAGGGAGGAAAGAAAGAATGCAAAATTAGAAAGAAGAGGAAATAAAATGTATATATTTGTTTCTTCTTGCAAAAAGAAACACAGGAAGGATAGACAAGGAACTAATTTAAATAATTTACCCAAGTGGGTGGGGACAGGGTTTAAGGTATATGGATGGGACTGAAACTTGTCTGAGTCTGCCTTTTTATATAGCTTTGACTTTTTTTTTTTTAAGATTTTATTTATTAGACAGAGAGAGAGTGCACACGAGAAGGGGGAGGGTCATAGGGAGAAGCAGACTCCCCCCTGAGCAGGGAGCCTGATGCAAGGCTTGATCCTGGGATCCTGGGACTCTGGGATCATGACCTCAGCTGAAGGCAGACGCTTAACTCATGGAGCCACTCAGATGCCCTTATATCCTTGACTTTTGAGTCATCCAAATATTCTAC
The DNA here is from genome assembly GCF_054177405.1 of Leptonychotes weddellii. Classification (NCBI taxonomy): domain Eukaryota; kingdom Metazoa; phylum Chordata; class Mammalia; order Carnivora; family Phocidae; genus Leptonychotes; species Leptonychotes weddellii. The sequence goes on along the minus strand of NC_138373.1, from coordinate 35,574,158 downwards.
ATACTCAAAAACAAATTAAGATAACAATGATAGAAAATCAAATTGAATTTAAGTAGAAACAAATGAACCTGGAAGTATATCGAATTAATAACATAATCATATAGGAAAGATTAATTCAAGTCCCATGAACACAGTACTCTGTATACCTTTAGTGGGTTATATTTAAAAGAAAAAAAGAGCTACAAAGAAACTTACTATAAAGTAGGTTAGTTGATAGATCAGTGCAGTAGTTTTTTTGTTTTTTTTTTTTTTAAAGATTTTATTTATTTATTTGAGAGAGAGAATGAGAGACAGCATGAGAGGGAGGAGGGTCAGAGGGAGAAGCAGACTCCCTGCTGAGCAGGGAGCCCGATGTGGGACTCGATCCCGGGACTCCAGGATCATGACCTGAGCCGAAGGCAGTCGCCCAACCAACTGAGCCACCCAGGCGCCCTCAACGCAGTAGTTTGAAATCACTTTGGGTGTGTGTCGGATAGAGCAAATGAGTATACTGGTGCTGGAAATCAGGCTTCTCCAGGAGAAAGGAGATAAAAATACAGTATGGAAAAGGTGAGGGAGAACCCTGTTGTCTTGGAATTTAAACTGAGGGTATCAGTAGGAAGACATGATTTAAAAAATAATCTAGCTCTGTCCTCAGAGAGTGTCTAGGAGCAGTGACATCCCAGTAGCAGTGGGTATTCCTAGACCCCAGATCATGGTTGCAAACACCATTTCCCACTGAAGGAACCAGGGATCCTCAGAGAAATGCCTTATTTCAGGTTTAAGGCGGGCAAAATTTAATGTGAGCCTGGATTAATCGTGTACCAGAAAGCAAGGAAGTGTTCAAAAATTGATGGGGACATGTCAAAAATGGAGCAGCTTGAATGGGTTCCCAGTGGGCAAATCTGGGACATTTGGAGTGTCAAAAAAGAGTAATGATGATAAAGGGTACATTGAATTTAAAAAGTGTATGGCACACAGTGAGTAAAAACCAGTCCTAGTGACACCCTAAAGGAGGTGCATGGTTCCTTACAGACAAATGCCCTTCAAAGTAGAAAGTGACAGATTTAGAGATCCGTGGGTGGTTGCTTTCTGAATTGGTGTTTTGTGACGACCAAGGTAATAATTGATTGAAGTGAGGATCATCAGTGGTTGTTAAAAACCATGGTGTAAACATTTGAGGGGGAGGGGATGCAGAGACCACACATTCCGAAGTGTCATTCCACAGGTGATTGATCCAAATGGAAGAAGAGAGCTTTACAGTGGAGAAATTTGTCTGATTCTGCCTTGACCAGGTCTGGTCAAACTCTGACTTCCCAGTAATGGAGATGACGTGCCTCTTGATGGGATGCAGTGGGACGGTCAACATTCTTGCCAAAAGTGTTTAACCTGAGTCAAATAATGAGAAGTAACCAGACAACCCAGACTGTAGGGCCTCGACAGTTGCCTGGACACTTGAAAATATGTCATAAGAAGGGTTGGGGACCCTTCCCGACTGAGGGCATGAACGAATTGTGACAACTAATGCCTGGTTCTCAATTAAAAGGTAGCAAGACAACTGTGAAGGCCATTGTTGGGGTAAGTGGGGAAATTTGAAGATAGGTGATTACTTGATATCAGTGGTGTCAATGGTTTTGTGTAGGAAATAGATGCTGGAGGTTTAGGGAGGTGTCATGATGTCTGAAGCTTATTTATTTATTTATTTTTAAAGATCTTATTTTTAAGTGATCTCTGTACGCATTGTGGGGCTTGAACTCACGACCCTGAGATTGAGAGTTGCACGCTCTACCGACTGAGCTGGCCAGGTGCCCCTCCGCAGCTTAGTTTTAATAGTTCCACAAAAAAAGTGCACATGTGTAGAAAGAGATAGGAAGCAGATGCGGAAGGACTTTGGTAATTGGTGCATGTAGAGGAGGGTTATCAGATGTTCTTTGTGTTCTTTAAACTTTACAGTGGGTTCAACATACTTTAAAATGAAAAGAAAGAATACAATATGGGAAGTTCATTGATGGTAACCTGTACTTTGTCTTGTAGTGTATGTTAGATTGTGTGGCTTTTATCGATCTTAACAATAATCAGAAACCAAAACCCTTGTTCTCACATAAGTAACAGGAATGTTCCACATGGACACAGGTTCACTGGTTAGTAACTCAATACCCAGGGCAGTGCTTATTGATTCATAGATGGCACAGGGTTCGAGATTACCCTTCCCTTTGACACGGGGGTTGAAATGGGAAGTTAAGAATAGCTATATATGGCCCAGAAATGGACCCTCAACTCTATGGTCAACTAATTTACGACAAAGCAGGAAAGAATGTCCAGTGGAAAAAAGACAGTCTTTTCAACAAATGGTTTTGGGAAAATTGGACAGCAACATGCAGAAGAATGAAACTGGACCATTTCCTTACACCACACACAAAAGTAGACTCAAAATGGATGAAAGACCTAAATGTGAGACAGGAATCCATTAAAATCCTTGAGGAGAACACAGGCAGGAACCTCTTCGACCTCAGCCGCAGCAACTTCTTCCTAGAAACATCGCCAAAGGCAAAGGAAGCAAGGGCAAAAATGAACTAGTAGGACTTCATCAAGATAAAAAGCTTCTGCACAGCAAAGGAAACAGTCAGCAAAACCAAAAGACAACCAACAGAACGGGAGAAGATATTTGCAAATGACATACCAGATAAAGGGCTAGTATCCAAAATCTATAAAGAACTTATCAAACTCAACACCCAAAGAACAAATAATCCAATCAAGAAATGGGCAAAAAACATGAACAGGGTCGCCTGGGTGGCTCAGTTGT
>NC_138373.1:35535698-35570876 GCF_054177405.1 Leptonychotes weddellii | reverse complement strand
AAATCTTTTGGAACTTGTTTTATGTTCCAGAATGTAGTCTCTTGGTAACTGTACGTATGCACTTAAGAGGATTGTGTCCTCTACTTTCATTGCCTGTAAATGTGAGTTTGAGGTGCTTAATGGGATCACCATGACTTCTGACAAGACAAGCTTTGTTGAAAATATTACAATTCAAGTATGGTAGTAACAACAAGATGCACAAATGGGGGTAGTTTCTCCTTGTGAAGAGCTGTGCTTTCAGCTTGATTTCTGTGAGAGGTGCCTCTTCAGTTGGCCTTAACTATGGTTAGCAAACTTGCTCTGGTTTCTTCTCTTCGACTTTATGTCTCCACATCTGTAGCAGAAACAATATAATTTGTTAGTAAATTTCTCCGAATCATCCTGTAGGAGCCAGCTCTATCTGTCTGTTGCTGCTAGCAGTCTGGTAACTTAATGTATCCATATCCTGGAGAGGGTACGGCTGGCTTTGACCATTCTGGTGTTATGTCCCTGGACCTGGTGTTCTGGCTCGGCCGGATTGTGCAAGAAAGGGCAGGCTCTTTCACAGTCGCCTTGTTTTTTCGAAAAGCCTCTGAATGGAGTCCTTTGGGCTTAGAGAATTGGAATCATCCCCAATCATCAGCTACATGGAAGCTGATGTATTCTCTAGACTATAAAGAAAGTATAATTAAAGTGCACTTTAAAAAAATGTATATACTGGATTCATCTTCTAACATGGTAACGTGTAAAAAGGCCTACTCTTAGTTAATGATTTGTTTAAAAACCATTGGGTTAATGTTTCAGAATGAACAACATGGTACTTTGTGTTCGATTAGTAGCTTCATTGTTGAAATTCTTTGAAATCTTTTTTTTTTTTTTTTTTTAATGTAAGCTCTATGCCCAGTGTAGGGCTTGAATTCATGATTCTGAGATCAAGAGTCACGTGCTCGGGGCGCCTGGGTGGCTCAGTCGTTAAGCGTCTGCCTTCGGCTCAGGTCATGATCCCAGAGTCCTGGGATCGAGCGCCACATCGGGCTCCCTGCTCCGCGGGAAGCCTGCTTCTCCCTCTCCCGCTCCCCCTGCTTGTGTTCCTTCTTTCACTGTGTCTCTCTCTGTCAAAAAAGAAATAAAATCTTAAAAAAAAAAAAAAGAGTCACATGCTCTACTCATAGAGCCAGACAGGTGCCCCAAAATTCTTAGACATCTTAAGGACAGATTGGCCAGTATGGATTCCAGGTTAGATAGCCGTTCAGGTATCTAGTGCTAGATATCCAGCACTAGATATCATGGGCTTTAGGAATGAAGGTTTTTGTGAGATAAGGAAGGAGGCATTTTATAAATAATTCTGATTCAGTTGTCTCAAGAAGTCAGAGGATGAGTGGACTCCCAAGCCCAGTATCTCAGTAGCACATAGGGCCCTGGGATGGAGGGACGGTGGCCACCATCTTATCCACGTAATGGAGGGAGAAGAGGGAGATGCAGTCTCTGGCTTGAGGGCCCTGGACCGTTAGGGTCAGTCAGCTTGAGCTGGTCCTATTCTAGTCTGGCTTTATGTTACCCAAATAGTGGCAAGAGGGCTGAACATGGCAGCCTGCCCATTGCAGAGGAGGCCCTGAGAGCCATTTGTGGATGGTGTAGATTAATGGGTTTGGCCTCAGCCAGGGGCTTGTCCCCACCATAGCCTTAGCCCTGGTTCTCTGCCTTTGAAATATCTTGTCTACACTTCATCCCCAAGTGTTCACATGTCCCCACCCTCCTATCCTCTGGCTTTCCTGGATGGTCCTTGCCTCCTTTTGTGGTCAGAGGTGAGCTGTCTTCTGGCCAGTGCCTCATCCTTTTTTCCTCGCTGCCCCCTCCAACATCGGTCCTCTCTTTCTTGCTTTCTTTGCTCTTTTTGTCTTTTTCTCATTTTTGTTTTCTCTCTCTCTTTAAAATTTTCATTATGGAAAAGTCCAAGCGTATACGAGAGTAGATAGAGCAGTGTGATGCCTCCCCAGTACCCCACCCCCAGCCTTGGCAATTGTCAGTCATGGCCAGTCAGCCACATATATGTAACCTTAGATGTGCCTTGGCCCCTAGTGTTGGAAGTATCTCTACATCAGTGAGTATATAAAAAAATTACTAAAATATCATTATCACACCTGTAAAAATTAAGTATCTTAGTATCAAACAGTATTCAGTATCTAGGATCAGTAGTCAAATTTCTAATTATTTTATAAATATGATTTAAAACAACAGTTTATTTGAATCAAGATCCATAAAGACCTTACATGGTCACAGATTGGTATGTCTTCTAAGTCATGACTTCTGAGTCTCTTAGTGAGGGCTTCCTCTCCATCTTTTTCCCTTTGAAAACAGAAGGTCACTTCTCTGTCAGGGTCCTCGTGGAGTGGGCTTGCTGGTTACATCCATGTGATATTGTTGAAACATGTTACTTTGATCATTGTATTTCCTATAAATTGGTAGTTAGATTCAGGTTTGATTTAGGTGGTGTTGCATGCTTCCACCAGGAGATACGTGGTGTCTGGTGGTCTTTTTATGACTTTAGAAGGCACTGAGCGTCGTTGATTCTGTCCATTACTGCATTGAGGATTGCAGGATGTGACATTTTGATCCTTCGTCCCTCCCCCGTTTATTAGCTGGGATGCTCTATAAAGAGAAACTTGCCCTGAATTACAGTTTGTAGAGGAAAGGCAGGCTAACTACTTGATTCTTTCCCTTTATTTATTAGTTTTCACAATAATAAACGGTTCACTAGTAACCTCCAATGATGACCAGTTGTTTTTTGTTTGTTTTTTTTTTACCATATTACACCTTCATGGATTAAAACATGTTTGATGTGTTTCAGTCCACTGAGTTATCATTCTCATCAGTGCTCATATTCTCCCTGTGGGCTGTGAAGGCCTCTTCAGGATGGCTCCTGAGTTATTGGATGTTAACTAATGAGTCTTTGATAGCTTCTTTGCTTTCAGGTGTGACGGGGAGTCCGAGCTCCGTTTGTACACTTCCTGGCCGGTCTCCAAGGATCTTGGTTTCTTTTCATGGGAAGTGGGGTTTAAATATCACAGCCTGGTTGCTAGGGTGTTCACTGTTAATTGGACAGAATTAGAAAGTCTTTGTTTTATTTAATACGTCATGAGTGATCTTTGTTTTATTTAATACGTCATGAGTGATACTTTATAGTAATGCTTCAGGTTTACATACAAGATTACCAGGTGTTTGCTTAATGCCTTCACTCTGGTATCTTTCTTTCCTTTTTCACTTGCATGAGGGTGCCTGTCCGGAGCAACACTTCAGACGATGGCATTGGAACATTCCTTATTACTTGGTATTGCTGCTGAACAGTTTAATGATAATCAGATTTTCTTTTGTAAAGTCAGTTGAAGTTTGCGTAGCTATTCAGAGGGTTTTTCCCTTTAAAGTCCAGGAAATTCACCAGAGCAAGTCCTGGAATAGGGTCTTCTGGGGTCTGGAGTTGGTACTTGGTACCTCAGGTAGTGTTTCAACATGCAGTGAAAAATTTTTTTTTATTTTAAAGTTTTCTTAAATATAGTTTTAATATTTGTTCTATTACCTTTGCTTTGATTTTTCTTCTCTGGGACTTTTGTTATTCATATATTAGATCGTTTTTGCAGTATTTGTCACTTTCTCTTCAATCCTTTTTATCTTTTTATTCATTTATTTTATTTTTTTGTTAAAGATTTCATTTATTTTTTGAGAGAGCACGAGTGGGGGGAGGGGCAGAGGGAGAAGAAGACTATCCGCTGAACGCGGGATCCTGATGTGGGACTCCATCCCAGGATCCTGGGATCATGACCCGAGCCGAAGGCAGACACTCAACTGACTGAGCCACCCAGGCACCCCAATATTGTGATTTTAATTTGCCTTTCCCTAATGACTCATGATCTTGAGCATCTTTTCATGTACTTTTCTTGTGTCTATCTTATTTGGTAGAATGTCTGTTTAAATGTTTTGCCCATTAAAGAAAAATGGTGCTGTTTGTCTTGTTGAATTGTAAGTGTTCTTTATACATTCTGGATACAAGTCCTTTATCAGATATATTATTTGCAAATATCTTTTCCCAGTCTGTGTCTTGTCTTTTAGTTTTACTATCAGTGTCTTTTTTTTTTTTAATTTTATTTATTTATTTGAGAGCGAGTGAGACTAAGATCACAGAGGGAGAGGGAGAAGCAGACTGCTGCTGAGCAGGGAGCCCAATGCAGGACTCGATCCCAGGACCCTGGGATCATGACCTGAGCCAAAGGCAGACACTTCACCGACTAAGCCACCAAGGTGCCCCGACTAATGGTGTCTTTTGAAGCACAAAAGTTTTAAATTTTGATGAAACCTAGTTTATACTTGAATATATAAATGTATCTTCTTTCTGAGGAATTTCATTCTCTATAACATCCAAGTGTGAATCATCTTACTTTTTATGATTTTTGATATTCATGGTCTACTTGCCTAAGTTATTTTTACGAAGGATTCTGCACAGCCTGCAAGGCCTCTTGGAATGGATGGGTGGTCTGTGCTGTGTTAATAATAGTCTAGATATGGGCTAGAATAATACCTAAAACTTCAACACTTCTGATCTTCTCAGTCGGGAAGCATGACTGTTGACCTTTGAGAGCAGGATCTTATTTCCATCACTGATGGTCCTGGGTGCTGTTGGCAGCTTTCTCCTGGGAGGCCTCCTGTCTTTGGCTGGTGCTGTTGGTGGCTCTTATTCTCAGCACCACACCTTGCAAGTAAGCTGCTCGTCTGGATGTGGTGAAAGGGTCGAGTGCAGAGCATACCCTTCCTCTGATTTTGTAAGGCCAGATAACATATTCTTTCTTGACAATTTCAGGTGAAGGACTTAACGAAATACTTGGACCCCGGCGGGCTTGGTGTGATCAGTTTTGAGGACTTCTATCGAGGGATCACCGCTATCAGGAATGGAGGTCAGTCTCCCCCACCATGTGTTTCCCTCTCCTCATGTCCTCTGCTCCAGCCCTCGCCTTGCTGTGCCCTCACCCACCCTTAGGAATGCCCCTTTGGTTGGACTTAACATCTTCCCTTCTCCTCCAAGCCCCTAAAATACCCTGGGTTTCAGGGTGCTCTCTCCCTGTCCTTTGCCCCTCACACACCCTATCTTCCAGAACTGACTAACTCAGCCTCCTATCCATAATGTTAGAAAGTTACTGCTCCTTTCCGTGGACATGCCAGAATATCGAAAGGCTTCCACACGAGCACCCACATACATGTACACTTGTTGTTCTGCAGGCCGCACGCTGCTTCGTTTACATCGTCGCGGATCCGTCCATACTCTGCCTGGCCAACAAAGCCATCTTTTTTTTTTTTCCCCCAATGGGCTGCGTTTCAAATCATATACTCCCATACACTTCATCCTAAGTGCTTCCACACGTGTTGTAGTCATTACTGAGAGTTAGTGTTTGTGGTCTTACTTGGAGTAAAAATTTACTTATGGTAAGTGCACAAATCTTAAGTAAATCTTAAGTCACTCTGAACTCTGACAGTTCTTAATGCCTAGTGATGGAAATCCCTGCCACATGTTACCATCACCACAGACAGTTCCCTCACGGCCATCGGCGGCCCCTCCCTCCTCGCTACACCACCTTGGCTGATTTTCATCACCCGGGGCCCCTCTTCTGGGCTTTGTTCACACAAAGGGAATCATCAGCATGTGCTCTCACATGTGGCTTCTCCCTTTATGGTGTTTCTGAGATTCATCCATGTTGCATGGATCAGAGTCTGCTTTTCGATTGCAGAGCAGTGTCCCTTTGAATGTTTGTACCACATTTTGTTGATCTCTTGCCCAGGGGGTGGACACTTGGTTTTGGGCTACCATGTTTCCAATTTGGGGCTGGGATGAATACAGCTCCTACTGACATTTATGTATGTCTTTTTTTTTTTTAAGGTTTTATTTATTTATTTGACAGAGAGATAGAGAGCACAAGTAGGCAGAGAGGCAGACAGAGGGAGAGGGAGAAGCAGACTCTCCACTGAGCAGGGAGCCCAACGCAAGGTTCGATCCCAGGACTCTGGGATCGTGACCCGAGCCGAAGGCAGACGCTCAACGACTGAGCCACCCAGGTGCCCCATTTATGTATATGTCTTTGTGTGGACACCTGTTTTCATGCCTTTGGGGCCTGGACACAGGATGGGATGGTTGGTTTTGTGGGTGTAAGCTTAGTTTCTTACACACTCTCACAGTGCCCATATGCTGCCCCTTCACTTCGAATTCTGGAGCTCTGGAGAGCCCTCTTTTTCTCATGACCTAGCTGCAGCCAGGTGTTTTGGGGGTGATGGTGGCAGGAAGGCACTGGTTGCAGGCTCTTCCCTTTTTCCTGCACTTGTCAGAGAAGGAGGAGGAGGAGTAGACCTGGGCAGGACCCGCAGTGGCCAGGTCAAAGGATGCCCTTGGACCTGAAGTCTTATCAGCAGTTGTTGGTAGAGTTACCTGTCTTGTCTGTCCCCTGTCTGTCCACTCTATTGCCCAACAGTGTCGCAGAGGGGCTGGGTTTCCTAAAACACTGAGGCTGGGTGGCTCTGAGATGCTCTCTGTGTATCGTGACCTGTATTTACCTTTTGCTCTTTCACCCAGTCAGTCCACACACACATGAGTACCACCATCGCCCAGGGACCCTGTGGGCCTTTGGGTCCAGAGCATACGTCAGTGTGGTGGGTGGGGGCCCTGCCACAGGACCATGCAGGCCAGCTCCAGGTAGGGGCCCTCTCTGAGGAGGGCTGGAGTGAGGTCTGGTCCAAATGGTGGAGCTGCTCTGAGGCCTGTGTGATGAGCATGACTGAGCTTGAGGATGGAGAGGCTGCAGGCCCTGGGGCTGCTGTGAGGGTGGCACCACTTCCCGGGCACATGGGGCCTGGTGGGGAGACATGGAGAGTGGGTGGAGCAGCAGCCTCTGGGAGGTGGTACTGGCAGGGGATGGGCGATGTGAGAAATGCCAGGTGGGCTTGGGGATGAGGAAGAGAGCCCTTGGGTGACTTAGCGTCACATGCCCGTGTCTGTATCCGTGTAACCAGTATGTGGTAACCCTTATGTGATTTTCCGAGGTTAGGGATGCAGTTAAACACGAAGTTGTTTAAGCCTTCACGCTTTTGCACAAAGATTTTGGTGGTGGCTTCATACAAATTTTGGCCTTTGCTCAACCTCCAGTGCCTTTGGTGGCTTCCTGAACAGAGCACATTCACGAGCCCCCAGCCATGCTCCTCAGGACCTCCCTGGGCCACTGCAGCAGTGTCCAGGACCCTTGGGATGGCTTTGTTCTCCAACAACTTCTGTCAATTAACCTGTGGGAAACTCACGGTATTTGCTTTTTTCTCTTAGTTTTAAAATCCAGTATGATTTCTGACTCATCAGTTATTTAAAAGTTCTTTTAACTTCTGTCTTTTAAAATGTTGTCATTAATCTCACACCTACTTGTGTGTGATAGAGAATGGGATCTCTGTGTTCATTCTTTGACATTGGTTGAGTTTGTTTTGTGGTCTGCCACGCAGCCAGGTCTTACACATGTGGTGTGTGAGCTTGACGGTGTGGTGCTTACTCTCTAACCGAGGTGCACGTGCATGCCTCAAGCCGTACCACGTGTGTCTGTTTGATCTCCACCTCAGGGAGCAGCCGCGCCTCCCACAAAGGTGGTGGCATCGTTAGTTGTAGATATCTTCTACAACTAGAAGCTCACGTAACTGACTGGCTGAGTGTAGGCTTCGGAGTTGATGGTGATGGAACCCGGAGGGCCCCAGGACTGGGGGGTCATCAGAGAAACCCTCGCGGCTCTGCCTGACAGCTTAGGGCTAGGAAGGCAACAGATGCATAGAGGCCAAGCCTAAGACACCTGGCAGTTACTGTTGCCAGGAAAACAAGCAGCTGAAACACAGGGAAAATGTGCTTCCACAATACTGCTTGGCTGGTAGTGAGTGCTATGGAGTCATAATAATGAAACACATGGAATATTTATGTAACCAAAGATTAGACAACCATTTCGGAAGGTTGAGGGGAGGGAAAGTGGGGAAGCGTATGCTGAAATCCTCAGGTACTATGCCAGGATGTCCGTAGAAAATTCTAGAATCCAGGTACTCATGGGAACTATTTAGAGGGACGAGGATGACAGGCTAAGGGTGTGAGGACTGCTATCAGCACTGGTCTACTGTCCACCACGGGAGGGGTGACACGTGCCCCTGGATTGGCCATGGCCACCCCGCATCACAGACAGGAACCCATTTCCCTGGGTGACCACAGAAACCCAGAACGCGTGAGCTGCTGGCCACAGCGCACTGGCCTGCCTCTCAGGCCGGAAGCTTGCCACACGGCCTTACCGGCAGGACAGCACCATCTATGTGTCTCCAGGCCTAAAACCATGGAGCTGGAGGGGCGAGACTGGGCTTCCTCGGGTTCAGGGGGTTGGGGAGTCCAGACTCCTCTGAATGATCATGGCTGAGAGCAGCAGTGGGAGTTGGTCCTGTGGGTGTGGGCAGGAAAGAGCCCAGGGCAGTGGCCAGCCAGACGGCTGGTGCCGTCCATGTGGCTCTGAGGCCCTCTCTCAGCCAAAGTGCACAGTCCTGTTGCCAGGCTGGGGCTGGTCTGTTCTGATAGGCAGAGTTAATGCACACTGAAGCCAGATCAGCTGTAGGAGTTCCTGGGGTTCGTGACCTGGGAGTCAGCAGGTGCTTCTGGAAACCGTGTGACCCACTGCTGTAAGGAAACCCTCCGGCCTCTGATGCCTGGCAGGAGAGAAGAGCTATCTCTGCTGAGGCAGCTTCTTTCTCTATGGAGAGGGAGGGGCTGCTGGCTATGGCCCCACGTGGCTGTCTTGTGGGTTGCATGTGTCTTGAAGTTGAGTGACTTCAGGAGCATATGGATATCAGTCTGCTGAGAGAAGTGGCCGTCTTGAGAATGGCCTGTCTCCTTGAGGCCTGATCTCACCCTGACTCACTGAGACAGTATCTTTGTCAGTACCCACCACCCCTCCTCCCTCCTCCTTGCCTTCATGTGGGACATTCCCCCTTCTGTCTGCCGCAGGGATTGGTAGAGGGGAGCTTGAGGCCAGGCCCTGGGAGGGGTCCCGGGCTCTGCCTGAGAGGAGCTGGCCAGGGCTCTCTATCTCCATCCATAGCTTGCTCCAGCCTGCTCTCCCCTATAGACCCCACCCCTGGCTCACCTGGCCAGCTCTACCTGGTCCCTTCCCATCCTCCATGGCCCCTGGCCCTCTGCATTCTGTTTGTCCAGTGCTGCATCTGTACTTCCTTCTGAATCTGGGAGCAGCCCCCGCTACTCTGAGCCTGCAAGTCAGGAGACCTTGGTGAAAGTCCTGCCTCGGCCCAGCCCACACACCCCAAGGAGCCCCACAGGAATTGTTTGAGTTTCAGGATTTTCACATTCTTTTGGATTATCGTTCCACTTTGATTTAATTAAAATAAAAAATCCCCCAGCCAGTCCCAGAGTTAGCATGGACGCTCCAGGAAATAGTGAGCCCAGCCCCCTGGCAAGGGCAGTGCAGTTCCGCGAAGACACCTGAGCCGAGCGTCAGTGCAGCTGGTCCAGAAGACCAGCAGGAATTTCCAGAGAACACACAGAATTGCACAACTCCAGGGCTGGGGAAAATAGTATAGAGAACTCAGGGCTTTCCTCATGATTCTTTAATCTTTCCATTTTAATTTTTTTTTCCTTTTCAACTAATTTCTTATTTTATCAACTCTTTAAGTCTTTTTTAATTTCCATTTTTACAGTTACATTTTATCTTTTCATTGTATTTAATTATATATATATATATGAAGTTTTTCTTTCTTTACAATTTTGGGATCTAGTTTCTTCTAACAAATAGACCAAAATACACCCAGGATCTAGTGTATTGGTCTGTTCTGCTCACCTGTCTGATTATATTCTCTCTCTCTCTTTTTTTTTTTTTTTGGTTTCTGGTCTCTTACTTGTTTAGTGTATATTTCTCTGGGGTGGTTGTTCTTATTTTAGTGTTTTGTTCTCTCACTCATCTATTTTCTGGACAGAAAGACAAGATGGAAGTGTTGTGTTTTTTCTGTGGTGAAAACATTCTGGAATAGAAGTGTCCCTGGAGGGTGAGGTTTGGTGTCAGTGTGATGCCACATTGCAGGTGTTGTCCCCCCTCCCTGGAATTTAGCCTGTGGGGGGCAGACTCCTGCTCCTGAAGTGAGGTGGGAGGCCTTGGACCCTGAGGGATAGTCTGCTGCTGGGCTGCGTGACCAGGGGCTCTGTCCAGGGTCTGGGCTGAGGGTGGCTGCCGTGATGAGAGCTTGAAACAGGCAGACTGGATGAGGGCTGCATCCGAGGGCACAGCTGAGACCCATGAGGACTGTGGGCCCAGACACTGTGCAGCCAGACTGCTCTGGGCTCCGGGGACACAGCGCATCCCCTGTCCTCAGGACAGCCCACAGACAATGAGGCAGGGCCGCTACAGGAGGGGACAGGAGCTTGGGAGGAGGGTGAGCAGGGGTGGGGGGCGCCTGGGTGTGGCACCCTGGCATGTCTGGGGGCTGCAGGGAGGCCACTGTGTCCAGATTGGGCATCTGGAGTTAGAAGGCAGAGGTGAGGGTATTAGGGGTATGGCCAGGCTATGGGCAATGAGGGAAGACATGGATGTCTCTGCATGGTGGGTGGTGAGTGGCCCCTTGGCTCAGTGCCAACTTACCAGGACCATGTCCTGGAGTGGGCATGAGGGGCTGGGCCTCCAGGTGGCCGTTGCCCATGTGGGCTCGGGGGAGGCCATGCTGGTGGGGACACCCCACCTGTGTGCATCAGACGTCCTGCCAGGTGGGCTCAGGGATTCAGGCTTTGTTTTTCTTTTTTCTGTAGTTTGATCTCATTATTTAACTTTGGTTAGGAAAGGAGAGTGAAAATAAAACTATAATAAAAGCAAGTCAAAGCTGATTTTGAAATTGTTGTTTGATAGCATTTGGGAGGATGGAGCACAATTGCCAGAGCCAGCAGCTTCCCACCGGTGCCCACTTCAGGTGCTCCTCCGGCGTGCGGGCAGCCTGCTTTGGCTGGCAGGCTTATTCTGCACCCAGGAGCGACCCAGCAAGGGACTTGGTGTGTTGACCCAGTTGGCAGCAAAGTGCAGGGAGATTTTCACTGTCACACCACAGGCCTTATTTCAGGAATAGAATGAGTTGGGGTGGGGGGAGGATTGCTACAAATAGGCCATCGTGCTGGCCCACCCCCACACTCTGGAAGAATAAGATAAATGCACATTAAAAATGTCCACTTCCCTGAAAATTGTTTTAGTTCATAGAGAGAAAACTAACAGGAGAATCATATTTCGTTCCCATCAGGAATATGAAAGCACCAGCTATGTTCACATCCCCTTGTCCACGTTGTGGGACAAGACCCTCTTGACCATTGTCCACCCCTCGTGGCTGAGCACATGTCCGCCGCATCTAAAATGGTCAGCTGCATTTTGAGACCTTTGAATTCTGTGTTTCAGGGTTTTGAAGGGAGAGGAAGACTATTACCATCTGAGAGGGGAAAATAGGCCAAAGACAGTCTAGCTTTTTACAAAATAAATGTGCAGTCTCTAACTGTACTGGGGTAATCGGTCCCCCGCCACACCCTTGCCCCAGAAACCAAAAACGTGAGTCCACAGCAACCCTGGCCCCCTCACCTGCACCAGAGACCCAGACCTCCAGCACAGGGACTCCAGCACATGCTGGGTCCACCTGCGTGCTCTCAGGCTCCTTCTCATCTGCTACAGTCTGTCCCATTTGGATATTTAGCCACACACCTGGGGAAAACAATACGAAACAACACAAGTACCTATGGTTCTTTTTTTTTTTAAGATTTTATTTATTTGAGAGCGAGAGCGAGCATAAGCTGGGGGAGGAGCAGAGAGAGAGGGAGAAGCAGGTTCCCCACTGAGCGGGGCTCCCGATGTGGGACTCCATCCCAGGACCCTGAGATCATGACCTAAGCTGAAGGCAGACACTCAACCGACTGAGCCATCCAGGTGCCCCAAGTGCCTATGGTTCTTAAAAGCCACATAGGGGTTTTTGGCATAAGAGCTTTAATCACTACTGCAAAGTAGTTTTGAGTTGGCATAGGCATCTTACAGTTGCTGAATACGTAGATACTTGAATTCACACAGTTGCCGAAAGAAAGCATTATGATTCTGTGTAAGTTGAGAGTCCTTTAGAAACAGGACGGAATAGCCATGTGTCCTGCAGCTGCTTTGTGGTGAAGGTCCTTTAGGACCCATTCTCCCAGCTCTCGTGGTGACTTCAGAACCTGGCTGGGGGACAAGAGGAACATCCTCTGCTAGCTCAGTCAGGAGCATGCGACTCTTAATCTTGGGGTTGTGAGTTTGAGCCCCACACTGGGCGTGGAGCTTACTTTAAAATAAGTAAAATAAGGGACTGATATTATGTTAGATTATGTGACATATATTGAGTAAGTAACTGACGTATTTTAAATAAGTAATTCCTATGATCTGTTTTCTGCTCACAACACTGACACCCAGTGTGTGGGTTTTCATCACCAAGTGGTTCTCCAGCTCTCTGGGGACACCAGCTGGGTGTCCTACAATTTAATTTGCTCCGACACCAGCTGTCCGGAGTTCATGAAGACCCCACTTCAGGTGCCTAGGCCACCCACACTTCTGTCTGACCTGGCAGTGAACCCAGGGTCCCCAGTACCCCTTCTCAGGTTTGATAATTTGCTCTAATGGTTCATAGAACCCAGGGAGACACTTTACTTACCATTAGCAGTTTATTTAAAAGGTTACAAATGAACAGCCAGATAAGGTATATAGGGTGAGGTCTGGAAGTGTCTGGAATGCAGGGGCTTCCGTCCCCGTGGAGTTTGGGATGCACCACCTTCCTGGCATATTGATGTGTTCACTACCTGGAAGCTCTCGGAACCCCTTCGTTTTGGGTTTTTTTGGAAGGATCCATTGGTCGTTGGTGATGGGCTTGGTCTCCAGCCTTCTAATCACACGTAAGGTCCCGTGGCCACCAGCCCCTGAGCTCCAAGAGTCACCTGGGTGGTGTGAACCCCGGTGAGGCTGAAAGGGGCTTGTTATGAACCACAGCAGATGCTCCTCTCAGCCCCGACACTCAGGAAATTCCCAGGAGCTGGGACGAGGAGCACATAAATGTTTCTTCTTATGTGGAGGTGACACAACTTAAGGAAACACAGGCGTCTTCCATCACTCACTTGCTCCCTGGAATGTCTTGCGCCCGAACTGTGCTCAGGAGACCGTGGAAGCAGCACCTCCTGCAGGAGAAGGGCCCGTTGCTGTTGAGAACTGAGTGTGTTGGAGAAGTGACGTCTCTCTTGCTGATGTCAGACTTACGGTCTGCCCGTTGTGAAGGGATAGCGTTTTCTTTAAAATTTTCCTTATTATGAAATAAAACATTTATTGCAGAAGATAAAGTTAAGCAAAAACAAAGGAAATAAAAACTGCCAGTGAGCCCAGCACCCAGGATGAGGTGCTGTTTTGGTCTGTTTCATCGTACTTACACCTCCCCAAACACACCCAAAGTCTTAAAAAATTTAAGTCTGATACCTAATACTTTTTAAAGCCCACGAACAGTGTAACAGGCTTGAGATCTTGCTCCTCTTTATGATGCTGTTGGGGGTTTAATTAATTAATTAAATGGTTTTATTTATTTATTTTAGAGAGAGTTGGAGTGGGGAGGGATAAAGGGAGAAGAGAATCTCCAGCAGACTTCCTGCTGAGCAGGGAGCCCGATGTAGGACTTGATCCCAGGACCCTGGGATCATGACCTGAGCTGAAACTGAGAGTCAGACACTTAACCAACTGTGTCCCCCAGGCGCCCCAATGCCATCAGGGTTTTTAAAGAAACAAACATTTTATCATTCGGCTTCCACGCCACCTCTGGAGGGGGGACCTGCTTTCCTGTGTGAGCCATGCTGCTTTCTCCCCCGGGCTTCTCCTGGGCTGTCCGGAGGCCCTGCTCGCATTTACCACTGTGGCGCCTTGTCCCTTGGGCTCTGGGGATGCTCTGGGTTCCCTGCTGAGCACGGGTCTTCTCTCCTGCAGAGTCCGATGGCCAGCTGTGCGGGATTGCACCTGCCCAGGACGAGGAGCCGCCTGCCTGCCCCGATGAGTTCGACGACTTCGTTACCTTTGAGGCAAGTGGTTCTCACTGAGGGGCTGAGAGGGAGTTTGACGTGACATGTCTTCCTTTATGCCTTCTGAGTCCTGCTCCACGTAGTGGTGCCTGGGCTAGTGGTGCAGGAAGTGCCGTGGAGGTTAGAGCCAGGCCCACCCTGCAGGCCTGCGCACTCGGCTGGGAGCTCTGGGGGCTCGTGGCTGTGGCAGGAGGTCAGCCGCTGTGTGCTGTGCTGCTGCTCACCGGAGGCCATGGCACGGCCTCTTGGGGCCTGTTGTCAGCCAGGGATGGGCTGGGCTGCTAGGGCTCTCCAGTGGTGTTGCTGTCACCTTCTGCCAGGCTGCCAAGCAAAGCCAGAGCGGGGGACGTGCTGTGAAGTTCTTGCTTTACCAAATTTCAGATCATTTTCTGGGTTTAGGGACTTCTAACACCTCATGCTCCTTTGCCACCTGCCCCCACGGTTGCTGTGGTTACCTGGTGTCACCTATAACTGCGGGTGTTTTGTTCTCTGCATGGCAGGGAGGAGGTCTGTGAGCACAGCCACAAGACGGGCCGCACAACTGTGTCCCACCAGTGGAGAGGTGGGCAGATGCCGGGATAGCCCGGGTGGCTGGACGTGGAAATTTGCTTATTAAAAATATACATCAGAAACTCCGGAGCACCCAAAGAGCTGTTGCCCAGCGAGGGGTGCAGGGAACAGTGCTGGGCTGTGATGCGGTGGCCGTGAGCCTTGGCGCCTTGGTAAAATGGTGGTTGCATGAGGCAGCTTTCCAAAGTCCACAGGAGTTCACTACTTTCTCTGGGGTCTTGTGTCCCGGCTCCGAGGGGCTGCTTTAGGCATTGGTCAGCCCTCAGATAACGTGGGTTCACTTTCTGACTCTCACTTCTGATGACACAGGCCTCTGGGCCACTGGGGAGCATTCAGCACTCACAGCTTTGTGCTGAAGTTCCAGCCGGGTCTGAGCCCCCCAGGGGCAGGGACCACCCTGCCTTGCATCCTGTTTAGTGGGATTGGTGTGTTTGTTCTGTGTGTATGTGACCTGGGGGTGCCAGGGCCTGTCGGGGCGTTGGAGGCCAGGTGCCAACTGGGGCACGTGCTGGCTGCAGGCCCGTGTGGCTGGGTGAGGGGCTGCAGGCGTGCAGGACTCTGATGTGTCACCTGTCACATGAACTCCCAGACCCTGTGGTGGGGAGAGGCTGCTTACCTCACCGGAGCAGGGCCGGCTCCCTTTGCACAAGGTGTACTTTGACACACCTCGGATTTTCCAGGAATGCACCTTAGATCAGGGGAGTCCTTCTTTCCTTGTTTGGAGCATCTGGGGGGTCGCGACACTTACGCAGACACTTGTGCAGTGAGCCTCAGACCTTTATATCACCTTCCAGCAGAGCCAGACCTGAGCATCTGCATTAGCATCTTCCACTCCGTCCCTTGCTCAGGTTTCTACTAGGGCGTTATATCAATTTCTCACACTTTATGTGGAGGTGGGTATAGTGGGTTGAATGGTAGTCTCCCAAAAGATATGATCACTCAGAACCTGTGAACGTGACCTTATTTGGAGAAAGGGTCTTTGCAGATGTAATTAAGTTGAGGGTTTTGAGATGAGATCCTGCTGGGTAGTAGGCTGGGCCCTGAATCCAATGACAGGTGTTCTTAGGAGGAGGAGATACACAGGAGCCCCGGGAGGGAGCCACAGAGGCTGGAGGGACGGAGCCACGTGCCCGGGGCTGCCTGGGGCCACCAGGAGCCTCCCCTGGAGCCTTAGGAAGAGTTCAACCTTGCTGACACCTCCAGAACCAAGAGAATCGTTTCTGTTGTTTCAGCCACCCAGTTTGTGGTAGTTTGGCAGCCTAGGACACTAACACGGGGAGTTTGTTGCTCAGGGTAGTGAAAGGCATCAACACATTTTGTACTTAAAGAGCTCATTTGGCCCAAAAGTGTGGGAGCCTTTGAGGCTGGGGCTGCCTCCTGAACCCTGGGCGGAGTGGGCAGGGGCTCCTATCTGACTCTGGCCCCCTCCTATCCTCTGTGCTGGTCCTGCCGCCTCTGTGTGCCCTTGGGGGTTCTGGCTCCCACCTTGCTCATGTCACCTTCAGAAGGCACAGTGGGAACTGATGTTTCAAAGAATGCAAAAGGGATGCTTCTGATTTTTTTTTTCCCCAGAAAGGAGGAAACATTTCTTTTTATGTTTTTTGTTGTTACTTTTGAAAAATAATTAATACTTTATATTTGAGCAGTTTTAGCTTTTCAGAAAATGGAGCAGATAGTACAGAGAGTTCCCATTCTTCCCCCCTCCCCACCCCCCATCCCCCTGACACACACAGTCACAGTTTTCTCCATCATGAATGTCTTGTATTAATTAGTGTGGTACATTTGTTATACTTGATGATCCAGTATTGATGTATTGTTGTTAACAAAAGTCCATACATAGTTTACATTAGGGGTCTCTCTTGGTGTTAATGCATTCTGTGGGGGTTTTTTTGATTAGAATTTTTTTTTAACGATTTATTTATTTGAGAGAGAGAGACCATGAGTGGGGTGGGGTGGGGCGGAGAAAGGCAGAGGGAGAGGGAGAAGTAGACTCCCCACTGAGCAGGGAGCCCGATGCGGGACTTGATCCCAGAACCCTGGGATCATGACCTGAGCTGAAGGTAGACACTTCACCAACTGAGCCACCCAGGCACCCCATGCATTCTGTGGGTTTTAACAAATGTACAAGGTTATGTGTTCACCATGTAGTATCACACAGAGGAGTTTCGTTGCCTTCAGCACCCTCAGCTCCCTGGATTCATCCCGCTTTCCCCACTAGCACCTGGCAGCAGCTGATCTTCTGCTATCTGCATAGTTTTGCCTTTTCCAGAATGTCACAGAGTTGGAATCCAATGTGTGGCTTCTGCTGACGGGCTTCTGTTGCTTAGTAATGTGCATTTAAGGCTCTTCCATGTCTTTTTATGCTTTTTACGATCTTCAGATGTAACTTTCAGGGGATTGGAACCAGGTACTGCGAAACTTATAGAAAGATGTTCTTTTAAAAAATCTTGCACATCCTATAATCTTAAAGTTCAGTAAAAATATGGGTGGAGAATATGTGCATTACACCCAAATATCCCATTTGGAGACCCTCTGCTGGCGATCTTCAGCGATAAATAAGCCTTGTGCTGACTTCCTGGCCGGACACACAACAGTGTGGGGCAGTTCACTGCTGGACTGCTCCTGGGTTCTCCTCTGCTTCCTGTTGGCTCCTTGCTTGAGACACCTTCTGGGAGAGTTACTGATGTGGCCTTTCTGAGAAGAGGAGGACGGGGTGAGGACTAAGTAAGATTTGTCACATTCACTGGAATGCAGAGGGAGAGGGTGGAGTGCCCAAGGCCCCTGCAGCGTGCAGGGGTGAGCTCATCTGTCAGGGTTTCTGGAAGGGCAATGGGAGGGTCACAGAGAACAGACACAAACAGAAATGATAAGAATTGTCCCGCTGTGCCTCCTCTTTTCCTCCCTCCTTCTCTCACCAAGGCCTCTAGAGGACAGAGCTGCCTTAATAAAATGATGGAGACTGTGTCTTTTGTGCAAACTGTTACAACAGAGGTTTGAAAATCAAGAAAAAAAGCCACTCTTGTGCGGTCTGTTAAAAACCCAACAGGGACATTTCCTGAACTTTGCCCCCCATCCCTGGTCAGCATAGTAGGAGGATTAATGGAGCATGTCTGGGAGCAGGTTAAACTTTTTCCAAGGCTGTGATGTACCTTCAGGTGAGCACACAGGTTTTGCTGAAACCTCAGCAAACTAGCAAATAGGAAGGCCGCGAGGTTAGTTGCAAGAAGCTACGCCTGGTCTGGACAGCAGTTCCCAGTGTTTGCGATACTGTGGGGAGGGCATCCCCAAGAGCCGGTGTGTGGAGCCGGGCGAGGCCCGTTGAGGCTGTCCGGGCTCACGCCCGAGGGTGAGGGGAGCAGTTGGTGTCCCTCAGAGGGACCATGACCTGGGCAGTGAGGATACTGGGCAGCGTTGGCCACACCGGCGTCCGTGTCCATCAGCAGGTCCTTTGTTCACCGGTGAAGGTGATAGTAACGTGGCAGAGTTTTCCAGATGCACTTTGATTTTCCAATGAGTTCATCTTAACGTCTGCAACTTGTAAGTATTTTGAAAGACGATAGCATAGATTTATGGGCTTCTGGGCAAAGTTGGGTCCTGTGTGGTGGCAAATAGAAGCTGATGGGCCGGGTATGTGAGCTGGTCCTGTGTCTTGTGTAGGCTACGAGGGAGGTGCTCTGCGGTGATCTTTGCCTCCGTGGAAGGCAGATGTTTAGCCAACTGCTCTGGAAAACTGCCTGGCTTTCTGACACTTACTTAGGGCAGATCCTGGGGGTGAGCAGCTCCTGATCCCTTCAGGCTGCTGACTGGTTGGCACCCCCACCAGGTGTCTGAGTGGTCGGAGTAGCGGTGTGGGGACGGGACCTCCAGGGTACTGTTTCTTTATAATTTGAGGCAAACAAGGTGCAAGTGTGACCTTGAAGAGCCTTTAGCGGCATGGGAAGCAGTGCTCGTGTGTGTGACTCTCCTTCCATGTGGGAGGGGTGAGGAGATGAAGGTGCGGGAGTTGCCTAGAACGGAGGGTGTGTGCCCGACCTGCGGCAGTCGGTGTTGTGCGGCGTCTGTCTCACGGTTTCTGTGTCAGCTGAGGGTGACTTCCACCCTGAACTGTCCTGTCCAAGCTCCAAGGAGGGTTTGGACTGCAGCCTCGGCCTCAGCTGCAAGAGTCTTGTGAGCTCCTCGCAGGTGAAATAAGCAGGCCCGAGTGCCTGGACCTCCTTCCCTTCCTGGGAAAAAAGGCACAGCTCCATGCTGAGTTGGCCTGCCCTTGCACACACCAAGTTGTCTGTCAGGGGCCTGGGGTCCTTGCCGGCCAGGGGGGAGCATTGTGCTATTTCAGAGGTGTTAGTTGGCTCTTTAAAAAGCTCAAGAGTTCAGTTCTGTTCCCTATAGGAAATCATCAGGGTCCCCAGTCAGTGTCTTCGGGGCCCTCGATGGGCCTGCTAGGTGAGGTTTGGGGTGTGTGGGACTCGCCTGCTTCCTGGGTCTGAGGACTGAGCGGTTGAGGAAGAGAGGGCTGCATGGGACTTCCTTGCAGACAAGGAGCGTGGGGTGGCGCAGTCTTCCTCCTGTCCTTGGGTGACTCTCGGGCAGCACCCCTGTGTGAGTGTGCAGTGCCGTCTGGGCAGCAAACCCGCAGCCACCCCTCAGCAGACATCAGGAACCAGCTGTGGATTTTGTGCCTGCTTTGTTGTGCTTCCTCCGCGGGCCCAGCCCCTGACCTTCGGATGCCTGCCTACCTCACCGTCCGTCTCTGCCCATGCTGCCCACAGCTCGAGCACAGGGCCAGCCCTGAGCCCGGCAGGAAGTGATACCTGCTAAGTGGTGATGAGCCTCTGAAAGTGATTTCCTGGCTTCAGATTTTGAAGGGCGGGTTTTTTAGGGGTTCCTCAGTTGCCTTAGATTCCAAGGAGGATGGGTTTTTCCCTTGGAAGCATAGGTAATGCACTGCGTCTCCTGTCCTTCCACTTTATTCTGGCTGCACACACAGCTGGGAATGTGACCCCACAGTCTTCCAGGTTTCTTTCCGTACCTGCCTGTGTGGTCTCTTAATCTCAGTTTTGCAGATGAGGAGACAGGGTTTGGAGTGGTTGGGACCCCAGTGTGGGGTCACTGGGCTGGTGGATGGTGGGTGGAGGATGGACCCTGGCCTGTCATTGGTGCACTAGGATCCCTCCAGCTTGGCCTGGGCCCTTTGTGCGTCTTCGATGGTGTGAGGCGCCGTGGGGGTGCGGCCGTGAGAGGCCCTCAGAGTTAGTGGAGGACTGGTGACTTTTTGTTACCATAGCACTTCTGAGCACACTGTCCTCTGGTGACATCAGAATGACAGGACAGAGTGCACCTTTTCCAGCTACTTTTCTGGAATATTACTTGTTCTCAAGTTGTTAACCTCAGATTCTTTTGAGCATGAAATGTTGGCTACTTACCCTAATCAATGCAATTGCACTGTAATTAAAGCTGAGATGATAAATTGAAAATGGCCTGTTGAATGAATCTTTGGGTTTACGTCATTTGCATTGTGCTGCATGCTCGGCCATGTGCTGGGCGCTGGGTCCAGAAAAGTGAAAACAAAGATAGGTTTTGTGGAAAGTAGTCCTTTAACCAGTGACTGTAATGGATTGGTCAATAATCGATGAGTTAGTATTTTGAGGTTAGACCACGTAATTGAACTTCAAAGCAGTAGCCTGAACATACATAACGGATATTGATGGTGACTTTTTAATTAGCATGTTTTTTTTTTTTTAAGATTTTATTTATTTATTTGACAGAGAGAGAGATAGCGAGAGAGGGAACACAAGCAGGGGGAGTGGGAGAGGGAGAAGCAGGCTTCCTGCTGAGCAGGGAGCCCGATGCGGGCCTCGATCCCAGGACCCTGGGATCATGACCTGAGCCGAAGGCGACACTTAACAACTGAGCCACCCAGGCGCCCCGAATAAGCATGTTCTTATACTATTCTTTGGATAGAAGTAATTCCCATGCTGGTAGCCACAGCATGGGTGGCCACACTGGGATTTATCCTATGGTGCTGGGATGCCTTCTGTCTGTTTTAGGTACACTCATGTAACTAACTTTCAGAATTGTCTATAGTTTGTCTGCTTTGGAACACGTGTCTGTGTTTCCATTTTTAAAGATATTGGATTGTTTTGTTAAGCTAATGTTTCTGCTTAGAGGTGCGGTTGGGACCCTGCCTGAGGCTGTCTCTCCAGTGGTCTCTTCAATGCCTGCAGTAGGGCACTGTGTGGGGCATCGGGGTTTACGGACACGTGGTCATTTTAGGGTATGGGACTGACCCCTGGCACTCTCTCCTAGGCCAACGAGGTGACAGACAGCGCATACATGGGGTCTGAGAGCACCTACAGTGAGTGTGAGACCTTCACCGACGAGGACACGAGCACCCTGGTGCACCCTGAGCTGCAGACCGAAGGGGATGCGGATAGCGCCGGTGGCTCAGCTGTGCCCTCCGAGTGCCTGGACGCCATGGAGGATCCCGGCCAGGGCGCTCTGCTGCTCCTCCCGGGCAGGTCTGTACCCTGGGTATTGTTCCTAAGACACCGAGTGACCGTGTCCTGTGGGCAGATGGGGTTTGTGGAGGGGTTGGTGTCTGAGAGTGGTGCGGAATCCTTGTGGGACCTGGGGAGAATGTGGATCCTCCAGCGTGGCCTGGAGTCCTGCTGTGAGCCCACGCCCGCTGTCCGGAGCCGTCCGTCAGCCACAGCTGACCGCCTTGCGAGATGTTCCTCCTGCTGGCAGCAAATAACCCTGGTTGTACACGCGGCATAACTTCCTTGGCTGTAGAGAGAAACTTGATCCTGGTTTCTCACTGAAGTTCGTAGAAACCAGGGCAGGACACCATGTTCAGGCCCCATCTCCCAGCAGGATCTTAGAACCTGCTTGTGTTTACCGCACCCCTACCCAGATCTTCTGTTCCTGTGACCCCTGCCCCTGCTCCAGGTGTCCCCATGTGTTTGAAGACCGTGGAGGGAGGGGGAAGGTCCGACAGGTGCGGACCTGGGATGCGAGCTTGCACTTTGCCCTGCGCTGGGTGGGAAGCCATCGTGCTTCGCAGCCTTGGAAGTGGTTTGGTTTTATTTCGTGCCGCTGGTTTTATTTGATTTCATTGCTCGTTTGGCTGTTGGCAGAGTTTTTGTTTCTTCCGCTTTAACTGAAGCATTGGGTAGTGGTTATGTGAGTGCGGCCAGGCCGCAGCCTCGCCGGCGCCCTGGCCTGTAATGACAGCTTGTGCCTCAGCCAGAGCGACCACGTGGCATCGTGGCCTTTGTACACCTGGCTGCTTTCGCTTAACGTTGTGGCTGTTGAGGTTCATCCGAATTTTTGTGCATAGTTGTCCATCGTTTGTTTTATCCTGTTGTGTGAGTGTGCTGTAGCTTTTTAATTCATTGCTGGTGGCCATCTGGGTCGCTGACAGCTTTGGCTATATGAACAAAGCTGCTGCAAACACCACGTGTCTCGCTGGCCTGTTTGTCCCTAGGGCTGGGACAGGGCTGCACCTGCAGCATGCTTGTTGGGCTGTGGGCCGGGCGCAGACCGGACTTCTCATAGGTGCTTGCCTGCCCGCCGCCTGTGGGCTTCTGCAGTGTTGGTGTGGGATGGTTCTTCCTTGCATTTCCCAGATGAGCACCTTTTCTTGCATTTATTGCCCGTTTGGAGATCTTTTTTTGAAGTGCCTGTTCAAGTCTTTTACCCATTTGTTTATTGCAGGGGTCTGCAGACTTTCTGCAAAAGACCAGATAATAAATACTTTTTGGCTTGCAGGCCATATGGTCTCAGTGGCTACTACTCAGGCTTTGCTGGTGAAGTGCAGTGTGGTTACGGTTCATGACTGTATCCCAGTCCGACCTTACAGAAACAGGCCATGGGTGTGATTTGGCGTCTCCTGATCTGTTGGGCTGTCGTTTTCTTTTCTTTTATTTTTGTTTAAGATTTTATTTATTTATTTGACAGAGAGAGACACAGCGAGAGAGGGAACACAAGCAGGGGGAGTGGGCGAGGGAGAAGCAGGCTCCCCACAGAGCAGGGAGCCCGATGTGGGGCTCGATCCTAGGACCCCCCAGATCATGACCCAAACCGAAAGCGGACGATTAACTGACTGAGCCACCCAGGCGCTCCCTCTGTATTGTTTTAGAAATCTTTGCTTACTTCACATGACTATGATGTTTACTTCTGTTTTCTTTTAAAAGCTTTATTTTTTCACCTTTATATTCAGATCTGTAATCTCTCCATAACTGATTTTTTGTGTGGGGTGTGAGGTTGGGATCATTTCCCAAATGAGTATCCAGTCAACTCAGCCTCAGTTTTGAATAGATTCCTCCTTCCTTCACTGTCTGGTGTCACCTTGGTCCTGTGAGGTGGCTGAGTGTGGGTGGGGCTGGGTCTGGACTGTGCAGTCTGTCTGTTTGTCCATTCTCGATCAGTACCACACAGTCCTTGTAATCCAGCGTGTTATAGATTGTACTGTCTGTATGTCAATCCTCCAGGCTGTGTTGGTGCCTTTGGCCCTTTGCCTTTCCCTATGAGTTTTTGAATCAGCTTGTTGGTTTCTGGACAAAGAACTCTACAGGGATTGTGGTTAGAGTTGTACTGGTACAGCTTAATTTGGGGAGAATCAACATCTTCACAGTAAATCAGGTCTTCCAGTCTTTGAATACAGTATTTTGCTCCATTTATTTGTATTTATTTATTTGTTTATTTTCGTTTACATTTTTTTTTAGAGAGGGAGTGGGGAGGGGAGAGACAGAGGGAGAGAATCTCAAGCAGCCTTCACGCTCAGCACAGAGCCTGACGTGGGCTTGATCTCATGACCCCAAGATCAAGACCTGAGCTGAGATCGAGTCGGACTCTCAACCCACTGAGCCACCCAGGCGCCCTCGTTTATTTATGTGTAACCATATTTACGGATATGCTTCAGAAGATGGTAAGAAGTACGGCGATCATCCCCATTTCAGTTCACTCAGGCTTCATTGTTTCTGAAAGCGGGTGCATGTAGGACCATGGGATTTGTCCTTAGTGGCTTCAGAACTGCTCCGTGGGTGTGTGCATTTGTGGGTGGGAAACTGGAACTTGGTCTGAGTGTTGAGCAGCCGTGTTGGTCTGGGGTACTTGCACAGAGACCCATTTCCATCCCTGACTCTGCCTGCAGGGCAGTCACTTGGCTCTCTGAGGCTCCCTTTCCTTTTCTGAAAGGGGCAGCTCTCAGATTCTTGTGTGGATTAGTGGTGAAGAGCTTAATCCAGCCCTGGTGGAGGAGCTGATGACATCACAGCTGTTTTCTGTTGCCCTTGGTGAAGCCCTGGGTCCCCTGGCATTGGCTTAGCCTCTGCCATCTCCAGGCATGCCCAAGCATCTAGCCTGGCCCCATGATCCTGTGCTCTGGAAGGTGGGAATGGAGGAGTGATCTCCCTCTCAGGAGGAGGACAAGTGCTAGCAAGCCCTTTACTTTGCCTGGTTGGACTCTGCTATTCTGAATTTTACATCACAGCAAAAGTCTGCACCCACACTGGCCAGTGGCTGTATGAAGAGGCATGGGGTGCATTTGCTGGGGACATGGGCCTGTGTCCGCGGCTGAATGCATGATGTGTGGGGCTGCTGAGCAAATTGGGATGTGCTGGAAGTGTACAACGAACCCCAGATTTCAAAGACTTGTTACAAAATAAAGAATATAAGGGCGCCTGGGTGGCGCAGTTGGTTGAGCGTCTGCCTTCGGCTCAGGTCATGATCCCAGTGTCCTGGGATTGAGTCCCGCATCGGGATCCCTGCTCAATGGGGAGTCCATTTCTCCCTCTAGCCCTTCCCCATGTTCATGCTTCTCTCTCTCTGTCAAATAAATAAATAAAATCTTAAAAAAAAAAAACAAAAAACAAAATAAGGAATATAAGAAATGATATTTTGGGTATGTTGGAATAAGTTAAAATATATTATTAAAATCAACCTATTCATTTACTTCTTTCTAACACGGCTGCTGGAACATTTTAACTCAAGGCACATGGCTGGTGGCACGTTCTGCTGGAAGGTACCGTCACACCTGCGGTTCTGGGGCCACAAGTCATAGTGTGTCACTTGTGTTTTGCCTTTGCAGATCCCACCTGCACAGCCAGTCCATCGTCACGGTGATAGGTGGCGAGGAGCATTTTGAGGACTATGGCGAGGGCAGTGAGGCAGAGCTGTCCCTGGAGACCCTCTGCAATGGGGAGCACGGCTGCAGAGACCCTGCTTTCCCTACACCCAGGTAACGCAGCCCTGCACTGCGGGTGTGTGTGTGTGCATGTGTGCACATGTGTGTACCCATTTGTGTGTGTAAATGTGTGTGAGGACAGGGGGAGGGAGAGAACATGTAAGTTCTATTCTGAGTAATTTCAATTATGTCATACAGTGTAGTTACCATGTTTTACATTCAATCCTCGGACCTTATTTCTCTTGTAGCTGCGGGTTTGTACCCTTTGATCAACCTCTGTGGGAGGCTTTAACATTGCAAATGATTCTTTGGATTCGTTTCCTTATAATTATCAGATGTCCCCAGATTGTCTGGGAAGTTCTGGCTGACTAAGCTGAAGTGCTAGGCCTGAAGGGTGAGACCTTCCCTCATGGAGCTGGATCCTCCCCCCTTGCCTTCCACTTAGGGCCTCACTTGTGTCCACACAAAGGGCCTGTGGCTGGTGACTGGCCCATCTGAGGGCGTGCCTGCCTCTCTAGGTGAGGCTCTTGCCTGGCTCAGCACCCAGTCCACGTCAGTCGCCTCTCCCCTTTGTGGCCAGTTCTTGAAACCCTCTCACTTTGCTGACAGCAGAAGCCGAGTATCTCTGAACCCACATCTGTGAGCCCCTTCCTTTGCCCAGACTGTTGCCCTGGCCCAGAGGACCCCCCAGCCTGGGAGAGGGCCTCTGTGGCAAGTCTGGGAGTTGGCATGAGTGACGTGTGCGTGCTTTTAGCCGCTCTCCGCTCCACGTGCACATCCGTGGTGGTGTTGATGCAGAGGCGGAGGACTGGGCGCTGCTAAACATGTGTCTGTCCAGCTTGGTAATCTTTCTTGTCTGCTTAGTCTGTGCCGCTCACGTGGTCTTCTCACCGTTTTCTGTTTCACATGTAACTTCTGCACTACCACTGACATTTCCCATTAGCCTGTCTTTACATGGAACTTCCAAACGGGCTTCCAAAAGCCGGCAGGTCTTAACGCTGCCGCAGGGCCATGGCTTTCCTCTTCCCGCAGTAGGCGCCCCGCCAGTGCCCCAAAAGTCCATTGAGATTAGATCACAGGGAGGCAAATAGAATCCGGAGTTTTTAAGGAAGGTCTTAAAAATGACAAAATTATCGGTGATTCCTCATGCACGCACCGTTTTTGAGGCTGGTGGGCTTTAGAGCAGCTCTTAAAGTAGCTACAGTAAGTACAGGAAGAGACTCCACCTGTGCTTTGCTCTCACATTGATGTGTTTTTGACAAAGGAGAAAGCAGTGTGTCCAGCCATTTACTTGTTAACGAAGGGTTTTTGTTTTACAATGAAGCCCATGGGCCACATCTATTTCTCTTGAGCACCTGACCAGGAAGAGCAGGTGTGTGGCCAAGTCCCCTGCTGCTCGAGCTGGTGCGTGTCACCAGTCCTAGAGGTGACGTTGAGGGAGGTGGGCTCCCAGCGGTCTAAAGGGAAGAGCCAGAATCTTCCCTAGCCTGGTACCTGACAACATGCTTCTGTCCAGACCCTCCACGGAGTCACAGATAACCTGGGGGGCCCTCACTGTCTCCTGAACTGACACTTCTCGTCTCTCTAGCACCGACCCGCTTGCCGCAAAGCTGCACAGCATCCTCACTGATGAGGCTTTTGAGTTTTACTGTAGCCAGTGCCACAAACAAATCAACCGCCTCGAGGATCTTTCTGCTCGCCTGAATGATCTTGAAAAGAATAGGTAACTGAGTAGTGCCTGGCCTTGCTCTTTGTTAAGCGGGAGGGAGGGTCTAGTTAACCGCAGTGCTGGCTGGTGGGCCTGGGCCGGGCCGAACTGCAGCTGAAAGGCGAGTGTGCCGGCAGCGGGACCCTTCCTCTGCCCCCACCCCCAACCCCTCCCCGCCTGTGCTGAGCCTGTGTTTGGTGCACTCTGCCCTCTTGCTGTGTGTGCATGCCTTAGTCCGAGCCACTGCTTCTGACCCCACGGGAGGGAACTACCTTCACATGCTGTGTGTCCTGCATGAGGAAGTCCGGCGTGTGAAAGAAACAGATACTGTCTCAATCTTACTAAAAGATTTCTTTAACTGAGAGTTTGTGAAATTTTAAAGTAACATTTGGTCTTTAAAAACTGATTTGAGGGTGCCTGGGTGGCTCAGTTGGTTAAGCGACTGCCTTCGGCTCAGGTCATGATCCTGGAGTCATAGAATCGAGTCCCGCATCAGCCTGTCTTTACATGGAAGACCTGTCCTTACATGGAACATCTTTTCTGTGCTGAGAACCTGCCACAGGGCGGCCATAGTCGCCTGGTGGGTCCCCGTGGCTGACAGCCCTGCTGTACCTGCTGACCTACCTCTCATTCCAGTGCAGCACGTTTAATGTCTTTAGCCCCTTTCCTTATGTTCTGTGCAACACCCACCAACACAGGCTAGACTCCAGCAAATACCCAGTCGAGTGGGGAGGCTTCTTTGTGGCCAGTTGGCAGCTTCAAAGGGGAGTCTGCGGGGAGGTCCTGGTAGTACTGACAAGAACCTAGCCTTCTGGGGAGACTTGGGGGAAATGTGGCATTTAGTGACTTCAGAGACCTGCTGGGTCTATTGTAGGGAAAACCAGTCTTTTATTTTACATAGTGTGTGTTTAGCTGGGTGTTCAGTGCTCCAGGAAGGTCCCGCCACCTGGCTGGGGAGGGGTCTCCTATGCTTCCCATATGGAGATCTGCTGTCCTGCTTAAGTGGGTTCGAGTACAGGAATGCCATGTCTATTTGAGAGTTAGCACAAAGACATGTATCTCATCTCTCATTTCTGCAGTGATCTTTTCTGTGCTGCGAACCTGCCACAGGACGGCCATAGTCGCCTCTGCCGGGCCTTTTTTTTTTAAGTCTTTTTTTTTTAAGATTTTATTTATTTATTTGAGAGTGAAAGCGAGAGAGATCACGGAGGGGGAGAAGCGGGCTTCCCGCTGAGCAGGGAGCCCAATGTGGGGATTGATCCCAGGACCCTGGGATCACGACCTGAGCTGAAGGCAGTCGCTTAACCGACTGAGCCACCCAGGCACTCCCTCTGCCGGGCCTTTTGAGGGGAGCCTGGGACGCGGCTAAGTGTAGCTGGCATGTTCATGGGGCCTTGTGTCCAGTCTCAGCCATTTCCTGAGGAAGACCCTATCGGGGTGGATTCATATGCCATTAAAATCATTACTGTAATCACAACACAACTGTTGGGAAATTTCTCCCAAACACTGAAGTTAAGGAGATATAAATCTTGCTTGTTGGTTTCCATGGAATTGCCACAAAATAAATATATTTGGTTTTGGTTTGTGGATGGTAAAACGTGATTCAGTCCGAACTGTGTCTGGAAGGTTTGATGTCAAATATATTCTTTTTTTTTTAAAAGATTTTATTTATTTATTTGAGAGAGAGAGCAAGCACAAGCAGGGGGGAGATGAAGAGGGAGAAGCAGGCTCCCCGCTGATCAGGGAGCCCGATGTGGGGCTCGATCCCAGGACCCTGAGATCGTGACCTGTGCCAAAGGCAGACGCTTTACCGAGTGAGCCACCCAGGCGCCTTGTCAAATATATTTTCTACCCAGTGAACCTCAGAACATGCCTATGGTGATCCTGTTTTCCAGGTACCTGGGAGCCTCTCTGAAAAAATTCATTATGTAGAAATTAACAAGGATATTAAGAAGAAATCAAGAATAAGAAGGTCTATTTTCCAATTATAAACCTCAAAACTGGACTGGCGGTGCGGTCCCTGCAAGGTCACTGTGTCCTGAGTCCCCTGCTATTAGGATGAAGTCTGGGGTGTCAGTCGGGGTCCTGCCAGGAGAGGGGGCACACAGTAGTGTGAACGAGGAGGGTTTAATAAAGACTGAGTAGGGGCGCCTGGGTGGCTCAGTTGGTTGGGCAACTGCCTTCGGCTCAGGTCATGATCCTGGAGTCCTAGGATCGAGTCCCACGTCGGGCTCCCTGCTCAGCGGGGAGTCTGCTTCTCCCTCTGACCCTCTTCCCTCTCATGCTCTCTGTCTCTCATTCTCTCTCTCTCAAATAAATAAATTAAAAAAAAAAATCTTTAATAAAGACTGAGTAACCGTAACTGGGGACTGAGTGATGAGGCGCTGGCTGCTGAGAGTGACGGAGGCTCGCCAGAACAGCAGCTTTGAGGGGCAGCCAGCCCACCTGGCACTGAGGGCCCACCTGCTGCCCGGCGCCTGGCTGCGGCCGTGGGCAGCAGATGCCCCCCCTGTTGCCACACCGGCGGGACTTGTTGGGAACCTACCTTCTAGAACTTGATGGAAGTCTGCCCTCTGGCTGCCAGAAAGCCTCACCAGGAGGGGCCTCAGCAGAGACGCTCTGTGGCAGAATTGCCTGTGGAGCTGCAAGGATGCTGCCGGTATACGGGGAGCCACGGGGCAGGCTCTGGGGTGAGATGGACCAGATGTAGCCGGGCACACGAGGACGTGTGGACACGTGGGGGGCCCTCTAGCACCCTCTACTGGTAGAAACTGCAAAGGAAGAATCGGAAAGGGGCCCGGATCCATTTCCACAGAACAAGTAGGAAGGACGAGTGTGGAGGTGGGAGGCCGTAAATCCATAACTGACACAGCACCTGTTTCTCCTCGGATAGAGTTTTCTCCCCAAGCCATGAGGGAGTCGTAGGTGTATCTGAGATAGCACGCTGAAGGGAGGCAGGATGGGGCTGGTTCCTGGTGGGCTGAGGCCCATAGCTTAGCAGTTACGTTGAAAATAAAACTGGGGGCGCCTGGGGGGCTCAGTCGGTGAAGCGTCTGCCTTCAGCTCAGGTCATGATCCAGGGGTCCTGGGATCGAGCTCCACGTTGCACTTCCAACAGGGAGCCTGCTTCTCCCTCTGCCCCACCCCCCCGTGCTCTCTCACACACGCTCTCCATGTCTCTCTCTCTCAAATAAGTAAATGAAATCTTAAAACAACAACAACTCTGGACTTGAGAAATGAGAGACAAGGTAAGTTTGGCCTTTTTTGCCACTGCAGACGATTCTATCAGCTGGACGATATGCAATTGACCGTATTTACTGCCCTGAAGTGGCCGCAGGAAAGGCCTCTAAGTCACCGCCTGGGCAGGATTTTGGACCCTGAGGTTTCAGTGCCTAAGTTAAAGCTGATGACAGAACTTTGCTGACACAGAACAGGCCTGTGTCAAGGTTCTTGTGGGGGCCTCTGATGGCCAAGCAGTTGGAGGGTATGCATTTGGGGCATGGCAGTTGCCAGCAGCTCGACCCAGTGCAGCTGACTGGTGGGTGCCGTGCTGAGCTCGACCTCTGAGCTGAGGTCTGGTCGTGGCTCTGTCTGGGATTTCTGTGGGAGTGGAATAATGTGACTTGCTGAGGCCTTGGCAAGGCCCTGAGATTGCTCCCATGTCCCTGAATGCTTTGCTGAGCAGGCCTTTCTGTGCATGGTGCTGGCCTTGGGGGCAGGCGCTGCATGCCTGTGAACATGCCCCCAACCCCGTATCTCTTCAGCCTGAATTTCCTGTTTCCTCCCATTCCTCCCTGTCTGTTCTCTGACATGATTTTCCTGTTTATTTTGATTTTGCACAGTCCAGCGAAACGGCTCTCCAGCAGGAAGGTGGCAAGGTAGGAGACCCGTCGTTATTTACTGAGACGTTCTTCTGAAATGTATCACTGATCATAACTCTTTAAAAACATGTTTGGAAAATACCATTCTCCAAGGTACTTTTTTAAATCTTTGGAAATTACTTCTCGTGCTTTGGGACTGAAAATAATTCTCGGGGATGGGTTCTGAAAAGAATGTCCACCGCTGTGAGCAGACCCTGGTTTGTGACGGGGAGGTTTGTGCTGAAAGCTTCTGGCATTGCGCCCTTCTTACCAAGTCTTTGCCATAAGGTCCAGGAGGGGCTGGTGGTGTCCCCGTGTGTCTGCTATCTGCTAGCCCATGGTAGCATCTGCGAGGGTCCTGGCAGAGCCCAGGTCTGGGGTCCGGGTCAGCCTCTCCAGCGGCCCTGCTCTTCCCGCCCCCACTGGTTCTCCAAGGTGAGGAGAAGGTGGAGGAGGCATGCCTAAGGCCGAGTTTCTGAAGAATACGCTTTTGTGGCCATTTCTCCACTTTCCAGCATTGGGTCTACCTGTTGGCTTCCTGCAGTGAGAGATGGCAGCGCACACCAGTGCCCTGCCCCTGCCAGGCTGGCTCTGAGGATGGTTTTCGCAGGCTTGTCCGATGACCGCATCCTTCCCAGGACGCTGCGTAACGCTCACTCGCTTCCTTTCTCAGACCAGTGGTCTTCTGGAGTCAGTGATGGCTGTGCTGTGGCTACCCGCCTCGCCTCCTCGCGGCGCCCCTGCAGCTGACTGGGCGCCACCCCCAGGGCCTCCAGCATTTGCACCCGCTCAGCGGCTGTGGGCGGTGGTCCTGCAGCCCCCGCATGCGCTCCGGTACTTGTTTCAGGGCTTGTCATTTCACTCCCTGATCCCGTCTTCCATTTTTGGGTTGTTGGTTTTTTTTAAAGATTTTATTTATTCATGAGAGACAGAGAGAGAGAGAGAGTGGGAGAGGCAGAGGGAGAAGCAGACTTCCCGCGGAGCAGGGAGCCCGATGCGGGACTCGATCCCAGGACCCCGGGATCATGTCCTGAGCCGAAGGCAGACCCTTAACAACCAAGCAACCAGGCGCCCCCGGAGATACATTTTTGAGATCTTGCTGGGTCCCTTCCTCCCATCCTTTGGCTTGGTGTAGGATTCCCGGTTGGGAACCCCTCGCATGAAAGCTTCGTAGGCACCACTTGGTACCTTCCAGCACTAGGGCTGCTGCTAGAGCCCTGAAGCTTTCTGGTTTTCTTTGCGACCTTTTCTCTGGAAGTTTTTCAGATGTTTTCTCTATCCCTGAAGTTCAGAAACTTTACGATGAGTCTTGTGAGTCCTTCTTCCCATTAATTACGCTGTGCAGAATGACAGACGGACTGTTTGATGTGGGAGTTCCCACCCCTTAGTCCTGGGGACCTTTCTCAAGCTGTTTGACAGTGTTGTCCGCCCCTGTCCTCCTTCTGAAACTCCTGGTTGTGGCCCTGACTGCCTCATCCTTGCTGCCCCTGTGGCCCTTTGCTCTGGCCCCTCCTGTGACAGGCCACAGGCTCTTCCTCCCCATCTCTTGTCCTTGTCTTTCTTGGTAGAGTTTCCCTTACAGCCGGGGCTGGTGCTTCTGTCCATGGTGCAGTGGTTGCCCACGGCTGCCGCGTGGCCTCTGGCTGGCGTGTGTGCGGACAGGCTCTGTGCCGGCTGCCATTCCAGAGGAACCCTTGCCTGGCTGTCAGGCTTCAGGATCTGGGCTGGGCTGTGTGTTTGCTGCCCATGGGCCCAGATGTCTGGCTCCGCCTCTGTGAGGGTGCAGTCTCAGGTGCTGGCCTTCCTGGTCGGCTGCAGCCCTCCTGCCCCTTTCCTACACCTCTTCTCTTGTCTGTGGCCTGTGAACCTCCTGTTTTTCTTTTTCTGTAATCTTAGGGGCTTAGGACCCAGCAGAAGCAGAGGTGAAGGTCATCAACCCTCCTCTGCACTTGTTCTCACCATCCCCCTTGTAGAGGAGCATCCAGACTCCAAGGAACATAATGTTTGTTCCAAACCACACGGTGATTACAAGTTAGCATTGCTTTCCTCCTCCCCACACCCATGTTCCACCCCAGAGACGCTACAGGGGCTGCAACGAGGGAAGGTAAAAGTCTCTGCCCAGCCTCCCACGTCCAGGATGTGGACGGGCCCTGGGGTCCCTGGCCCGTGCTGCCTCAGCTGTCTGTCTGCCCGCTTCTTTGAAACACCCTCTGAGAACGTGATCTTCCCTTCACAGATGGGCTTTGGTATGAAAAAGCCTAGTCTGTAGGTATTTATAGTTGCGGTTCACACACGGAGCGTATTCCGCAGTCTGTACGCACATGCACTCATGCACATGCACACACGCACTCATGCACACGCACTCATACATGCACACACTCACATGCACACAGTTGTAATCTGCTGCCATTTTGCACTTAAAACCAGCACTAGAATTCTAAGGGAACTGAAAATAACTGGCACTTTCACTCTTCACGGTGTCTCAGGCCTTTGCATGCGGCACTGTAGCTGGATCGTGGGGTTTGGACCCACCAGCTCTGGCCTCTGTGACCTGGCTGTGTGCTTACCCCACGTGGAAGTGGCTGTGGGGTCAGTGTGCCTGCAAGGACCTGGAGGCGCCAGTACAGGGCTGGCCTCAGGACACAGTGGGAGGGGGGGCACCAGCGGGACTGCCACAGGGCCAAGGGCGCCCACAGGGCAGAAGGTGCTCTGGGGGGTGTATCAGATATCTCCCACAGCCCCCTCTCCTGCTGGGTCTCCCGAGTGGGGGTGGGTTGACGTAAACAAGGCCCTCCCCTTCAGCATGTGCCTAAAGTGGCCACATGCCGGCTGCCACCTTCCTGTCCCATGTTCAGCCCTTGGGAAGTGCTGTGAGCTCCTGGTAGGAGCTCAGGAGGGGGTGACAGACTTTGGACTATGGCTTCTCTGCAGGGTGGTCTCTGGGTCTGGGGTGGGCAGTTTTCTGCCCTAGGAGTGACATGAGGAGCTCTTGTTGGGGCCAAAGTCATGGGCGTTTAAAAGCAACAACTGGACAAAAACAGGATGACCGTTTGGCTTCAGTGTCTCACCCAGGACACATCCAGGGATTTGTGATCCCCAGGGGTAAAGGTGCCCTTCTTTTTTGTTCCCCTTAGAACATTTCTGGAAAAAATTTAAGAAATGGACAAGGTCAGTCAATACTAAAAAGAAAGTAGAACTTCATACATTTAATAATGTAGAGATCTGCAATGTGATTTTTAATAGCATTTTATTGAATTCTTATTCTGTGTTATATCTTTAACAGGAGCTGTTTATATATAAAATCTCATTTATACCTTGTTATGGCTTTTGATCCCTATTTCCTGGGAGAGTAAGGCTCAGGGAGGATGAGTGTCTATCTCAAGGCCACACAGCTCTGAACATCAGGCTGCTGCGTTGGGAGCCTGGGTCGGCACAGGTAGACGTGCTACTGGCACTCTGGGCAAATGATCTGAGAATTTTAAGAGAAAGGAAATTAGAGCTGATACAGTGTCCCCACAGCCAACAAGACTGTCTCTAGGGGGACTGCAAACATGTGTTTGCTGAGCACCTGCGAGGGGGCCAGTAGCTAAGGAGTGAAGGCAGGGGTTTCCACAGGTCCATGGGATTTCTGGGCTGCACAGCACCCGGTGTGGCCCAGGGGGGCAGGGGCCCTAGGCCCCTGGTGCTGGGCCCTTGGAGCTGTTGCTGCAGAGGATGGTTCGTTTCCAAGCTCGACCCCAGGAGAAACTCTGGGTGAGACCCCCGGTCTCTCACTGTTACTGCCACAATGAATAGGTTTGAAAATCAAGTAGCAAGAGTGCATGTGGGTGACGCTGTGTATGGAATTCAGGATCCTGAAGTAATGTTTCACGGGCCGTGGCGGAAGACAAGATTATTTCCTATCACAGAGAGGAATGAAGTCATGTTTTATTACCCAGGACAAAGTACTTTCACCCGTTAGCTGCCAGGGAAGGAGGCCGGGAGGTCAGGTTCCAAAGAGCAGCAGAGATTCTCTCCAGCCCTTGGGTAACAGCGTCCTGCCGGGACCCCTTTGGTGGAGGCCTGGGCCCGCGCTGCTGGGTTCTGGTTCTCAGGTTGATCTGGAAACCCTCATGTTTACAGAACTCATCGTCTTTTCTGTCTCTGCTCTGCTGAAGGGCCTTCTCTGGACTGGCCTCTTGTTTCTTCTCCACAGACACCTGCACCAGTCAGGGGCCCTGACCATGGATGCCCTGCAGGACCCTGCCCCAGACCTCGTGGACGGCATGGAAGAGGACATTGCTGATAAGGTCGGCCCCGGGGTGCAGGGCCAGAGGGAAGGCCCCCTACTGATAACACAGCCAGGTCTTAGGGTGCTTGTGGGTGCTGCGGCATCATGGTGCAGGCCACATGGGGTGAGGGGTTGGGTGAGGGGTGGTAGTGTGCCATCAGGGGCTAATTAGATCCTCCACCAGTCCTGACATTGTCCAGCAAGTTTCCTAGAGGCCCAGTGGCCATGGGATGCAAGGGAACATTTCCTGGTATGCGCGGAGCGGGAATGGAGAGGTCAGATGTGGGCCCATCCGGGTGCACTGACGCTCAGAGACTCCCTTCACCTGGACCCTGGAGGCAGGACCTTCGGCCGCTCAGGGTTTCAGGGTGGTGATCACAGAGCCAGACCACGTGTGGAA
This sequence comes from Leptonychotes weddellii, assembly GCF_054177405.1. NCBI lineage: Eukaryota > Metazoa > Chordata > Mammalia > Carnivora > Phocidae > Leptonychotes > Leptonychotes weddellii. The sequence continues at coordinate 35,535,760 of NC_138373.1, read as the reverse complement.
TCAGAGTTCCCAGAGAGGCCCTGTGGGGTGGGTGCCTTGGGACCGGGCAGCCTCGCTGTGGA